>NC_138807.1:600000-1200000 GCF_965178545.1 Coloeus monedula | reverse complement strand
GACGTAAATAATGCTTCTCTCTAAACAGGACTGAAAAGCTTCTGGAGATGTTTTACATATTACTTGAAAAATGTTCCAATGAGAATGTTCCTTTAGCTAATTATTTAGTTGTGCTTGAGCAAAGCTGTATCTGAGTAACTGGTTTTTGCTGGGTTTGTTTTCTTCCAGCATATGGCATAGGCCTTCTTGTGACCTTTGTTGCCTTGGCACTGATGCAGATGGGCCAGCCTGCTCTCCTCTACCTGGTGCCCTGTACTCTCCTCACCAGCTTCGCAGTGGCCCTTTGGAGAAGGGAGCTTGCCATGTTCTGGACGGGCAGCGGCTTTGCGGTGAATACCAGTTTGATATGAGTGTCTTCAGGAAATGCTAATGTTATAAAAACCTAACTAGAATTAAAGTTGAGTAAAATATTGCAGTATTATCACACAAACACAAAGATTTTGGTTTTGCTTGATTGTTTGCTTTTTTACATACCTTTTTTTGCCTCAGTAAGGTTTTCTGGTTTTTGCAGTGTTTATGGCCACTTAAATCAGACTAGTGAAAAGTAAAGTAGACCTCATCTATCCTTGATTCTGCCAAAATGTTACTTGTTTGATCTCTCTTGGAAGTATCAGTAGTAGTAAAAACTTACAATATTATATAAAATGTGGAGTTTAGTACTATATAAAATATACCCTTAAAATATTTTCTTCATATTTTTTCATAGCTTTCTGTTTATGAAGGTGGAAATGTAGTTCAGTATAGTAAATTATCACTTTGTTTCAGTGTGCTGAAAGTGAAATTAACTTGTTTCAAAAAGGAATAATTTCTATCATGGTGCATGATTTTAGTTTTTGAATACTTACTAGAAGGCCAAATCTATCAAGCTAGAGGTAGCCCCAGGAAGTTCTATTTTATTATTGAACTATTTGTGATAACCTTCACAAGCTTCCACTAGAGAAATTAATTTAATTGTTAGATAAATATTTGAGATCATCTGAAATATTATGTAAAAGTTGCCAGTTCTTGTACACTGATAGTAAAGGTGGGCAGAACTGGACAGTGGCCAAGGACCAAGTGCCTGTTGCTGCCTTATCAGCAGAGCACATGTGAAACTGGTGAGGAACAATCACTCAGAAAGCAAACACTTTTCTAGAAGGAAGAATTCCCCTGGTGTCCTATAAAATACAAAGAAAGGATAACTGTATACATCTGTCCACTGCTGGAGAATGGTAACAGGGATGATGGACCTTTAATCTTCATCTTGTATGACCATTACCTCGGATAACTGGACACAATAGTTCTTGTTTTCCATCATTCTAACTGTGATCTTCCATTTACAGAAAGACCTACCTCAGCCTCCCGTGGTGATAGCTCCTGTCAACTGCCCTCAGCTTCCCAAAAACAGCAGTGTACCAGCCTCTCAACAAGACACAGAGCAAATGACCAATCCCACCCTCCACGTGAAGGAGCTGCACGGCTCCACGTCGGCTGAAGAGGAGCTGGCTGATGCCAGCACAAAGACAGACCAGTCAGAAATCTCTATTGCCCAGAGTGAGGAACCAACTGCTCAGAATAAGGATGACCTTGAAAGCAAATGCCTAAATGCAGAACAAAACCAGCTGGAATAAGTGATGTGATAAGAACTCCTTACTTTCCCTCACAAACATATCTATATAAAACCAGTATGTATTTAGGACTGGTTTAGTAGGGTTTGCTTTCATTGAAGAACCTCACTGGGAGTCTGATCATCAAATCCAGCAAGGAATGTTCTGTCTCCAGCTTCGGTACAGCTATACACTTCAAACATATTTCTGAAATATGGTGCTTTCCAGGAGTTCTGATGTGTGGGTTTCTATGATCACTGTTAGTGAATGCCTTTGACCATTTGTTCCATTTGCATTATAGCGAGGTAGCATTAAGAGTCTTTATTTACTCAGTACTCTGTGCTTGTGTGGCTGTTTCACTGCTTTACCATGGTGTAGGTTAACATGGAGGAAAAGCATTGAACAAGTCTGCTACAATGCTTACTTGAGAGAAACATGGTCTTTTTCTTTGTTCTTTTTTTATTTTTTTGGCACTTTCCTTATTGTCACCTTTTACTTTACTTCTCCTGACTTGTCAAAGCCATTGATGAAAGGGAATGCGTTATTATAAACTGACATTCAGGAAATACAGAGAATGGTTCAATTACCATTACTCCAAAAGGCTTTATACTACCATGGTGCATTAAATGCATCTCTTAAATTTTTTGTCTTTGTTTTTACTTCTAGGTACCTGGGCTACTAGTCTAGTTTAAAAGGCAGGATGAGTAGAGCTCCAGGAAGCTTTCTAGGCATTCATGTGAACTCTTAAGGGCTGTCTCTGATAATAAACAGGGTTGGTCACAGAATGCTGCCTGGAAGCAAATGCTTATTAAGAATGTTTAGAAATAAAATACAAGCCAAATAGGTAAAAAAAAATTAGGTAGTAGCACTATACTAAGCTTAACAGGCAGTATTTTCACTGGGAAAATGTTAAAGTGCAAATGTTCTTATGTTTGGGGCTTTGAGCTTCTATTTGTTGTTCATTCAAGGAATAGAATTATGATTTCTGATTTTGAAGAAAATAGTCTGTTTTTTCATTCCCAGCAGAGCACATATGGTGCTAGAGACAGTTGTAACTTAAAGCTACTTGCTGCTCAGTAACTTACCAACTGCCTAAGTCATGTTTTGTCTTTGCCCTAAGAGTAGTAGCCAAAGCATGGTCTGTCAGGTTCTGGAATGAGCCTGGGATCTCACCTATTATTTTGCATCTCTTGCTACGTTGTGAAGGAATTTGTGAATTTAAAAATTTTGGGGTGCAGCTGGTCTTACTTCACATTCCTGAAATTGTGTGTTTTCCTGTATAACATGATTGAGTCTTTTAGGCATCAGCTTTTGTACATAGAAAGATGATGAGATTTGCATATTACTTGTTCCATCTGAGTATATTTGGCTTTATCAGAGGAGTCTGTTCTGCACTTAAGTTGCAATTCCGGAAAGCCTCAAACACTTCACACAAAAACTGAAATAGAAAATTGAAGTATTATAGGATCCTTGCATATGATTCCAGATTGCATGGAAGAAATACTCCTGAGTATTTGAGAGCCCAAAATGTCATTTACAAAAGTATTGTCACAGTGATGCAATGAGAGGCATTGCTGTTGAATTGGAGTTGAAGGGCTCTCTTTTCCAGTCTATCTGTTAAATATCAGCCATTGTTTTTTTGGCTAGGTCTTCCAAAAGTTTGCCCTGTGTTTTTTGGATGATAACTTCTGTGGGCAGTGGTAGCATTCTTTCTCTAGAATGTGAGCAGCTTTCTCTAAAACCACACTATGGCTTCAGAGTTTGGCCAGCTCCTGCTTAAAGACTTGAACCTTGTCTGATAGGATGATACTGAGTTTTTTGGAAGGCTCCCTGAGTCCAACGGCCAACACTGCAATTAATTTACAAATTGCCCTAATGGAAGATAATACTAAAGTGATCTGGTTGTCAGTCTCCTCTTTAATGGACTGTTACTTTGGCCAGCAGTAACCTGAACCAGTTCTTACTAATAAAAAGCAACAGAAACATTTCACTGAAAACTTCAATCAACTGGATTATGCCTTAAGTCGTTGTGTAAGTATGTGTATTAAATTAAGAAAGCAATCTTGTGTTTAAATTATGAACTTGGCAAATAGCAAGATAAATTGGAGACTGACTCAAAGTTCTATTGGTTTTTGCCTTGATCATCTCTTAGTCATAATGTTGTTTGGAGTAGCTCTCTACATGTTTAAAAGCCGGTAGCTTTCTGATGATGAAGCATTAGGTATTATCTACTTGAAAGTGTATTTTAGCATTTGTTCTCCTGTGTGGTTAGGAAACAGTTTATTTCTCAGATTGTTCATAATCAATTAGAACAGAAGAAGTGGTGACACTGAACTTGTAGGCATTTCACAGTTGCATTCTGGACCCAGGTTTTGGGGAATTTCCATCTATTTTTACGTGTCACTTTTTTCTCCCGCAAACAACAAAGAATGCAGAAAAAAAACCACCAATAGCTTCTCAGTGCAGTTTAAAGCATGTGAAATGGCAACAATTTACAGATTTTGACTATCTCAGTACTGTACAAATCAGGTGACCCTGGTGCTCCAGTGTGGCTGTGACTGTTCGGACCCTGATCCTGGGCAGTTCAATTGCTTCCATCAAAAACCAAGGCTGTATTTTTTTATCTTAAAAAAACCTCCCTGATCAGCTTAATTTAAAACTTAATGTTGTATAGGAAGATAATGCATATCAGTTCAGTGTGGCTGACTCTGATTTTATTTGGTGATTTCAGATACACGTTACACACCAAACTTGAGTTTTAATATTTAAAGTAATGAAAGTAATATTAATGTTTAAAATAATGTTGATGGGCTTCTTGTTTATGTTTTTCACATACTAAGCCTTATCTGTCTAGAAATTCAGTAAGGGTTCTGTTCCTGAGAACTGGTATGTATTCAGGGGAGGCATTTCTTTTAGCCAAAAAAAACCCAATAAACACAAAAACCCCAACAACAACCAACACCGCTGAAAAGAAAATCCATCTGAGAAAACCTGACTCTTTGGATCACAATAGTGAGGATCAGATTCCTTCAAGTGTTTGTTTTGGTCTGTTCCCTCCTGAAGGATTGCCCAAATGCAGCTGAAGGTAGAATGGAACATGAAAGACATGGGTGACAAGAAGGTGACAAGAGAAAATTATCCCAAACCTTCTTTAAATTTTGTGAATTTTATTTTTCCTGTCACAAATGAAAAGCATTTTAAATGAAATATATAAAATAGAAACCAAAAAGAATAGATTTAAAAATATATTCTGGTTTTACCAGTGGCACCAATAAAAGCACATCCACATATGTAAGAATTACACTTGAAAAAATATTTAATGTTTTCTCTAAACTTTGACAGATGCGAGACAACAGAAAATCTGCAGCACAGCCTATTTTCCAAAAGGTTTATTAATGTGTTTCATAGAAAACTTCATTTAGAAAACTGTGGGTTTCCAAATTTCTTGAACATTTTCCATGGTCTTAGATAATCAGTCAAGCTTTTCCTTCAGAGGATGCTCTTTCCTTACAGTGCCCCTCAGTATGGCTGTTGTTAAGAACGTCTTGACAGTACTTTTCAGCCATGCACATTTCTGTGTTTCAGCTTTGGTTTTGGCATTCCTGATGCATTGTTCCAACTGGGAACAGATCATGACTACCATGGTAGTGCCTGGTGACTTCTGAGTATGCTGGAAACAGGCACAGACTGTGGAGCCAGACCGAGCCCAGCAGCCTGTGCTGAAATAACAGCGTTGTGAGCTTGCAGACTGTGGCCGCAGTCCTTATCAAATTAATCTGCCTCTGGGAGATGCTGTGAAATTACCTGCAGCTCTTTAAAAAAGCCAGTATTGGGTGTTTGAGAACAGTGTTGCCTTGAAGTTCAAGCTGACATGAGCTGTTTCCAGTGCAAGATCCAGTAGTTTTGTTCTTGTCTTTAGCCCCATGGCTGGGTATGTGTTTCTGGTTTCTTCCACTACACAGGCTGTATAGGATGTAAAGTCCATGATATTTCTTTTCAACAGCAGCTTCATTCACTGTCCAGGAACAAAACAGAGTATTTTGTCCATGCTTCCATCATTTGCTGTGTTACCTGTAGTACGCTGAGGGCTGAATATGCTGGCTAAGCAGTAATGTGTACAACTAATGATTATCAACGCATAGCACATTGACACAAGCGTGAAATACAGACATACCAGTACATCCAAATACTCATCCAAAGCTTGCAGAGATGGTGCTTTTTTCCATGGCAAGTATAATCTCTGGTGTTTTAAAAGGAAATCTATGTAGGGCTGTGTCTCCAGGCAAATGAGGACAGGAACTGTGGTCAGAGGTCCAGAAAACATCAGCAACAAGGAGCAGTGAATCTTTAGGTGTTTTAATCTCACGTGTCATTTTCCAGCTGGGGCAGGACATGAAGAACAGAGCTGTACTAACAGCTTTTCAGTTCAGGTTTTTGCCAGTGGTGCTGGGTAGGGCGGAGAGAGGGAGGATAAGAAAAAACTGAAGATGATTCAGAAAGCATGAGGAGACACTGAACAAGAAAGGCAATGGAAGAGTTGACTCCAAAGAGAAAACCAAAGGGCATGATAAATATCCAAAAATCTGAAATGCTGCTGGAAATTGGTTTGTCATTTTCAGGTAGGGATGACATTAGAATTAATAGACAAATTACAATAAGGAAACTTTGGCACTGGTGGTAGGAAAAATCTAGAAGTGGATGGCAGGTGAAGGGCTCAGTGGGGCAGGGCAGTGCCCAGTGCATGAGCTCCTTTGGTTCTGCAAGGAGAAAATTGAACCACACCAACCAGAGTCATTTCATGCCACTGCCCTTTGGGGCCAGCCAACAAGCCTACCTGTCCAGGTATAGTCTGAGGGTCAGGATTCCTGGGGTTTAATGATGTTACAGCATGAACTTTATCCTGGAGTACTCAATTTATGTATCATGAATGCTGTCAGGGTGTTTTATAACCGCTGTGATGGATAGTTCAGCTCTTGTGATACAAAGACTGTTTTCTGCTGCTTAAAAGTGATAAATCCTTTGGAAAGAAACCACATCAATTTTACTCTTTTTTGTCTATGTTTAATTTGTTAAATTGCTTCTGGCACACTGGAACATTTTCAGAACATGACAGCTTTGTGTGCTACCAGAAGCTTCCTTTGAGCACTGGCATAAAAGAACGTTCTTTTCACTGATCCTCTCTATCATCTCTATTTATCAATTATGTGCTCTTCTGTGAGGGTTCTACCTTTTCCAGTTTTGCAGTTAAATATTCAAATTACATGGAGTAAAGACAACATTTTGCCATCTGTAGATTAGTGATAGGTGATGAATAATGTTTAGATTGGATTTTCTTGAGTTGGGAACTAGTGTACTGTATACAATCATCTATACTTTTGGGAACTAGCAGAGGACTTAACTTTGTGTGATGCAGGGGCTCAGGCTTGGTTCTGTTTCCCAGAAGCTGTTGGTGAGTCCAGCAGCCAGGGGTTACAGGTGCCCATGTTCCTACGATTATTTGGAGTCACCTTCCTTAGGTGAAGGTGGCATTACAGTTTATCCAGTTTTCTCATAATACTTTTCTACATGTCAGCATGCAAGTTTAGCTCCAGATGGCAAACTTCATCCAGGTGTTTGTCTCTGAGAAATTCTGAGATGATCTGCAAGTTAGATTTTTTTGGTTGAGAACTGCTTCCTGCTGACATGCGCTGTATGTTGAGAACTGACTTTGAGTGTTTCATGTAAATATTGGTCAGCTGAAAATAGGCAGAGACATGGTCTCCAGCCAGCTCATCACCAGCTCATGCCCCATCCCTGGAAGTTCAATGCCAGGCTGGATGTAGCCCTGAGCAACTTGAATCTAGTGGACAGCATCCCTGCCCATGGCAGGGGCTGGAATGAGATGATCTGTAAGGTCCCTTCCAACCCAAACTATTTTGTGATTCTAAGATTCTGTCATAACTCTTAAAAAAAATTGGTGGCTTGGGCTGGTAGGAGCCCTGCAGCAGCAGACAGCCAACACCTCATAGTCAAGAGCTGCTGAAAGGTCTCCAACCCTGAGAATGTGACACTTTGCTGAAGCAGCAGCACCGTGTTCCGTCGGTGCAGTGAGGTTTCCCAGAGCCCGACCTTTGGGGTGGGGTTGCACACAGGAGCTGTAGCTGATGTTATTTCCAATACAATAACTTCTTCCTTAAGCCAGAGGTTCAGAAAGGATAGAAATAGCTCTTTTCATCTGAAACATGTATTTGTAGTCAGGAAATTGCAACAAACCTGGAACTTCTTCCATTGTGGATCCAAGCTTTGAACGCTGGGATGGTGGGAAGGTGGTGATATTTGGGGAGGAGCACAGTCCTTTACATGCATTCCCCAGCAAGGAACCAGAAGAGAATTTTATTGTTCTGCTCTGACCGAAGTTGGTTCCAATTTATGTTGAACAAAAACTTCAAAACAGTGGTTTAGTTTGACAAAAAGCAACCCACAGTGGCATAGGTTTTTTGGTTTGGGTCATAATCTCCTTTTTTCATATTCAGTAGTGGAGACTGCAGAAAATATATATCAAAGATGTTACAGCAGACCCTAAGTTGGCAGCGAGCCCATGTGGAGAACGGGCTGATTGCTCTGATGGCCAGTTAGTGCAGCAGCCTGCCTGTGCTGGGGTGAACATGTCGCTTGTTTGTCTTCATACTTTGCCACTTGTCTCTTCCACCAGACTTTTGACTCTCAAACTCTCAAAGAGCACTGGTTGTGGGAGAGCAAGAAGGAATCTCTCGTGTCACAGTGCACTCCCAGTGCTGTATGAAAGGCACGAAACAGGGAATTGCCCACTGTGCTCAGCCTGGGGCCTGGGCCATGCGCTGCGTTCCTCAGGGGCTGAACATGGGAAACGTCTTTGATCCTAAAGTCAGTGACAGTAACTATGAGCTCTGTACTTTCAGCCTAGCAACATAGGAAAGCAAAACCTAAGAAAAATCTGAATTTACAGCCCTTCCCAGTGAGCTCTGCTCATTGCTGACCGTGTTCCTTCAAGGCTGGAGGAACTGGGGTCTGATAACCTGCCAGCAATCCACGAGCCCTCTGCGACCCTTGGTAGTGTTACTTTACTAAAACTGAATCAGAAGTGCTTTGGGTGTGGATTGGTGGGAGGCTGGAAGCAAAACTTTCAAGCCATATAAAGGGGATTTACAAGGTAAGAGTTGAGACCCATTTGCTTAATGCGCATTTCTTGGATGCTTGACAGTCCTGCCTTTAGAGAGGAAGTTGATTCTTGGAGGTAACATTATCAGTAGAACAGTCTTAAATGTCTGGTGTCTTTGTGGAAGGACTTTGTAATGGTGTTCAAATAGTAGTGTGTAGGATAGTGTTATGAAGAGTGCAGACTAGAAGATTGTTAATTTTAGCACTTGCAAATGCATCTGTTTAACTCTACATATGTACGCATGAAGAGTAAACTTTAAGCTCATTTCAGGTACTGAAGGAAAGATTTTCTCTTGAGCCAAACGTATTACATGTTTTTGCTGTTTTAAGATTTTTCTATGCAGTTTGGCCCCTTAATAAAATTTTTAAAAATTAGAGAGAGACAAAAAAAACCCCTAAAAAACAACCCCTCCCTCCAAAAAAAGAACAGCTAAGAAAGTTAGCCAGTGTAGGAAGACTGGTATGAAAACTTAGTTGGAGTATTTTTCCTGCATGGGGCTATTATTTCCAAACAAACAAGCTATGGTAATGAAGTGCAGATGGGACATAAAGAATGAGGAATTTATTTCTCTGTAAGGATGTAGTCAGTGATGCTGATAAAATGAATGTCTTTCCCCAGTTCCCTGGTTCCTACCTTGTCAGTCAGTCTGTCAGTGGTATACACCACATGGATCAGTTCCACAGTTGTAGCTGACTGTGGGGTTGTCAATCCCCCATGGGAAGAGGGTCCCTTTCCCCACACACAAGCTGGGGAAGATGTAGCATTTACTACTTGATGACTTGCAAAATTGTGCATATTGCATGATATCTGCAAGGATAGATAAATCAGTAATTCTGTGACTTTTGTCTATGATACAGGTATCTTATATCTATGGTACAAGATATTTTTTCTGCTGTTATTGTTTGCAATAACAAAGAACTGACTGTGTCACCTTACTGATCCCTTCCTGTGCTGACAGTAGGAGAGAGCCATTGCGAAGACCAAGGGAAAAAGCAAGTTTGTTTCTGAGTAGTAAAAGACATTTTTGGCAAACATTTCTGTTTTTCCAAAACTGTAGGTCTTACCATAGTACATGCATCAGATTTTCAATTCAGTCTGGGTGGCCTTTTCCCACCCTATGTCTGTATGGATCTTTAAGGTTTTGATACCAGCCCTCCCTCTGACTGAATTACAGCCTTGTATCCAATTGCACAGCACATCATAATATATATATTTTTATATATGTAAATACATTGTAATACATAGGATTTCCAGTGACCAGATGTAGATTCGCTTTCCTTCTGTGATGTAACATGGAAAAAACCTTATTTCAAAATTAACAGGGATGGCAGAATCTTAGGACAAAGACGTGAGAAATATCCCAAGGGTTTCTGCAGAGTGCATTTTCCATGGAGTAATGAAGCCTGTTTCAGGCATATATAGATACGATGAAAGAAAACAAACTTGAAAATGTCAACTATTGTGTTCATTTGGTTTTTTCCTTTTGTTTTGCTATTAAAAAACACTGGAATTTCCTTTCGTCTGTTTTAGTTTAAAACTGTAAAAATTTTCTAGAAGTGTCAAATAAAGATACTTAATTTTTTGACTGAGTTTTGCTATTTTATATCACCCTTAAGTTTGAAACACTTTTTTTTTTCTTGTTTGCTCTGGGATGTGATAAAATGTCTTGTGGAATTTAAAGATTGCCGTGTACAGCTCCCACCATGAGCTGGATTCAATGCAAAATTCTTAAAACTTGCTCAATACCAGAAACAGTGTTTGACACCCGCACACAGTTCACACAAGTGATCTCTTTCCCTGGCCTTTTTAACCCTGGCAGAATCCCAGAACAGTTTGGGTTGGAAGGGACCTTAAAGCTCATCCAGTTCCACTGCCCTGCCGTGGGCAGGGACACCTCCCACTGTCCCAGGCTGCTCCAAGCCCTGTGCAGCCCGGCCTTGGGCACTGCCATGCTCTGGGCACCCTGTGCCAGGCCTCACCAGCCCTTTAAAGCTGTGTGATCAGCTGTACTGATAAACTGGGTCTGACTACTCTGTTGCATGTTGAAGTGCTGTTGCTTGGGAAGGCAGGTGTTTACTCACAGCCCCTCTTTCTAAGAAAATGCCGAATATCTACTGAATTACAAGGCAAGTCCTGGCTGTACCCAGGAATGGTACAAACTGACAGCAGGCACAATTCCACTCTGTCTTTCTGTTTAGTATGTCCTGCATTTCACTTTTAAATACACAGTACAGCTGAGAAAAGAGAAACTGAGAAATTTCTTGTGATATCTGACTCTAAAAGACAACAACAACAAAAACAACAAAAAACCCCAAACCAACAACAACCCCCCCCCCCCAAAAAAAAAAAAAAAACCAGACAAACAACAACAGCAAAAACAACCCAACCCACCAAAAAAAACAGCTGCAGCAAGACAGCATTTCTGTCTGGGCTGTCACTGGGGAACCGAGACAGCTGCTTCCATTCAGACAAGGAGAGTTCGAAACCAGAAAGATTGTTTTAAACAGAGGGTGGTAAATATTAAGACACAACCTGGACACAAAGCTCCTCCTAAAGTGTTGTAAACCTCAGCCTGTATTAGTTGAAACAGTGCCTGGTATGCTAGGTTTAGACATACATCTGCATGCTGGAACAAAATCAGCTTAATGAACGAATTGTGTGACCATTATATTCTTGTACTTGGTTATTCCTGTATCTGTTGCATAGACAAGGACAGAGCATTTGTTGTTTGTGGTTTTTTGGTGGGTTTTGTGGGAGGGGGTTTTTTTTGCTTTTTTTTTGGGGGGGGGGGGGGTGTGTGTGGTTGTTTGGTTTTGGTTTTTTTTAAAAAAGCCCATATTATGGGTCTTGGCAGAAGGTAATGCTCTAATGCAGAATGACACCATTCAAACAGGAGGAGGTTGACTGAACTGCCGGTCTGCTGAACACTTGTGGCGGAGCCCACAGTTCTCCCCACAGTGCCACAGGTGCAGATCCATCACTAGTGAAAATCTTGGCATTCCGAGCTTCTCCTGACTACCTTGGGCATTTGCTAAAGATCTGTCCTACGTGACCATTTCTGCATCTGCAGGCACAGTTTGTGCGGACTATTTACAAGCATCTTATCTCTGTACGCCTTGCTCAGTGTTGCAGCAAAACCCCCTCGGGCAGCGCTGGGAGGAAGGGCTGGATTCTCCACATTCTCCACCCAGGATGATGGCTCAGTTAAGTACAGGGATTGCTCTGTGCTCAGATGCTGCCTGAAGGTTGGTTTCAGGGCACAATGAAATTCCCACCTGGAGCGCTCCTGTGCCCATTGTTGAAATGTGTTTTTGCAAATGTGTTCAGTCAATTGCCGACTTTCAAATCAGCTCATTGCCTCACTTGTGCAAGTGATTAACTGGGGAGTTCTTGGACCACCTGGGGACTCTAGGACTTGGCTATGCTGCAAATCTGTCCTATTTTTCTTCTTGTGGGAACTTTAACGAGGCATAGACAGTATTTTGATCTGGCTTTTCTGTTTAAATACAATTCCCATATTCACGGTTTCTCAGTTTCAACTCCAAGATAGATTTGACTCTCTAGATCACCTCTGCATACTGCTGTCAGTTAGAAGAGCTCCTTGGAAAGAGATGCAGCTTTCAGAAGAGGGGTGCTCTGTTGTGCTGGGGTGACGTTATGAAGCCGCTTTATTCCTTGCCCACCCTCTCAGTGCCCGAGGACGCTGTGCCTTTAGGCTGCACCCAGGGCCGGAGCCACGGGCCGAGTGCAGGGTGCTTCAACGGGGGCCCAAGGGCTCGGGGGTCTGGGCAGGGCTGCTTTTCTGGGTTTCCTGTGTGTTCCAGCTAGCTGGGAAAACGTTCTGTTGGGGTTTTTTTCGTGTTCTTTTTTCCCTTTCCTTCCCCTTGCCTCACTGCCTCCCTTCCCTCCTCGCCGGTCCGGGCAGCCTGCGGGGACGGCCCCGGCTGCTCCGAGCCCTCGTGTCTGTTCCCTCTCCGGGAATTTACTGTATTTTGAGGGGGTTTTTAATCCTGTTCTACCCTGGGGTTTTTTGGTGTTAATAAACAGTTTGGTTTTTTTCCACTTTAATTTCTTGTGACCCACTTGTCTTATTGGTAGAGGAAAAGGGGGGGCCCTTTTCCCTTCAGAGTGTTTCCTCCTGAAGTTTTATCTCCAAACCCGAGACATCTATGTCTCCAGTGGCTCCTAGGAATCACCCTGTTCCCAACAGATGCTCCTGAGCAGGTCATGTTACCGTCAGGTATGTGTGCATCCCCTGCAAGTGCATAGCCATCTAGCCCAGCCATTCAAATGTTCCAGGTTTTCCTCTGTGGGGGGCAGGGAAAGTCTCCTTTTACATGGAGGATTACAAGGAAACACCACCTGAGCAGCAAGACTTGGCCTGCTGCCCCTTCCTAGGTCAGCCTGCTTCACAGCTTGGGGTTGGACTAATATGGACAGAGAACATTAAGGAGCTTCATGGACTCTGTGGCGTGGGGGTTAATCCATCCCAGGGGAAGAATTTTATAGTCTTGTTGATCTTGAGGAGGTTTCTTTTGCCCTGTCAGCTGTACTCTGTTCCATTGTTACAGTCATGTCAGCTGTAGTCTCTAAAGCTGGAAAAAATACCCACACCACCTACTACAGTGATTAGGGCAATAGCACTATTCACAGAAATTGTTATTTCAGGCTGTATGTTCAGGAGTTGGTGTCTTATTCACAGAATCATGGAATGATTTGACTGGGAAGGGACCTTAGAGATCATTTAGTTCCAGGCCCATGACATGGGGTGGGCTAGGCCAGGCTGTTCAAAGCCCCATCCAACCTGGCCTTGAACACTTCCAGGCATCCAGGGGCAGTCCACTGCTCTGGTCAACCTGTGCCAGGGCCTGCCCACCCTCCCAGGGAACAATTCCTTCCCAAGATCCCATCCAGCCCTGCCCTCTGGCACTGGGAAGCCATTCCCTGTGTCCTGTCCCTCCATGCCTTGTCCCCAGTCCCTCTGCAGCTCTCCTGGAGCCCCTTTAGGCCCTGCAAGGGGCTCGGAGCTCTCCCTGGAGCCTTCTCCTCTCCAGGTGAGCACCCCCAGCTCTCCCAGCCTGGCTCCAGAGCAGAGGGGCTCCAGCTCTCAGAGCATCTCCTCTGGAGCCACTCCAGTAGGTCCATGTCCTTCCTGCTCCGAGGACCCCACAGGTGAACGCAGTGCTCCAGGTGAGGTGTTTCAAGTGAAAAATTCATTCCAAATTACCTCCAGACGTCCAAAGGAAGAGTATATTTATTTTGTGGCTTTGTACCCCCTGGATGGGACAAAGGGCATTTCAATTCTGTGGCTGTTACAGAGCTGTTCAGTAGTTGCATACTCTGAAAACAATTCCAACAAGGTTCAAGCAACTTTCATTAATAGGAAGTTAGTGAGTCAGTCACTCAATATTTCTGTGATATTTCTGTAGGGAAAAAAAGAGAGAGAGGGAAACTCTAGCAGAAGACAGCCATATAACCATCAGTTTTATGTATTTACAAAGAAGAATAGTGCAGAATTTAATTTTATGAAAAAAGGCTTTTTCTTCTGAAATGTCTCTCGTAAAGTTATGTAGGAGCATTATTCTTTTCTATTCCTATGTTCTCTTATATCATGATTGGTTTATCACTCTGAAATCAAGACTTAAAATTTAATTAAATTAACTAGTACTTTTTTTCCCCTTCAAGCATGAGAAATGTCTCTTACCAGTGCAGAAAAAGAAAATGAAACAAGGAAATCTTCACTTAAAATGTCTTTTGGGGGCTGCAGCGTGTGTGACATACGTCTTGATGTGTCAGGATGGGGTTCTCATGATAAAAAACTCTTCATTTCTGATCAGTTTTCATAAGCTGCTTTCTGTCCCCATTCCATTTCTTAGTTGTTGTACCACAGGGAAAGAACTAGGAGACACAGCCATTTAACGTCATGTTCATTTTTCCATGCCCTCAGTAAAAGGATCTTCCTGGGAACCAGAATGAAGTGAATGGTCTTTGAAATCCTTTCATTTAAAGTTCTTCTTGCTCTGTTTTTAGCATCTAGAAATTTTCTTGACCATGGAAATAATTCCATATCCCATGCACAGCATTTTCCAACACTCCAACATGAAATGTAGCAAACCTGCTAAATACTGTTAAAGACGTTTAAATCCTTCTGGTGCACCACGATGTTTTTCTGATTGTTCTATTAAATTTTGAGTATTATATTGCTTTAGTGCAGTGTTCATTTTATCTGTACATTGCGACAGTGTATGCAGCAAACACAAGAGACAAGGGTGGTCCCAGCTGCCCCTGTAGAGTTTGGTTGCCAGAGATCGCATCCCTAGTGACTTGACTTCTCAATTAACTTTGAAGTGTTTGCTCCCAGCCCCTTCAGCAGGAGTGCAGACTGCTGTTCCTAATTTCTTACTTATTTGACCACTGACTGATTTTGTTGGTTTCTTCTTCTATTGCAGTCCTATCTCTCCTCCTCCCCTTATTACTTTTGGGCTTTGATTATGCAGTTTTGCATCTCCATTCAGTCAAAGATACATGCAGATTCTCTTTATTTGGTGAACTATTAGAAGGATGTCAATCCCTCACTCAGCTCTTTCACAGGGATGTACAGTCTGTCTGAAAGAACAGGAACTGCTTGTGGTGTTCACCGGCTCACAGCCAAATGTGTTCAGATACAGATATTGCAGCATTTTTCTGGTTATTAGCTTGGTGCTAGTAAGACCGAGGTTCTGGGTTTGATCTTCATATGGACCATTCCTTTAAGAGTTGGACTCAATGATCCTTCTGGGTCCCTTCCAACTCAGACCAGTCTGTGTTTCTGTAATCATCCAAGTCTTCATTATCGATGCTCAGAAGGAAACCTATTTCAGTGATTATTGCTTAGTCTGGAGAGATCCATGAGACAGCAGATGTTAGGAAGGAAAGGATATAATCTAAACAAAATCAACTTCAGAGAAATCTCTGTGATAATTTTATCATTTCAGAATCCTACGTTCTTTCATTGCTTTGCTATCAAACACATGAACTGCTGAAGTTTGCTGTTCATGTTGAAGCTACTTAGGGACAGAAGTGGCAGTTGGATGATAGCTGACCGTGTCAAGCAGCAGGCAAAAATTCAGACTAAAGCAAAACAAGTTCTCGGTTTTACACGTATTTTTTGTCTTTTCAAGATGGCAGAAGGGTCATCTGTGGGCTTAAACATGAACTTCAGCGCAAGGAACTCTGTCCAGTTTTGGCCTCTGCTGTGGGTGCATGTGATGTTGGATAATCCCTGCCCGTTCCTGTGCAGCAGTTAGGCTATTCTAACACAGAGATTGTCAGGATGGTAAATACAGTATGAATTGGAAGGGCTATGGATGGCTGACTGAGGAAATTAGTAGGTTGTTGGGGTTTTTTGTAATACTGCTCCTTTTATGGTTTCTGTGTGCACGGGCCAGTGCTGGTTAACACGCCATCCCCGTGCCTTCAGTGTGGGGGGCTGCCAAGTTCTGGTGATGGGGGGAAATTCAGTGTTGCGGGTATGAACCACCCCACTTCAGGCAGCTATTTTCCTTTGTATCCTGCTGCTGAAAGGGATGGGAGTTGTACAACGACCTGCAGGAATGTCCCGTGACTGGGGAGAGGCAGGAGCTGGGGCATCACTGGTCCAGTTCCCAACGCAGGCAGCTGGGGAGCGGGGGGAGGAAAAGTGCTTAATTCCAAAGTTCAGTGAAGCAACAAACCAGCTCTTCAGGCTGAACCGTTCCTGTCTCTCAGCCTGTGCCTTTAAGCTCCGCCGCGAACTCCCCCAGTGCCTCCCACCGCCCCCGCCGGCGCCCCGCGGGCCCGGGGGATGAGCTCGGGGCGGCTCCGCTTGGGGAGAAGCTGCCGGGGAAGGGACCTGGCGGCAGCGGGAAAAGCAAAGCAGGTGAGTCCCTGCTCCTTCTTATGAGCCCTTTTTACTCTCTTCGAGGTGCCGGGGTTTCTTGGCTCGAATGGGAAGAGAAAAACCTTCACCTTTCCCGACAGCTGCACCCACCCGTGGATGCTCCTCGCCACGCGGCCCCACCGCCCAGCGCGATCCCTCCTGCCCGGCTGGGGCTCGGGCAGTCCCCCTTCTCCTCCTTCTCCTCCTCCTTCTCCTCCTCCTCCTCCTCCTCCTCCTCCTCCTTCTTCACCACCTCCTTCTGCTCTTCCTCCTTGCTTCTTCATCAGGGTCAGACAGGTTTGCTGCCTGCACCCGCAGATTTTCAGACAAGCAGGAGTTTGAAACTGCTTCTCCACGCTGGATTTTCCCCCATGCTTGGGGAAATCCCTCGCGGTTTGCTGGCTCTGAGGAAACGGCCTGTTTCTGAATTTATTGTCTGTGAGGAAAACAGCTCAACTCACCTTTTATTGAAAGTAATAGATGGAAACAAAATCCGTGTTTCCTTTAGTCGCTGATGGCTAAGCAGCTTTCCTTACGTAATGCTGGAGAGCTTTTTAGAGCTTTTCGATTCCATGTAACTCTAACGTGATTCAGGGGAGGTTGGGAGCGCTTTGCGCAAACGGGTGGGTAGTGCTGGAGGGGATTCGTTCTGGAGCAAAGGAACCCACTGGCTACAGAAATGGGCTCCCCATTGAATGTCCGTGGAAGTTTGACCCTTCTGCCAGTTGTGCCCCGCAGCTGTGTTTCTGTAGCACATTTCATCCTTTGCCTGTTAACCAGTGTGGGTTCAACCACCGCATGTGGGACCTAATGGATGAGCCTTGGTCAAAAACGACCTCTAGACTCTCTTCTCTGAAAGTACTGGTTAAGAGAACATCTTAGTTTCTTAAACACTTTGGAAACCAAATGCAGAGAATGGTCTATATTATTTGAAAGCTATAACAAATTAGGAAATATTTTAGAAAGAAAGCTCAGGGTACGTCATGGAAAACAAAAAGTGCAACTTCAGCAGTAATGCAGACCTAAATGCTGAAACAAGCAACATTATCATTGTAGGAAATACAAGAGTGAAACAGCCGTGGCAGTGGGCAGCTTAGACCTCGGCACGGGACAACTCTTATGAGCAACCTCTATGGGCTTGAAATAGCCCCATTATTTGAGCTTAAATAAATGTTTCTGTAGCTGAATGGTTCTTTGTTCCCGCGGTGGACGGAAGGGCTCGAGAGTCACGCTGCTTTCACACCCACTTGTCTTCCAGCCCTGAGGCTGCCCTGCAAAGAGCTCCGGCACAGCCTTGTCCTGCTTGAGGGAGGCCCGAGGTGTCAAACGAGGCAACGCCGTCCAGGGCAGGGCTTGGGCAGTCCGAGTGTGCCAGCGTCCTGCGGCCCCTGCCCGGGGATGCTCTCCTCAGGCAGGGGGCTGGCCAAAGCTGTGCACGGTGGTCACACAGCGCTGCAGGTTAGCGTGTCACACTATCCCCTATCGATACACGCAGCGTTTCACTCTGCGGCCTCTCATGGGCTCAAGCGCTGTGGGTTCACTGCTTGACTGATATCTTTAATCACTGCTGGTTTCTCTGTGTGAGTTCTTCCTCTGAGGGAGCATCCATTGCAGGTAACTGATTTCAGGGTAGCTTGGGGGTTTTGTGTCCATGAATACTAATGCCTACCTGACAATCTGTAATAACAGCTGAAGCTAGGTAAAAATGTAATTTACACATCGTTTCTAATGTATGTAAGCTGGTAAGAAAGAATAAAATGTGATTATTTGCAAAATGAAGACCTCTACTTTAGCCCCTGTTCCTCCAGGAACCTCTGGTGCCAGTATGTCCATTAGCTTCAATGGGACCAAGATTTCTCCCACAGCCTCTGCACAGGGCCAGACAGTGTTCAAGGGAGGTGAGTGAATGTCAGTGAAGGAAATTACATGAGTTAAGCATGTGAGTTTTTCTTGGCCATTCATAAGCTGAAAAGTATCAAATTATATAGTGCTCCTATTGTGGAAAGTAACCGGACAAACATGGACTTCCGGGCTTACTGGATACTCCCTATGTGTATTCAGTATTTACTATCTGTACTGAGTTTTCAAGCCAGCACAGTTGGGGGTAGGGGGGAGGAAGCTGCCTTTATTTTATTGTGTAATCCATGGCTACAAGTTTAAGAAGTAATTGCAGGTACAAATCTGCCCAGTACTTTGTTAGCAGAGGGAGAGCTCAGGGCTGAGTGTCTCCAAGGTGGAAGTGATGTTAGAGTCTTTGTTACCAGTGATAATACGAGCACTGGGAAGCTCAGCTTGTCTGTCATGCCCCAGCTGAGACTGCTGAGCTGGCAGGCAGGCAGAGGATCTTCTTACTTGTAAATTGAGAGACATTTGTAGATCAAGAGGGACAATAAACAAGGCTGGCACAGTGTCATTTGGCTTGCTGAAAGCAGGACTACAGCTGAACCAGATGCACCTCCATGATGAGTGCTGCAGGTGAGCAGGGACACGGGATCCTCACTGATCCTGAGTGGCAGGGACTCAGATTCGCTCACTTGCAGGCTGTTCATGGTCTAGGGGCTTGCAGTGTCAGGGCTTTTCACTCAGCTTAATAACAAGAGGTGTCCTCAGCTCAATCTGCAGTCTCTTACATGATGAGAGTTCTTTCTGCTTGAAAGTAGGGTCTAGCCTTTCAAATGCAGCACAACCTCCCCTAAGTGTTAACCTACAGAGAGATGGGGACATGGACATGCTCTATACATCCATTACAGAAGCTGGAGATGGGTTAAATCAAAAGGATTACAGTGTTGGGTGATCCAGGGAACCAGTGTCATGGTAGGTGAAGCTCATGTCACACAAAAAAAAGACCACGTAGCCAAACCTGTATCTGCTGGTCATGGGATGGTTTGCCTTTGATGCTGAGCTCTGTCCTGTATCTGTTCAACCAGCTGCTGCTGTCCCTGCATGGGCTTCTTTTTCATGACATAAGATCATCTCATCAGAAGGCTTAAGGGGAAATGTATGGGCTAAGCGGGAAACAAGTGTTGGAATAAGTTCCAACACTCCTTTCTCTGGAGCCCCACTCAGAGAGTGGCCGTGGGATACCCTTGAGCCATAAGGAGGAACTGGTAGGCAGTTCTTGGCCTCTCCAGACTGATATGTCCTCGCACTACCCCACCACCCAATAGATACCACTGCTTATAAATCCACTCCCCTATGAAAGCATTCTACCCTTCTCAGTAGCTGTTGCCACAAGTTCTGAGCCTCATTTCAATACAACCAAATCCCCAGCTGTAAGGAAAAAATCATAAGGCTTGACCCCATTTTAATGGAGATACTTGAGGTTGGCTGTTCCCACTGCCTTGCTCTGCCAGCAGATCTGTTTGCACATCCACATCTATCTCCTCTGGTCATGCTTCTGATTTCACTTACAGCAAATGACCATCTTCTCTCTCCTACTCAGACTCATGGTTTGCTGACATAGATATGGTTTGTTGTTTTGGTGGCTGTGATTTTGGATGGTGAACCTACCAAGTGAGGCATATTGGAGTCTGCTTTCTGCTTTTGGGCAGAATAGAAATATTTCTCCATCTGGAGAAATATTCTGCATCTGCTGTATTCCCCCTCTGAAGTGCCACAAGTCTTGCCTTGGTGATAAAACTTGCCTTTGGCTGCAGGCTCATTAATTGCTGAGACTGCAGGCAGATCTGCTGCTGAGCTTGTGGTCTGCCTTGAGCAAGTGGCATATTTTTCATACCTGTGCCATCATTTTGCAAAGGCTCTGTCTGGGTGAACATTTACAGGTCACAATGAGTTTTACAACCCCTGTATCTGAAGGTTCAGTAGACACAGTATTGTTGTGTTAAGAGCCACAGTACCCCACTATGGGATGAAGCAAATATTTTATTAACACTTGGTTATTCAAACGGTTGCAGCATATTGACTGCCTTTTATAATCACAATGTGGGAGAAACCCAGCATGCTAGAATACAGAAATGCAGCACAAAGACCCCAGAGCAGCCCAGACTCACTGTCAGGGGGTTGGGTGGGGGTGGGGGGTGGTTTCCATTCATTATCCCTTGGGGGACATCAGGGTTTCTTCGCATTTGTTGTCTGTAAATGAAGCCAACTTTTGAAAAAACGGGTACCACTGTTTCCTGTCTTTCTTTCCTCTGGCCCACAGTTCAGAGCGGGGCATCTCAGCTTGTGTCCCTGTAGTCGAAGGCTGCTGGTAGGGGCTGGCAGACTGGGAATGGGAGAAGTTGGAGAAGAGCAGGAGGGAGCCTAGAGCAGTGCAGTGCAAGATTGGCATGCCAACCCTCCTATTCTGAAGGGAGAGAGACTGGAGAGGGGTAGGAAGGCAGAAGAAAAGGCCTCAGGAGGTGAAAAAATGAAGAGGAAGACACAGTGAGGTGAAGGAAGAGAAGTATCAAGTACTGGAAGAAAGAAGTCCAGGGTATGTGGAGGTAAATGAAGAAAACCAGCCCTTTTGCTGGGCAGCAACCAGCACAGTACTGGGAGGTCACCACTGTGCTTCAGACTCAGGAGCTGTGGCATTTTGCAAGAAGACAATTTCTACCTGAAAACAGGAGCCAGCACAATTTGTGCTGGAGAGCAACGTGCTCTGGGCCAGTCCTACAGGTGTGTATGGCATGGGATCACCTGAGCTGGAGAGACACCTGCCACGGTGAGCCTGGGTCTGTGCATGGACAAACAACCAGGGTGCCTCTCTCGTGGCCCTGCCTTTCCCCTTTTGCTCCTGAAGGTGATATTCCCCCAACATGCTGCACATGCATGTTCTCACACACACACACATGAGATCACACACACATGCTACTTGTCCTCTTCAACTACAAGAGTGGGTGTTAGTGACAGTTTGGCTAATTGGGTAAAGGAATATTTTTACCATATCTCTTTATATTTTACAATTTCCCTACTTGAACCAGCTGAGAAATAAAATCCATCTTCCAAGGAAATCCTATGGAATGACTCGAGGCTGCCCTAGAGCAAAATTCAGACTTCTGTGGAGAAGAGAAACCCTGGGCTGCCAAGCAGCAGCAGAGCAGTGGTGGTGGCCACGACCCAGCACCACGGCAGATCCTCAGGGACAGCCAGAGATGGTGGCAGCCTGCAGGACTGCGCTTGCTGACTCTCTGCTGCACATCAGAGGTGCCTTCTCTGGTAAAATGTAACAGTGAAAAGACACCCCACTGAGACTGGACTGAGAGGACTCTCTTAGGTCAGAGTTCCCCACATCCCACTCTCAAGGGCATCATATTTTATAACCACTCACAATTTATAAGCTGACAAAAAACCATAAATGTGCTTTTACTTCTCAATATTACTACTGGAAACTCATGACTGTTAATACTCTCCTAATTTCTGCCCCACTAGCAAAATTTACTTTTTCCTCATCTGATTTTATGCCACAATATTTTTCACTGTGTCTAGCTTCTTGCTACAGATCTCCACTATGCATTTATAGATGATCCTTACTATCTTTCAGCAAAAAAAAAATTACAATCTCTATTTTGCTCTTGCAAAATGGGCTTTCCATTTACACATCCTTTCAATTCTTTTTTAACTCACACCACTGACACCAAAAGAAAATAAACTTTCCTTATGCTAAAAGGGAGAGCAAAGACAAGTTTTGATTGTTTTGGGAAGTAGAAAGTTTCTCTAAACACTCCGTTTTTTCCAGTTAAAATGCCTCTGCAATCACTAATACGAACTTCTTTCTGGGGTTCCAAGTACCTTTGATTGTAGGATGACTTCTACATGCAACTAAGATTGTATTGTCAGAAAAACAACCAGCCAGAGCCAATTCTGTCTGCAATGGTTTTTTTTTTCTCAGATGCATTTGTCCTACCTTTGAGGTCCATTGAAGTCCACTGTTGCACTGGTCAGCACACCTGGACTAGATTTCTGAGTGCCCACATTCAGCACACTGCAAGAGAGACGGTGACTCCAAAACCTACCAAAGGAGGGAAGGAGGGACCCCTCATCTGTACGTATTCAGGTCACAAGGACCACTGGAAAAAAAGTTCCCTACTTGTCTCCCCTTTGATGCCTGAAGTGGCCACCTAAAAAACACAGACTAGACAGGAATAAGGGAATAAAGGGAGGTGTTTATTTGAAAGGCCTTCAAAGATACACCCTGGGGAGCCAGAGGCTACTGCTGAGAGGGACCCCAAGGTGGATAACAGGTCACGAGTTCTTGACACTTTTATAGGTTTGGTTCATTTGCATATCAGGGTTAATCCTCCAGTTAAAGCTTCAGTTAATGATGCGTTTTCCCCAAGCTTCCCCCCCCCCCCCCCCCCCCCCCCACTTTAGAGGCTTTTGGTTTATACTTTTTGGGCCTAGGATGGTCTGGGTGTCCTTGAGGAGCAGGCCTGGAGAGGCTTTGTTATGTCTGCCTGGCATGAGAGAGCAGAAGTGAACCAGCTACAAGAAACTTCAGTTACACACTGGGCAGTACAGGATTTGAAAAATATAAAAGTTAAAACCCAAGGCATCACCTTAACCAGAGCTGAATTGTCAAACAGAGATATTGTTAGCAGAACCCAGGGGCCACAGTGCTGGTCTGTGCCAGGCTCAGTTACAACTGGAAAAGAATATTTGGATGTCTGCTAGAAAAAAAGAGGCATCTTGGACAGACCCTCCCTTCCTCTCCCCTTTCTCTCTGTTGACTCACAAAGGAAGTGACCTTTTAAAATCTCTTATCTAGAAGCTTCATTTTAAAGAGCTGCTGACGCCTCTTGGAAAACACTGAAAAGTTCTTCTGAAACAGGGAACTGCTTCTCGCTGTGTCCCTTTCCTCCCCTCTTCCTTTCATTGCTGGATGCATTTACATTAGAAAAGGCTGTTCCTCTGCAGCTTCTCTGAAGTCACAGTGTGATTTACAGCAGTAGTGAATCGCTGCTGCAGCAGCCCAACCTCTCACAGCACCACCTGAGTGGACAGGAAGTGACCAGGTGAGATGTTCCTCAGCAGGACAGATTTTGAACTGAGGAAGGAAGACCTGTTGAGGGTTTAATACTCTTGACACTGTTGATATCAAGCCAGAGTAAGTTTGAGAGGTAATAGTGCCTTGGCAAGGCTTTTCTGGTGTCTCCTGTAAATCTGAGTTTCCCAACAGTTAGAGGTTGAGTCCTCAAAAAACGCACTCTGAAGCTGAGCTCTGGACCCTTGGCCAAGAAGGTTGGACTTCTGTGGATTTCCACTCTGACCACACAATTTTTCTGAGGCAACTTTAGCCTGCCAGCTGGAACAGAAAGATTGTGTGTCTTCCTCCTGCCTGTGAGGGAGAAATAATAATGCAGTA
This sequence comes from Coloeus monedula, assembly GCF_965178545.1. NCBI lineage: Eukaryota > Metazoa > Chordata > Aves > Passeriformes > Corvidae > Coloeus > Coloeus monedula. The sequence continues at coordinate 1,176,034 of NC_138807.1, read as the reverse complement.
ATTTATTACATTTTAGGACCACAGGAAATCAGTGTCCCTCCTTGTCTCATCAAGCTTGCTGCAGATACTAGGCTGTCTGAATGATAGAATAACAGTGGATATTCCAGGCTGGTTTCACTCCTAGTGATACCCAATTGTTGATGATGTGCAAATAAAGGCCAAATACAGTCTGGCTTGTACTAGCAAGACTGCAGACAAAAAAACCCCTAAGATAGATGTTTCTATTTTTGGCATTTTTGAATTCACACTTGGAGCACCATATCCCATCTGGGCATCTTCAGTGCATGGAAAAACATTGACATATTGAAACCAGTCTAGCAAAGGCCAGGAAAAGGTGGAGGCAGGAAAGGTGATGTGAAGGGGCTTTGCTTCTTGTGCAGGACCACTTGAGGTAAAATACTAGAAGCACCAGTGCCAGTGCTGGCCACAGGGAAGGAGAATCTGCTCATCAGGGTAGCAGCATAGCTACAATTAAAGAACATACTAATTGCTCTGCATTACTAGGCATTGGGAGCTCTCAGCTAAATGCTGTAGTGGGCTTTGCCACCAACTGTGATTTTATAATTCATCCAGAATTCCTGCAAAGAATGTGGAATAGCATTGGGCTATATGAAACCTCATCCTGGAATCTGCCTCATAAACAACTATCTTGTTGAGGGTGAGGTTTATTACTTACAGAGTTTTAATCTATATATCATGCACCTTGGGGATACAAGTAGCCTAATGCCAAGACTTCCATAGCCAGGTCAGAATGGTCCAGCAGGAGCAGACAATGATTTCTGATGATTTCAATGCCAATTAGCTCTGGTCCATTCATGAGCCAGATTCCCAGGCAGGTCTCTCTCCACAGCTGTCTATTCAGACTGCAGTTTCATGTTTAAGGATGTGACTGCAGTCTAGTCGTCTTTGCAGACCTATAAGATTACTCTGAGATAAATGTTGAACTTTACAGCTCAACTGTTCTGCCTGTTACTGCAGCTCCATGACTCCTGAGCAGCACCAAAGCATCCGCTAGTGACACTGGCTGGGTTTAGGATCTTCATGAGGGGTGATGTCTAAGACACAAGGAGCAAGCCAAGATGTCAAGCCCCTTGCTACTCGGCCCTTGCTAAGAGCTGAGGTACCTGTTCACCCTGGCATTGTGGGCAGTAGGACCTTGAAACCCTGCTGCTAAGCAGGTAGAGGGTGCTGCTGGGCAGGTTCTGTGCTCCTGGGACACTGGCTAAGCATTCATCCAGAGCCTGTGCAGAACATGGAGATGGAGGCATCAGGCTGGTTCATGCTCACATCAGCCATAGCTGTTGTGAGCATGAACACATTGGACACCACCACTCAGTGGTGGCCTCCTAGGAAGACAGAGAAGGGGAACCAGGCAGGGAGGAGTCACTATGGTTGAAGTGCTCAGGTCCTACAACTTGAATCTGCTGACTGCAGCCTGGGGCATATTCAGAGGACACAGTGTCTATCTACCCTTTCCCTTCTTGTGGCAACGCACTGAGAAATATCTTGGCATAAGGGTCGACCCCTGGACTGGTTTTGCTGATTCAGGTTTATCTGAGAAAATGGAGAATTGGCTCCATCAGATTGGTGATTCACCACTGAAACCTGTTCAGAAAGTCAATATACTGAAGATGTATACCATCCCAAGATTGGTATATCTGGCTGACTACACTGAGGTAGGAGCTGGGCTTCTCAAATCCCTTGACCTATTAGTTAGAATTTCAGTCAAGGAGTGGCTTCACCTACCACCAAATCCATGTGATGCCACCTTGTATTCGAGTTGTAAGGATGGTGGACTAGGTATCATCAAACTGGTGGTGCTTATTCCAAGCATACAAGTGCGAAGACTGCACAGATTGGCTCAGTCTTCAGATGTGGCTTTGGTAATGTTTTTGAGAGGGGAACATCTGGCACTGTTACATGAGAAGTTATGGATGTGAGCCAGGGGGTGAGAAAAAGTCCATCCTGCTGATTTGGGAGCCTATTCCAATGTCAGAAAGTCTTAACGGTGGTGGTGAGGATACATCTGAATGGGAGGCTCCCATTCCCAAAGTCCACTACCCGAGACCTTGTAATTGGCAGAGAGTTTAACAAGTGGAAACAACTGGTTGCCCAAGGCCACAGTATTGAGAACTTTGAGAATGACAACATCAGTAATGGATGGTGAACATGGTATAGAGGCCTACCTCACGGGAAGTTGATAACTGCGTTGCAATTGAGGGCTAATGTCTACCCCACAAAAGAGTTCCTGGCCAGGGGTAGGCATGATGACTCCATCTTGCAGACATTGCGGTGCTGATTATGAGACATCTGCCCACATAATCGGGACCTGTCCAGTTACTCAGGATACCAGGATCAAGAGATGCAACTCCATCTGTGAGACCCTTAGCCGTGAAACTAAGAGAGAGAATTGACTGTGTTCCAGGAACCGCATATAAGGGACGATGGCAATGAACTGTAGAAACCTGATTTGATCGTTGTTAAAGAGGGAAAGGCATTCGTGGTTGACATGACAGTTTGATATGAGCACTCTAACCCGTCACTGAAGGATGCTGCTGTTGAGAAGGCTAGGAAATATCAGTGCCTTCTCAAACAGATTCGAGACCTTACAAATGCAGCAGACATTGAATTCATGGGCTTTCCCATAGGAGCACGGGGGAAGTAGCACGATAAAAATTCTGAGTTGCTGTTGGTCCTAGGTCTCTCTAAGACAAGGCAAGAGAAGACTGCCCAGGCGCTCCTCTCCTCTGTTGGTATTGTACATATGTTTTCTAGCAAAGCCCGTTCGACTGTACCCGCTTAGTAAAATATATCTTGGCTGTTGACATCGCTTGGACAGTGGGTTGGACACATGGGAAGGGTCTGTTCTTTCACTCATACTGTGTTGCCCATCGCCCATATTTGGGTCTAAATTTTCCAATTTGGACTAGGTGGATGTGCCACCTTTACTTAACCCGGAAAAGAAATGTGTAATTTTATATGTTTATTAAGTAGCCAAATGCCTCATCATCTAATTAGTGATGCGCATGAACGGATGAACGAGATTCCCACTGTCCCTACCTACTATCCAGCAAAACCACAGCCAAGGGAATGGGCTTGGTGAAATCAGCAGGGAAAGAAGAGCCTGTGGAGCTTGACTCTAGTCTGGTGCTGTGAAGAGACATGAGAGGTATAGAATAAGTGGGAATATCCTGGGGTAACCTTAGCTGGCATGACAGATTTCATCCCAGTCTTGTAATTTTCCTCCTCTTCTTTTTAATCACAGAACCATCTGTAGAGCTGCTCTAAAAGCATGGACCAGATAAAGCCAGGGCAAGGTACCCAGAGAAGGAGACTGGGGGCCTGCTGCTGGAAGGTAACCGCTGCTGCTGCTGTGGCAGGCAGCGCAACAGCCCTTTGCCTGGGGATCCTGCTGGGTGAGTGTGCAGCCAGGTGCATTCTTTCAGTTTATCAGCTCCAAAAGAGAAGTGGTCTGCGCTGCTTATAGCAAAAATCCTCAAAATCCTCCTACTGAGGACAAAGTGCAGACACCTTTCTGCATGTATGCACAAAAACTGCAAGGGCTGTAGTCAGCTCATGTTCTCAATATGTGACTTTGGAGCACTTTATCTTCAGTGCTTCACGATACATATGCGCTATTCCTTTTCTCCTTGACCGGTCTGATGTCCTTCTATGACAAGATGACCTGCCTAGTGGATGAGGGAAAGGCTCTGAATCTGGTCTACCTCAACTTCAGTAAAGCCTTTGGCACCAGTTCCCATAAACATTTTCTTGAAGAAACTGGCTGCTTATGGCTTGGATGGGTGTGCTCTTCAATGGGTAAAAACTGGCTGAATGACCAGGCCCAGAGAGTGGTGGTGAATGGAGTCCCATCCACCTGGAGACTGGTGACCAGTGGTGTTCCTCAGGGCCACTTTGGGGCCAGCCCTGTTTAATACCTTCTTCAATGATCTGGATGAGGGGATCAAGGGCACCCTCAGTCAGCCCCAAGCTGGGTGGGATGTTGATCTGCTGAAGCAATAGTGTGGCCAGCAGGACCAGGGCAGTGACTGTCCCCCTGTGCTGGGCACTGGTGAGGCATTTCACATCCTGGGTTCAGTTTTAGGCCCCTCATGACAAGTAAGTCATTGAAGGGCTGTACCATGTCCAGTGGAAGGAACAGAGCTGGTGGAGGAGTTGGAGCACAAATCTGATGAGGAGCAGCTGAGGGAGCTGGGAGGGCTCAGCCTGGAGAAAAGGAGGCACAGAGGAGACCTTCTCACTCTCTACAACTCCCTGACAGGAGGGTGCAGCCAGGTGGGGGTCAAGCTCTGCTACCAGGAAACAAGGGACAGGACAGGAGAAAACAGCCTCAAGTTCTTCCAGGGGAGTTTAAGATTGGATATTGGGAAAATATCTTCACTGAAAGGACTGTCCAGCCCTGGCACAGGTTGCCCAGAGCAGTGGTGGAATCCCCATCCCTGCAGTGATTTAAGAAACATGTGGATGTGGCACTTGGGGACATGGGTTAGTGGTGGCCTTGGCAGTGCTGGTGGAATGATTTGACACGATGATCTCAGAGGTCTTTTCCCACCAAAACAATTCCATGATTCTATGATTCTATCCTCTAATCTCTCCCTGTGACTTTGAAATTTCTTGTCACTGGACCTTGCTACCTCTGCCATTTTCTATCACAACCACTTGCAGTCACTGATCACTGCCTGTTTGACTGTCCCACTCCAGAGCATGACCAGCATCTCCTTCCCTCTCCCACCTCTGTCCTGCTGCTTCTGCTGCCCCATGGCCAGATGCCACCTCAGGCCAGCACCCTGGTGAAGACCCCAGCATGACATGAGTGACAGATTCCACAGTCACAGCTTCTGAGCTGGCTTCAGTATCCAGCAGAACTTTACCAAGGCTGTTCCTGCCGCCAACCTCACGTTGCCAGGCTGTATCCATCTGTTCATGAATTTCTGTCTCAGGCTTGACAAAAATCCACTATTTTCAAGTTCAAACAAGTTCACTGCAAAATGCTATTACTGCACATGTGCAGGGTATCCCAGTTCAGTTATGGGGCACCCCTGAGGCAGTGGGGATGGTCAGGGACAGTCAAGTTGCTAAAAACAGGGTTTAAAGGACATGATGAGATCCATGTTGCAAAGCAGTGAGGAAAGCTGCCTCTGACAGACACCTTCCCTCTCTGACAGCCTGCCATTCTGCTGGAGAGGCCAGCTTCGAGCACACAGTGGAGCTGCAAGGAATCATATTCAACAGCAGCTTACAGATGGAGAACTCGGACTACTATAGGGTGCTGACACCTGCTCTTGAGAGGCTGGTGAGTTGATCGGGGCCTTCTGAAAAAAGACTTGTGAAATACTGTGGTGGTAGCACCAGCAGAATCTGTTTGCCAAGTGCAGGAGGAAAACCAGGACTTCTTAAACATCAGCAGGGTACACTGTAGGGCTGAACTGCACTTCGAGAGGCCTTGTCAGGGCCCTGAGAGACATTTGTGGAGTGGGAAATGTGTGTTCAGGCCTATTCCTTGCAAATGAGGTAAGAAGGCACAAAAAAAGGATGCCCTAAAGCCAGGGTGGGAAAAAGGTTACACATGAGCTGGACATGGGTGCTTCTGCTGCCTGCAGAGGCAAGAGACCATGCATCAACAGCTCCAGATTCCAACAAAATCCCAGGTATCATCTATTCCCACCTCCTTGGGGGTCCAGTGTGTTACCATCACTCTCTGCTTTGCAGTTTCTGTCCAGTCTCCAAGAATCCCAGCTGGACTGGAGTTGCACCGGTTGCACCATCCTGGGCTACAGGTGAGTGTAGGCAGCTATCTCTGCAGACCCTGCAGCTCATGTTTCAGGGCATTCTGACAAGCCTCACCAGGAAGATGAACTCTCACCTGCGCTCTTGTTCAAAGCTAGTACAAAGAAAAAATGGTTTTTGGTCAAGGCTGGATTTTCATCTGGGATTGCAACAATGTTCTGGATTCTTTCATTTGGAAATGCAGTCAGAAAGGCAGAGGAAAACAATTTTGTTCAACCACAGCTTTGGGCCAAAGGAAAAAAGAATTCAAATGACCACTTCAACACAGAGCACAACTCCAGAGAAACCTTAAATTATTAAGAGCCAAATTACTGAGAATAGGGTTTGTTTCCTTTGAGTTCCCTGTAGACAGCTAGCACAGGAACCTGTCCCTTGTACTGATCATGAAGCCAAGGTCCCCGTTCATTCTCTGTCTCCCAGTAGGAACGGAAACTCCAGTGTGATCGTCCATTTCCGCCTCCTCTTCACTCCCCAGGATTCCCAACCCCTGAGCTCTACCTTGGAGGAGGAAGCTCTCAGGCATGGGCTGGCGGCTGCCCTGCACAAGCAGGGGCTCTCCCTGGCTGCCTACGGGACCATCTCCTCAGCTTCTCTCACAGGTATGGCCCTCCTGCCACTGCCAGGCAAGCAGAGCAGGGTGCCCTGTGCCGGGGCTGCTGGCACCCAAGCTCACACAGCTAAGGCACCATATGTCTCAGCCAAACTGCTGCAGGGCTTCAGCTCTGGATATCCAGTCAAGGCTTCATGCCCAGCAGCAGTGTTAGAAATGGGGGTGCTGCCAGGCACCCAGCAAACTGATAAAAAGGTCTGCCTGGCTCCCAGCTGCTCCAGCTTCACCAGACAGCAGCAGAAACCAGCCTAGATCTTGGCTGCTGCTTAACAGACATTTGTGGGGTCCCCAAATACCCCTCCAACACTACTGCTGTCCTGCTGCTCTGCCCTGCAAGAGCAGCTTGAGGGGCCACAGCAACAACAGAACCTTAAGCAGAAATTGCAACTGCTTTGGCTTTTCTTGCAGCACCTGGAACCATTCTGAGGGACAGGGGATGAAGCTCCAGGAGGTTAATTGCTGGGTTGTCAGTACCTACCTGTGCACAGCAGCCCTCAGAGCTGTAGCAATAACTACAGCTCAGGTTGCTATTTCTCATACTTGAATTACTCTCTGAAACCACCTGACAAGAAATTCTCCTTTCCTTCTGTGACTGTGGAGTTGTGTGTGACCATAGGACTTCAGGTTCAGCCAATTTAAAAAAACATGTGCCTGGGAAACAAGAAGGTGTGGGCCCCTCTGCAGCTCCCTCCACACCCTCTGCCACAATGGGCAGGATCCCTGGATCTTTGGGAGCCTTGTGGTGCACAAATGGAAGGTGCCTAGAGTCCCCTTGGCTTTAGGCAAACAGCCTTGCATAGCTTCAGGCCCAGAGTCTGCTCCTGAGAGGCAGCTCACTGCCACAGCTTTTGGGAATTTCCCTCTGCATGTGGAGTCACCCCAAAGCCTGCAGGGCTGTAGGAGGTTGCTCCTCCCCTGCCCCATGGCAGAGCACGGGTCCCCAGCAGGGACCTTGGCCCCGCCTCGCACTGGCCAGGGGTGGGCAAAGAGATAGCCTGGCAGGAGAGGAAGATGCTGCAAAGCCTGTGGCAGCCCCAGCCCAGGAACACAGCTCCAGGACCCGAGGCTGGGCTGCCCTTGCTGATCCTGATTCCTTCCTCTTTGTCTCAGGTCCCAACAAGGTTCCTCCCCACAGACCTGGACTGAAGTCAGGTAAGAGCCAGGCAGCAGGAAGAGCCACCTGCACTCTGCAGCCTCCTCCTCCTCCTCTTCCTCACCAGCAGCCTGGATACAGATACAAAAGGTGCTTGGGCCCCATCTTGTTCATAGCCTCGTGGCCCAGGGCCCTGCAAGCTCAAAACAAGCTGCAGCTCTGCTCTCAGCACCATCCTGCAGGGACTCTGGCCCAGACAGGGAGCAGAATGACAAGGATACGGTGGTGGTTGCCCCTGGGGAAGCCAGGGGAGAGCTGCTGTGTGGACTACAGAAGACACGAGTGAGTAAAGCCTCGCTGTCCCCAGGGAGCTGCCCCTGAGACACAGGCAGTCACTTGCTCCCAACATCCAGTATGTGAAAAGAAAGCCCTGAATGTGACAGCCAAACAGCTGATGCCTCTGATGGAAAGGGCTGTGCTGAATCTCTCAAAGCAGGTCTCCTGGATATGGGGGCCAGCCACAACCCACTGCTGCAGACCTTGACAGGTGGGACACCACTGGCTCTCAGGCACTGAAGAGAGCCAAGGATATGGCATGACTTTTCAAGCCAATAGTAAATGGCTGCAACAAGAAAGGGAAACTGTGCCCTGGAAACACCTTGGTCCCACCAGCTGTGATGGGTTGTGACAAGATCCACCTTCCTGGTGGGTTGGCACAATGGACAAGAGCCACATGCCCATGAGCTGCTGGAATCTGATCATGAGGCAGTAGCTGAGCTCGTCATACTAGTCAGGATGCTGCTCTACAGTTTCTCACCCTAAAAGAGTTTCAGGGAGGATGCTGTGGTGGGCCAGTGCTTTGCAGTGCTCTTTCCAAGCCTGCAGGTTAATAGCTGCCCTGTGACATCCCAGGTACCATCCTGCTGTTTGAGCATATGCAGCAGCACCCACAAGCTGAGGCAGCTCTTCCCACTTGCCCCCAAGAACCTGTTGCTGGGGTGCAGTGGCAGGATCCTGATGCACTGGCTTTCTCCTCCCTTTCAGACTGTGGGAGTCGCCCTGCCATGCAGACTGCCAGCAGGATAGTCGGAGGCTCAGAGGCGTCCAGAGGAGAGTTCCCATGGCAAGTCAGCCTGCGAGAGAACAATGAGCACTTTTGTGGTGCTGCAATCCTCACAGAGAAGTGGCTGGTGTCTGCTGCTCACTGCTTTACTGAGTAAGTTTTGGTCACGCCACCTTCCACCCTCCATCCCCATTCCAAAAGCTGCCATGTCTGCTCAAGCTCCCACTGCACCACTCTGCCCCATCAGGGGAGAATGAGGAGTTTCCATCACTCCTGGAGTGGATGGCAGGATGGGCAGGAGGCAGCTTGGGTTTGCAGGACAGTGCTGTGGCTGCAGGCTCACATGGCCCGCACTGTCTCTCCTCCAGGTTTCAGGACCCAGCCATGTGGGCAGCTTACACAGGGACCACCTCCCTCAGAGGCTCTGACAGCAGTGCAGTGAAAATGGACATTTCACAGATCATCCCACACCCCTCTTACAATGCTGACACAGCTGACTATGATGTGGCTGTGCTGGAGTTGAAGAGACCTGTGACCTTCACTAAGTACATCCAGCCTGTGTGCCTGCCAGATGCTGGCCATCACTTCCCCACCAGCAAGAAGTGCCTTATCTCTGGCTGGGGCTACCTCAAGGAGGATTTCTGTAAGCAAAGCATGGCAGCCAGCAGAGGAGACATGCTGGGGTGTGAGCAGGGCAGGAGGCATTGGGGAAGGGAACTTGGACCTTGCTCTGGCCAGCCGGGGTGGGCTGTACCCTGAGCTGCTGATCCTGTGCAGGGCTCCCTGCACTGAGCTCACAGTTGTGAGCTTTCTCACGTCTTTCTCGTTCAGTGGTGAAACCCGAGTTCCTGCAGAAAGCAACAGTGGAGCTCCTGGACCAGAACCTATGTTCCAGTCTCTACAGCCATGCTCTCACAGACAGAATGATGTGTGCTGGCTACCTGGAGGGGAAAGTAGACTCCTGCCAGGTAAGCTTTGCCCAGAGAAGATGGCACAGTTGCCTGCACAAGGCTTTTCCCTCCCAGTATGCACCAAATGACACTTGAAGAAGCAGAACTGACACTATGGTCACTGTTTCCCTTTGATGTTTGAGGCCCTGCCTTGGACACAAGCACAGATCAATGACTGCAGGAGACACAAATGAGGATATGTTCTCTACTGCTTAGAGCAGGGCACTGTTGTTTAAGGGGCTCTTTCAGCTAATTAACTACTTTTCTTCCTGAGCTGTCATCAGGGCTGGCCATACTAATGTTCCACACATGTCTTCAGATCAAAATCCAGATAGGTAAAGGGCAGCAGTGGAAACTAAAACATACACAGCAGTTTTGGTGACCAACAGTGGTTTTTTACTTAGCCTTTATCCAATCTGGAACTGCAAGTGATCAGCTGGTGACAGGCCTGCCTTTCATAGTATGGAGAGAGGAGAACTGTGATATGCGAGGAGGACTGTGATTTCTAGGTCTGTCTCTGTGGTTTGGCAGGACCATTCAACAGAAACCAGCTAAACAAAACAGCACTTTTCTGGTGGTAGTGCTTCATATTTCTGCACCAAATACAGCACAAACACCAGAGAAGGGGCCAAGAATGGAAGATTCAAGGTTGGGTGATGAACATGACCCATCCGGTTATTCATTACTGGTCTAGAGCAGCTTCACAGACACCACATGTCCATCAGTGATAGTCACAGGGCCCCACAGTAACCAGGAACTGACCAGGAAACCGTAGACCAAATCAAGAAAAGCTGATGCAAACATTAATATGGTGTCCCTGGGTTGTGTATCAGGCAATGAACACCCATCATCTGGCTGTGTACAAGCTTCTAGGATTAACCTTTATGAGGTTTAACAAATTATTAAAGCAGTAGAAATGCTAAATCCTAGATTTTACAGATGGTATCCTTTGTTCTTCTGGCATACAAAGGGCACAAGGCTACTGCGTAACAGCAGGACAGTGTTCCCACATGGAGGAACACCCAAAGGCCAGCACAGAAATGCTCCACTCATCACTAGGTTGGAGCAAATATGAAGTGAGTTAGGAAACACAGGGACAGAGAGACCCCAGCTGGCAGAGGGATGCTGAGGGTGGCCAGGGCAAGCTCAGTGCATCCCCAGGGAGATCTCACCATCTGGCTTTTCTTGCAGGGTGACTCTGGTGGGCCCCTGGTTTGCCAAGAACCATCTGGCAGGTTTTTCCTGGCAGGAATTGTGAGTTGGGGTATTGGATGTGCTGAAGCCAGGCGGCCTGGAGTTTACACACGTGTTACCAAACTCAGAGACTGGATCTTGGATGCTATTTCTGCCTTCCCTACCTCCGTAGCCCGTACTGTCCCTCCAGTACACTTCGGTACTAACGTGGTCAGCGCTGAAGAGGTCAACACCATCACCGGAGCAACCCCTACCACCTCACCAGCCCCAGCTGCCAGCAGGCCAGTGACTGCAGCAAGACCACAAGGTATGAGCACCCACAGCAGGTGCACCTTGGCAGGCAGAGTGACAGGTACAGGTCCAAATGTCAGGTTTGTTCCTCTGCTGACCTAAGCTGACCTTCTGTAGGGTGAGCCACACAACTCTGCCTAAATGCTAAGGTACAGGTGATACTATAGGGCTGCCCTGGCTCAGTCCAGAGCAGCCTGGCAAAGTCACTCAGTACCTCTGCAGTTCCATGCGCTCCTTTGCTTATGTGACTGTCTGTGTAATCTTGCCTGTGTAACTGGTCTGCTCTGGCAGGGCCAGAACAGGTCACTGAGGCACAGCAGCATCTGACAGTATTTAATCTGTTGGTTCCTTACTTTTGCTTGCCACCTGAGGAACTCCCAGCAGTTCAAAACTGATGGCTGCCCCTTCACAGCAGCCATGCATCTCTCCCTGAAGGGAAGGAGGCCATGTGTCTGCAGGATGACCTGTCCACTCCAAGGAGCCCTCCCAGCAGCTTTGCAGGGAGATGCAGATGAAGGGTATTTTTCTAAATCTAGAATTAATATTTTATCTGGAATGGCAAGGCTAAGAGGCACAGAGCTGCTGATTACTCTGCCTTCAAGAAGGGCCCAGGATTGATGACTTGCCAAGAGCAAGATGCAGAACAGCAGTTTGTGTGAAAGCCCAGCTGTACATGGCCACCATCAGGCACTGCCACTATCAGCTGGCAGGGCTTGGGTAGATATCTCACACCTCAGCCCTGACCTGTCCCTGCTAAGGCTAACTGGTTAGAGAGAGCAAAGTCTCCCCTTGCTTGGCTTCTGCTATTCTGGTGAGGAATACTCACAAGTCCTGCTTTGACTTTTGTTCAGAGTGTGGAGGACGACCTGGGTTCTCTAAACCCAGCAAGATTGTGGGAGGAACAGATGCTTCCAGAGGAGAGATCCCTTGGCAAGTCAGCCTGAAAGAAGACTCAAGACATTTCTGCGGAGCCACCATCATTGGGGACCACTGGCTGCTGTCAGCAGCTCACTGCTTCAATGAGTAAGAGCCCATCCCTGCCCCTGCTCCAGCTCACCTGCCCAGCGGCACAGAGCTGTGCAGCCAAATCCACACTGCGGCACTGGAGTCAAGAAATGGAAATCAAGAACACATGTGGGACATCAATTTTTGCTATAACTAGACATTCACAGTAAAAAGGAGTTTGTGGGGAGGTTGGAATGAGGCAGAGAAAGGTTAAAGCAGCCTGAGCAGGGAGCAAGGACAACACATCTAAGAGGAGTGGAAAAAGGTGCAAGAAACAAGATTACAAGACAATAAATTTATTAAAGAAATTAAAGAAACAAGAGAGTTTCTTTAATAGATTTAATAAATTTAACCTTAAAAATTGTCTGCAATATATGAAATAGAGATGTGGTCAGCTGGTAAAGGGAAAATGCTCAGTTCAATCCTGCATATTTCTGCTAAACTGCAAGAGCCCAAGCTCAGATTTATAAGTAGCCTAGATAAAGAAATGAGTACCAAGAAGATAATGCTTGTCAAGAATAAATTCCTGAAGGCAGAAAAGGTGGGTGACTAACTCTGAAGGATTTTAAGACAACCTCATGTGTTAAACAGATGGGCAACAAAGCAGCAAGTGAAATGCAAGGTAGACAAGGGTGAAATGAGGCACACACCAAAACCAGCAGTGCTGTCTGTCTGTGAATGAGGATGAGTCTCCATCAGCTGTTGCAATTCAAAACAAGAGGTCAGAAACATGTGGATATTGCCCTGAGAGCAGCAGTCCTGTGGCAGGGGCAGTTAATGAGCACAGGAATGCAGTAAAAAACAAGGGAGATGAGCAGGATGTTGCTGGTAATGCACAGCACACCGACTGCTCCAACATCACAGGGAGGGCGAGAGTAACACTCACTGTGTGAATGTGCACACAAGGCTCAGGGATGAGCTGGGTGTGGAGCAGCATCATAACAAGCACAACAAAATAGATCAGACTAGACCTGGGAAAAAAACCAACTGGTGGGAAGACAGTGTTTGATGGGACTGTACAATAATCAATGGTACAAAGAATTTAGGGAATGCCTTTTGACTGTCTTGTTAAGATAGCAAATAACCACCAAGAGCAGGTGGAAAACAATCAAAAGGAAGCAGTTTTTAATAAATGTCATTAAACTGAATATTAAAAATTCACCTGGGGTTAAAAAAAAAAGAATAAAACACAACTTTAGAAAATTCCAAATAAAACCAAAAATCCAGCAAGACCTACTGAATACAGAGACACCACCTGTGTGCCAGAACACTCAGATTAAGAGAGGATTGTTATTGCATGTTTACTTGCTCTTCAGGTAATATCCAAGAGGTGCCACTGCTGGAAACAGTTCTTTGGGCCGGACTTAGCTGGGCTGCTGTGCTGTGTGCTGATCACATAAAGCTGTCTGCAATTTCAATGTCAGAATTCATGCCAGGCATAAGTGTGTGAGTATGCACATTTAGGTTTATGCATTTGCAGGACAATTCCAGAAGAGATTGAAGCCTACGTGGGAACAACATCACTAAATGGAACAGACGAGAATGCAGTGAAAGTCAATGTAACAAGAGTGATCCTGCATCCCCTCTTCAACCCCATGATCCTGGACTTTGATGTGGCTGTACTTGAACTGGCAAGACCTCTTGTCTTCAACAAATACATACAGCCTGTGTGCCTCCCATTTGCTGTGCAGAAGTTTCCTGTTGGCAAGAAATGCCTCATTTCTGGATGGGGTGACCTCCAGGAAGGGAACGGTAAGCAGTAATGCATTACCTGCTGATTTGCCGTGGAGCAGTGATACCCTGAGCAGCAAAGTCCATGTCACTGTGACCCACAGTCCTGGGAACGTATAGGACAGGGGTCAGTAACAGGGACCGTGAGGAACTGACAGAAACACAAGAATAAGCAAGAACAAGGCACACAGAGCACTACCTTAAACCACAGTTACCTAGGAGTCACCAGCAAACAAGTAAACGGAGAGAGCAGCTTGGTGGGAACCAGGAGAAACCTCCTGGACTGCCCTCAGTAGCTCTACCATGCTAAGCAAGTGCCAGGCCTTGCCTCAGAGCCTGCTGCAGCTCTGGCAGGACAGTGTGCCAGCCACAGCAGCCACTCTCAGGCACAGAGATGTTCCAAGCAATCAGCGTAAGCAAAGATCCCGCTATAGGGAGAAGGCCTGAGAGTGGCACATGTGCTACCAAGGAAGTCCAGCTGACAAGAAGCTCACAAGCTCTCAGGACCATGGGACACAAGCTGCGTGCAGAATCCTTAACACAGATACTAAACTGCACCCTGGGGTGAGCCACAAGCTTCAGGGCTGCTGAGAAAACAGGTTATATAGGACTCAACTCCCTTGTGGGATTAGACCTGTTTTCCCAAAGTATATGTTGAGTCAGTCTAAAAGCCACTAGTTCCTTCCCTCTGCTGCACTCACTAATTCTGTGGTTTTCATGCAGACACCAAGCCTGAGATCCTGCAGAAAGCATCTGTGGGCATCATAGAACAGAACACCTGCAACTTCCTCTACAACTTCTCCCTCACTGACCGAATGATCTGTGCTGGCTTCATGGAGGGGATGGTAGACTCGTGCCAGGTAAAAGTGTGGTATTTCTCTACTCTCTAGATTGTTCTAGAAAGCTGGGCTAGCTCTGCCTTCAGCAGATCCCTGTGAAATATTTACTGAGCTGCTGTAACCCAGCTGTGTAATTCCCATGTACCTGAGCACGAAAAACCTCAGCCCACTACTTGGGAGATTTAGAAAAGTAAATAAAGCTCCACCAAGTTGAGAATGACATCCCACCATTCTGTCTGGCCAGACAAATCCTGGACGAAGCAGATCTCTGGGGGCAGTGAGTCAGTGGCAGTTGGTGGCAGCTGTGCTGACAGGAGCCAGGTTGAGCCACTGACCCTAGCTTCAACCTCTGCACACTCATGCCCTGCATACACACTGCGTGACAGACCCACAGGGCTGGAGAAAGAAGAGCTGGGGGTAGTTAAGTCCTTCTGGTGTGACTGAGGGGCAGAGCTGATTGGACTGAGCAGCCATTGTCTTGCTTCTTCTGCAGGGAGATTCAGGTGGGCCCTTGGCCTGTGAGGTGACCCCAGGAGTGTTTTACCTTGCTGGCATCGTGAGCTGGGGATTTGGTTGTGCCCAGGCTATGAGACCTGGTGTGTACTCTAGAATTACGAAGTTCACAGACTGGATCCTGGACACCATCTCCCAGCTGCCCAACGCTGGCACAAGCATCCCTTCCAGTTCAGCCATTCCTAGAACTTCTACCACAGCCATTTTTATCCAGCCCAGCACAATGGCTGCAAGTCCAGCCAGCAGAACCACCCTGGGAAAAAAGATGAGCACAACCGCCAGTGAAACCTCCACAGCTCTGAGAACAACCGAGACTGCCAAGCCCACCCAAACGCCAGGTAAAACTGATAACTGATGCGTTGACATGTTGGTAGGATGCCTCCAGCATAGAGGGTACTGAGCAGGCCATGGGTTATTGCCTTCCAGTGGTGCCTTGTACCAGCCTCACTTTCAAGTGCTCCAGCAAGGTGTGTATTGGAAAAGAAAATCCTGAATGTGATGGTGTTGTGGACTGCAGCAATGGCTTCGACGAGCGCAACTGCGGTGAGTTCTCTTCTGCAGCCCCTGGCTGCTGCCAGCTGTGCTCTACATGACCCAGACTCCACAGTGGCACCCACCATATTCACACCAGCTGTCTTGGGCCCAGACACTGGGGGCCTGGACCAGCCCACTGTGGCCCGGATCATACTTGCTCTGCCAGAGCCTAAAACAAGATAAAGCTGGATGAGCCAGATCCAAACTTACTACCAGAAAGCGTGGCCTCTTCTACTGTGCTACAGACACCAGAACCTATTTCCCAGCACACTGGCCTTCTGGCCAGTCAGTCTGGTAGCACAGAGTGGCAAGACAGCTCTGCACAACATGGCAACCCAGAAAGTGTCCTGTCATCCCTGGGACTGCTCTTTGGGCTGCACATTCCTCGCCATGTGACAGCTCAGCCAGTCCGTCCAAATATCCACTCCTCACATACCACATCCCTGGAAGGTGTGATCTGCGATAATAAGTCTGCAAAATATATTCTGTCTGTCAAGCCTTGCCTCAGCTGGGGGAACTGAATTCATCACATGTACATGCTCTCCTAGAAGGTTGTCCCACAGCACAGGTTATGGAAGGCAGGCAGTCATTCCTTTCATTTAAGGTTACTTAAAACCACGGTGCTTCTTCCTCTGTTCCAGACTGTGGCTTAACAACTGCTCTGGCCTTCAGCAAGATCGTGGGTGGCAGCAGCGCGGCTCGAGGAGAATGGCCCTGGCAAGTCAGTCTCTGGCTTCGGCGGAAGGAGCACAAGTGTGGGGCTGTCCTCATTGCTGACCGGTGGTTGCTCTCTGCAGCTCACTGCTTTGACATGTAAGTCTGAGATGAGCTAGTTAAGCCAGCTGGCTCTTGGCCTCAGTCCCATCAGCCCACCTGCCCTTCCCCCTGCCTCGCAGTCCAGCACCCTGGCTGGGATGCTGCGCCCTGCAGGAAGCACACACCCCCTATCAGAGATATGGCCCTACAGGTAAGTGTGAAGAGGAACGAGTGGAGCAAAGCCTGAGTCTACCCACTGTTCTGGAGACAGGGGTCCTGACTTCCCAAGGTGTGGCCAGCTCCACAAGTGGAGGGATGGCCCTCCTTGTGAGGCTACGGTCCTAACAGCCAGGTCTGCTGTCTTTCTGCAGTTACGGTGACCCCAAAATGTGGGTGGCCTTTCTAGGAACACCCTTCCTGAGTGGCATCGATGGCAAAATGGAGAAAATATTCCGTATCTACAAACACCCTTTTTACAACGTCTACAGCCTAGACTATGACGTGGCACTACTGGAACTGAGCACACCTGTCACGTTCAGCAGCACCATCAGACCTATATGCCTCCCAGACAATTCTCACATCTTCCATGAAGGGACCAGATGCTTCATCACAGGCTGGGGCTCCACAAAGGAAGGAGGTACTGGCTGAGAGGGCCCTCCCACATCCATGATGGCTAAGCTCAATGCCACCTTACACTACAACACTGCAAGCCCAAACATCTACAGTCCCCACACCAAGCACTCCCATCCCAGGCCATATGCTGCAGAGGATACCAAGCTGGGCAAGGCCTGGTGTCACCATCATCTCCTCCCCGGCTACTAATCCTCCATTTGGTCACACCTCTGCCCTCCTGGAGCCTTGGCAAGCTTCCTAGATGCCAGCCACTGTGCTCCCCACAGCAGCTGCTCCAGCTGTGCTCCTGCAGTACGAAAACCACCCCAATACCATTTGTGTCTGGTCAGTCAAACTGCCTGACAAACTACACACCCAAGGGACCTTCCTGTGTTTGCTCTGCTGAACCAGGCCTGATTCACTCACCCAGAGCAGGTCTCTCCCTCTGGCAAGCAAGTAAGGCTGCAGGGACCCCACTTCTTCACATGCTGCTATTTCTCATGTGCTCTTCAGCCAGCTAATAGTAATACTTGTCTCCTCAGGTCTCATGTCAAAGCATCTGCAAAAAGCAGCAGTGAACATGATCGGAGACCAGGCCTGCAAAAAGTTCTACCCTGTCCAGATCAGCAGCAGGATGCTGTGTGCTGGTTTCCCACAGGGCACCGTCGACAGCTGTTCAGTGAGTGCAAGAGCAGCAAACGCTGTGCTTGGGACAGAGCAAGCTCATGCCAAATCCCTAGGCTATATTCTCTCAGGAGGGCCCTGCCCTGCCTCCCCTAGCTCAGCTGTCTGTTCATCCATCAGCTGGCTGCTGCTTCTATCCACATCCATCCTGCACACACCTCATGCTGCTTGCCCCACCAACCTGTGACAGGTCAGGGAAACACAGAGAGGTGATGCTAAGCGAGAGACCACAAGGATACCATGGAGCCTGTTCCATAACCCTACTGGACCTCCAAACACACTATGTTCCCGAACCCCAGTCTCAGATTGTTCATGCAGGTGCATCACTGAGCAGTCCTCCAGCTTAGAATGAGGCTCCTGGGGAAGTGGGGAACAGGATGGCAAATGCCCATGACCCAGAGAGAAAGAACATTTCACAGCTGGGGGAGCTGCACTGCCTGTGGCTTGATACTGGATCCTTTTCCTCTCTCTGCAGGGCGATGCAGGTGGGCCCCTGGCATGTAAAGAACCCTCAGGGAAGTGGTTTCTAGCAGGAATCACAAGCTGGGGCTATGGCTGTGCCAGGCCATACTTCCCTGGTGTCTACACCAAAGTCACAGCTGTCCAGGGCTGGATTGCGCAGAACCTCAAGCTCTGAAACTGCATTTCACCACTCAGGGAAGGTGACGAATGAGAGGAATAACTGCCAGAGGATGCACTAACCCCTCAGCTATTGTACATTTTTCTGATGTTGCAAAGGGGTGAAGATGGCCTTGCAGGTATTAAGCAAATGCCAGTTTTGTGTGAACCGGTGGTTGTGATACCGAGGCATTTGATAACTGCTTTGCATAGAAAGGTACAAATTCTAGACATTTTCTATAAATAAATGAGGCCTGTCCCATCTTAAGACCTGGCCAAACATACTGTGCATTAAAACATGACCTTTCTAGTTGGATGGGTGCCGGAAACATCTGCCAAAGATTCATGGAATTTGGCTGACCTCTGCCTGTGAGCTGTCATCCCAAAGCCATGCCAACAGACTTGTGAACTTCGCCCCAGCACAAAGTTATGCCCTTGCAGAAGCTTCAGATCTCACTGTCTTGATGGAGCTGTGCTGTGCAGTGGCTTTTGGGAAGGGTGTGATGCTGTTTCCAATTAGTGCACGGTACTGGAGAGCTCAGTGATGACCTCCTGGCTCACCATTTGATCCCAAGAGAATGCAGGACCAGAACAATTGGGAATTTAGACTGCACGGGCCCTCATCTGTACTAGAGTATTAGGACAGGCTTCTCACACAGCCCCCTGCAGCTCCTTTTGCATTAGGTAACAGGTGATGGAACTAGCGAAGATTAAGGCACGGCCACAGAGACCACTGTCTACCTAAGCTAGGTGGGAAAAATTTAAATTGCTGAGATTGTGGTGCCAAGTATACTTGTCAGGTCCCACCAGCCAGCATAAGACATGTAGACAACTTTGTTCACAAGAACTGCTGCAGAGCTCATGTGCTGAGTCTCAGGCAGAGCAGACTTAGACAAGTCCCCAAAGATTCAGCCACCAAAAGTGAACAGCTGCTCATTCCCCAAACCCCTTCCTCATTTTTGGTGCTTTAAAGTCTGCATCTCGGTATAGCAAGAGGTTTCTTCTGTCCCAACCCACCTGGCAGCGAGATCCACAACTTTCCCAGACAGAGCACCAGGCTAGGTGGGAGACCTGGCTTCCACACATGGCTCAGCTCCAGATGGGTTCAGACCCATGGCTGGAACACTTGTGGGATGCTCCCATAAACAAAATGGGACTACTGCACAGCCAGTGCCACAAAATTCATACAGCCATAAAGAAAAGTAAAAAGCCCCCTAAGCAAACATGTCTGAAAGCACTTTATTTTCAAGTAGTCATTCTGACAGTCTGGAAAGGAAACTCCAGTTTCAGTAAGTCCAAATACCCAATTATCTCCTCATAGTTTACCTTGTGTGAGAACGCTTTAGGTTCTATCACGTCCCTCTGAATGTCCTAGCAGGTATGGAGATGTCATCCTTCCAGTCTGTCTCTGCGTCTGGCAAGCAGTGAAATCTTTTTATAAAATACAGAAGACTTCAAAAGAAGGGATTTGAAAAAAACTCACTACATGGGCACTGTTAATCTCCAGCACTCTCCTCTTCCAAATGCTGTATCCACTGCTGACCACATAGCACAAACCCACCTTTTCATGAGTGGTGTTTAAGCAGAAAACAATAGAGAGCTGCACCCCAAAGCAGACCCACATTCCCTGTTGCAGACATGCTCCTCCATCAAAAAAATGACACTTAGAATGTAGGCTCCAAGATGGACTGTGTGCCAGAGTCAAGCCAGAAACTACAGAGTACCACAGCCACACAACACGCTTTATTCCATACAGAAATGAACCTAAGTACTTCCCAACACTGTTCATCCCTCGCCGTGCTTGCACAACTATTTGCAAGGCTGTCCTGCTCCCCAACACTGTGCCTGAGCTGAGTAAAAGCCTACAAGCCCAAAGATAGCCCACATAGTGCTATACAGATACAAGGAATGAAAGAGCCAAGGTTGCATGTGGAGAATCTTCTGGCAGCTTTTCCACTTATGAAAAGGGACCGGGTAACTTCCTGATAGATAGGTCCATGCTGGAATCCCGAGCAAGGGCATTGTGCTGCTGGCTTGGCTTGGCCCCTGTTTTCCACAGAAGGCTCCTTGCCTGTCGCAGCCCTTTTGGCAGAGATTTATCAATTGATATAATGCCTTGGGCCAGTCTGGACAGTTGGGAAGGGCAAGAAGTAAACCAAGCAGCTCATGGAAAAAATCACTCTCTCCTGGAGCTGGTGCTAATAAAAGCCAATGGATGCAAAAGGTTCAGCGAGGTTTTATTGCTCTGCCATGGCAGGGGCTGGGAAGGCAGCAGGATTTACCCCTAACCACCTGGACTGGCCGCTCGTCCCTTCCCCACATGGTCCCTCTCGGCCCGGAGGCTGGCAGGCGTCACATGTTGGCTCTCTCCCGCTGCAGCCGAGAATTGTAGGCTCGGGAAACTGTGTTCCAGGAGTCCATGTACCGGTCCATGCACATGGCGATGCACTTCTGCGGGACATAGAGCCTTAGCGGCCGCCCCGAGCTGGGGAGCCGCGAGTCCCCGCTTCTCCCGCCCGTCCTTACCTGCTCGGAGTTGTCCAGGGCGCCGCCGGGCTTCCCGATGCACTTCCGAAAGCACTTGTCCGTCATCCGCTGCGGAGAGAGCCCGTGAGCGGGACCGCGGCCCGGGGGCTCCGGCCGCAGCCGCCGCCCCCGCTGCGAGGGGAGCGGAGCGGCCTGGCCTCTCCCGCGACCCGCACCGGGACCGAGCCCGCCCCCTCTGACCTGCAAGAGCTCCTGTGCGTTGGCCACGGCGATCTGCACCTTCACCTGCTCCATGATGAGCCCCGGGTCCAGCTTCCCCCCGCCGCCTCCTCCGGAGCCGAAGTCGGAGCCGAAGCTGCTCTCCATGCCCAGAGACGCCGCGGCCGGGGGGCCCTGCGCTGCCGAAGGGAGAAATGGCGGCGCCCGGGACTGCGGTTCCCGGCGGGCCCCGCGCCGCCTCCGCCCCCGCGCCGGGCGGGACCGAGCGCCGCGCGCCGCCGGGGCCGCCTCAGGGGAGCCGCCTCAGCGGAGCCGCTCCCCGGCCGGGGATGCCCGTCCCGCCGCTGCTCGTGGCCCGTGTCCCCGAGCGCTGGTGTCACCGCCGGCCGCGGAGGAGGCGGCCCCGAGCGAGCTCCCAAGGGACTCCCCGGGGCCGGGCCGGGCCCGGGTCAGACAACAGCATTCGAGTACTAGGGCTCAACTCAGCCCCACGAACTGAGGCAACGGGAAGGGGCTTTAAACCGGTAGCACCCGAGACACAAACGCTGCCCAGCTGCACCCCGTGGTGAAACACCGGCTCTGCTGGGATCCCCGCAAACTCCCCTGTGAGTTGTCTCCGGAATTCATCCCTCTGTTCTTCGAGGCTTCCTTCTGCCTTACATGACTCAGGTGAGAGGCCCATGCCCTTAAAGTCTGCCTCAATTCCATTACACTTACCTCCACTAAGTAAGAATGCTGTGGGACGAGGTAGAAGCAAATGGAAGAGGACAATGCTACGGAGTTCTTTTTCATGGGTGAGATGTGATGTGCAGGTAGGAGATGGCATGAGAGGAGGGGACTGAGTATGACAGCAGAGCTAAAGCCAAAACTGGGCTCATCTTCACTAGCTCAAGCCTACACTCCAGAGTATTGCAAACCATATCATCCCATCTTTGGATCTGCCCACTTCAAACAGAATTCATTCCTACCACATTGCAGAAGCATCATCAGCTAGCACTAACAATGGGGCAGCTGCCTAAGATACAATTTTAAAATGAGTACGGACTGGAAAATGGGCTGGAAGCTGAGCCAGGCTGGCAAATGCGTTAGCTTGTGGCAATGCTTCTGGCCATCCCTAAGAATCCATCACTGCCAGGGATTGATATCTGCTCTCATTCTTATTTAGCATCATGTACGTTAAATCGAAAAACCCCTTCAGTGCAGGGGTGATGAGAAAGCAAGGGAAGGTTTATCTGCTCCAGCTCCTGATATTCTTCCCCCTGCTTTTGTTGGTACTGATCAGAGAGGACAGCACGTTCTACCAGCGCTGTGTCACATTTACGGAAAGCGTTCGCTTGCTTCTGGAGCGCGCCCCACGATCCCCAGAGCACACTCTGTGATTCAGCTGATCACTGTTAGGAGCACAGCTCTTTGCGTCCTCTCTCCACACTTACTAAAGGCCTCCTTGGATGAATCCTCTCAAACAGCCCACATGACCTGTGTGTTGGTTAATAGACAGAAGGAAACCAATAAAATGCAAAACATTTATTCGAGTGTGTTGTACAAAAAGTTTCCAGTCATAAAATGTATATTACAAATCATTGAAAAAGACAAGACATTTGGCATGCATATTCTAAAAAGAAAAGAAAAACCACTTTGAAATGATAAAGTCTAGATCATGATGTAGTTTTTCTGAGTTTCAAGTGAATATTTTATAATTTTGCCTTTGTGTTTCTGTTACCAATCTTTTTAATAATTCCCTATTTAAAAAACTTGAACCTTCCAAAAACTCATCTGCAGCAGCTGACTGGAGGTGGTTACTGCAGTGCCCTCAAGCCAGACCTATCTAAATCAAAATTTTGTTAAAAAATAAAAATCATAATTCAAGTCACAAGGCATCACTGCTATGAAAATAAGAGATCAACTGTATTTTGTGCCCAAATGGAAAGCAGTTTGGCTTAAACTTGCTCAAAATAGATTATTGCTTGTAATTTTAGTGTAATGATCTGGGTAGCTGAATATACAGTAACATCTGCCTTACCAAGATGGACTTGTCACGTCAGTAATAGCTAACTAGAAAAGCTGGAAGTTCAATAAACCACATCTTATTATCTCGAACTCCAAGTCAATTCACTGCTTGTGCTATTCTGAATGGAAGCTTTGAATATCGAGCATCCTTTTCACTCTAGACCTTAGCATTTCAAGAAAGGCATGTTTACAAATAATAATTGCATGTAAATATGGTCTTGTATAAAAAAAACCAACAAACACCTTTAAATAATTTTAAAACTGGTTTAAAGCTAAGCATATTGAAGGGCAAATAAAAATTCTGTTTCCCAGGCCATTTTAAATGAGAAAACAATCTCTCCAATATAATTTCTCCCGACATTCAGCTAAAACAGTGCTTTGAAAAATGCAATCACTATCTCACCTTCCGCTCACTGGTTCACAAGGCTTTGCTCACACAGAGTTTGGACCCAACAGTGTCAATAAAATGCAGGATCAAATATGGATATGCCTTTGTTTAGAGATAAGACTTTCAAAAGAAGATACACAAAGAAGAGATAGAATGGTTTAACAGTGAAGACATGAGAAAAGTGGCTACAAGAGATCTAGAACATACAGCATGCATGTTTTCCTACAGCATCAAAACCTTTCTGATGCACATAAAAGTAACAGATTCTTCAATGCCCTGGGATGCAGAGAGGATTTTTATAGGTCTGTTCTAACCTGCAACCTCTGTTCAGGTTGCAGTTAAAGGGCCTTTATACAAGATGACTATTAAAAAAGAAAAAAAAGGTGTATAAAAGCCAGTAAGATCCCTGAACTGAACATGAAGTGTCCCGTTGCTCAAGGACAGACACCACACGAGGTGATCTTTCACAGTACAGTACTGCTTCACACTGCAGTACAATTCCCACATTACTGCCAGCTTGCACACATGCTCAGCTGGCTTTTACATCACAGGAAGCAGATATTTATATTCTTCCTGAGACTTTTGGTTCCTGCTACAAACACAGACTATGCAGCCAACTCCCCATCTAATGGCAACACAGAGCTGAAGACAAGTGAGCAACATGTCAGTGCAAATGATGGGTTCTGTCAGAGCCAAGCTGGAGCCCTGTGTAGGCATAAAGAGACCTGCTGGGAAATAGAGCTGTAAAGCAACAAGGGAAATTGGAAATACAGCTGTGCAGCAGCAAAGGAATCACAGGAAATATGGAACAAGGGAATCCCAGCCACGCCCGCTCCTTGCAGTATGTCACTGCAATGCAACAGTTAAAAGGAACAAATGCAGAAGCAAGGGAGACAAAAGTGGCATGAAATGCCAGGGACTCTGAGGCTACACCTCACTCCAGAAGACACCACATTCCTGACAGGTCTGCAGATGGATGGACTTGTTCTGAGACAAGTATTTTCATGTGGCATGAGCTTAGGAGGAGGCAGGATACATCTGTTGTATTTTATATGATATTCTGTTATGATCTACACATAGGAAAAACTATTTACTATTTCATCCAGAATAAGGTTGTATTTCTGGAATAAGAACATCCATTTGGATAGTTATGCTCAATTAACTACTCTGATAAAAGCTTCATTTCCCTCATCAGGGACACCTTAAAATCATTTTTCTCCAGACAAGTCAAATCTATTTCTCCTTCAAGCTTTATGCCAGGTATCAGCACTGGAGTAGAACTGCTGTCCACGTTCTAATTTCGTCAAGACTGGTTCATATACAGGATCAAAGAGAAAAAGGGGGAAAGGTGACACTGGATTTCATTTGGACAAAAAGCTTTAAATATCCTGAAAATTGAAAGAAATCCTTGAAAGATGGAAAAAAAAGAAACAATGCTTTTTGGGCTGGTAAAGCTACAAAACTGCCTCCCAGTCTGGCCAGGACAGTGCTGTTAGACTGAAGCTCAGCATCAAAAGCAAGAGGCTGGGATGGTGGCTGGAGAAGGCGACACACAAAAAAGAAAGTACATGGAATACAGTAGTTCTTCTGTGTCTTGTAATTTACAGCTAGGAGTTATTTATCGTATTTTTAGTGGCCTATTAAAAAGCACTGTGGTAACAGAATCATCCACATTCAGACTGTTGGCTTTTCCCACAGTGTCAATAACAGGTTTATTTGACCTGTATATACCTAAACATGGTCCTGAAGAATCAAATAAACTGTTTCCAAAGTTAAAGGACACAGTTCCAATTCTAAGGACAAATTCTGCAGGCTGTTACTCAAGGGCACAGTGCTCATCACAAGAGATCTGCAAGCACCAGTTCTTAAGGCTACAGGAAGACACATTCCCCATACAGTAGCTGCTAAGAAAACTATGGCTCAGGTAGCAAGAGGTTCTTCATTCGAGCTGCCTTTCTGAGGCCATTCTTTACAGGAAACAAACAAAGAAAAAACCACAGAAAAAATGCAAATTAACTGCATGTTCATTGCTTTAGTATTTAAGATCACAAAATAATCTTAAATTTACAGGACAATCATAAAGGAATAAGCAGTCTGAAAACTGGCCAATGTAAAAAAATAAATATAGATCTTTAGGGGAAAAAGCAAAAAGCCCTCAAACACTATGTCAGTAGAAGCTGTGGGTCAGAAAGGGAAATGGTGTCCAGTGGTTGGAAGGTGTGTTGCAAAAATAAATTTACACTGATTGCATTCATTTGCATAACAGTGAATTTAGAAACGGTAATTGTAACAGTATGTCTGAGAAACATAATTTCACTAGATACATCTTACAGAGAAAGAGACATGATTTACTACATATTTAACCTTCTACTCAAGCAGAGTGGGAAAATTACATTAGAAAGATGGCCAAGTACATCAATGCAGTTATCCCATCAGCCCAAACAGCCAAACCTTCATCCTGGTTTTTTGTAATGGGTCTTCTGATAATGGATTAAAATGTAGTTCTAAATGTCTAGTCAGCAACTCAGTCATCCCATTCAAACGGAGAAAAGTAGCATCTTTGATTTATTTTTAAATGGTAAAATAAATCCTGAAGCTTAAAGCCCCTTTTGTTCCCACCCTGCTTGCATAACAAAGCCATCAGCCAGAGCCACTAAACTGACTTTCTAGGTTATATCTGTCAGTCACGATACTGTTCAGAGAACATAATGTCCGAAAGCCACCGAAAACATCCAAACCTTGTCACTTGTCTGATGAGTCTTAACTATTTGAATGACAAGATCAGAGTTCAAGAGTGCAGGTAAAAACAGGATTCTATGCTGGAATCAAAGGGTATCCAAATTTTGTATCCAAACTAGTAGCTGAAAAAACATTTGCATTCTTTGGAGCAGTCAAGTATTCTCCCTCGTGCTTAAGGATGAACACTAACCCTTAGGGGACTCAAGAGTTATCTCCAGAGAAATGCAGCAGCAGAAACCTTAAGCTAAATGGACACTGTCAGATAAAAAATGCATCCTATTAAAATAAAAATCACGTGCTGCCCATACAACACATATAGAAAATGTGTTTTTTATTATTCTCCTTTCACTCCTTGTTAGACTTTGCCTTGAGCACTTGAACGCTGCATCACTTTACGTCCTTAACGGAGGCAGTTCCTTTGACTATTTAAAAGGCATTGAACTATTTCTGCCCTATTTTGCAAATATTGCTCCTTAGGATATCTGACAATGCCCCTTTGAACACAAGAGAAGTATGAACAAGCTGTATCTAGCTCTGATTAACGAAGTCAACATTTACATGGGATAACCTTTAAAATTCCCAATATTTATCATTGCCAAAAGTATAAATATGTTTTACTTCTAAAATCTTAATCAAATATCCTTAAAGCTGAATATGTCAAAAGGATTAAATCATAAATACTGAATATCACAATTTGTGTCCATGATTTAACTTGTGACAATGGCAAAATCCCTAAAAATCAAACATTGCGAACTCCGGGTTTGACACTTCCAACTTAGGACGGTGTGTATATTCAGGAAGCAGAACCCACCATTCTCCATCTTCTGAAATGATGACATGGAGCTCAGGTGTGACAGACCCAGATGTTTTACCATTAGGCTGTCAAATCTTGGAGAAAGACACGATGGCAAGGTCCTGAGTCAAAAATGCCTACAATGAAGCTTCCCTGGGTCATTGCAATTGTGGAGCAGCACTTTAAATGAATCTGGGGTCTAATTTTCCTAAGCTGGGAATTGCTGAGGGTACCAGGCAGAATACTAGCATTTCTACAACTGTGGAGGAAACACTCTGTGAATCTCTCCCAGGGCCCTGCAGATGAACACACTTCACTGAACTTCTTTTCTGGGGGTATTATACTGGTTGTATATGTAATTATCCATTTACCATACACTCAAGGAGTCTCATCTCATTTTAGCTAAAAATCTCTTTTCTGCTTTAGGTTTCTATGTAAGACTTTAAACTCTGTATGGGGAAAAATATTGTATTCCAATATAGCGTTTCAACAAAGAGGGAAAAATAAAGAAATCTATTAAAAATTCTGGCAGTTTTGTTCAGTAAAGTTTTTTTCTGAAATTTTTTTTATAAAAATGTACCAAGGAGTAAACGTCAAAGAAATCAGGTGATGCATATAAAAATAGTTTTCAGTGGCTCTGGAAGGAAAAAATAGCAAAAATAAAAGGAAATAAATGAAGGGGAAAAAGCGCAAATAATAGTTTCTTTCTTCTTTTTTCACATCACTGAGCATCCTCTAGAGGTTGTTCTGGGATCCCCCTAAAATAAGATAGGCAGAGTTGAATTCAATTCTTACCAGCTATTCAGATTGCAAGCCTAGACTGGTTATCATCTCAGTTGTCAAAAGCACTTTTTTAGTAGTTTAGTTATATTAAGGGAACATCACTACTTTAGAGGAAGGAGAGCACATGCCCCGGTCTGCTGCCAGGACTGACACACTGCCCCTCTGGTTGTGCTTTCCTGCAATGGGTTGACTGGTTAGTCCCCATATTTCCAACAGTGATACAGATGACAAATTAATGATGTCATTAGCTCGAGACCAGCAAGTTCCTTTATTTCAAATGCTGATTCCATTTGAGAGAGATCCCTGCTGTACAGCTGCTTTTTTGGGTAAGAAAAATCAGTTGCTTTATACTACAAATACACTGCTCAATCTCTTTGGGACCAAAAAAGCTTTGAGAACTCAGCTGCAAACCTGCACAGAATGGGTTCTTTGTGAAAAGAGCTACTGATGGCCACTGATCAGAGGAACAAATCACTTGAGTTTCAAATTTAAAATATTTTCTGATATCACCTATATATCTTTCTCCTTTTTTTGCTCTGTCAACTGCTGGTCACTTATTTCACATTATTAAACTAAGGGTTATCAAAACATTGAGGTGGTATTATTAAGAAAAAACAAGTTTACTTCAGGTGTAGAAGATATATTGTATCAGAAAATAAACCAATAAGCTGAAGCTTGCAGCAAGAGAAGTACCACGCATTCCTGGTTTTCAGTGGTTATCTGGTAATATTCTGCTTCCAGCAAGAATGTCCCAGCTCTGTTGTACAGAGCAGCAGACACTGAACAGGAGGAACACTGCCTGCTAATACTGCAAATGTGTGATCTGAAGCACAGATACCCTGAGCTGGCATCAGCCACTGCCTGAGCTGTACCAGGATGGATCCCAGCAGTAACTCCTGGCAGCACCGCTCACATTGTCCTCTCTCTGTGCACTGCAATGTTGCAAGCAACCATTGGAAGAAAGGACCAGGAAGCTCAGAGCTGACAAAAGTTGAACGGGACCCCCTCCTAAATCTTATGCCTGATTGATCCAACTAATGAGGCACAAGTTAAATATCTTGTCTGCATCTGATTACCTGTTGGTTGAAAAGGTCTTCTTCTCCATATTCTGCTTCGTCTTCTTCCTCTTCATTCTCTCGCATGACTACTGATTTAGTAACGCTTCTCACTGCAACTTCCTACACAAAATGACAGATAAGGAGAGGCCAGGAGTCATTATCTATCCATTAAGTTTTTGCTATACCACCAATATAATATCCTTATTAAATTTTGGAGAGTTTAAAGCAACTTAGCCTAGATTTAACACTAGCTATGCAAGCAAGTACTGGTAATATCCTGCAAACCACAACATCATTCCTATTTCTGTGCACTAAAAGGCATGGTAATGTAATTCACTCACTTGAATTCTCTTTCATTACCCTGGGATTTAAGAGGAAGCAGATGTGTTTCAGGTGATTAGTAGTCAGTTTTACACAAGGTCACAGCAGACACAGGTACGAGCTGACTGAAACACAGTGTAATGTGAGAAACTAAACTTTCTCAGTATGATTACACAACATTAAGAATATTTGCAATTTCTAATAAATATTTAGTATCAATTGCATATGTTGGTTATCAGCACAGTCTTACAAGCCAGGCACTAAAGAGAATTCTAAAACCCCAGGAAGCTTCCTTTATTACTAAATTATTTTTAACACTTCTAACTAGTAAGAAATTCTTCTGCCTAGTTGCACCATGGAAATCACAGGTGAAAATCTCTAGTTGTGGAAAATGTTTCCCTTAACATACACTCCTAAGGTAAAGGTAACCATAGTGAAAACAGACATGAGTTTGAAATTTTTTCAGATACTAGTTTGACCACACAGTTTGAATACTGAGTGTTAGCTTTCTATTTGTACAAATTACCCCCACTCCTACCTCATCCTGCACACAACGTTGTTCTGGAAAACTGCCAGCGAGAAAGGCAACACAAAAACTGATACAACTGTGGTCTGTTTCCTTTTCCTACTGCTATCAGATTGCTGGGATAATGGCATGGTTATGAGTAACAGCCAAGGCACGATTCTCTCTTGCAAAAGTCATCTGCAGGGATGGTTTTAAAAAAATTAGCTGTGAGCAGATGTAAGACAATGCAAAATGCTCAGGAACATCTGCCCAATGAGAACTTATGATATGCTTCTAACATGGAAAGGACAACTATTTTCCTACATTTACACTGCACCTCAGAACACCATAGGGACTATATAATGGAACTTCAAATTGCCAGAAATGCTTCTTTTCTTTGTCTCTTTTGAAAGTACATACTGCAATTCCAAACAAATTCTCTATTAGCAGCATATTCTTCTAAAACAGGAAAAAAGTGTCTATGGGCATAATCATGACGATCACAGTCTTCAAAAATATCCCAAAAATGTCAGAGATATGTACAGACTTAATTATTTCAGTGTTATAAACTGTCATATTAGAAGACAATAGGGGAGATCTTACAATCAGGATCTTGTCATTGTGTCATGTCACCCCACCCTCAAATTAAGAGTGGGAGATAACCAGCCCATGGACACAACCTACCTCTCCTTCAGAGTTTATGAGGTAAGTGCGGATATTTCCACCAGTGCCCCAGCTGCCTTGATTCTTCCACACGAGAACAGAAGGGGGGCTATGAGATACGCCTGCATCTGCTCCCCAGATCTAGTGAGAACAACAATCTGTAATTAGCTGTTTATCCAACTTTTTCCTTTAAATATACATATCCCCCTAATTCTCCTACTTCACTCTACGTACCAAGTTTTTTTTCTGAATTCCAATGGCAGTTTTGCCCTACTTTTAACTACACTATTACTTGTAGTAAGGTATTAAAAAAATCAAATATTGCAGTCATCAATTCTTTTCTGAACAAATTTCTTCTACCACTGCCTCAATAACCGTACTTTATGGAGCCAAGGCAAAAAGCAGCATGTAGTGTATCAACCTAACCTTTTATATGTATCTGAACAATTGATACTTAGAAATAGCTGCATGTGATTAAAAGATACATTTGTTTCTCCTTAAAAGAACATGTTGCGGACTGAAAATAAAATGTAAAATTACTGAAAAGCAGCTGTTCTACTACAGTTAATGCTGAGAAAATCCAGCCTTAGCTACAGTCTACTAGTCTGGATGAATCCTCTGAACTATTCCCATTTCTTTAAGAGGTTGACCAGGATTAGGGTTCCAAACCTGGGCAAAGTTATTTGGAAACAAATAGTCCTTGATTAATCCCCCAAAATATCTTTTTATTCAACTTTCTTTGTGTCCAAAAAAAAAAAAAAGTCTTAAATACTTAAGTACTAATACAGAAATTCATTTTTTGTTCTGCATTTTTATAACTGAAATCCTGCTCCTCTAAAGTGAGATTCATGAACCCCGAAGTTACACCCCAAATCAGGCTGTAGCAAACTTCAAGATTTCCAATTGACACAGCATCAACAGAAGAATATGTTGTTGACATACTGTAAATACAACTTACTGTAACAGTCTGCCCAGCTCTGAGGACATACTTAGGAGTAAATTTGTAAGCAATTTCTTCTCCATCTCCAATTTGTCTTTTCAGTCTCCAGTTACCCAAAGACTGATCCTAACAGAGAGAATCAGAAAGTTATTCAGAGAGAACAAAACAGAACAAACAGGCATCAGAGTCTAGGTCTTTGTTATTAAAATAATGGGAATATACATTTATTTATATGGTTGTTAGACATTTGCATTCTACCTTGAATGGTACTGGTTATATCCAGTTAGAGTCTAAAGTGTAAATCCCATAAGGTCATTCAGCAAAATTTTAAAAGATATCCATTTCACACAACAAAGTTCTGCTAGACAGCAGGCTGTTTCTGTGAGCAATGTCCCAGCACACATTTACACATTTGGGACACAAATTGTGTTCTCTTCCTGCAGCAAACATTACACTCATGTTAACCAACCATTATGCTCAACTTTTCAAAGTTGATTCCTGGAGCTGATTCCCATTAATTCTTGGAGGATGCTGCACCTTGAGATGCTGCTCCTGCTCTCCACATGGGTGTACCTACTCATGCTGCAAAGGGCTGTTTAACATCTCAGTTTAGCTCCTCCTTGTTTTCTATGAGATCTGTGATGCTCACCTTCTCCGAGTTGTTCTTAAGCTGAACATATTTGCCCTCCAGGTCTATCTCTTCTATGCTGATACTTCCTGTAGCTGAAGCTTGCTGGGACATTTGAAAACTACTGCTACTGCTGCTGCCACTGATACTTCCAGTGCCGATCCCGCTTGTTCCACTGCCGGAAAGCTCCTCTGCTTCAATACGTTTTCTCTTGCCTCGGGAAGAGCGAACAAGTGAAGTGCTGCTGCTGCTGCTGCTGGAGGTAGCCCGAGAGACTGTGACACGGGAGGAGGGACTTGGAGAGAGCTTCAACCTTAACACAACCAAGAATGCATTTTAATGAATTCATCCAGAGAACCACAGACAAAGCTACAATATCCCCAAGTAACCAGACTGTAATGTGCTCCGAGGCTGACAGCAGCCTCAGTCTCAATGTCAAGAGGACTTCATACACAAGGAGGAGGGGGCTACCCATCCCTGAGGAATGTTCTGGCAGTATGACCATGTGATGCAGAAAGCAGTGCTACTGAGAGCAACACAGATCACTTAACCCCTCCCTCCAGTACAGCTACTACTAAACACACTATTCTCAGGCCCCATGATTTAAAACCACAGAAGTACAAGCACTTGAGTAAAAAGATGGTATGAAGACCAAGCACAGAATGATATATTCCACTGTACTCCAAGCCCATTATAAAAACCCAAAATAAAGACAGTGTTCAGTTGAGAACAAGTGTTCCATGCAACACACTGTGGTGTGAAGCCAACTTCAGTGAAAGAAAATCTGGGCATTCCTGCACAAGTGGTAAAAAAAGAAGTGCAAGAAATGAAAATAACACTTGTAAGTCCTGAGAAAAGAAAGTGGAATCTGTATGTACCTTTCCTCTTCTCCTTCCAGGAGTTTTCGGTAAGCACTGATCTCCATGTCCAATGCTAATTTAACATCAAGCAGTTCTTGGTACTCTGTAAGCTGAAGCTGCATCTGGTCCCTCATGTCTGTCATTTCCCTCTCCTTTGCATCCAGCATCTTCCTAAACTTCTCCCGTTCACCAGCCATCATTTCCTCCAGTTCCCGAATGCGATCTTCTGCTGCACTGGCCTAGGCACACAGCACAAGGGAAAGACCACTTGGCATCCATGCAAGTCCACTCAAAAAGTTAAAAGCCTTCTCCCTCCCAAATGAACATAACAAAGATTTCTCTATGTAAAATTCAGAAAATATGAAGGGTCAGAAATGTTAATATATTCACACAAAACAGCTGTGTGTTTGACCCAAAAGCAAATTTAGTCCCTTTACCTGTTTCTGAAGACCAGAAAGCTGGTAGCTGAGAGCTTCTATCCTCATGCGAGCCTCCTTCAGCTCCTCTCGAGCTGCACCAGCAGCTTTGTCATTTTGGTCAGAGGACAATTTGGCATTCTCCAGCTGAAAGGAAAGTTTTATACAGCTCACTTGTACTGAGTTAGAAATCCAGCAATATACTTTTGGTAAAAAAATAGCAACTGTTTAATTTTAAAAATTTTAAATGGTCTGGTAAGTTTAGGATAAGAAGTGCATAACATTAAGAAATGCTCTAAGGACCAGGAAAATCTATTTCAGATCTGTTCCTAGAGGATTTGCTTATGCTGTTAAAAAAATACTCTATTAGCCCTTCCATTATACAAGCAACCTTAGTTTCCAAAAAACTGACCACGTGCTCTGCTTGTTTGTCCTAAGGCAAATCACACTGGGTGACAGCAAAGGCTGCCTACCTAATTCCTGTCCTGGTCCAACAGTTCCCTGGATGCCCAGAGACTAACTCAATAAAATATTCCACAATTATTATGTCTCTGCTGGCCATTTGCAACTCAGGGACTTCCTAAGTCAGAGACAATATTTTGCTGCTTACTACCTCTCCATGGATTTCTCAGGCAGGAATTTGTCTCTGCCTTTTGAATTTTTGGGGCAAAGAGTTTAGCTCTATATTAAAGAACAATCCTTTTTGTTTCTTCTCAATCTGCCACTGGACATTCACTGTTCCTGCTCCTACTGAAAAAATAATAACCCATCACTCCCCATTCACCTTCCCCCATGCCATTTATCCTTTTACAGACATCCATTCTATCTTCCACTTCTCTCAACGTGTCTCTTTTCCAGGTGAAAGTTTTATTTAAAGTTTTCTCATGCATGACTTGTTTCCCACTCTAAATTGTCTTTGTCAGTCTGGTCTGTATTACTCTGTAGTACCTTTGCAAGAAGGAATAAAACTATCCACGGCACTCCAGACAACATCCTGTCCCAGAGGCAAAACAATGGGTTTGGTTTTATTCTCTTTCCCTAATAGTTGTCAATATATGATTTGGTTTTAATTTTTGTTAAATTCACCTAGTGAACAAGCTTCATTTCTAGTGGTTAATTTTAACCAAAACAGAGAGAGCAAAACCAGAACTGTTACATGGTACGTTTCATGAAAGCAGAGAGCTAGAAAAAGCATCCTTTGCATGCCTTGCAGCTGGACTTCAACAATTTTGCCACACCATGGAATCCACTCAAAAACTAAACCGATCCAATTCTAAGAATAGTTCCAGGGAGAAGATGTTCTTTAGCCACACAGCACAAAGCTTTATAAAATCAGTCTTCATTAGCTCTGCTATTCACTAGGTTCTGAGCAGCACACACAGAGCCTTCTTTAGGCTACAGATTTTGAAGGAACTTCAACTACACACTCCATTACTTCTTGTAAAGTTTAAAATTAAAAAATATTTGAAGTCTGACAACCATTCACAACCTTACAGTCATGCTGGCATAGTGCCAAATACTCGGAATTTCTATTGCTTATTATCACAGATCATGATGATCTTTCTTAGAAGCCCCTCTTAAGTATTCAAAAGTCACAATAAAGTGACAGGAGAGTTCTCCTGTCCAGGCTGAACACCCCATCTCTCTCAGCTCTCTCCATAATAGAGGTGCTCCAGTCCTCGGAGACCTCTATTATTTTGTGGCCTTCCCTGGACTTTCTCCAGCAGCTCCACATCTGTCCTGTGCAAGAAGTAAGCTTTTACCCAAGACGGTCTCATCCTGGAACTGCTCAGTAGCTAAACCTAATGATTTGCTTTGACATCATATCCCTTCCCAGCTTTGGTCCTCCAACAGAGACACATCTTTGTTCAGAAATCACAGAACGAAGTTCACAGCTAAACCCTTCCCTTCATATTCCAACTTCATCCATAACAACCATCTTTTATGCAGGGAAAAAGCAGCTTAATTTGTTCATTCCCCTATTCAAAGCTTGCACTTTTTCATTCTCTAAGTCTGTATATTGCAGCCTTTTCTTAAAATTTTTTTTCTAAGCATCTTCTATCCTGGATCCCCTTCAGACTGTGACAAGTCAATCCAAATAGCTCCTTGTATAAAGTATTACATGTTCCAGAGTTCTGTGAATAATTCCAACACTGCCAACTGTACTTAATTTTGGGGTTTTAGTATCTATTATCTATAGTGTTGCTGCTGTAAGTTAAATATTTGTAGATCTGTGTTTCTCAAACCAAATAATCAACCTGAAGAATTCAAAGGGAGTCTCAGTGAAGGGTGGGGAGAACAATGTTAGCAGTACCATCATTCTTTCAGACAAGAGAACAAGAAGTGGCTGTAACTATCGACAATAGCCAGAATTGCCATGATGGGGCTCTGAGCAGCCTGGTCTAGTTTAAGACATTCCTGTTCAAGGCACGGGGCTAGACTAGATGGCCTTTAAAGGTTACTTCCAGCCCAAACCACTCTACAGTTCTATGATTTCCAAATTATATACCATGGTTTTCATCACCAAAGCTGGTCAAGAAAGGTCTGATGTCTTGCCTGAAGTTTCCCTGTCACCAAAGAAATCACAGCTGCATCTAGTAATTTTCCAGTCCAGAACTAACTTAGATCATTGAAATGTAGCCAGGCTTAGACATATTCCTAAGTGTATTGGCATGATTAAGAACACTGCAAAGACCACAGTAAGAGCAAAGTGACAATGCACCCTTAGACAAGAAGGCCCTTCCAATGTGTCTATATTAGTTTGCAAGCTCACTGCATCCAAGCAAAAGCCCATACTGAAACACATCTATTCCCAAGCTCTCCAATCCCCCCCTCCAGCTCTTATGCACAACATATTGCACATGTTGCAAGTCTTCTCTACCCCCTCCATTTGTGAGGAAAAACTGGATCTACCGACATAATAAAAGAACCCTTACAGCAGAAGACATTGTCTAAACACCTACTGCATGACATCCACTGTTCCCACTGTGTCTTCTGCAGAGACCAAAACCAGCCACACATGTTTGCTCACTAACTGACCTCTCTTGACTAAAGCTATTGCTTGCTTTTACCTCCGGCTATACCCTCCCTGGAAATGTACCAGCACACAGGTCCCAGGGAAGGCATTTGAACACTGGGACAGAACTTCCTCAAGTTATAGTTACTGGTCTCCTTAAGAGCAGTAGAGCTGGTAGAAGTGGTTTTTATCTCACAAACTGTGCTTCCAGTCTGACAGTGCTGTGGACAGCAGTTGTTACCTTAGCCTGATAGGTCTGCTCCAGCTCCATCTTATACAGTTTGACTTGTTCATCGTGTTGGTTTCGCAGATCCTCCAGAGCCTGAGTCATTTTGGATTCATACTCCTGTTGGCGGCTTGTGTCCACCTCGATCAAACGATGTTCATGTCGTTTTCTTGTTTCCCTTATTTCCTACACACACACAAAAGAAGAGGGACAAATTCCCAGACTAAGGTAAACAGTACAAGCAGTTACAGTCAGACAACAATTAACTACTGCAGCACTAACTATTTAGTATAATGGTGCTAAGTACTACAGGCATTTAAGCCTGGGAATTGCTGCATGCACTAACAGATTCAAGTATTCTCATTTGTCAGGATGTAATTCTTAAAAGTGATCCAGCTTAAAACCAGCTTCAGAAATAGCCATGTACTGTCTAAGTAAGGAGCTGGTTTATGCTACAAAAGTCAAAATGGGGGGAAGGGAGGTGAAAAAACCATCAAGTTTTACATAGCAAAGAGATTCCATACGCTGCACTACAAACTCTGTCCTTAATAAACATTCTGACATCGCAATAGCGGTCTACACAGTCAGATGAAAATGAACACCTTTTGTGAACATTATATATATATTAAAAAATCATTACAGGGATAAACTGCATCTTCAAATTTCACTCTTAAGCACATGCTGATCTCATATATTTTCTATATACTTGATGACCCTTCTCATAAGATTTTGATTAGAGTATTAATAAAGTAGCAACCCAAGCAATCCTGAGAACACAATTTTTTATGATTAGAGTTTGTACTAAGAAATTTTCGTTTTTAGAAATGTATGAGTTTTCTGTGCCTAAGAACACTGGTTCCAAACTAGTAAGGTAAGGCTTACTCATGCACTTATTCATGCAGAGACCTGGCCAGGTCTGAATGTGTGGTATGAGAAAAACAATTTCTTCCTTCAGGGCAGGACAAACAACCAAGGAGTGGTTCTGAGTACTGGGAGGAGGCCTGAAGTTAGCAGCAGGGCCATGAGGAACAACAGCAAGTGAAGCAAGGCACAATTTTGCCAGACTGGAGTCATAACAGGCTAACACAAATTCAAAGCAACTTTACTAGCTGTTTTGCAGAAATGCTCTACATCTAAAGATAGATCCCGAGAAACATGTCCTTTTACTGGCAGCAATGTGCTCTGAAATGATATGGAAGAAGCTTTCCCTCTGTGGTTAATTTTTACACCAAGAAAACTAGCAAGCAGCAGTCTCTCAGTAACTGTAGGCAATGACAGGTCAGAAGCTGAAGGAATGTCGTGGGGGACTACAAAGGATCAGGTGAAGGGCTGAGCTGATCCAGCAGCTCAACACCACTAGAATAAGCAGGCCTCACTTGCCACACTTCCAATCACAATGTCTTAATTCTAATGGAGACTTGGACCCTTCAGTGAACCAAATCAATTCACTAACGTAAAGGAAAATCAATTTCCTGTAAAGCAAATCAATTTCTTTATTGCTTCGTGTGTTGGATTGGTGCATACAAGAAACAAAGAGCTTCAGGGATGGCTAAAGAACACTCACCCTTGGGCACAGCAAGCTTTAGCAAT
The DNA here is from genome assembly GCF_965178545.1 of Coloeus monedula. Classification (NCBI taxonomy): domain Eukaryota; kingdom Metazoa; phylum Chordata; class Aves; order Passeriformes; family Corvidae; genus Coloeus; species Coloeus monedula. The sequence goes on along the minus strand of NC_138807.1, from coordinate 1,138,094 downwards.
AGCTTCTGCTGTTTCATTTAGCTTCACCTTCAGTCAGTAGTGACACATTCTCCCCAAGAAAAAAAGTTATTTTAAGGTCCTACAACCAATCAAGGGTCTGTCACTGCAGTCAGTGTACCAATTCAACCACTCCAGGGGCATGGAAGTGAGACAATGGTCAGTACATCTCAGGGTGATCTTTGGTTTCTTTGCCCTGCTCCAGCCCCTGTCCCCTGTCCTTAGCCACACAGCCCTGTCGCATCCCTTAAACCAGTCTGAGCACTCCTTTGGATTCTGTGGTAAAACATAACTCAGCCACTAAGTGGTTAAAAACTCAACTCAACCAAAAAAACTTAAGTATCTTCCTAGTTAATCTGGTTGAAATGGTTTGGTGCATGGTGAGCCAAGCATCACACCTAGAGTAGGTGAGAGAATGGCAGAAGCATGTGGAGATTGCTCAGCAGCCACTCACTGAATGAGCTCGCTGAACCACCAAAGATGGAATAAACAGACATAACACTTTGCATGTGGTACAGAGAGAAGGTCAGGCTTCCCTTTCCCAATTCCCACTATTACAAAAATTTTGGTCTTCACTAGAACCATTCACTTAACAGGCAGAAAACTATCTCTGCAATAAGCAAGGCAGTTGCATACTGCTCTTGTCAACAAAAACAGGTTATAATCAGGTCCAGCAACCAAAGCTGGTGCAAGTAAAGAGCAGGGCCATGCAACCAGGTCCAGAGAGAGAGAAGAACAACCCTTTCCCACAGCAGTTAGCTGGCTCCATGAGTTCACCTGCCCATGGAACAATACTCTTGTCACCTGGCTCTCATACTGACTCCACCACTGATTTACCATGTAAAAAGGTGTAAAACCTTTAACTATTCTATTACTCAACCCATTTATAGGAAGGATAATACTGATTTTCTCTACCTGGACTAGTTACCAGTTGCTCATAGTCAGTTTGATTAAACACTACATTAACTTTGGACAGTGGCAAGATTACTATGTTGATAATACCTCCTCAAATACATTCTTCCTGAAATCCAGATCCTCTTGCAAGCTCTGGCACCGATTTTCCAGGTCCACACGCATGAGTGTCTCCTTCTCCAACTGCTTCTTTGCCACAGCATGACCATCTTCAGCCTAGTAAAGAATTTTAAAGATAATTTTGTCTGGATTCCTATCTTCCATCCATAAACCTTTTATGGTCTTCATTTGATGTCTTTGGACCAGTTATCCACAGTAACAAATCTAATGTCAAGCCACTGATTTAAAGAAAACCAACCCACACCACCACCACCAGAAAGAAACACAATAAACAAAAGCCCCACCAAAAAAAAAAAGAGTAAGTGCGTGTGTGTGTGTGTGTGTGTGTGTGTGATATTTAAACCAAGCATATATGTTTGCATACCAGCTACTTAAAATGTAGGATCAGTTCAATACATTTTGATACAGGAGCCAAGGATTATTAATTCCTCAAGCACAGTATGTTGCACTTTCTTTTTCTTGGTAGCATGGTCCCACTGGGTACTCCAGCACAAGTGTAAAATTATGCAGGACCTTACAAAGGACAACATTTGATAACCCAACATCCCATGAGTATAGAAACACCAGAAATTTTTTAATAAAAGCTTCTGATGAGCAAAATGTCTAAAATAATGTGTTGATTTGGTTGTTTTACATAGATTTTTTACAATGTAGTTTTGTATCCAAGAGGGGCCAGGCAAAGGTTCAGCAGTAAGCAAGGTGGATCATTGATAATCAGACTATAAACTAACTGCAAAGAAAAAAGGGAATTTACACTACACAACCTGTCTTGTGCTGAAGCAAGAGAGCACTCCCTACCATACCTTAGCAAGCTGGGCACGCAGATCAGCCACCTCTGCTTCCAGACTGCGTTTCTCATTCAGGACAGTATTGAGTTCTGCTTCACTTCTGTGGAAGAGAACTTCCAGATCCTTGATGCGACCCTGAGCCACAGACAAATCTGCATCTTTCTTCTTGTAGCTGGAAAAACAAAAGTACATTATACTTATATGTGGGTGCACAGCCATCCTGAGTATGTCCTGGTTACAGCCACAGGTATTTTGTTATCACACACCTTTTATCAAGCCCAGCTCACCACTACATGGCTCCTGCAGTAACCTCCAAATGCTGCTGATCCTTGACCTGGAACACCCCCAAAACAGTACCATGTGCAGCCAGTACCACGTTCTGTAAATGCATGGCACGGTAAAAAACATGTCATGGACAGACAAGGGAAAAACAGGTGGCAACTCTGGCAGCCAAGAGATGGTAATACACACAGGTGCAAACAGTACTTTTGCATCTGGCAGCTACACAGCTGCTATCCTTTACTTTGGAGTACAGCTCATGAAGCAAAGTACATGCAATGGCCAAAGAGGCCTGAACGTCCCCAGGGTTTTATATCTGATGTGGTCAAGCCTATTCCTCATTATATATTCCCACACAAAGTAGTAAAATAAAACAATCCACTATGGAAATGTGTTCACCTTTCAGGAATAAACCAGTATTTCTTCAGCAGCATTCATTACGGTCAAAGCATGTCCAAGTGCTTTAAATATCATTATTTGAGCTGTTATATCTAACTTGCAGATATCATCAAGGTAATCTTCCTCCTGCCCACCAAGTATTCATCAGCCTTTTCAACTAACATAGTGACTTTCTGCAGCTTTTCTCAGCATGTATCATTATGTTATTAAAAAACTGTTTTGTTATGTGCTGTAATCCTTCCATGTTGCTGCTTAAGCTTGCTGTTCTAGTCTCACACCACACGAGGTGCAGGGAACAATTTTTTTATTTTTTTCTCTTAAGACATCTCAGACCTAATTTTTCTCCTTTCCTTTCCTCAAATTTCTAATCTATAGATCTGTAGTTTGCACTGTGGTACGTAAGCTGCTTTTAAGGGCCCATAGAAATAACTTTGAAGAGAATTCCTACTACATATAGGCTCTGTATTCAACCTGCAACTCCAAACATGGAAGAAAACCATTATGTTTGCAAAGAGAAGAAAAAAAAGCTGAAAACCACTGCTCTAGATTATACAAACCTTAGTGACCAGCCCAAATGCTGAGGCTGGGTTCCCAAACTCCTCAGCACTCGTACAGTCTTCTTGAATTTCTAATTTGCCTGAATTGGCTAGAATTATTTTACAAAAATCCTCCGTTATGGGGTATTGGTGTGCTCTACATACAAAATTTCTTTACATGGTTCAGCACGATGTGCACCTTTTTCTAAGTTAATACCTTTATTTTGTGATGCATGCAGCTTGTGTTTTCTCTCTGCATTTCATAGTGAAGATCTTGGAATTTGTTTTCATTTAACTGTAAACAATTTTTCTTATCGGTCCAATCTGTCACTGTGAATTCTGTTCTGCAACATATGTGCAGTGTCTTCAAACTCAGCAGCTTGCTGGAGGCATATAGACAAAACATGGCTTCTACTTAAAAGACATTTATTCAGCAGCCATCAGAAGGTCACAAGCACTGTATTACACATGTTGCAATGTAAAACAAGCCCCTGTGCCTGTGTCACAACCAATCAGACCTGGGAGCCTTCCGCCTGTGCAGGACCCAAAGGGCAAATGCCACTTCACTCTGAGCATGAACAGCAGTATGTGCTCACACAGCCTCCTACTTCCTCCCACCTGCAGAAGCCAGGCAGCAAGCAAGTGCTTCCAGGGATGGGAATGAATACAAGTGTTTGAGTACAGCTTGACAAAGAGCCATAGAGAATTCTTGACAGTGATAAGTAACTTTGGCCCCCCTCAAGGACACTAACAACACTGCAAGCCACTTTCATTCACATTTTTATTTTCACTTATAATTTCAGCCTGGCTTATTGCTTTCATGCAAAAATGTGACACAGGTTTTACAAAGGTAAAACTGCTTTTGGGGGTCTCTGAGATGTTAAAAAGTTCCCAAAAGCAGTCAACGCATCTGGTGAGTGTGTCAATGCTTCAAGGAACACCACATCAGGGTAACTCTTGAGAGTTCTTTGTTTCCAGAAAGTGCCAAGTTTGCTCAAGGGAAATGTTTCAGTGACCACAGAATCACAGGATTGTTTGGGTTGGAAGGGACCTTAAAGCCCATCTCATTCCACCCCCATCATGCTCCAAGCCCTGTCCAACCTGGTCTTGAACACTTCTAGGGATGGGGCAGCCACAACTGCTCTAGGCAACCCGTGCCAGGCCTTTACCACCTTCACAGGGAAGAATTTGTTCCTAACATCGAATCTAAACACTCTCTTTCAGTCTGAAGCCACACCCTGCTGTCCTGTCCCTACACATGGGGTAGGTAGCAGGCAGAGGAAGTCCCAGCATGACATTCACCCCTCTCAGAGCTGGGAACGTGCAGCTCCAGCAGAAGTCTGCTACAACAAGCAGAATGATGACACTTGACAGATACTGACCTCCAGACCTGGCTTGACCTGGGGAAAAGTGATGCCGGTAAAGATACGAACAGACACTTCATGAACACCAGGACAGGAGACTTTCCTTAACCATGCCATCAGTTACCTCTGCTATCAATGAATGGAGCTTATTCACTTCACCAGATCTGGTTCAACAGTCTTGTGGGAGGATGGCGTTCTACCCAAGCAGAAGTGTTGTGCACCTCATCATCCATACCTCCTCCACTTACCCCCTCCCTCCAGCAGTCAAAAGTTTTGTCAAACAGCCGAAGATGAAAACACAAACACTGGAAGCCGTTACACAGCATATAGGACAGAACCATACCTGCTACAGAATAATATGAGAATGGCTATTTTTACAACAATATTTTAATTCTAGATTTAAAAATATGTCCCTACTCCTGATACAAACATCTTTAAAAGTTAAGCTGTTCCTTACATAATATAAATGGTGTTCAAACATCCTAAAGATATTTAACTTTTTATTAAGTGAAACTACCCAACTGCTTTATGAACCTAGTTACAAACTTGGTTCAAAGGAAAAACTTCTACATTCATGAGTTGCATTCAAGGTACAAATAGCACATATATGTATGTATTGTATATGTTAGAAAATACACAGAATGGGTTGGGTTGGAAGGGACCTTAAATCTCATCTTGTTTCACCCCTCCCATGGGCAGTGACACCTTCCATTAGACCAGGTTAGCTCCAAGCCCCATCCAGCCTGGCTCTGAACACTTCCACACAGATGGGGCAGCCACAGTTTCTCTCAGGGCAACCAGTGGTTGGATGTTATGTTCTTCCCCCAGAGGGTGGTGGGGCACTGAACAGGCTCCCCAGAGAATGGTCACGGCCCCAAAACTGCCAGAACTCCAGGAGAGTTTGGACAAGACTCTCAGGCATAGGGTGGAATTTTGGGGTGTCTGTGCATGGCCAGGAGTTGACTTGATGGTCTTTGTGGGTCCATTCCAGCTCCAGATATTCCATGATTCGATGATTCAGTGCCTCACCACCCTCACACAGAAGAATTTCTTTCCAATATCCCACCCAATGCTGCCCTATGTCACCCCTGTCCTACCACTATCCGCCTTGTATAAAGTCCCATTCTGTCTCTTGGAGCCCCTTTAGGCCCTGGAAGGGGCTCTGAGCTCTCCCTGGAGCCTTCTCTTCTCCAGGTAAACACCCCAGCTCTCCCAGCCTGGTTTCAGAGCAGAGGGGTTTCAGCCCTCAGAACATCAGAACACATGGCTGCTGGGGTTTTAGGAGTTTCTCTTCTGTTTTCTTTTTCTGTTAAAGAATTTTCCCCATACATGTTGCCAGGGGGACAAATTACTGGGTGCTGAAGAAAAACAAAAGACCTGTCCACAGGGGGAGGGGTCCATCGGGCTACTCTTTTTCACCTGGGTTTGTGGGCTGTTAGTTCCCGGCGTTTGGATGGAGAGAGAGGCTTGAAGGAACTCATCAGCACTGAAGACTTCTGCTTTTTCGGCTGCCTGCCTTCCTTCCTTCTGCCAGAGAAACCCTGGGATCCCAAGCCCACCTTCCCTGCCCCGCTGGGAGCTGGGCCGTGGCCGCCCTGCCCCCGCCGTTGCTTCGAGCCTTCGCTGCGTTGTAGCCCTGCTCACCCTGCCTGCCCAGACCTCCGGGGGGTTCCCACCGCAGTTTGGATACATCTCGTCTGCCACCCGGGATTTGTGCTCGTCCCTGCCGTTCCAGCCTGCTGTTCCCGAGGGTCCGGCCGGACACCGGGATCGGCTGCCCAGCGGTTTGTGAAGCTCCTTTGTCCCACCCCTTCCCGGGATCCCAGGGCACCGGTGCCGCGTGCTCCCCGAGCTCGCTCCGGAGCGCCCCCTGCAGCCGCGGGGGAACCATCGCACCTGCCCTGCTCACCGGGAGCCGCCAGCGCCCCTGCCGGCTGCGAGCGGAACTGCACCCGAGGGGAAAGGGCCCGACAGCCGAGAAGGCTGGCACTGGGTTTGGGATTGTTTGCTGTTACTGCCAGAGTTACTGCTGTTTGTTTGACTGGTTATACACATATCGATATATGATAGTAAAGAACTGTTATTCCTGTTCCTCATATCTTTGCCTGAAAGCCCCTTAATTTCAAAATTATAATAACAAGGAGGGAAGGGGGTTGCATTTTCTTTTTCATTTCAAGGGGGACTTTTGTCTTCCTTGGCAGACACCTGTCTTTCAAACCAAGTCAGTGGCCTCCTCTGGACCCACTCCAGCAGTCCAGATTCTTACGATGTTGGGTCCCCAGAACAGAACACAGTACACCAAGTGGGCTTGAGGGGGCAAATCACTTCCCTTGACCCACTGGCCACACTTCTTTTGATCCAGCGTAGGATATGATCAGCTTTCAGGGCTGTAAGTGCACATTGTTAGCTCAAATTCAGTTTTTGATCCATCGATTGGTTCTCCTCAGGGCTGCTCTTGATCCATTCCCACCCATCCATTCTGAGTCTGTGATGGGAATGACCCAACACATATGCAGGACCTTACACTTGGCCTTGTTGAACTTCCTAAGGTTCACACAGGCCCACTTCTCCAGCCTGTCCTGATCTCTCTAGGTGGCATCCCTTCCCTCCGGTGCATCAACTGCACCACACACATTTTGGTTGGCTGTTCTTTCTCATTAGAAGGAAGTGCTTCCTGCCCCTTGCCCCCCTCACCCCCCAGACTCACGTCCAGTTTCCAGTGGGTACTCTGGAAATCTTACGGAGATTATGAGCTGGTGGCTCCTGAGATAATAGGAGCCAATAGGGAAACACACGTGAAACACCTCCAAGAAATTAACGGGCATTCATATAAGAAGATGACACAGCTGACAGCCCAGCTGTATGTCTTCACCAATGAATGCAGGGTGGGCAACAAACAGGAGGAGCTGGAAGCCACTGTGCTGCTGGAAAGCTGCGACCTAGCTGCCACTGAAACTTGCTGGGATGAATCGCATGACTGGACTTCAATTATCAACAGCTACAGGCTGTTGAGAAGGGACAGGTGAGGAAGGAGGGGTGGAGGGGTTGCCCTCTCCAAGAAGTGGATTGAATGTGAAGGGCTGTCTCTGAAGAACAGCCATGAGCATTTTGAAAGCCTGTGGGTAAGAATCAGAGACCAAGGCAACAATGGGAACCCTTGTAGTTATACTCCTGGCTGACTGATCAAGTGGAGCCTTTTTTGCTCCAGCCACAGGAGGCATTGCACTTGTAGACTCATCCTGCTATGGGACCTCAACCATCCCAGCATCTGCTGAAAAAGTAGCAGGTGACCAGGAGGCTGTTGGAAAGCACTAAGGATAGCTTGTCAAGCCAGGTAATAAACAGCTCTACCAGATGGGATGAGATACTGGACCTGCCGGTCACCAATACAAGTGAGCCAATCGATGATGTCAGGACAGGAGGCAGCCTGGGCTGCAGTGATCAAGCAGTCCAGGAGTTTGAAGTCCTGAGAGACATGGGTCAAATGAAGAGCAATGAAGAATGAATTTTAGGAAAGCAAACTGCCTACTGTTCAAGGAGTTAGTCAATAGCACCCCCTGGGGAACTGCCCTCAGGGACAAGGAAGAAGATCTTTTAGGAAATTTTCTAGAGCACAAGAGCTCGTGATCCTCAGGACTGGAAGGCAAGAAACCAGTATGGATGAGTTGAGACCAGCAGGTCAAACTAAAAAGCAAGAGGATAATGCAGAGGCAGTGTATCCTGGCAATAGTACGGAGACGCTACCTGGTTGTGTAGGGATAGGGTCAGTAAGGCCAAGGTGCAGCTGAAGTTGAACTTGGCAAGGGACACCAAGAATAACAAGAAGAGCTTCCACAGGTATGTTAGTCAGAAAAGGAAGGTCAAAGCAAGTGTACTTCTTTGATGAACAAGACTGGCAAAGTAATAACAGACGAGAAGAAGGTTGATGTACTTAACAACTATTTTGCCTCACCCTTCAATGGCAACCTCTTGAGTAGATGGACCACAAAACAGGAACTGGGAAGGCAAAATAGCTCACCCTGTAAGAGAAGGTGAGGTTTGTGACCACCTGAGAAACCTGAATATACCCAAGTCTATGAGACCTGACAAGATGCACCCCAGAGTCCTGAAGAATTGGCTGATGTAGCTGCCAAGCCACTCTCCATGACATTTGAAAAGTCATGGCAGTCAGATGAAGGCCCAGGTAACAGAAAAAAGGGAAGCATTGCACCCATTTTTCAAAAGGGTGAGAAGGAGGACTCTAGGAGTTACTGACCTGTCAGCCACACCTCTGTACGTGCAAACATCATGGAGCAGATCCTCCTAGAAGCTCTGCTAAGGCACATGGAGCACAAGGAAGTGATTCAAGACATCCAGTACAGCTTCTCCAAGTTCTGTTTAACCAACCTAGTGGCCTTCCCTTGTCCACTGATGGAGTCACTTCATCATGGAAGGGCTACGAATATTGTCTGTCTGGACTTCTGTAAGGCCTTTGATAAAGTCCCCCCACAACATCCTTCTCTGATAATTGCACAGGTAAAATTAGACAAAGGCATCAATGAAGAAAAGTAGTGGGCATATGCATAAATAAAAAAATTCAAAAATTCAGATTCAATTTGCCTTTTGTAAAGGAAGGCAAGGAGCATAAGCAGGGGTAGGAACCCTGCACAGAAGGGCTCTGAGAGGGCCTTACTTCACCTCTGCCCAAAAAGGCCACAGCAAATCTGGTTACCACAAAACACTTTTGAGTTCTGTAGCATCCCTGCCACTCACTAGGGCCTTGGGAGACATCTCTGACTCTGATGTAAAATACTGTCTGGAGCTTACCCTTCTTGACACATCAGCAGCTCAGAAGCACTCAAAATGCAACCATGTTTCAGAAATTATTCATAAATAAAATAGAGAACAAAACATTGAACACTGTTACTGTACAACAGCATCTTGAATACTGGCTGAAGTTCCAATTCTGCAAGCCTTCCTTCCCAAGAGGATACACTAAAACAGGAAAAATTACAGAGGGGATAAAATGTTGACTGAAAGCACAGAGCAGCTTCAGGAATAGAAGCAGTAAAATGTTTCCACTTGAAAAAAAGAGATCATTAAAGAGAAAAGTCCTAGGAGATATGAAGGAAAATACAAAAATAAAGGGATAAATGAACCAATGAAACTGGGCAGGCGGATTGAACAACAGGTTTATACAACACATATACCTACAATACCTACAATATGTAGGTAAGCTCAGAATCCCCTTGCTATGTCTAAGAACTCCACAAACAGCTCGTCTCAGGATACTGGTCACACTTTGAAATGCAAACCTGTGATGGCTATTATACAGAATCCAGCTGGACATCAGGAAGTCCCTTAGCTGAAAGGAATTGCTAAGACTGGAAGAGTATTCCAGAGAACTGCTGCTATGCATGTTACATTCTTTTCTTCTCTAGATGAATGGCTTTTAACAGAGATCGATTAACAGGCTAAGTAGACCTTTGGTCTACAATCTACTCTAGAAAAAGCCTTGGGATGCTTCTTGTTGACTTACTAAGCAAAATTATATTCAATTATCCCAAACACTAAAAATCCTCCAAAAATGTTACAACATCAGTAACACAGTAAGAGAAAAAAAATCTAAACTAAACAAAATATGTGCCCCAGAATCCAAACCCTGGGAGCTGAATCTGCACTCACGTGGAACCCTGAGGTAGTGTCATCTGTCAGTATCTGAACAAGATACAGAAAGACATAAGCAGAAGTGCTTGCTCTCAAGTCCATTACATTGACAGAAAAACCTTGTTCTTTCTTAGACCACAGACACCGCCACAAATCCTCGTGTTCCATCCAAGGCTCTTGGATACAGCTTGGTCAGCTGCTCCACAAGCTGAAATTGTGCAAGTAGACAGCCCCAAGAAGGAACTAAAAGCACAGTAAACCTCAAGCTCCTTTGGACACAAACTAGGCCTGATGTCACCACCTCCAACCACACCCCGTGGCCTCCCTGGAGTATCTTCAGTGCCTTCAAGGCTTTCCATGCTCACAAACCCGGGTTTCGGGAGAAAAAAAGAAAGGTGGAATCTTCTTTTAAAGCAGTAGCTTGACTGTGTTTGGATCCTATGTCTTGAGGGAAGTCTATTATCTCCTGTCCCAGCAACCCAACCTATTCCAAGCAAACAATGGAATGACAGTGTTTGGGATCCCTTCTGGCCAGACTGTGGTGGCATCCTTAAATCTCTCCTCTGTAATGAGCTTGAAAGAGAGACAGAAGTAATAGTAGTGAATATAAAATTATGCAATAACCTACTCTTCCACTACACACAGTTCTCAAAGCAAATTTGGTCTGAAAGAAGCAACATCTGACCATCAGCATAGACAGGGAAGCTTCAGTAATGAGCTAGATGTCAAGTGAACACAGCAAATCAGACAAAAAATTAAAAGTTGCATTTGCAAAGTCATACTTAAAATGTGGCCACATGACAAGCCAGACACCCCGAGAACACTCCAAGTACAATACAGACTCAATGGACTGGAAGGAATTTGGTAGAAGAAACTCTGAAGCTGAAGAAGAATTCAACTCTACTGCTATGAACTGTAAAAACAGAGAGAAACCCAGAAAACCAGGTATTTTTTCCTCATCTATCGCAGAAGACAAACAAAGAGTTAAAATCAATTTGGTACAATTGGTCATTGAAGTGACTGGTAAGGGGCAACTCAGTTGTCCAAACAAAGGAATGAGGGAGGTGATCCAAGGGAAAACACCATCACTTTACATGCACAACTTTCTACAACAAAGGTATTTGTAAAATCTCTTACGGCTATCAAAAGTCTAAAGAACAGGAATCAACTGGATTCTCATTACCTACCAAGTGAAGATACTTCTTACAATGATACCTTAATCAAAACAGAGAAAGATCTTGCAGAACACAAGAGGCGAACCAAATTCCCAGTTACTACTGTTGTTCTCTTCTGGAGTTTGCTTTAAAAGCCAAGCAAGAAGAGCACTTGCTATCCCAAGACAAGAGAAACAACCCTAAAGGCCACATGATGCCAACTGCCATGCAAAATATACTATCCAAAATAAATGCCAAGACTGCTGGCCTGAGGCTTTGAAGGGGAAAAACAGTCCCAACAGGAACATCCCAGTAGGGCTGGGTGGGATTCACCTCACTGCACTTCAGGGGGTTTTATGACTGACCTAGTCACCAGAGGGGCTTTTCATGGTTGACAAAAGCTGAGCTAACCGAGTCCACAAACACCAGTGCACAGGTCGTCTGACCACATGCAGGCCTATGGTATTGGCTGTGCTTCAATAGGCTTTACACCGACTCACCCAAATGCAGATGCCTACACTACTGCTATTTCATATTTGGACAGCTGTTTTAGGGCAAAGTCCAAAAATATCTCCGATAGCTGACTTTAAAAAGAGGGCCCAGCATAGAAAATGAGTATCCAGTGATATAGTAAAGTTTACAGAGAAAACATGAAATACTTTATCATAAATCAACTAACTAGTCAGGAAAAAAAAAGACAAGGGAGGGAAACACTTAAGTCCTTTTATAACCACTTAGTTGCAAATGAAGAGAGATGAGAGACTTACAGTAGGCCTGTAGTGGCACCACCAGATTAAAACCTATTTTATGGCCGACAACATTGATAAAAAGGTGATGTACATAATGACCCCGCTCAGGAAAAATCTGTAATTCCCAAATCTTATCTATTAAAATAGGTACCAAAATTAAATTAGAAGCAAAAATTGATTTTTGCCACCACATACATTAATTTTAAAATGAAGTTTCTACTGCTAAACAGTATTTGATTACAAAGCTTCCCATGGGAATGGGAATTGAAATAATGGCTACTACTTGGCTTCAGGAACTGGTTCATTATGCCAGTTCTCTGTGAAGCAAACTGAACAGCAGTTTTTAAAAATTTAATCAGTACAAGGTCTTTTCCCAGCACATTTGCATTGAGCATCATGTATTTTCAAGGCAACACTGCTTCCATATTCCCAAACTGCTCATGGCCACCCTTTCCCTTTTCTTCCATTCCTCCCATCAGTCGTACAGTGAACCAGGCTACAAAAATGATGAATTAACCCTCCTTGGGTGGATCAATTTTAATCGAGATCATTTTCTCAATCCAGTTTACCAAGCAGCTGCACACACGCGTGTCCACGTAAGGGGAGGTACAACAGGACAAAGCAGGCACAGCCATTTGTTTGAGCCTCAAATCACATGATATCCATCTTACATCTACAAATACACTTGTGTATATTCTGCTGGAATTATGTGCTCTGACCAGCTCTACCAACAAGCTGAAGGATTTTCCCTGTGACAAGCCAGTATCTTCTCACTGATCTGCTTCCAAAAGGCATTTTAAGAAGCATCATTTGTATAATTTCCACAGCAAATATATATTTAAAAAAAAAGGAATACTCTCCTCACCTTTTGTTGAACTCCTCAAGTTCTGCTCTCAGTTTTCCTATTTCAATTTGTAATCTAGCCCTCTCTTTGGCAGTTTCATCCAGAACTCTTCGAGCATCAGCCAGTTCAGACTCATAGAGACTCTTGATTCCGCTCACCTAAGGGGAAAAAAAAAATGAGAACATCCCAACGACTATCAAAGAACTGAAACATAGGACCAGGTTACCCATAAGTTTCTTTGAAAAATGGTGTACGATATGATTTCTGCCATTTAAGAACAATCTATATTGAACATCTTCAATTAACGAGCAGTCCCAAAGATTTAGTTTTTATTACCATTGCAACAAAACATGCTATGCTTGAAATGTGCAAGCCTTCCCAAGAGACAAACTGAACTAGATCAGTGCACCCTACAATCTCAGCTTCAATTATTTGCCCTTATTCCCAATATTGCTGCTTTGAGAGATTGTTTTAAACACTTGAGGACAATTTGTGGACTATGAGGCCAAGGGCCCATTTTGACTCTGCTGCTCTTGCACTACAAAGCTACGGAGAATCTGAAACCAGATGAACTACAGAAATGTGAACTGTTCAGAAATGAGCTTCCACTCTTGTTCTCTACCTCAGAGGATAAAGAATTACAGACTTCTCCCTGTCCCAAAATAATATATCATATAATCAGTGACACAGACTGTATGAGGCACCTCAAAGTCTTCTATACCTTTATATTTTTTGGAACACAAGATTATTTGAAAGGTGTATCAGCTAAAATGTACAGACCATGTAAAATTGTTGCTTTTGCTTCTGTGAAAGGATACCAGAACAACTTTCACAGAATCACAGAATATGCTGAGTTAGGCCTGTCAGGAGCATCGAGTCCAGCTCTTGGCCCTGCACAGGGCACCCCAACAATATCACACCGTGCCTGAGAGTGTTGTCCAAATGCTCCTTGAGCTCTGGCAACCTTGTGAGCACTTCCCTGGGGAGCCTGTCCAGTGCCCAACCACCTCCTGGGAAAAAACCTTCTCCTGATATCCAGCCTAAACCTTCTCTGACTCAGCTTCATGCTGTTTCCTCAAGCTCTGTCATTGGTCACAAGACTGTACAGACTGGTACCTGCCCATCATGAGGAGGCTGAAGATGGCATTGAGGTGTCCCCTCAGTCTCCCCTTCTCCAGGCTGAACAAACCAAGTGCCCTCAGCAGCTCCTTTAGACCCTTCCCCATCCTTGTGGCCCTTCTTTGGACACTCTCTATTAGCTTAATGTCTTTTTTATATGGTGGTGCCCAAAACTATCCCCTCCCTCGCCAAGTTGGCCTGATGCCCCCCAGGACACGGCTGGCCCTCCTGGCTCCAGGGCACTGCTGACTCAGATCCAACTTGCCATTGACCAGGACCCCCAGGTCCCTTTCTGTAGCTCCTCTTCAGCCTCTTGTTCCCCAGTCCATCCACACAGCCACGGCTGCCCTGTCCCAGGGGCAGTATCTGGCACTTGCCCTTCTTAAACTTCACACAGTTGGTGATTTCCCATCTATCTGATTTGTTGATGTTTCTCTGGAGGGCCTCTCTGCCCTTGCAGGAGTTGACAGCTCCTTCCAATTTAGTGTCATTGGCAAACTTTCTTAGTATTCCTTTGAGTCCTGCATCCAAGAGTCATTGATGAAGATGTTGAAGAGAACTGGGCTGAGGCTGGATCCCTATGGAACCCCACTAGTGACCAATGTCAGCCTGACATCACCCCAGTCACTATAACCCTTTGTGCTCAACGCCTGAGCCAGCTGCTCACCCATAATGTGACATGGCTATCCAGCTGTATACTGGACATTTAGTCAGGTGGATCCTGTCTCTCTGAAGCAGTTGTGAATCCTGAAAGACAGTTCCATGGTCACAGAATTACAGAACAACAGGGTTGGGTTGGAAGAGACCTTAAAGCCCATCTCATTCCACCCCCTGCCATGTGCAGGGACACCTTCCACTATCCCAGGTTGTTCCAAGCCCCAATCTGACTTGAACATTTCCAGGAATAGGGCAGCAACAGCTTCTCTGGGCAACCTGTGCCAGGGCCTCGCCACCCTCACAGGGAAGAGTTTGTTCCTAATAACCCACATAACCCTGCCCTCTGGCAGTGGAAGCCATTCCCACTTGTCTTGTTATTCGAGACCCTTGTCCAAAGTCCCTCTCCAGACCTCTTGGAGCTCCTTCAGGCACTGGAAGGGGCTCTAAAGTCTCCCCAGAGCCTTCTCCTCTCCAGACTGAAGAATCCCAACTCTCTCTGCCCATCTCCATAGCAGAGACGTTTCAGGTTTTGAAGCATCTCTGCAATGTCCCCTGGACTCCCTCCAGCAGCTCCACGACCTTCTGATGGTGTTCCCCAGGGCTGGGGCAGCTCTGCAGGTGGGGTCTCAGCTGAACAGGTCAGAGGTGCAGAATCGCTCCCTCCCCTGCTGCCCACACTGGGGGCTCAGCCCAGCACAGGGGGGGTTTCTGGGGACCAGTGCTTATGGCTGGGGCAGGTTGAGCTTCTCATCCACCACCACCCCTAAGTCCTTCACTCCAAAGCTACTCTCAATCCATTCTCCACCCAGCCTCTATTTGTGCTTGGGGTTTGTTGTAGAATCCAAAACCCTGTTGCCACCAGCAGTTGTGCAATCCAGAGTTGCTCCGCAGGATCTGCTCAGCTATCCTCAAGCCCTTCACTCTCCCCACACCACCTGGGCCCTGATGCCACTGACAATCACTGTCTTGGTTTGAAAGACAGGTGCCTGCCAAGGAAGGCAGGAACTTCCCTTGGAATACAAAATGTGACCTCCTTCCTTCCAAATTATTGTAACTTTGAAATTAAGGGGCTTTCAGGCAAAGATATGTGAAAAGGAGCAGGAGTTCTTTACTGTGTATCTAGCTGTGTACAAGGAGATGAACAAACAGCGGCGGCAGCACCAACGAGCAGCAGCAGAGCCCAGGGCCAGCCGCTGCCGGCTGCCGGCACCTTCCCCTCGGCGCAGCTCCGCTCGCGGCCGCCAGGGGCGCTGCTGGCTCCCGGCCGGGCGGGGCGGGGGCGCTGATTCCCCCGCGCCTGCAGGGGGCGCTGTGGCGCGAGCGCGGCCGCCTCTCCACACGGCAATGGCGGCTGAGGCGGCGGCAGAGGGAGAGAAGGGGCTTTCCTTGACAGACTCGCTGGGGTGGCCGGGCTCAGCGGCACTCGGGAAGCTGAATGGACTGCAGCAGGAACCTCGCAGCAGCAGGCTGGAACGGCAGAGGCGGGCACACCCCGGAGTGACAAACAAAGTGTAGCAAAAAATCTGGAGCAGTGGGAAGGAACTGCAGTGGTCAGGCAGACCCAGGGTGTCGCGTTAAATCATAGCAAAAAGCAGGAAGCACCAGCAGAAAGCAGCGGGGCTGGGTAGAAGCAGCCAGGAGATGCTCCCTTGGAGGGGCTCAGGGGCCCGGGTTTTCCCCTGAGGCACCCACGTAGATGGTGAGGGTCCTTCCCAGGGAAGTGAGGCATTGATAAGGTCCCAGTGCAAAGGCTGCTCTTACGAGCAAAGGCTCACCCACAGTAAGGAGAAAGCAGTGCAAGACAGAGCTCTGCAGTGGCAGTGAATTCTCCCCGCAGTAGCAGCAGCCCAACCATCTCCCTTCCGACCCCAAGAGTGAGCAAGGAGCTGAGCCCAGCCCCTGACCCCCAGCCAAAACCTTGCGGTATCTCTGCATTTCCCAAGAGAAAGCCCCCCAGCTTAGAGACTCCAGCCAGCTGCACCCCTTCCGCCCATCCTGGCCACATCTTTTGTCTCTCAGGTATCTATCACTCTGGTCTCTTAGGAAACAAATGGGAGAAAAATTCCCTAAGAGAAAGAAAGAAAGAAAGAGAAAAAAAAAAAAAAAAAAAAAAAGGACAAGTCCTAACCTCCAACAATCAGCCAGAGCCATGTAGTTATGTTTGATACTCTTCAGGTCCCTCTTGTCACTAGCACTGGTCCCTTTGTGGAAAAGCAGAAGGGATAAAATCCATATGGCCATGTGAGCCTCAGCAGCCTCTCTACAATGTCCAGAACACAAGCCCTGGCAGGCAGCAACAAACCTTCCCAGATGACAGGTTCAGCCAGCAAATGGGTCCCTCCACTGTGAAAATGTAAACCGCATCTGATGATGATGGAAAAAGTAGAACTAAAAACTTGAAAATGGAGTTCAGCAGAAAACAGAAGGACATGCTGCAGCCCAATCCACTTCATGTCCATGTGCACCCAAACATAACTCTTCCTGCAGAGACCAACCTCGACACCCATATTGCATAACAAATGTTGCTTTCACTTTTCCCCCCCCTCTTTTGCTAGCAAAAGAGCCTGGAAGGTTTTAATTGGCCAACACAGGGAACAAGGAAATAGAAAAGAGAAAACAGAGATGTTTCCATAGCCAACTCTGAAAGACACAACTGCTGGATGCTCTCACGTACCTGCGCCGGGAGCATTCAAAGCTCACTAGGCAGTGGGTCAATGGCAGACACACCGACACAGACCCTCCCAAAGCAACCGCTTGAGAAAAGCTGCAAGATGTCACTCAGTGAAGACTTGAAACATGTCAAGAAGGCACTGAACCAACGTGCTAGGCAAGAAACATGCTCCAGCCAATCACAAGTGACTCCAGACAAATTTGGTGATGAAACATTAATCTCATTAGCACACATTAATGTGTAAAACAGAAGTGTATTCCCACCAGGTGTGGCTCAGTACAGTCTTATTTAGCCAGTTAAAGATTGACAAAGGACTGCCAGTCAGCTATGGCTCAGACTCTCCAAGAATATCAGTCAAGCTCTCAAGAACAATGAAGATGTGTATGTCACCTCCCAGATGATGTCTACAGTGCCAGAAAACCATTTAACCCAGTATTTTAGAGGCTGCAACTTGAGTGACCCAACATCCAGAGCAGCATCTGAGCATGTATTTTGCAGGTGGCAACTAGGCAACATCAGACCCTAATATCCTGGTCATGACAGTAGCTCTGGTCACCACACATGGTGCACACAAAAGGGCACGGTAGCACCAACACTGGCAGGTAAGAGGAAACCAGGTGAGATTGCAGCCATCTGCACTCACACCCACAGAGCTGGAAAGACACAGGCAAAGAGGGAACCCCCATAGATACTGCTTTTGTCACAAGGGCAATTGCTGTCAGCAGCTGACATTCCCAGGGATCTTATCTTATTTATCTCTCTAATTCTCCTTTCAGAGGGTGAGCACAGTGGGGTGTCCTCAGAACAGTGCAGTAATCCCTCCCATCCCCATCAAAACATCTGTTCTGGAAGGCTGCAACCATAAGCACTGCAGGAGAGGGCAGGGAGTTAGTAAAAGGGAATTGAGGAGAGCTCTAGGACTCTCCTCTTAGCTCTCCCAGTATCTCCCCTCCCAGCCTCACAAATCAGGTTATTGCAACAGTGACCCCAATAGTGAAAACAATATCAATCATGTACTAGGGATGTAGAAAAACAAGGGGATGAACTCAATTTCTCTTCTGTCACAGGCCAACCTACACAAGGGCAGTGATGGAGCAGAACAAACAGAGAAGGAATGAGGAGTTAGAGGTTCCCCCAGCTACATCTGCAAACTTTTTTTGCATTTGTCTGAGGGCTTACTGCATACACTTTTTATTTGTCTAGGCACCTATTGCATACAAGTAAAGGTAAAGCAGCATTGGACAGGGTAGGAAAAAGGCTATAATTGATAAAGAACTAAAGATGAATCAACTGCAAAGCTCCTTTTCTCTGCTATTAAGAGATGGCAGCCCTGTGTTCATCAAAAAGAACAATAGGAATGATATTGTTGAAAGGCCATGCTGAGAGTGCCACACAGAACAGCAAACGGCTGCTTTCTGCAATCTTGTTCAAATTGGTGGTTGAAACAAGGAAAAAGAACATCCTGATCAGCTAATGATTAAAGAATCTTTGGCAGAACAGTGACTACAGTCCTTGCCTGAGCAGCATCAGTAGAACTTCTCTCATCTAGAAGACACTACCCTAAACTAGAGTTTTGAGCACAGATCAAAACTGTTCCCATGCATGCAGGGCGGGGGCAGGGGGTGTCAGGAACAGTCACCCGTTACTCAGGACACGTCATGTCAGTCAATAACGATCTTACCCAGCTCAAGTATGGTCCCTGTGGGATACTGGAGTGACAAGCAAAGAACATCTCTCTCATGGTACCATGGTTCTGTCTACTGCTAGCTATAGCTATCCTCAGCCTTGAGAAATTCACTTTCGATCATGGACCCCATCATCTGCTCTCTAGGCAAAAGTCTCAGGTAGTAACCAAGAGCCCATTGGTGTGCAGCCCCTCCTGCCTGCCTCCCACAATGTGCATGATACCACCTACCACAGTGGCAGATGATGTTTTCTGCCATTACCAAAGATAAGCCAAAAAATACAGAATATTCAGTCAGCTTTTATAAATAATAAATAAGATCAGACTCAAATTTACACATAGCTGAGGACAAGCAATGGGAATTTTCCTCTTGAACACTGTGGAAAAAGAAAACGGTCTCCTATAAGCATGTAGAGCTTCGACGCTTGTGTATGTAAAGATACAATAACACAGAGAGAACTGTATGCGAATTTCACTGCACTATGTTCAGCTGTGCTTCTACACAGAAGTTAGAGCTGCTTTGGGGCTTGTTGGGAGGGAGTTGCGGGATTTGGAGGGTTTATTTTTAATTAATATCTTATTTCACACTAAGCCTAATCATTTTATGAATGCAAATTCCAATGGTTAATAAGAAAACTGAATTGTCAGCAGAAAATCCAGTTTACTAGGTTGGTCCCAAAAGTGAAAGGACAGTATTCTCCCATTCCAGTAAAACCAAAATCTGGCAGCTATGTGAAGTTTTACTGCTTCCACAGTCTTAAACCAATGTCCACTATCCAGCACTAAAACAATAAAACTACAAACTTTCATTTTGTGGATATATGTAAAGAATAAATAAACCTTCCTAAAGGGATGGGGAAAGTATTTAACAAAGGTGGTCCAGTGACAAGCCAAACAGTCAGTGTCAAAGGAGAGCTCGATGAAACTGATGAAGTTTGTTAGAATGTGTCTAAGGATTAAGACCTTTTTGAAGTCTGGATGAAAATACCTGAGAAGGAAAGCTCAAGGGCAAAGAAACCAAAAGGTTCCTATCAAAATTCTCAAGTTTATTTTCCAGTTACTGCATCAGAATACTTTTCGGAGTTGCTAACACACAGAACTGCTGTTAGGAGCTGGTTTATGCTCACGTTAAAAGTCTAATGAGATTATATCTACGTTGTCTGCTTGCCCTCTTACTCTTGCTACATGTGTACTGTCAACAGAATTACATTCTGCCTTCTGCATTTCAAAGGGATACTCCTTCTAGCCTCCAGCGATATACAGCTTAGAAGTTCCCTAAATTAGATGTGGTTATTTTGCTTATAGCATGATTTCACACGGCAAGTGATGTTTCACGCTTAGAAATATCTAGTGATTTGAAAGCATGGAAGTTACAATCATTAAGTGACACAAAAGGACTTTAAAAGTACTTCGGTTTTGGGCATACATGCACTGATGGCAGGTACTCCAACCACTCCCCAGATAAGATATTATCGTATCTGCTCTGCTTAAACTAAATTAAATCAAACCTTCCTCCCACCACCCCAAGCATCATCAAATCAGCATCTTAAGGGGTAAAAAAGGAAAAACAAAAAAAAAAATTAAAAGCTACACAGTGGCACAGCAATCCACCACATCCCAGAAGTTACAGTCCAGGATGTTTATTGATAGGCTTTCCACAGCAGTTTGACATCATCTCAGCGCTGGGACACCGCACCTTGCTGAGGGGGTTTGGTCTTGCACAGGACGGGACTATCCCCAGTGTGTCACCGA
Source organism: Coloeus monedula (assembly GCF_965178545.1). Taxonomy (NCBI): domain Eukaryota; kingdom Metazoa; phylum Chordata; class Aves; order Passeriformes; family Corvidae; genus Coloeus; species Coloeus monedula. The sequence goes on along the minus strand of NC_138807.1, from coordinate 1,117,423 downwards.
CTACATCCTTCCGCCATAAGGGAAGGAGAGTCCTGGGGGCAGCAGACACCACAGAATAGGGAAAAGCAAGGCTTAGGAAAACGAATCATCCAGTTTTGCTTCCAAGATTCCAGGAAACAAATCAGAGTCGCTTACAAGGATTTGATTCCGAGTATTTATGGGGTCTGTAAAATATTTCCTACGGCGAGAGGCAAAGGCAGTCTAAATCCTTTCACATCTTCCATCCCATCGCATCAGCCGTCAAGAGGGAAGCCGTAGGGGACACCCAACACCCCGGCAGCAGGGTACGCGTGTGCTGTGGGCGCGGGGCATCGGAGGGCTCGGACCGCCCACGGTCCCGGCCGAGCCCCGCCCGCGGCCAAGGGACCCGCGGCGGATCCACGCTGCAGCCCGGCCGGCCCGGGAGCCGGCAACACCGCCCGCAGCGCAGCGCAGCGCAGCGTCCGCCCCGCTCCGCTCCCGCCACGGGCTCCTGCCGGTGCCGAATCCCGGCCTGAGCCACCTTGAATGTGTCGCCAGTGGCCTCTCAGCCCGACACCGCGGCCAGAGAGCCCCGGCAGCCTCGAGGGGCCGCGCGGGTAGGCGCTGGGTCTGCACAGCCCCCGCTCCCCGCCCGGCGGGACGCGCATGGCGCGGCAGCCACACGGAGCCGCCACAACGCGCCCCGAACGCGCAGGGAACGGGCGGGAACTGGCCGGGCGAGCCCCAGGCCGCGGACCCGCCCCGGGACGGAGGCGGGGGGGGCGCCCCACGGGCCGTCGCTGCTCGTCCCCTACTCCGGCCGTACCTCCCGGGTGGTGACCTCCTCCTTCTCCGAGATCTTCAGCAGCAGCCGGTCGTTCTCCAGCTCCAGCGCCCGGACACGGTCAATGTAAACGGCCAGGCGGTCATTGAGCTGTCGCAGCTCCTCCTTCTCCTGCAGCCGGGAGATGCGGGTCGGCGACAGCGGAGTCCCGCCGGGGGTGCCGCGGCTCGGAGTGCCTGACATGGCGCTGGGCTGGCGGGCGGGCGGGCAGCGACTCATTCAATCCCGCCGCACCGGGGGGAGGGAGCGCTAAGATGGCGGGCGGGCAGCCCCTCCCGCCGCGGCGCCGCCTGGGACATGCAGTCCCGGCGCCAAGATGGCCGCGGGGTGGAGCGCTGCCCGCCATTTCGCGTCCTATCAGGGAGCGCGGGGGCGGCTCGGGCCGCGTGGCAAGGACAGAATCGGGCGCGGGCCCGGTTCTGAGGAGAAGAGGTTTTGGTGGCAACAGTGGAAGGGACCGGAGCGACCGACAGGACTGACCCTCATCCGCTCCCAGCGGAGCAGCAGCCCGGGTCCACATACGGGGCTCAGGCCTGTGGGGTGATCGGTTTCCCTGACAGGGTGTATTTGTGTGTTTTCACTGTAGTTCCCTAAAACATCGTCCACAGCCGCCTGTGGGCTGTGTGATTTTGCTGTGCTTTGCTGTGAGCTCTGCACAGGCCAGGGTCCAGCTCTGTGCTGAAATGGAGAAAACATGGATTGGACGTTCCCAAGGTTGATGTTTTTAGGAGTGCCTGAAGAGTGATGTTTTTTGGCTATGTAGTCAAACTTTGTACAAACTAAAATCTACTGAGAAGTTTTCTCTTCCTAAATATTTGGAGTACTGTTTTTCCCAAAGACCCCACATTTTGTCAGTTCTTGCACATTAACTAGTATAAACTGGATTACCATTCCCAAAGCTGTTTCTGGCCTTGTGCCTTTCAGCTACAAGGGAGGGCTGAGAAAAAGGAGAAGTCGGTAAAACAGACAAAAGTCTGTCATCTGTATGAAGAGCAAAGAGAAACAGTAGCAAGAGCATTATGCAAAGGTGGGGGTACGGGTCTGGATAGAGAAAGGGGAAGACAGCAAGAAAATACAGCATACGATGTGAAAACTTACGGACCCACGGTGAAAAAGTAGGTGTTTGGCCTCAAAATAGAACTAAAACAATCTTCATGTGAAATCCTAGTATCAAGTACACTTCAAACTGGAAAACCTTGGAATAAACCCAGGAATTCTGGATGGTCAATATCCATGTGGGCAAATAGCTGTAAGTCACTCAATCACTGCATAAATCACAGGTTTTCACCTGAATGCATTTGTCTCAAAATGTGCATCTGATAGGAAAGGATTTGTCCTGGCTGCTGTGAGACAGCAGAGTGCCTGTCTCACCTGCTCGGGCATCACCTCTCCTGGGACAGCACTGAGCCCCCCTTCACCTCCATCTCCTCCCGAGAGCCGAGAGCGGGAATTTCCACAGCCGGCTGCGGAGCTGTTGGTATCAGTGGCTTTCCCCAGGGCTGTTTATGAGTGACAGCTAAAATGGAAGCAAGATCACTCCCCGTGCGCTTTCTGAAAGGCACAACCTCCCTGCATGAGGGTCACTGCCGACAGGGCGCTGCCAGTGAGATCTGATTATATGATGTGCGACTTGGCGTAAATCTCAGCTTTCTGACTGATCTGGAAAAGGAAGCAGAGAGGCGACTACAAATCCCAGGGTGCTGTGGTCGCTGCTCGCAGGGAGGTCGGATCCTGCCCCATCCGCCTCCTGCTCTTTGTTCCAGCCACACTTGGGAGTTGCAGTACAGTGCAATGCGTGTTTTGAATTTTGGCGCCTGTCTGCAAACTGTAACCCAACTGCTGCTGGACCGGCTCCAGCCCCAGCCCCTTGTCCTGCCCCTTGTCCTGTCCCACGCAGTCCGTGTCGTCTCTAACGGCACTGCCTTCCCCGGAGCAAACAACAAAAAAATAACCCTGAGCATCAAGCCGTGCGCTTAGAGTGGACTTTTTCTCTCTTTAACATTCAGTTTCCAACACTAGCAAGTTCGTGGAAGACCAGCTATAAACTCTGGTTGCGTTAAGACAGGAAAAAATATTTTAAGAATGCTGAAAGCCTCTGTCTAAACATTTTTGGGTTAGCTCGTTTTTACTCTTCTGATTTGATGTGATAATCTGTGCATCTGTCATTTTTGAAATTATTTTAAGCTTTTTGCCTAATTGTGATTGGTCATGTAAACCGGATGTAAATCCCCTTTGTTCATGAAGTTTAGCCCTCAGATTTTTTAGATAATGGCTTAGAAACTTTGAATGTTTCAAGAGTTTTTGTGTTTTGGGGTTTGGTTTGGGGTTTTTTTTTTTTTGCCTTCTAGTGTTACTGGGTATTTTCATAGTGCTGCTATCAATTGTATTGCAGTAAACTATTTTTTTTCCCAAAATATACTTCCTGAAATATGCATCAATAATAATGCCTGATAATTTCTACATTTTTTAGAAAGTCCTTTTCTTTAGCAGTAACCCGGACACTTGCACACTTTCATTCCTGACACCAACCTCCCCTTGTTTAACAGAATACGTATGTTCACTTTTCCAAAGAGAATGGTTTGGCAGTGAGATGGGGAGAGGAAGCATCAAGGAAGAAAGGGAAGTGCACAAGCTGACTGCCCACTCACCAGCTGTGTTTTCCAGGGAGTGCAACACGTGTTTCAGTTGTGGTATTGGCATCTGTTCAAATACTGGTCCTCTTGGATCCCTACTATGAGAGGGATTTAGTATTGAACCAGGGTCAATATGGTTATTAATCTCTTAATATTTAGCAATTGGTTTTTCATTAGAGACCTTGACAGGACTTTGCTACCCAAAACAATTTTACAATAAACTCCTTCTGTACAATAAACTTCTGAGCAAGTAGAATGGATTTGTTATCCCAAGACAAAATAATTTAGTGTTTGACAAAGGGACAATATAGGGATGTGTCAGTCTTACCTGTCTGGGAAAACAGAGGATCATGGCAATTCCTGGGGCTGCATTCCTGGGCATTCAGATTGGGAACCTGTTCAGAGTACACTGAGGCTCCTGTCTTGCCCACTCTCCCAGAATTTCCACTTTGTGGAAAGTAGAGCAGAGGAGGAAGCTGCTGCAGGTACAAAGTCAGGAACTTGGAAGAGCCTTGGGCTCAGTATTGAAGCTCTAGCTCAAAGACACTTGCAATATATCTGACTGTGCGTAGGATAAGAATAAATTTTTGGGATGTCAGACACAGACAGTAGGGACAGGCTCTGTTTAGCTCTGGAGTGCTTCTACCACCAGGTAAATGAAGGAATTGCTTCCAGTACATAATAAAGACAAAGGAAAACCTTGTGTATCCTTTGATACAGAGCACCTTGTCATTCGTTGATCAGTTTCCTGTACATTTGTGTCTAACAAGTTTTCTGAGGCTATCTGGGATTTCATAATGACTCTGACATTTTCATAAATCTGGAGATACAGGATTTCCGCTGCTATTTCTTAACTGCTTTGGTTTCTCAGCAGCTGCTGCCATGCTCTCCTCTTTCTCATTTTACACTCTTTTATTTGTATGTCTTTAATAGAATTATTTCTATATTTACTGTAGTCACCTAACTCCACCTCTGCATCATGTTCTTCACCTTGCTTGAACAGCCAGACAATGTTTCATTGATTGTCTCAGATATTGTCATTAATTTCAGGAAGGAGCAAGGACTGAATATATATCACATAACATTTTCCTACCAGTCCAAAATCAATTTGGCCTCAACATTAGTGCTCAAAAAATTGCTAGCAATGACTCCAAGTCTGGAAGAAGCACTCATACCTCACCATGGAGTTCTCCTCCTGAATTTCATCTTTCATTGAATAAAATTGCTTTCCAGCAGTGTCAGGACAGAAAGCACTAAAGCAAGTAGAGAAAATGAATGGTATGCCATGAGTCATGGATGAAACCTTCCTCATCCACTATGAGAAAGTTTGCTGAGATGTAAAAAAGAGCAAAGAGGAACGTGGCACACAATTGTGGGGTTAAAGCAAACAGACAGCAGACTGTCTGTAGGACAAGGGGTTTTTTCGAGACAAGACATCACTGTAATGTGTAGAGGGTGTATTTGTTTCTGAATCTAGCATCTAATGTTTGACAGGAGTTTTGAACAATAATAATCTTTTGCTACAGCATTTACCTCCTTACTGAGGCAGAATTCAAGCTGTTATCACACTGAGGGAAGTGTTAACAAGTCTGGACAGAGAGAATTCTGGTCTGTGCTTGGAATTGTTCACTCTTTTGTGGCAGGAAGGCGAGTAACTTCTAAGCGTGGCCCTTTAGACTCTTGTACTGGAACGAGACCCTGGTCTCATGTGATCAGAAAGAAATGAGAATTTAATTCAGAAAACACTTCATATTTTCCCCCATCTCAACAGAAAAGGGGTAAAAGAAGATGCTGAGGGGGTCAGTGCTCAGGGCTCCCCGACTTCCCACAATTCCACTTTGTCATTTTTCTACAGAGTGATTTGCTTATAATAGCCCATGCTAAAAAGATCCCCGTCTATAACACAGGAGCCAAAGAGAGGGTTCCTGCAGTACAGCTCATTCACAGTCTTCCCCAGGCGCAGGAGGAGGTGTATGGTGGGATACATCAGCCTTCAGGGTAGCATCACCTACTGTGTCTCATGCCCACTGGCTCCTGAGGATTCAGGAATTCTTCCAAACTAATAGGAAAACAGATTTCTTGGTAGTTGAATACCGTGAAAGCACCACTGAAAACAGATGAGCTGGCCAGGTAGGAAAAATACCACTGCTTCCTTCTAGTCAGACTGTGTCAGCCTTTGGAGCCAGAACTGTAGGCGTGCCTGTGCAGACCAGATGCTGTTTAAAGAGATAAATAGCAACATTACACTAAGATCAAAGAAGGGATTATTCGCGTCACTTTTAATGAAATATTGGGCCAATAATATCTAACTCTGTGAGTTCTCCCTTTCACATACAGAGCTGGATTTTATTCTAGTTACACTTTCGGGGATCCAAAGACAAAAGTGTCCTCTGCAGCCTGCCAAGGTAGCCCCAATTCTCAGCACCCCGTGGAGTTCAGGTTCCCTCATTTCACATGCAAGCCCTTCATCATTTAGCCATTTAGCAGTTTGGAGAGCACAGTGAAGGAGGGTGGGGACTGGCTCTGAATGCAGTTCCTCTGAGTTCACAAAGCTGGCGTTATCAGCCAGGAGCAATCCCAGCTCTGCTCCAAGAATCACTTAAATCATTGCTACACCGGTGGAGCTGTGGGAGGGGAGCACACAGTGCTCACACCCCTGCACTATTATTATATAAAGCCTGGCACTGATCTCCATGCTAATGAAAACAAACCCAGGGTTTTTTTCAAAACAACCATTTGGCGCTTAGTTTTCAAATCCACAGTCCAACTGCAGCTGGCTGGGTGCCCATCACCATGGAGTTATTTACATATTTTCCTCCAGCAGCTGCAGTAACCTGTTCTGTTCCTCGTGTCTGGCCAGGCTGGCTCAGCCTTTGTAATGGTCTCACTGGAGGGAAATATTTCAGTCTTGTGCTATTTCACAAACCAGCTCCCAGTGTGTTGGGAGTTCAGTTCTTAGTGTAGAAAGGTCAAAGCAGAAACCTTTGGCTTCCCTTTGAAAGAGAATTATCTACTTATCCCATCATACACTGTAACATGCTACATGCATTTGGGAGTGCTGATTCCTTAAGCCAGAGCTTCTGTCAAAGGTAAAGTTTACAGAGTAAACATATGTGAGAAGGAAGAAGACAGGCGTAGAGAGATAATGAGGTATGTGCATGGGATCAGTCTCTCTTGGACATATTACATGATTAATCAAGGAGATGAAAGGAATGCTTTCTGCAACTCCAAAGTGTGCTCCACCCAAGATCTCAAAGTATTTTACAAAGGATAATTCATTAGGCTTTATAATAATCTTGCAACAAAACTAAGATGACCATGAAGCTTATTCAGTTAATGTCTGTATGTCTTGAGTTTCATGGAGTAGCTCTTTGAACTTGGCTTTCAGGTCACAGAATAATAGAATCACAGATTGGTTTGGGTTTGGGTTGGAAGGGACCTTAAAGCTCATCTTGTTCCAACTGCCTGCTGTGGGCAGGGACACCTTCTACCTTCCACAGGTTGCTCCAAGCCCCATCCAGCCTGGCCTTGGACACTTCCAGGGATGGTGCAGCCACAGCTTCTCTGAGCACCCTGTGCCAGGGCCTCCCCACCCTCACAGGGAACAATTCCTTCCCAATATCCCATCTATCCCTGCCCTCTGGCAGTGGGAAGCCATTCCCCCTTCTCCACGCCCTTGTCCAAAGTCCCTCTCCAGCTCTCGTGGAGCCCCTTTAGGGGCTGTCAATACATCTGTCTCATTGGAAAACATTTTTTCAGTTCACAGCTGGGGACAACAGTGAAGTGCTGGAGCACTGCCTCAGTTAACACTTGCATTGGAGCTGCATGTCCTTGAAGAACAGCCCCAGCTAAGCATGAACCTACAACAGGAAGCCATTTCCTGTCTTGAGTTTGGTACAGTCAGGAGAGATCCTGCCCTGCCCCACTCTCCTGCAGCCTGTGCTCTATTCTGAATTTTGAAGGCCAGCAGTATCACATCACTTCTTTCTTTACCACCGTCACACTGAGGATGCATGTGAGTGGGCAGGTGCAAGAATCAGATGTTTTGGGCAGTCATTAAAGAGATTTGCTTGGATGGAGTAAATGGGCAGGAGCTACAGCAAATGAGGAAAAGCTTTTGTTTGATGGCAATATTTGCAGGCTTCCTCTGCACTGCTAAACCCCAGTTCTGGGTATGAGAATAGCACAGATTTGTAGGATTTAATATGTTTTACACAGTCTGCAGAAATCTTGAATGTTCAAGAAAAATCAGCTTCAGCATGGCCCCCTATGTTGTGTAGTATGACAGGCTGGCATGCAGAAAACTGCACCCTGGAAAGATCAGGGCCATTGCTCAGGGGCTGGATGGATGTCCTCGCTCATTGGGTAATCTGCCCAAGTGCAGGAATTTAGGGCTGGGCCTGCTCTGGCTGAACCTCTGAGCTTCTTCAAGTGCAAAAGGTATAACCCAATGGAATCCAGAAAAAGCTGCTGGGTTCAAAGTGCCAAGCTTCCCAAACTGTAGAGAACTAACAAGTGGCATGGATTCACTGACAGTCCTTCCCTTGTGCCAAGGAGGCCAGGCCAGTTCTCCTTCAATATATCAGGAAATATTGCCCCAGTTTACAGGCACGGTGTCCACCTCTGTCTCTCCCATCTGTGAAACTCCCATCATAAATGATTCAGAACATCATCCATCTCTGGGGATTTACTCACACCACTAACAGAGATGGTTCCCAGCCCAGTGCAGGTGTGTGCAACCCCCTGGCACATGTGGCCACATCCTTAAGGCCTGCTGGAGGTCTAGAACCCATTTGGCAGTTGTCTTGGAGAACGGACTACCTGAAAACACCTGTCTGATGTGTGAGACTCATACTCAGCTTCAAACAGTGGGATTAATCTGGTATTTGCTGGGTAATAAGGAAGGAGTTGATAAACCATGATGCAGCTGTCACTTGGGTTTGCAATTTTATAGCACGTTTGGAGTGGGAAGCCAGCGAGTGCTAGGAAACTGCAGACACTTAAATGGCCTCAGAATGGAGGAAGGCAGAGAGATCAGTTTGAGGTTACAATGGTCAGTGAGGCCATTGGCAGCTTATACTGATGATTTAACTTAAAAAGCAATAAAGAGTTAAGTCAGTGATGCATGGTGGACATTGTGTAGACAAGCCTCCATTTGCAGGAGTCAGAGTGCCGATGGCTAGAAGTGTGCATGCTCTCTTCTGTGCCAGTACTGTGCTGGTCTGAACTGGTCTGGAGGAGCAGAAGCTCAGATCTGCTCAAGCCTGTCAAGTTTGCAGAACATAAATCACTATTTGTCCTCTCTACCCCTGCTATGCAGATATGTTTGGATGGTACACCACTGGCTGTTCTGGTTCAGTGGCCATCCCACCCAGTGGCAGGGTCTGGAGGACTGGCCTGCGGCCAATGGGGAGAATACCTCCACCCTACATCCAGCAAGGAGCTGGGAGTCCTTCCAGTGTAGTGCCTGGGCACCTCAGGTGCCTAGAGTTGCTCAGCCAGCCTCAGGATATCTTTGGCTTCATGACTAGGACTCCCACAAAGAGAAAATTCTGTGTGAAGAATCCACACTTCTGTGGGCCACCCATGGGCACTGTGACTACTGAGCCTTTTACTTTTGCTCTGTTGTTACACAAATCTCTTGAATTTTGTTTACTTTTCATTTAGTTTTTTTCTTCTCACCCTGCACATTTCTCCTTTGGTGTCAATGACAGGCAGCACCCTGGACATGCCAACTAATCATGACCAATTTTCCTGTTTGTTCTTGTCAAAAATACCTTCTCATGTAAAAGAAATAGCAATATTTGCTTTCTACAGGACTCTGGTGTTGGGATATATACAAGGAAGGACGGACACCTCCTTGGAAGGGGGATACTCCCATTACTCTCATCTTCCCAGGAAACAGTCTTGCTGGGTTGTCCCTGCAATCCCTGGCCTGTTGGTGAGTCTTCTTCTGAATGAACTCACCCTAGGAAGGACCTCCCCTTTGAAGTTCCCCCATCTTCTCAACCTTTGCATCATTCTTGCTGCTTTTCTGACTTCTTCTGGCTCGAGAACCTCAGTGCCCAGTGGCTACTCCCTGCCCTGCAGGAGGTCACAGGTATGCCCCAGACTCTGCAGATGCCCTTAGCCTGCAAGGATAAGGTGTGGGCAGGTAATCTATCCATGCAAGATAGGAGCAAGAAATGTTAGAGTTCTAAGCCTTTGCGAACCATGTTGTGTCATGAGATCAGTCATGAAAAACTGCTTTGTAGCTGCCTGGTGGGATATGGTGCAAGCAAACAGCACAGCTGAGAGCCAGCTCACACACAGCTGCTCCTCTGGAATGGTGTCACTGGAGATTGAAGAGGAGCTCTTCTCGCCTCCACTGTGGACACTCAAAGCCCTCTTGGGATGGGTAAGAGATGTGCCATTGCTCAGCGGGACTCAGTCTGGGCAGGCAGTGTCCAAACAGCTTCTCTTACAAAAAGCACCTGGGGCTGCTCAGGTAAATGAGCCCCATTCACCTCGGAGCTGCAGAAAAGCTTGTGCCAGAATGGTGGAGGATCCTTCACACAGGCACTCTGCCTCTGCAGACATGCCTCCTTCCTCTGCAGCACCTACGTAGGTCCTCCTGCACAGGGCACAGCAGTTTGCAGCAATCGCCCCCTTCACTGGCTGTGACTGCTGCCCGTGTCTCTTGTCCATGCCACAGACTGAGCACCTCAACCCACCTTCCCCTCCGACCTCCCTTTCCCCGTCAGGTTCATGCTGGCAACCCCTCCTCCTGTGTCCTGTTCCTGCACAGCAAAGAGCTCCGCGCTGGGCCTGGAGGAGCGCTCCTGCCTGGGCCCAGAGCACCATGCCTGGGTCGGGGAGAGGCGTGGGGGGCCAAGAACACACCGAGCTAGAAATGAGGGCCAGCTTCAAACCTCTGTCTGAAACCTGAGGTCCTCACAGGCTCCACTGAGATGCCAGTTTGTGCTCCTGCCTCTCTCTGGAAGGTCTTTATGGCTGGACAGCCCAGGACCCCACTGGCACATAGTGACAGTTGGGTAGAGTCCATCCAGCCTCCTGGCACTGCCCAAAGGGGCAATGCCCCCTTGCTGCTCCCTCCACACCCTTCAGCCTGCTCCCCCTTGACAGCAGTGACTTTCAGCTGGCCCACCAAGGGACTGAGGCATGGGCTCATCCCCACAGAAGCCATTCCTAGCTACATGGCATCCAGCCACTGCAAAGCATTGGCCTCCTTGTAAAATGCAGCAGGAATACAAATGGAACTTGCATTTGTCCAAAGTGACTGCTTCCAAGGGAAATCTGTGGGTCTGTAAATGGCCTTTCCCACCTGATAAACCTTTCCATCCCCAGCAAGACCAGCAAGGAGGACAGATCAGCATCACCATGGTCCCACCATGCAGTGGCCATGGGGCGCAGCAGTGTGAGACCCCCTGTAGAGTGGCTGTAGGAGAAACCACTTTTGTGTGGGTCCCTAAGAGAAGGCAGGACATTGGCTTCCCAATGACAAAAATAAAGGTTGTTTACCCAAGGACATACTTTTCACTTGGAAGTGATGAGCAACTTGGAAGACCAAAGCTAAGGCATCTATAATTGCAGAAGTGGATACAAAATGAAGGAATTCCATCGCATGGCAGCAGAGGTGAGGCTGTTAGCTCAGGCTATAAAATCAGTGTTGTAAGGCCCAGGGAAGGCTCAGAAGGGTTAAATCCTTTCCTTCAGCAGACAGGAGCAGCCTGCCTGAACTGGCAGCTGCAGATGGTTCCTCTGCTCAGGCTGAGCAGGCAGTTGGACTGGTCAGGTGGTCAGAAACTATACTTCAGCAGAAGGCGCAGGCAAAGATTGTTTTGAGGTTTTTCCTAGAGCAGCTGGATTTGGGAACAGTTGCTGTCTGTGGCACTGTGGGTGACAGCTTTAGCAGTGTGCATGTGCTATAAAAGAAGACCTTGCACTAAACAGAACATCAGAAATACAGGCAGTTCATGGGTGTTGCATGTGGTGACCAGGGAGCTGCTGCAGGGGCAGTTGCCTTTCTCCTCCTCACAGGAGGGCAGTTTCATGGCTCCTCTGTGTGTGTCTGTGTCCATGCACATGTGCTGCTCCAGAAGGGAGACCATGGCTTGAGCAGAGCTGCTGGTGCCCTTGCTTGTGGGGTGATGTAGGAAAAGGATTTAGCTTGCTGTCTCTTCTCCTGGTTTTGGTAGTAGAGGCTGTTGGTTTCAGATCTAGCTGCAAAGTCTTGCAAGTTATCAAATACTTCTGGGGGATACTGTCTGGACCTCGGTTTACTTACTAACAGCAGCATGTTCTTTAGAGTCAGGTTCAAACTATTTCACCTGGAATACCAAAGGACCAATGTGAAAACTGTCCTGTGATGTGATGTGCAGAGCAGTGTTTTGTTTAAAAATGTGCTAACTAATGAACCATTACCAAAGACAGTAGTTCAAGTCTCTGATTGCCTCAAAGCAGGGCTTAAAAACTCTAAGAGAGCCAGTGAGGAATGCAGTAGCCATGCAGCACAAGGCAACTGGAGGCTGGCCTGGCTGAGCTGAGATCACTGCAGCAGCTCTCCATGCTGCAGCAAACACCGTGTGGGAGAGAGACAGCATCCAAAGGCAGCAGGATCATTCCAGTGGGAGAGGGCTGTTTTTATCAAAAGAGGTAGTAGTGAAGACTCTGCGGTGACCTTTACTTCCCTACCAAGGAGTTCAAGCAAAGAAGCCTCAGTTTGGCTCCAATTGCTCCCTGGGTGGTTCCATTACACACCAGGGACTCCTCCACCTCTGTCATCTCACCAGCAGAGGCTGAACAGACCCTTGTCCAGCTCTGTCCTGCCAAAAACAGGACAACAAAAGAACACAGTGGGCATTGGTGGCAACTACCATCAAGCGCCCAAGCAGGGCCAACACAGCACTCCATGCCCATGAGAGAGGCCTTGCTCATCATCATCACAGGTTTTGTGTCTCACACAAAAGAAGCCACTTCTTAGCTGGTAAAGAGAGATGTTATCATTTCTGTTGTCCCCACATCCTCTTTTCAGAGATGTGTTCTGTCGTGGTGCATGGGAGTATTTCCATCCCTGACTGAGAGGGCCACAGTTGCAGAAATACTGTGTATGATGAACCCCATGCAGAGATTTTTGCTGGCTGCTGTTGTAAGTAATTATTTCCTGGAAGACAGAGAGGCTCCACCACTTGGGGAAACACCCTGCATGGACATGTGAAGCACAGGGCAGAACCACTCAGCCCTGAGCCTTGCAGAATTGAGTGGGGCTTTCAGCTGTTTGAGGTCCAGAGGCCTGAAGTGGTACAGCCAGGATGCACTGGGGAAGGGGCACTTCTAGAAGAAACCAGACATTGAGAGCAACACCATCTCAGCTCAAAGGGAAAGCCTCTGGCTACCTATGGGAATGGTGCTGAAGTTCTTTCACATTGGTTGCTATGCATATTTTGTAAATTAACGTAAGACAGTAGCCTCTGAATTTAAGGTAGCCTGGATTTAGGCATGAGGCTGAGCCTGTCTCCTGCCTGCCTCCCCTATGACCAGCCCCTACCAGCCTCCTTGGGGCTGCTGGCTTACAGGGTGACCCATACTGCCTGCTGGAAGACATCTAGCAGAAAACCACATCTGGATCTTGGCAAATGCAAATACTTGCATCTTGCAAGGCCTTGGCCAAGAAGGGGTAAGACAGGAAGGCTGCTGTCCTGCCTGTCCTCCTCCCTTCTGGGGAGATGATTCAGTTAATACTTGGAATCAATGGGTAAAGGGTTTCCCCCACTGTGCCAGCTATGGGAGCATATCCTGTGAGAACCTCTTTCATCCGATGTTACACAACAGCTTGTTGGTGGGTACAGGCTTCACAGTGACCCTCTGGGAATTCTGGCTCCCCTAGCAGAAGGGAAGGGAGCTCTGCCTTTCCATAGCTGCAGATGGTGGATCTCAGAAGGTGTGTATGGCTTTTTGGCCATGATGTCATGAAGGGGGCTGGCTGAAAGAGGAATGCAGTGAAATGGACAGGTGGAAATCAGTTTGTACTTGGTATGTCTGCCTGCCTTAAGAATGCATACCTCTGCAGTGAGCAGGATGAGCTTCAGGTTCAGAAGAAAATGGAGTCCCAGGTACCACCACTCAGCTGTGCATCCTGTGCCTCTGTCAGGCGGACCATAGGTTGTGCTGATTCTGTACTTGGAAAAGAGGAAGGACACTAAAATAAACTTCATCTGTCTCCCTCAGAGAGAGGCTCTGTCTTGGTTTGAAAGATAGGTGCCTGCCAAGGCAGGCAGGAACCTCCCTTGGAATACAAAATGTGACCTCCTTCCTTCCAAATTATTGTAACTTTGAAATTAAGGGGCTTTCAGGCAAAGATATGTGAAAAGGAGCAGGAGTTCTTTACTGTGTATCTAGCTGTGTACAAGGAGATGAACAAACAGCGGCGGCAGCACCAACGAGCAGCAGCAGAGCCCAGGGCCAGCCGCTGCCGGCTGCCGGCACCTTCCCCTCGGCGCAGCTCCGCTCGCGGCCGCCAGGGGCGCTGCTGGCTCCCGGCCGGGCGGGGCGGGGGCGCTGATTCCCCCGCGCCTGCAGGGGGCGCTGTGGCGCGAGCGCGGCCGCCTCTCCACACGGCAATGGCGGCTGAGGCGGCGGCAGAGGGAGAGAAGGGGCTTTCCTTGACAGACTCGCTGGGGTGGCCGGGCTCAGCGGCACTCGGGAAGCTGAATGGACTGCAGCAGGAACCTCGCAGCAGCAGGCTGGAACGGCAGAGGCGGGCACACCCCGGAGTGACAAACGAAATGTATCAGAAACTCCGCAGCTGTAGCAGGAGCCGCGGGGTGTCCCGGCAGGCGGGTGCGGGGTTCCAGTGAAGCGAAAAACCCGGAGTAGGGGGAAGGAAACGGCGGGACTGGGCAGCGGCAGCCGGGCTCCCAAACACGGCAGGAAGAAGCTCCCTCAGAGGGGGAAGGGCTCGGAGTCCCGAGTTTTCCCCTGAGGCACCCCAGTAGATGGGGAGAGTCCTTCCCAGGGAGGGAGGGTGTTGATAAGGTCCCAGTGCAACGGCTGCTGGTACGAGCAAAAGCCTCACTTACTCTAGGATAAAAGAGTAATGGGCTGGACTCTGCAGTGGCAGCAGTAGGATCAGTTCGACTGTTCCCTCCGACCCCGAGAGGGAGAGAGAGGAGAGCCGAGCCCAGACCCTCATCCCCCAGCCAAAATCTCGCAGTATCTCTGTGCTTCCAAAAGAAAGCCCCCTCAGCTACGAGAGTGTAGCTCCACCCTTCCTCCCACCTTGGCCACTTCTTTTGTGTCTTAAGTACCGGTCGTTATTGTCTCTTAGCAACAGATAGGAGAAAAATCCCTGAGAGAAAAAGAAAAAAAAAAAAAAAAAAAAAGGCACAATCTTAACCTTCAACAGGCTCTCTTCATAAACCTGGAGCAGCCGGGGAAGGGTAAGGTGCTGCACTTTTCCTTCTTTCCTTGGTCTTTAGCCAGGTCAAGATGAACTCTGGCTTTTCCAGTTCTGTTCCTGATGTCCATGCAATGCCTGTGTATGTCTCTTGGGTAGTTTTGATACTGCTTCCACCCCCCACGTTCTTAATTTTTGTATTTAAACGTGATCCAGAATTCTCCACTCAGTCAGTCTGGCCTCCTGTTGTACTTGCTCAGCATTGGGATGGATCGCTCTTATACTTGTTCTCCATTGGTTAATCAGAAACTCAGGTGACTGTTTTACATCTACCTCAGCTCACTTCTCCTCCAGGCTGAAAAAGGCTTGTTCCTTCCAGTGCTCCTCATAGGATATATGGTCCAGGCCTCAGACATCTGCATGACTTTCCTCTGAACTTACTCCAGTTAATCAAAGTTTTTCTTGCATTGCAAGGCTTGAACACAGCACCACTGGTGTGATCTAATGAGTGAAAGGTAAAGGGAACAATCCCTTCCAGGCCCCTGCCAGGTGCATCTGTCCACGCAGCCCAGGACATTGCCACAGCAGCCAGGACACGCTGCAGATGTTCAGCCTATTTATGGTCCACTGAGCCCTCCATGTCCACCTCAGCAGAGCCAGTCCATCCCAGCTTCGGATTCAGCTCCAATCCCAAGGCTTCCTCTACCTTACCTACCTTTTTTCTGCCCCACTGTCCTCGGGCTCACCTGATGGGTAACATATCTTGCTTGTAATGCCTCTAAGAAAGTAATAAGGCAAAGAGTGAATAGATATAATGCAGAATCCAAAGAAGGATTCAGAGAGATGCAAATGATTTGCAAATGCTGGGAATGTGGGAGAAGGCATTTAGCAATGTTGGAATTGGGCAAAATCTTCTGGAAACTGAAAACCTGGATCTTCTATTAGGGACTTGTGCAGGCAATGATGGGAGGCAAGAACACTTGTCTTAGGGAAAAGGCAGTTTTGAGGGGTGTCCAGTGCAGCATAGAAAGGTTAAATGATGAGGAACCCAAGGGGAGTTTGGGAACTGTAGATCCATAGGTTTCTGTGTGAATGGAAAGGTGTCCTGAGGGGAAGGTGGCAATAGTCAGGGTGTGAGAGGGAAGAGCCCCATGCAGCTGCTGCTGGTGGGTTGGTGCTCACAGACCAGGCAGCGGGAAGCAGCAGGTGCCACCTCCTGCTCTTGAAGGGAAGGGTTTATTTAAGGGCCACTTGTACCTGACAAGGTCACAGAGCCAGAGCAGGGGAGGGCTCTTCTCCAGCACACCCGGAGCTGAGTGAGCAGCCACCCTAAGGTGGCTCCTTGCACATCGGCAGTGGCAGGAAAGGTGACAGGAGAGGTGACACGTCCTTCAGCTCGGGGCTGCGGCAGCTCCTCCTGTGAGGAGCCCAGAGCTTGTAGATGGGGAGACCTTTAGCTGTCCTGTGTGATAGTTCTCAGTAGCAAAGATCGTATCAAACTCGTGTTGATTTTAGAGGTGCAGACTGACAACAAATTTGGCATTCATAATTTTTATTTGTTGACTTTCAGGAACATTTGGAAACATTTCAGAAAGGCAGCTCCTTCTGCCTGTGTAGGACAGTCACCTCCACCCTGCGGACGCCTGTTCATACTCCGCCCTCCTGTGGAGAAAGGCATCGGAGTCAGACCGGTCGCACGAACATTCCGCACTGCTGGAATCCGAGCCGGGAGGGGGGACACAGTCCAGCGGGCCCGAGGCTCTGAGCCGGGACCGCTGCCCTGCGATGAAAGGAACCAGCCCTGCAAAGGCGAGCTCTACAGCAGGATGTAAAGTTCTGTAATTTGTTTTAAAAGCCAAGAGTTTCAATTTTTGAACTAATACTTTCAAGTCAATACTTTTAATTTCAACAAATTAAATAGAATTGTCTTTGAAAGCAGAAAACAGTTGAGTTGCACATATTCACCTCAGTTCTCATTCAGAGGTAAGAAAATCCAGTATCTTTTATTCCAACAAAATGGTTTAACCTATTCTTTTAGATTTGTCTGTCAAACCTTATCGGATCCTGGTCAAGCGATACCAAAGTTATAATTTATGGGGGAAAAGTCCGTGAGTGCGAGGCGGGGCGGCCCTGCGGGGTCTGTCCCCACGCACGCACCCCGAGCCCCCCGGCCGCAGCTGAGGGGTACCAGCAGTCCTGCCGGACCCTCCGCTGCGGGGTGACCCCTCCCCGTCCGCGCTGTCCCCTCACACCCACAGTGACCCCCGGCAGGCTGACCGACCCCCGGCAGGCTGAGCCCCGGCAGGCTGACCGACCCCTGGCAGGCTGACCCCCGGCAGGCTGAGCCCCCGCCCCTCATAGCGCACCGCTCCCGCCGCCAGGGGGTGCCCGCGGCCTCGCTCGCCGCCGGAAGCGGCCCCGTCCCGGCGTCCCGCGCGCGCTCGTTCCTTCCGGTGCGGCGCCATCGGTGCGGCGCAGGTGAGGCCGGGCGGGTCCGTGTCCATCCGCGTCCATCGGCTCCCGGTGCCGCAGCCATGGCCATCCGGTACCCCATGGCCGTGGGCCTTAACAAGGGCTACAAAGTGACCAAGAACGTGTCCAAGCCCCGGCAGTGTCGGCGCCGCGGGGTGAGTACGAGATTCTGCCGGCGCGCGGTGCCCCGGGCCCGGCTCTGTCGCGGGGGCTGAACCGCCCCGCTACCCCAGGTGTGTAGCGCGGTTATGTTGGTGTGTCCGGCGCGGAGCCGCCCAGCGCCTCCGGCCCCGTCCCGTGGGGCTGCGGCTCGGCGCTTTCGCTGTGGGGAGACGGGAGGGCTCCGAATCCGCGAGCTGCCCGTGACTGCGGGACGGGCGGCTGTGAAAGATGTGTGCCTTCTAGAGTCTCTCCTGTTCTTCTTCTCTTGGTAACAAAAGACAATCCCTACAAAACTGCCCGGAGTTTCCCTCCTCGGAGCTATCTAGGTCCGATAGGTGCGTGTGTTGTTACGAGACATAAATGCATCCGGGCCTTTTATCCACTCATTAAATGCTCCGTGTAGCTGTGGTGTCCGATGTGCGTTGCAGTGCAAATCGTGGGTCCTGCTTTTTCCAGAACTGCTGGGCCACGCCAGTGTGTAACACATCCGGACCCGAGGCTGAAGACAGACTGGCACACCTGGCCAAACTCAAGTGCTCCGTAGCATCTGCCAGGGATCGGGTGTCTTCGGGACATGCCAACAGCGTGGGCTGGTTTTGCGGCCTAGCCGGGAGTGTGCCACAGCCCTTTGCAGTCCCCTTTGCATCAGCCAGCGTGCCTTGTAACCTGCGTATTTCCTCCCCTTCCCACAGCGCCTGACCAAACACACCAAGTTTGTGCGAGACATGATCAGGGAAGTCTGTGGCTTTGCACCCTATGAGCGACGTGCAATGGAGTTGCTGAAAGTGTCCAAGGACAAACGTGCTCTGAAGTTCATCAAGAAGCGGGTGGGTCAATCAACTAACAAGGATGGCAGAAACTATTGTCAGCTTTCTGTTTTCTGCCTTCCCTTAGGAATATTTGGCTTTTTAATTAATTATCTTTATTTTTTTTCTGTTGTTTTGGAAGTTACTGGTGTAATATGATGGAGTGGAGAGAATGTTCCTTGGGTTGGGTGGGAGAGCAGGAGGTGGATACAAAGGTACTCTGCCAGAAAGGGCCTGAGCTCAGGGATTCAGGCTTGTCATGCTATTACTGCATGGTTTGTGTGTCTGGTGTGGGGAAGATGAGAGCTGCACTGATAGAGGTTGGGTGCCATTAACCAGGAGACTTCAAATGGGGTTCCTTGAGTTGTAACGGTTATGAGCTGAAAGCAGCCCCTTTGGTGTCCCAAATAACTGTGTTGAGGTACTACTGAGACACGATGGCAACCTCCTAGCTGGAGGTCGAGTCCGTCTTTCCAGGACTTTACCATTCTGCCTGGTTTTGAGGTGTGTTGGCAGTGACAACTGCAAAAACCCCAGGCTGTGCTGGATGAAGACTTGAGTGCTCTGCTCTCTCCCTGCAGGTTGGCACTCACATTCGGGCCAAGAGGAAGCGGGAGGAACTCAGTAACGTCCTGGCAGCCATGAGGAAAGCTGCTGCAAAGAAGGATTGAGTTGCACAGGCTGCAACACAATAAAGTCCTTTCTCTCAGAACCAGGGTAGTGAGTATTCTTGGTACACGTACTTCAGTGGGCGCTGCTGGGGGATGCTGACAAGGTCCTGGGTCAGTGGTTTATTGTACCTACAGCTGGAGATGCTGATACTGGTGCTGCTGGGACTTACTCCAAAGGGCAATCCTCTGTGACTTATGTGGAGTCTCAGGACTTGGAAATCGCTGGAATAATACCTTCTGTTTCCTACTCTGTCTTCAGACCTAGATGGTGGTAGGAGGGAAGTGGGCAAAAATGGCTTTTGAAAACACTAACTACTTCACACTCCTTCCCCCGAGCACATCAGCCCATTCCTTATGCAGCTTAGCCTGCTCGTGTTTCCCTTTGTACCCTCTATTCAGGCCTGTTTTCTGCAGTGTGTTAGCAAGTCATGAAAGACACCTGGAGTCAGCAGAACCGCTTGGACTTCAGTAGCTGGATTCTTTATTCTCTCCTAAGGGCTCCCTTGCTGTGAGATGACAAGGGCTGTTCTTCCTGGCTGAGAAAACACTTTTCAACTAAACTCCATGCTATTACTCTTCCCCTCTTTAAATTCCTTTTTCTTAAGAGTTCATTGGAAGGAGAAGTACTCAAGTTCTCTGGTCCCCAAGCCTGTGATTACTGATGTACAACGGTCAATGTCAAGACATTTAATTCCTTTTCTCACTCCCTCAATATGATACAGCTGTTGCAGAGGCACAGGCCATCTGTGGTGCAGCACAGTGCTGACTGCTGATCCTGAGCATGTTGCTGTTTGGCCTTGGTCTGCTCTCTTTAAGCCTGGAGTTCTATCTGGTGGTATTGACCTGGTGACTGAACCTGGAGAGCCACGTATCTTGATCAGCTGAATGTACCAGCTCTGCTGAACTACCTTAGGATTTCAGTGTCCTTTCAGCCTAGCCTAGGCTTCTAAGCAGAGACAGATTCTGAGAGCTACTTGCCTTCCACCACATCAGGAATAACAGCTGTACATCAGCCTGGCTCTGGGTGTACTGTTCAGTCCTTTTCCACAAACATACTGAAATTTACAGTGAAATACCTGAAACATCTTTAGTGAGAAGAGACCAGACTAGCCCCACTGCTGGTGGCTGATAACATGCCCATTCCTTTGGCAAAATTGGAAATCCTTTATTGTAGATCATAATTCAGTATTAAAGACTGAGAAGTATTTTATTCTAGCAGAGCCATAATTCATTTGGGCAGCTGCGCAGCAGCAATAGCTCCATGTCCCACTTCAGGACTGCCCCCAGTCATTCATCTCTAGGCGGGAGCTGAGTGCTTAGGGACAGACCACCTTCCAGCCATCAGGGCATGGGCTGTCATCCTCCAGTGAGATCCAGCTGTGAAAATGCTATATCAAATACCTCTTTGTAGTGCTCCACAAAATGCACTTCCAGTCCTTCTGTAATGAACCCAGCAAGGTCATAATAATCTTTTTTGTTCTCTGATGGCAGAATGATGCAGGTAACACCTGCTCTCTTTGCCTGTGGGGAGAAAAAGTTGGGCTGTCTTTTGACTCCTAGGAATCCTTCCATGTACCAGAAACACCCCCATTTCTGAAAGTAAGCAGTTATTTAGGAGCATGATCCAGCTTTACTCTCTTTGGAGAGCACCAAGGGCATTCCTAACAGGTATCACCAGGGTGAAGCATGTTCTAGATCCCCCCTCAAGCCCCAAAACACATACTCTCCAGTGCCATCTCAGCTGCAGGGACAGATGATGGGGAGGCATTTTAGTTGGACTATGTCAGCACACTGGGGGATTGTTTAAAACATCCGTATTATTTTACAGAATTTTAAGGGTCTGTTCCAGCTTGGGTGAGGATAAAGCCTAAGATGAAAGCAGGAGTTAGAAACAGCTTGAAACAGCTTATCAGACCAACCTACCCATCAATACCCTTAGCACAATTCTACAGAACCTTTTGATAAGGACACCTTCCCTGGAAGGAGTATGGAAAGCAGAGCTGCTCCTCCCCCAACAGGTTTGTACCCATCTGCTTTAGGGGTGATTCTGCGTTGAGGCCTGTGGCCACTCACACTGCTGCAAGTGCAGCCAGTCAGCGCCATCGCACGCGTTAGTCCTGTACTGACTGCTACAAACAACTACTCATTTTTAAGTCATACAAAGAAAAGAAATCACATTGCAGAAGGCTGTAGCCCAAATATATCTGGGGACAGAACACGATGTGGAGCCCCAGCTCAACAGAAGATGACCTAGTAACATTCTTGACAGAAAAATTTGTGTGGTGCAAGGCTTATGTAGGCCAGAATTGTGCAGGTGAAAAGTAGGGAGATTCAACTCTTGGAATTCTGAAAACTGCAAAGGGTTGAAACCAAAAATACAAGACACTAAGGTTCCTTTCATCTAAAACAGACAACTGTATGAGATGTCAGATGAATTCACACTGGAACTAGGGAACAGAGCCTTGATTTTAAGGATGTACCTTAGAGATGCTGTCAAATCTCCACTGGATGCCCTCCTTAAACAGGCAATTCAGCACAGCACAGGTGATTGAACCATGCTAGTCTGACAAAGCAGACAGCTCTGACTGCCAGTTAAAGCTGTCAGTCACCTTCAATTCTGCCAGTCTAGGTGGAATTGAGCTAGGCCAACACAGCTGCCCTGGCACAAAGCCTGAGGTCCCATCCCTTTCCTCACAGCCAGAGACACAGTCAAGATTGCCGTGTTGCCCTGCAGAACATGTGTCCAACCTGTGTATGGAATGAAATCACTGCCTCTCCCAGTTCAAGGAGCCACCCCTCTGGCTGTCCTGTCCCCACTGAGCCCAACCCAGGGCTCTCTCCCATGGACGATGCACAAGAGACAAGAGAAGAGCTCTTACTGCAATAGTCTTCTCCTTGATCCCACCAACAGGAAGAATTTTTCCAGTCAATGATACCTCTCCAGTCATGGCTACATTCTGCCTCACTGGGCAATTCATGGCCAGCGACAGCAGAGCTGTTACAATGGTACATCCTGCGCTTGGTCCATCCTTCGGTGTTGCTCCCTGTTGAAAAAAACAGAAAGCACAACCCCCCTGCTCATTCAAGAAGCAGCACAGCCAGACAGTACCATTGCCCTTGTTTTAACATTGTCCCAATTTCATGAAGCCTCATAAAGGTTTTTGCATGTGTGAGTGATGGAATGAATCCTGGTATTTGAATTGGCTGATTTATTAACAACTGTGACATTCCTCACCTTGTTCATGAGGAATAATCCATGAGTCCACAGTGTGGTTTCTGGCCTGATGCCACCACCATACTCACTGGGCTCAGGTCTTTGAATAAGCAACATCAGTGGAAAAAAAAGCACAAACATTTTGAAGCTCTTTGTTAGACCTAGCCAACCATGGAAATGAGGAACAGAAGTCAACATCACAAGGGGGAAAGTGTCAAGAGCCACAAAGTAGTGGAGGACAATACCGAAAACCATTCAAGGCAGAAAAGATCAGTATATAAAGCCCCACAAAATCCAGGCCTGAACTAGTGACAGTCTGGACTTATCTGAGATCAAACCTCTTTGAAGTAAGAGCAGAGGAAATCAGTGTTTGAGAGGGAGTAGAGACAGAGATCATGTCTGCTGTTTTCTCATCTTCCAGGCAATGGAATCACAGACAACAGTGCAGTAGCTGGACAGACACAGAGCAAGCTGCAACAAGGACACTGCGCACAGAGCACTCAGTAGGCCAGAAGGAAAGCTTGGGCACAATCGCAGTTCAAAATCTGTCTTCAGTAAAGCACCTGCCCAAAGCTTGTTACACAGCATGTGAGCCACTCTGAGCAGTGTGTGCATTTATTTTCAGCCCCAAATATTGGACAAATGCAATCACTGCCATTACGTGGACTAGGAAGCATGGCACAGAGATCAGGAGTAGTATTTCCAGTTATGTGTAAATGACTTGAAGCCTTTAAGAAGGCCTGGTAACACAGAGACCTAAACTTTGGAGTCCTTGTAACTCAATCCAAGCGTTTATCCAAATCACTTATCTCTGTGTCATGGTTTCCCTACCTGCACAACAGGGCCAACAGCTACAACAAAAACTTAGGTTTCCTTAGAAAATTATCCAAGCCCCTGTATTCTTGCCACATGCTTGCTGTAGAATGGAAACATGGCTCATAAGAAGACGTTCACAGGAACCTGAAGAAAATGCCTTCATTCCTGGGTTTTACTGCTAGAAGAGGGCATTCTGCACAAAATATGGACAAATGAAGTGCCTTCCAGCTTTACATCCAGGGGAGCAAACCAGCCTGGCTGCTGTGCATGCTCTGTCAACTCTGCATCAGTTTACCTCTGGCACATGCAAGTGAATATGAGAAGACATAAGAAAGTCATTGTTGGGGTCCTTCTGCATCAGAAAGGCTCTTGCAAATGTGTATGCAATTTTGGCACTCTCTTTCATTACATCTCCTAGTTGCCCTGTTACTTCAAGCGACCCATCCTTGTTCTCCTTGTCTTTGGGTCGCCTCAGGGATGTTTCAATAAACAGAGTGGAACCTCCTAAAAAAAAAAAAAAAAGGAAAACAACATCTGAAAAAAAGTTAAAGGAAAATTAAACCAGAAAGTTTTGGTGATGCAGAAGCTATGTCAGGCATTTGGAACTGATGCTCTCTAATGAGACACTAGCCCTTGGGTAGAGAGCACCTGAAACCTGTTCCCAAAATACCTTCAGGAAGGCCAGCTAGAAATCTCAACAGTCTCCATTCATTGCTTTTTTGGACTTCATCTTCTAAGAACACAGATGCAATCCCTATTTAATGGAAATAATCAAGTTCTTATAATGGTTTCAGGTTCTTTGTTTCCTCCAGAGAGTAAGTGGAGTTCGTATCATAAAACACTTTTAGCCACTTCAGTTCTCCAGTGCCAGGTACCTATTTACCTTTTCCACCATACTGATAATTTCCCTCTTAACCACCTTAATTCTACCAATCTGAATATGCAGCGGTCATCTCCTTTGCTATGTGCTGTTATTTCCATCCTGTAGTGCACAAAAGCCCCCAAGTTACTAGGTGAGTAATCCAATGAACGGTAAGCAGCCAACTGCACGCACCCCACAGAATGCTGGAACACCTGTACCTGCCCTCAACATCAAAAGTCAAGTCAGTGTTGCACATCACTGAGAAGACACAGCATTCCTCAGCTGTGCTGTGTCATGGTGGCACCTCCTGCTGCTGTTAAAGAAACAGACCAGATTTTGTCTTCTCTGAAAAGCCTTATGCTTTTAGTCACTGCTGTTCCTAATGTATGTCATTTGAATGGGATATGCAGCTTAAGGAGAAAACACGCTGGCCCAGAGCTAAGATAAGCCTGGGTAAGGGCATAAGAAAGGCTCCCTTCTTCAAGGAAGTAGTATTCAGGATCCAAAAGCCAAAGGAAGTTCCTTTTACTGGTGCCTGTAGAAGAATGTCACTGGACTCAGTTCTGTTTGACTGTCACATTCAATTTTTGAAAATGATACAGAAATGTAGACATTAACCCCAAATTAATTTTGTCTCACCCATAGCTGTCCAGGCCAGACCCATCACCACTCCTGGGGGAGTGGTTTCATACATGCGATCCACAGTGAAGATGGGCTTTCCTACAAAGTCCTGCAGGTTTTCAGGTGTTACTTGGACCGTCTCTGCTTCTCCACTCACAATTTTATAGGCAGATTTCCTCAATACCTGGGTGAGACAGTAATTTATCTCTGTAGAAAAAGCTGAGAATGCTGATGCACAGTGGTCACAGTTACACATAACTTTCC
Organism: Coloeus monedula; assembly: GCF_965178545.1. Lineage (NCBI taxonomy): Eukaryota > Metazoa > Chordata > Aves > Passeriformes > Corvidae > Coloeus > Coloeus monedula. Next base: position 1,092,702 of record NC_138807.1, on the reverse strand, counting down.
CTCACCTTTTCTACTTGTTTCTGCAGATTCCTCACCCCACTCTCTCTGCAGTACTGTTTGATGAGAACAGTCAGGACATCCGACGTGATTTGGGCTTTGTTTTCATCCAAGCCACACAGAACTCGTGCTTGAGGGACCAAGTATCTCTGAAAGAAATAATGCCCCACATCCTTCTCTTAGTATTTGTGACAAAAGCCTGGTGGTTCCAATTCACTCAATGTTGTTAGCTCAGTGTTGCTTTCTGGTGTCCACAGCCTATGGAACACTGGAGTTACGTTAACTGTGTGTTCAAATCAAAGGAACTCTGTCCAAAATACCATGTGCCTAATTTTTTTGGACATAGTTGGATGTAAATATGTAAGCCTGAATCTGCCAAAAAAAATTTATCAGATGTAATTCACATAAAGCACAACAGTGATTTCTCTTACCTCTGCAATTGCAAGTTTCTCTTCTGCTACATATCCTGACACATTTATCACTTCCATTCTATCCCGCAGTGGCTCTGGAATGGTTTCTGTTACGTTGGCAGTACAAATAAAAAGTACCTGGAAGCATTACAAGATCCTATTAAGCACTTTCATTAACCTGCTGCTTTACTCCAAGTACTAGTTCTTAAGTGGAATTAGTTTTTATTAGAAGTTTTGGATTTTAGAACTATGTAATAGCATGTTCCCTACCCCCAAAATAAATGTTTAGAAACGCACAATGCACAAACCAGGAAATCGGAATGGTTTGATAGGGACCAGGAAATGGGAGATCTACATCTCACTCAGAAGTTCTTTCTACCTTCTAGGAAATTAGCACAGAATGACCCTATTATCTATACCTATTACTAATACGTCAATTCTGCAATTTATGTCAGCTGCACAGAAAGTGCAATGGTGTCTAAAGACGACAAATTTCAAAAGCTTCATAGCAGCATTAGGCCACCTCCCTTGACAGCAGCTCTGCCAATCACTACGTAAAGGAAAACTCTTGCCTTTTCTAGTGGACACCACGTGTTTGTCCCTGGCTCTACACGGAGTTAGGGCTACAGGACATATGCCAGTGATCATGTTCTTTCATGTGCAGACACTTCAGTTAAAGCCAATTCCTACAGAGACAGCTGTATACCATTTATTTTCCATCTGACTTTCCAACCGAATAAAATGTCAGCATCTTTTCATGGACAGGAAATCTCTGCATTGATACACATTCATACATTCTGGTTCTAAAACCTCTGTAGAAAAGAGAAATACCTTTGATAAATCCACAGGAACATCAAGATAATGATCCAAGAAGTTAGAGTTTTGTTCTGGATCCAATAGTTCTAGAAGGGCCGAGGATGGATCCCCTTGATAGCCTCTTCCTATTTTATCCACCTGTGGGAGAAAAAAAAGTAATGCTCTAAGAAGCTTCCTACCACGATAAATTCTCAAGCAAGGTTTTTTTCAAGGCTCCATCTGAAAATCTTCATGAGATGTTCATTAACATCCAGTATCAGTTTACCACTTTTCTGTGCACTCATCCAAGTCCCCACGACCTTCCTGTGTGAGCACACGACACACCTGAGAAGACACAGGGCTTTTGAGTGTTGCAGAAAATCACTGTGAAGTCTCAGGCAATGTGCATACAATAAAAAGCACTACTACTAGTGGGCTACTACTCATTAAGCTGAGATAAGCTATAGGCTCAGACCAGAACACTTACTCCACCAGTGGGAGGACTGGGAGTGCTAGCTTACACCACTTCCCAAATATATAAGCTCAGACACTCTCCTTACTCTCCCCAAGGTGCAAAGTGCCTACATACAACCATTCAAGCAGAGCCCAATTAGTGACCTGTGCTGTTGTCACAGTCATAAGTTAATTGAGGCTCGTGGGGATTTCTTGAAGTCATCTTGACCAACCCCATTGCTCACGCAGGGCCACTAGAGCCAGCTGCCCAGGACCATGGCCAAGGTCATTGACTCTTCCAGCACTGCAAACTCTCCTTCTAAGGATACAAACAGGGCCACGGCTTCTTCTCCCTTAGGAGTAGTGTTAACTGGATGGCCTTAATGAAATTTGCTTCTACAGCCAAGGCAGGGCTTCTGGCCAACACCACTCAAGTGTCATAGCCTCCAGGTTCCATTACCTTTCAAATCAAGATACTCATTGGTTACATCACACTGCAATGGATGACAGTTTATCGGTGCCCCATACCATTCCTAAGACATCTGCTGTTGGTCCTTCCCAGGTACGGCACACAAGAAGGCCAGAAAGACCTTCAGTCTATTCTGAATACCTGCTATTATATCCTGTCCTTATTTGCTTTTCCACAAAGCGTTAGGCTGGTATCCCTGACTCATTTATTCTCAAATAAGACCACAAATTGACAGTAAGCATCTTATTCCTTATCGTCCTGCTTTAGACCTACTGAGAGTGACTCTTGCTAATAATCACACAGGCAATAGTGGATTTGTGCACAGTGATGTGCTCACACCTATGCAGGAAACACAAGAACTACGGAAACCTCTGAATATCCAGTCAGGTCCATTAGGATCCAAACAGCTGTAATTTAATCAGAAGGACACAACTAAAATTTTAAAGTTGGAGTCTGTTATAAGGAGAGAAAACAAAGCGTTTCAGGTATCAGTGTCACCCAGAGAACTTGAGAGCCCAGCCTCATTTAAACAGAAAGAACCTGGGATTTTTAGGAGCAGTACTGCTTCCCCTTTTCTACAGTGATCAAGAATTGGTATAAGTCTTTAAGAGCAAAACCTAGAAGAAAGACCAAATACTTCACCTCATCAATCAGTATAAGTGGATTCTCTGTCTTGGTCTTCTTCAGACACTGGATGATTTTTCCTGGCATTGCTCCAACATATGTCCTCCTGTTTTTACCAGAGATTGTATTTAGGGAACCATTGCAAAGCACAACACATATCAGAACATACACCATGCAGCTGACAGAATAAGTGTATCCTGCTGGGAAACAAGTCTTTACTTCTTCAGTATCTATCAAAAGCATTCTCCATCACCATATTAAGCACCAAGACCCACCTAGTTTGTTTCTAGTAAAGAACTGACATGAATTTTGGCAAAATACTCCTGGATGGCAGTTTTTATCTTTAGTTTTAACCACTTCTCAATTAGAGGAAAGCAAAGAGGTAAGGCTGAGAATAGAGATGTTTGAATTTTCATGGATTTTGGGTAAGAAATGTTAGAAAAGGTAATGTGTCCCTTCCTCACTTGATAGGAACAAAAAGACCAGTGTAAATCAAAAAATACTGAAGGAACAAACTGTTAATAGCAAAACATAATCTTCCTGCTAGAGATTGTTCCTGGTTTAGAAACAAGCAGAAGCAGAGGAAGAGGGTAACAACAGAGTGAATGCCAAGAGGGACAGAACAGAGAACATCTGAAAAACACAGAAAATAGTTCTCTCTGCTTCTGTTTAGGGCAGAGCCTTGCAGGTTCAATTTACTCCGCAGAACGGCTACTCTTACTGGTTTGAAAACACTGCTGGTTTTATGTTCAGATGCTGACCCTCTCCTCTGCTTTGGTGAGGCCACATCTGGAGTGTCGTGTTCAGTTCTGGACTTCCCAGTTCAAGAAAGACAAGAAACTGCTGGGGAGAGTCCAGTGGAGGGCTATGAAGATGATGAGGGGACCAGAGCATCTCTCATGGGAAAGGTTGAGGGAGCTCAGCCTGTTTAGTCTGGAGAAGGGATGACTGAAAAGGGATCTTATCAATGTGTACAAATATCTGAAGGGTGGGTGTCAAGAGGACAGGGCCAGACTCTTGCCAGTGGTGCCCAGTAACAGGGCACAGGGCAATGGGCACAAACTGAAACACAGGAAATTCCACCTGAATATGAGGGAAAACTTCTGTACTTTGAGGGAGGCAGAGCCCTGGAACAGGCTGCCCAGAGAGGCTGTGGGATCTGTTTCTCTAGAGACATTTGAAACTTGTCTGGACACCATCCTGTGCAACCAGCTGTAGCTGAACCTGCTTTAGCAGGGGAATGGTCTAGATGATCTCCAGAAGCCACTTTCAATCCCAGCCATTCTAAGACTTGGTGTGTGTGGAAAAAAATAAACCTATGGAAGGGTCACATCTACTGATTTATTATTCACTTCTTGTTCTCCCCATAAATGTTCTTGTTTCCAAGTTTTCCTCATGCAGCACCTCCATCTTGGTTATTCGGAAACCAAGTCTCAATCACACCTGAACATATATGTGAATGACCCTGTTCAAACTGTCACCATTCTCTAGTTCTGACATTTATAGACAGGCATGTATTAGCATTTGGCACCAATCCAATGGCTTTGGGTAGCTCACTCAGCTTTTCAAAGCTGAGAATACACAAGAATTAGGGAGCAACTGCACTTAAATCACAAATATAATTATGTTCCAAACTCCACCCTTTGCTATCTTTTTCACCTCTTTCTGTATCTCAACTCCTGTCAGCAAGGGTTGGCAGAATAGAGATGAAAATTACACACATTGTCCAACTCCAGTTAGGTTCCTATTTACATTAGTAAAAACTGCTGGATAGACAAACTGCTTAAGTTACACTGACCTGTGTCCTTTTATTTCTGCTACATCAGTCATCCCTCCAACACTGAAACGGAAGTACTCTCTGTTTAGGGCTCTGGCAATCGAGCGGGCAATACTGGTTTTGCCAACTCCAGGGGGACCATAAAAACACAGAATCTTCCCCTGGGTGGATCCTCGCAGCTGGCTGACTGCAATAAATTCCTGTAAAACAGATAAAGTACCAGCAGTGAACAGAAGGGAATGTCAGCAACACCAAAACACATTTGGTATCAGGTCAAGCAGTGATTACAAAACAAGCATCATACACAAAACTGGTCCTCAAAGGATCTGGGGAGGGCAAGGGGAGAAGCTAAGTCAGGATGCACCTGTTTTCCCTCTGGTTATTTACATACTTGGTTGTCCCCAGGTTCTGTGCTCTGTATCACCTCACCAGAAGAAGCAGTCTCTCTCTCCACTGCCTTGGACTGAGAAGACAGAGTTCTAGTTCTTCTCCCAGCTTCCCTTGTTCTCACCTGAGTCTCTCAAGCTACATGTGAGCATCTCCTACTGTACCACTCCCCATGGGCTAAGTTAAGCTTGCTTCATTTCACACTTCTGTGCCAGACAACCCTCAATAACACTGAACAGTTGAGCAATCAAAAGATCACAGTTCAGAACTGAAGCCTCAACTGGTTATACACTTACAGTGAAGAAATGAAGGTGCAAGTGGGGAAAAAAAATCCAGAGACTGCTTCCCTTGGACACTTACTTGCCCAGCATTAAGTGCAAACCAGAATATTGCAGTTTGAAATGAGAATGTGACCTTCGTTGCCACAAGTAATTAAGCACATTAACCAGTCACCAGAACATTTGGGTCTTTCATGCAGCTTTCTGTTTGATGCATGAATTAACACCAATTCAATGGAGATTGCAATGTGAAACACATCCAAAATGCCTCATGTTAAGCAGAGTGTGAAATGGGACACACTGCCTACTCCAGCCTTACCAGAATTCGCTTCTTGACATCATCCATTCCATAGTGATCCTCCTCCAGAACCGCCTGGGCTCTGGCCAGCTCCAGGTTCTCCTCGCTACACTTACCCCACGGGATGGATGTCAGCCAGTCCAAGTAGTTCCGTGTAACACTGACAGAAACACATGAATGAGAGTGATTTGACCATCATCAGCTCATGTCTTCCTCAACCAACTTCCAAAACAACCTCATCCAGAACAAGTGGGATGTAAAGTGAGGCTATGAAAAGAACATCACTATCTGGGCAGTCACTGCTAACCTTTTTCACAGTCTTCAATCCCTTGTCCCTCCTCCCACAAAAAACCCCAAAGCTTTTTTTCACAGCTTTTGCTTTTCTGAAACAAAGAACCTTCAATATACCATGAAAAGACTTAAATTTCTGCACACAACTTCCCTGTAAAATTGTTTTGGGTGGGGCTGGCTCCTGTCTGAAAAGGAATAGGACTGCTTGTACACTCTGCCCCACATCAACTGTTCAGATGGGTTCACAAAACTTAAAACTAGAAAAAGTTTTCTGTCTCCACAGTAAACTAAGACATGGCAGAGATTCCTGGCTCAGAAGCAAGGAAAAACAGCTGGATGCACAACACCACAGAGAGAGATTTAGGACTGGGATAATGACGTCAATATGGCAGTTTACAGTAGAGATAATCAGTATAAACACACTGAAGAGATCACAGCTGTGTCAAAGCACTACTCACTGTTCTAAAACTGTGCACTTAGATCAGGAATTCAAGTGTACAGGGAGGTCTGCACAATGCAGTAACTAGTAAGTTGTGCACAGTCATGGACACAGGGAAACACAGCTGGGCTGTCTGGGCCCAGGATTCACCTGATGGCAATTGCCATGCCACCAGAGCTTTGGCTGTTTTCTCCCAAATACATCCTTTGCAAACTTGCAACCACTGTTACAGCTCTGAAGGAAAGGGAAAGGCACTAATGCTGGCTGTGAAGCCCAGTATATCTTTTCTATGATTACCATGACGCTGCTCATCCAAAGGCATGTTTGCCCTCAAACAGTCTTTTATTCTGTAAAAGATGTTTTTAAAAGCAGAAACCCAGAACATTAAGAGAGCTGATGAGTACACCAACTGCTGTATTGTATAGCACACTCTGACTCAACAGACAAGAAATGTTCAACTCAACCTCAGTTTCTGACAATTCACGTCACAGAACATATATTATCAACTATTCACTCCTTAGCAATTCCAACCCTGCCCCAATAATTCAGGGACCACTTCAGGTAACTTAGCCAATGTCATGTATTAGCAACTAGCTTCTCTTCTCTCACATCTACTGAAAACACTGAAGTACAAGGAAGAAGAGCCAAAAGTGAGGGCAGAAAAAGAATCACTGCACACTTCATGAGGAACTAACTGCACATTTTGTACCTCTAGTATCAGACTGCAAGAGAAGACAGAAGACCTAAAATGATCCCAAGAGGTAGACTACATAAGTAAACACAGGCAGTTTGGAGAAAATCCTATACTGTGATGATAAGCTACAAGCAGAAAAAATTAGAGGGGAGGGGAGGGGAGAAGACTAAGGTAAGTGCTTCACAGAACTGCACTGATGTCTCATTCTGCAAACGAACCCTGACAGCATGACATGGCCATGCACTCACTTGAATTCTGAGGAGTGATTATCCAACAAGCCCAACTTGTTCAACTCTTCATCAATCACATCCATGACATGTTTTGGCACTACCAGCTCCTTTAGTCGCTCACGGAATTTCTCTTCTATAGCATCCTTGTCCTCTTTTTCCAGACCTAGTTCTTTCTTAATGATCTTCAATTGTTCTTGAAGAAGATACTTGCGATGTGTTTGCTTGATCTTCTCCTCAACCTAGACAAAGCAACAAATACAGTAACTAATGGGTTCCTGGTACAGCCCATCTAACATCAAATGCTTCCAAATACTTCTCAGTTATGATGTTCCCAGCAACTGAAAATACTACTTGGAACTCATCTGCAGTGTATTCTAACACAAGAAGTGACTTAACAACATTCTCCAGCACCCTCCATATCTTGGCGGCCTTCACTGGCCATGATTCACTGCTTCAATGCTCTGTTTGTGCTGGGGAGACCAAAAGCAGAGTAAGACAGATGTGACCTCTTTAGTACCAAACAGAGAGGGCTAACCACTACTCTCTACCTGCTGCCTACACAGGGCAACTGAAGCCCAGCATGCAGTTGGCCTTCCTTGCCACAAGGACAGTCTGCTAACTCAGGGTCAGCTTCCTCCACATCAGGGCTTCAAAGTCCTTTTTTGTATGGCTATTTTCTATCCTGGTTATTCCAGGCCTGGTCTGGACTGTGAATTTCTCTTGGCAGAACTTAAGGAGGTTCTTACTGACTCCCCAAGGGGATACCACTAGTAGCTGGCTCAAGTTAGACTTTACCACATTGATCACAACCTTTTCTGCCCATTAGTCTAGCCAATTCTTTCACCAACCTTGTACTACATACTTCCAGAGTGTAACATCCCAATTTGGTCAGAATACTATTATGGTTGACCTCAACAAAGCCCATGCAAACATCAAGGTATACAACAGTCATTGAATCATAGAATCATTTAGGTAGCAAAAGACCTCTGAGATCATTGAGTCAAACCATTAACCCAGCACTGCCAAAGCCCACCATCAAACCATGTTTCCTTCTCTTGCTCTGGGCCTTCTCATAAGAGAAGACAATTAGGCAATTCGCTTTTGGGAAATCCCTTCTGGGTGTTCCAGATCATGTCCTTCTTCTTTTGCCTGTACAGGACTTATTGGAGAATTTTCCCCATAATCTTCCCAGGGACTGGGGGCAGGCTGACATGCCTACAGTCATCCCTGATTCTCCTCCTTGGAGATGGGCATGGCATTTACCTTTTTCTGGTTTCCCAGGAACCTCTCCTGTGACCACAGTGTTTTAAAGATGAGTGAAAAAACAAAATAATGACATTGATAAGCCCTCTCAGCATCCTTGGATGCATATCTCATCCCACAGACTGCATCTGTTCAATTTGCTTAAGAAGTCTCCAACAATTCCAACCCCGGTCCAAAAGCATTTTGCACTTAACATTAATTCTAAAAGCCCCAGTTACTGGGAGTTAACAAACAAAATATGACTGAGTATACTCAAATGTTTGTACTTCATATTTTTCATATTTCATTTTCATATTTTTTCATATTTCATTACCATTTAGCAGTTACTGTATTCTGATTAAATCTTACAACAGACAGGAACTACTGCAGTTCACAGGAGTTAGCAGAGGGTCTTTTGAAATAACATTGTGCTATTTACACTGGTACATGCTATATACAGTATACTGTATATTGTTACACAGATGCTTGGTAAATTGCAGATCTCTAGATTTATCTGCTTGCATGAAATTACAACTTGGACACAATTTAATAGCAGATGCTGTAGCTTCATGTCTTGTTACTTCTACCATGTGCAGGAAAAACCACATTTCTAACAGAAGAACAGAAAACCTTAAATATAAGTAATGTACCCTTTAGAGCATGTACCCATACTAAGCATCACAGTGGTGGACACGATATAAATATACAAAAGGCATTTGTTACTCCAGGAACTTACCTCTCTTCCAAGACGCTGCTGAAGTTTGCTCAGCTCATATTCCTTTTTCAGAAGGGAAAGAGCTTTGTAAAGCCGTTTGGGAATCTGGAAAAGATAGACACAAAATGAGTTTTGAGACACCATACCCTTGTAAAGTAACACATTATATATACTTTCTCCCTCCCAGTGAGAAAGGCAGAATAAAAAACTCCAACAGGTTGTGTGGGAGAGCTTTACAGCACCTGCAGATGTGGAAAGACAAACATGTAGCAACTCCACAGCATGCAAAGAAAATTATTTGCCACCAAAGATGCAGAGCACTCTGATTTACCCACAATAAATCAGATCTACTATATCCTTCACAAGGAATCTAGTCACTGATACTAACACATCAACAAAAGTAGCACTGAAGTCTCTTCTGTACTGAGGCTGGTAAAGAAACTGTGACATACAAGAGATGTATTGATTCTGTTTGCATCGCTTGAGTTAAAAACTTCATCTTACACTGGTTTCTTCCAAGATGTCCTGAAGTTCATGTGACTCTGCCCCTGTTAGGGCTGCACCCATGTCACTCAGATAGATAGGGTTATCTACCACACGCTGTCCAGCCTGCATCATCTGAAGTACGGACTCTCTGAAAATAAAAGGTAAAAGACCCCAAAATGCTCTGTAAACTTACATTCAAACTGGAATATTCTTATTTACTGTTATGACAGTGCAATAAAATGAAGCACAGCTGTTTCATAGCAAAGTAACTGTTTTTGAAATGTGATTATATCAATACTCAGTAACAAACAGATAAATCACTTGGTCAGAGGAATGGTCACCGATATATAAAACTAAGTATCTGAAATGCTCTTCAAACAGTTATGTAGGATTTTTTTGTGCCATTATTCCAAAACTTTTATCCTGCTCATAAGACATGGATCAGATCATGATACTTACTGCAGTGAGTTTCACTTAGACCCAGATCACCTGCCTTAGGACTTAATAGTTCTATCTTGCTTCTAAATTGCACATCAGGTTTTCAAAACTTTGTTTCCAACAATGGATGATAGAGCTTACATCCTAAACCAAAATTCTAGGTGCCAATTCAGCAAGTATCTCTACTTCATTGCAGCAGAAAGGCAAGTGGTATAGAAAATGCCAGCGTGCTCCAGCCTGAGAACATGCTGTTCCCACAGCAGGGCAGCATGGGAAAGACATACCTGTACAAGGGGTTCAAGGCAATGATGTCCCGGATTGTTTTAACAATTTCTGCAGTCAGTGCCTATAAACACAACAAAAAGTTAACCACCAAAAGAACAGAAAAGGATAGGAAAGATCTCAGTACAAATATGACATTCTCCAGACCCCGGCCACTTGCTGCAGTGGTAGCCTGTTCTTGGTGCTGGGGCAGTTCCTGCTCACAGGAAAGGCAACAGGGCCTACAAGGTGGCTTTCTGCACATGCAGAACTTCACCGCCTCTTGGCCAGAAGATACAATCAGGTTGAACACTCAAGCCACCTTCAAGCAAACACTCAGTTTGATAGAGGTCATCACACAGATTTAAGCACAGCCCAGGCTCCTCATTCAGCAACTTTCTGAAGTCACCAGTTCTAAGGAACTGAGCTTTTGTAATGAAAATTCTTTACCTTCCTATAATCCCCTTGTGCAGTGACTGTGAGAAGACAGAACTAGTTTCTGCAGCCTGAAATTAGAGCCTGATTTTAAAACTCTTCCTTTTAAGCAAGAGGTGTAGGTGCAATTCTATAGGACAAGTCCAGGCTTGTAAACTAATTCACTTACTTTAACCTCTTCTGTGATCTGAAAGTCTTCATGAACCACATTCTCTACTTCTACCATGAGAACTTCCTGTGAAGAAGCAGCTACAGGATCTAGTACCAACTCCACAGCTTGGTCCTTTGCTCCAGGCTCCTCTTCAGCCTCCTTCTTAGATCGCTTCTGTTTCCTTCTAATTTTTTGTTTGTTCTCAGGCTCCTCAGGCTCAACCTCTAGTTGCTTGTTTATACGAATCCTGAAAGCCAAAAGAAACCAGCAACAATCAATCCCCTCGTTACATGTGATTTCAGCTCTTCAGCATGAAAAAGAGAGAGTCTAAGTTGTATTTTGAACAAGTTAAAATTTAGAGAGGACCTATGTTTGCAAGACACTAAGCTTCATTATTTTGGCTTTTATACAGGAGTTTCCTTTTCTAGGTGTTTCCCTATAAATGCTCCTCAAATCTGATATCCACTGTGGTTCCTATGGAGATGACTGACCAGTGCTCCATGTCTCAATCAAATATAAAGACCAATTCCCAAGTCATACCCTAGGAATACCAAACCCTTCCAAGTTAAAGGGAAATTTTTCTATTCCAAGTAACCCCAAACCAGTAGCTTATTTCCAAAATGCAATCAAACGTGGATGTGCTTTGATAATGTAGCAGGAGGTCTAAGACTTCATTTGAAAAGGATGTGACTTGTGAATTCACATAAATTCAGCTTTGACAGTACTGCTCATTCTTTGCTGTCCAGAACAAATGCAAGTGAAGAAAAGTGAGGGGAAGGAAAAAAAGCCATGCTTCAAAGCCAAACTTACCCTGGATCTATCTCTTCTGCCATGTTTCTGTCCTTGTATTTTTCCTTCTAATGGAAATAACTTATCGGATGCTTTTAAAAATACAATTTATTAACTGTCTCGTTAAAAATATCTGGCATAAATGGCTAAAGTTAGATTTTCAGCAATAATCATATTTTCTTCAATTCTATTCTGGGGAAAAATTATGTAGGCAAAACATAATTAAAGTTCTGGACCCCCCCCCACACCTTTTTTTAATGCAAAAATACTGGCTTGAATTATTAGTTCCAGAGATTTTTTTTTCCACCATTACTAAACCTTGCTGTACTTGTCAGAATAACTGCTAAACTTCAGCTTAATGAATGTTTGCTTGCATCACATCACAGTTGATATGACAATGACATGCACTGTCTCTTGTTTTGCAGCTAACCTCTCCCAGCTGTGACAGTACATGGAATATCCTGACATTCTCAGGATATGGTGTGGTAACAAACAAAAACTTGCCATACACAAGTTGGGTAGAAAAATGCACGTATGTGTATCCCTGATAAGGGATGTCTCTGTTTATACTGAAGTCTGGTGAGATGCAGTAAAGTACAAGTGACCAACCTTCGGTGTCCCATCACTATCATACGCAACTTGTCTCCAAGGTCCTGCATTTCATGAATCTGGACAAAAGTTCCCATTTGGTATATTTCATTCAGATCCTCCACCACATCAGATTCATTGCTATTGAGCAAAAAAATTGGAGTAGATATTCAAAAACGTGAGATAGCAGTTCAGATTAAAAAAGAAAAAACAATCACTGGTTGCAGAACTTTAAACTGGATTTAGGAGCAAAGACACTTAATCCTCATTGCTACCACCATGCAGCCCCTTCCCAAATCACCCAAGTACCTGGACAGCTCATCTCCTTCCCAAACAACACCACCCTTTTCTAAAGCAAGATGCCAGCTCCCAGCAGTGCTGGTGGTGGCAACAAAAACTGTCATAGCATGAGGATGGTCCAAGACCAGCCACAATTTCTGCAATGCTATCCAAGGCAGGGCATTTAGGATGATAGCTGTTAGTGTAAATGCAACCTGGGCAGCTCATTTTTGTATTTTTTAAAAAGATCAAGAGAAACAACTTACTTGTCATCCTTTTTAAGAAAAACACCAGCATAAGGCTGGGCAAGACGAACTTTCCTCCTCAGCAGCTCAACCAGCTTCTTATTTTTCACCTAGGACAACAGGTATGTGATCAGAGGTGGATTTTCTGTAATCTTTGCACTCCCAGGGTGTAAGGCCAGGCATGATGACACCCTAGAACTAAATTATGAAGTTGGAGCTTGTATTGTTTTAGTCTTGTCCCCATTAGAGGACAGTAATATAGAAATGGAAAAAAAGGTAGAGAAACATGAAATTTAAGTATTTAAAACAAGTCACTTCCCAGTCAAGACAAAACAAGCTCCAAGGCTAGGGGAGGAACTAGACCTAATCTGTGCAAGCTTTACAAGCAAGAAACCTGAGTTGCTTGAACAGTACCTTGTAAGCTTCTGTTGCTAACAATGTTCTCTTCCCCTTCCCTACCTGTATATCCTAGCTCTCTGCTCCTGATGGGGAGCTAGTTCACCCTTCCCTATCAGTTGCCTGAATTCTGCCCACAAACTCTAGTTAAAATCCTCTTCTCCAAAGCCTCCTCTGCTCAATTCCTCTCCTACCCATGAGCCTGAGCTCCTGCTTTGAGTTTCACCCCGTATTTCTTCCTGATTTACTTTCTTACTCCCCTCTGCTCTCTAGATGCCACACACCTAGACCTTCCCCTGGCAGATCTCCCAGCAGCACTGGAATGGTTATCACAGCAGGCTGAACCCTCAGTGACCAAGAAAATAACTCCTTGTGAATTCTGCTGTTGCATGAAGTCACCCTGCCAACCACGGCGTGCTCTTCAAAGTGATGGACATAAGCTGCATTGCTCAATGCTTTGCTAACAACCAGCATGGTTCTGACAGAACAGCACGAGCAATACCACCTGTTGGCCTATTCTAATCTCGGCACACCTATTCTAATTTTGCACAATGTTTAGCAAAAATATGCTTACCAATGTCACAGACATTAACAGGAAGAAAATTAATAATTCTGCAGGCACTGTAGAGACTTGACTTTGTCAGGCAAATTGCAGCACAATGAATTCACAGGATAAGAGAGAACATTTAACAATTCTGTGAGACATTGTTGACCTGTGCATTGAAACTGACGACTTTTATACATGCCTCACATGACTCCATGCTCTTAATAATATATAATCTTCTTCCCCTGACACATCTATAAAGACACTAGAAGCTGCACATAGTAGATTTGGACATACAGAAAAATACTATCGTAGAAATAACATTAAATAATACTACAGGAACAAGAAAATATTGATTTATTTTGTACTACATTTACTTCAAAATCAGACTGGCAATATACCAGAGAGGCACAAAAATGCAAGTATTTGTTCCAGAATGGGTTTCATTTCAGGAAGAAAAAGTATTTCTGGCCTGTGAGCTCACATCACACATCAGTGATACAATTTATAGCTCTTAAAATCCTTGTGGGGTACAGAGGGAAAAGATCACACTGAAATGGTGATTGCCACCCCGTCCCTCAGCACCCTCTCCCAGCGCAGCTGTACTGTTCTACACCGCATTCCTTCTTTTTCCTAGCAGCTCACAGCTTGCTGCCTTCATCAACACGGGTCTTGGTGCTCTGACACCAACCCACGGCGCCGGAACAAGGACACGTTTGTTTAACCTTCATCAGGGAACACAAAGACAGAGAGCTTCGAGAGAATGTGTGTGATTGATTCGCCGACCTTCTCTATGAGCAGAGCTTCTGACGCAATAACCGTGAAACTTCAACTAGCCCAAAAGAAACCGCTATCCCGATAGGACCCGGTTACAAAGCTCGAGCTAAAGGCCAGCAGCGGCTGCCCCCGGAGGTCACGCACGAGGCTGCCTTGCTCTGCAGTCCAAGGAACTGCAAAGGCACAGAGAGCGGCCCGGAGATGCGGCACCGCCAGCGGCGGGCTCAGCCGGTGACCGCCGTACGGCCGGGGGCGATCGGCTGCGAGCCAGCGCAGAGCCCTCCCGCCCGCGGCCCCGGCACCTCGCGGCGGCGGAAGCTCCCGCCCAGGCCGGGCCGGCGGAGCCGAGCCCCGGCCCCGGGACCGAGGGATAGGGGTCAGCTCACCTCGATGATCTTGATGAAGCGCGGGAAGACGGGGTTGCGCGTCACGGCGATCAGCGGGACGTTGGGGAAATGCTCCGGGACGAGCAGCGGCGTCAACGCCGTTATGACCGGCCCGGTCCCGCTGCCGTCCGCCCCGCCGCCGCCGCCGCCGCCGCCACCGCCACCGCCGTCCTCGCCGCCGCCTTCCAGTGCGTCGCCCCCCGGCAAACCGCCGGGGCTGCGCTGGTGCCACCGCGGGCCGGCGCTGAAGGCGGCGCGGGGCGGCGGCGCGGAGCCCAGCGGGGCCGGGACAGCGGCGGCGGGGGCCCAGAGGCGGCGCCGCGCGGGCCCCAGGGCGGGACCGGGGACCGCAGGCCGCCAGCGCCCGCACAGCCGCCACCAGCGCGCGGCCGCCATGCTGCCGGCGCGCGGCACTTCCGCCCTCCCGACAACGCCGGCCCCGCCCGCACGGCGTCGCGTGGCGGCGCGCACGTCCGAGCCTGCCTGTGCCTGCGGGTTCGAGCCCCGGCCCCGGCCCCGGCCCCGGCCCCGGCCCCGGCCCCGGCCCCAGTCGGGCGGGTGCCAGAGGGAGGAACGCGGCCGGCGTGAGTGTGGCTTTGGCCACTGCCCAGCCTTCCTTTTCCTCCTTGGTTCCCTGCAGTCGGCTGCCCAGACAGCTCCCGAATGTCTCTGAGGATGGAGACTCCATAATCTCTCTGATCACCCAGTGCCACTGCTCCGACAGCCTCTCAGTAAAAAAGTGTTTCCTGATGTTCCGAGGGAGCCTCCTGTGTTTCTTTTTGTGCCTATTGCCTCTTGTCCTGTCACCGGACACTACTGAGAAGAGCCTGGCTCTGTCTTCACACCTCCCCTAGGTAGGTATTGCTCTACATTTACGACACCCTCGAGCCTTCCCTTCAGCAGGCAGCAGTGCCGGCTCCGCCAGCCTTTTCTCAGGGCAGATGCCTCAGTCCCTCCATCATCTCTGCAGTTCTTCGCTGCACTCTCCATGGTGTGTCCGTGGCTCTCGTAGTGGGGAGCTCACAGCTGGACACAGCACCCCGGCCACGGCCTCACCAGTGCTGAGGGGAGGATCCCGTCCCTGAACCTCATCAGGCCAGGACAGGCAACGGCACTGCAGTGGCTCGGGGTCAACTCAGGGTCCGGCAGAGCCCTCAGGTCCTTCTCCACAGAGCTGCTCTTCAGCAGGTTGGCCCCCGCTGTGTCCTGGTGCATGAGGTTATTCCTCCCCAGGTTCAGGACATTGCATTTCTTCTCGTTGAACTTCATGATGTTCCTGTCAGCCCATCTTTCCATCCTGTTGAAAGATTAAATTAAATCTAAAGATTCAAGGGAGCCTTGAGACTTGTCTCAGTGGTATTTGGTGAAAAGACAATAGGCAACGGGCACAAGTCGAAAGACAAGAAATTCTATTTAAACAAAGAAAAGCATTTTTACTATGGGGAAGATTGAGTGCTGGAACAGTGTGTGGAACCTGCATCCTTGGAGATGTTCAAAATCCAACCAAAGTCCTGAGTGGCCTGCGCTAGTTGCTCCTGCTCTGAGCAGATGGGTTTGACTGGGGATCTCCAGAGACCCCTGAGCCAAGCTGGTGGTCCCACACAGGAGTCTGCATGGCTGGGAGGACAGGAGGGGTGGACTAGATTGCAGATGCACCCCAAGTGGACTATTCAGCCTTAATGGCCCTGGGCAGCCTCCCTTGGGACCCACACCTCAGACCTGCTCATCACCTGCTGTTGTCTTACGGTCTGAATTCTGAGTCTGTGCTGTTGCCTTTCTTGGGCACTGTGGGACTGGGGAAACCCTTTCCCCAGCAGCCCTCTTATTTAGCTTGATTCTTGTCCCTTAGGGTACAGAAGACAAGCAAAAGGGATATCAAGGGGAGAACAAACAGCTTTCACTTTGTGCAGATGCCATGCCATTAATGCAATATTTTAGCAAGTAATGGAAATCCATTATTGTTTAAGCCTCAGACCTTTTCCACATAACCTTTTTTGGGGGTGGACTTTCCAGATGGAAGTATGTGCCTATGTGCTGTCTGCTGCAGATGAAGCAAACCTCATGTAGCTTTGTCAGTTTATGGACATATGCCAAAGATGGCATCAAAGAAGAAGCTTTAGGGGAAGGCCTTGTCAAAATCTGAGATTAGTATTTGACCCATGAGGTAGGCACACGGAGATAAGAAAGTATGATACATCATGCGCAAAGTAATGTCTCTGACTTCGGAAGGTCACAGTCCTGAGGAAAAATAATAGAAAAAACATAATGGAAAAGTATTGTGGAAAAAATTCCCTTTATTTTTCAAATATGGAAACTATCTGTATTAACACTGAAAATCACAGCATGAAGAAAAAGCCATCAGGAATTAACAGAGTCAAATTGCCCAAATGCCATGAACACGCTGTACAGTACTGATTTCCAGTTCTCCTTTGGGCAGAGCAGGAGGACATACAATTTCAGGTCAGTTTTCATGGGCAGCTCTGAGTCCTCGAACAATGTGCATGTATCACATACATGAAGTGACATGTGGCCTAACTGAAAACCCATATTCTTCCCAGATTTTTCCCTCTCCAAATTAGTATTGAAGAGATGTGTCCTAATCCAAGAACTCCTTGTGTATTTATGCATAGAGATAGCTCTCTGTTTCATCCCCTTTGTAATCATTAGGAAGAGATCTGTTTGCAAATAGGAGAAACTTAGAAAGTTTCTGCAAGTAGAAGCAGCAGGACTGCAGTAAAGACTGCATAAGCTCCCAAATATCTGGTAATTTTAAAAGACAATGGAAAAATTTTAAAATACCTTTCAGTTATCCAGTTTTGAAGGCTGAGTTAGCACAAGGTCAGCACTGGATTTGGAAGGAGTACAAACACTTTAGTATTCTTGACTGAGCTTTGAAAGCTTGCCCCTTGCAGACAGATGCAGTGGGGGGATGGGGGTCTTTGGGATGTGTACAGACAAGGACAGTGGAGAATTTTCTCTATACATTGAGAAGTTCTCATTTCATCACCAGCAGGTACAAGTCAAAATTGGCATGCATTGAGCTCCTTTCTGGGAAATCTGTCTTTGGAAGACTCATTTCTGGAATGGAGTAGAACAGCCTCAGTTTTTTGTTTTAAGGATGGGGTTAAATGAGTAAATCAAGGTGGGCATCGAAATGAAATATGCAGCTTTATACACAGTGAGACTGTAATATTGGCTTTCCTTCTTGGATTAGTAACAAAAAATTTGACTGTGTATACATATGCTTGCACACATGCACTCCTTTCATATATATGGGCATATATATATATATGTACGTATATGCAAGTTTCTGACAATACTTTGATGTTCAGGTACTGTAAACAGATAATCCCAATCATAATCTGGTTAACGATATGGGTAAACATCAGAGCTAAAAGCTATCAA
The DNA here is from genome assembly GCF_965178545.1 of Coloeus monedula. Taxonomy (NCBI): domain Eukaryota; kingdom Metazoa; phylum Chordata; class Aves; order Passeriformes; family Corvidae; genus Coloeus; species Coloeus monedula. The sequence continues at coordinate 1,074,423 of NC_138807.1, read as the reverse complement.
GTGAATTCTGAAATTCCCAAAGGAAGACTGGTTTGCATTGTTGGAAAATGAGGCCTCTACTTGTTTGTGCTCTGTTAATCTTGTGTGGAAAGCAGGAAATCACAAATGGCAAGGCTGGGTGTGTACTGCTTTGTGGGAACATCTGCAAACACGTGGATGCAATGGGGTAAAAAGAGTCCCTTTTGTGATATGTGGACATGTCTGCTAACAGCAACTGAAAACAGGTTAGACTCCTGCTGACTTTAATAAAAGTATCATTAGGATCCTTCCAGATAGCTTTTAAAAATGATTGGGCTGGAAAGACCCTTTGCAATATCTCTAAGCCAGAAAGCACGTGCATATATTATAAAGCCAGAAGGGACCCTTATGACCATCTAGTATGACATTCTGTGTAACCCAAGCCATAGGACTTCCCAGAATTAATTCCCATTTGAGCTAGAATCCAATCCAGCAATCTTCTGATTCATCCTTCAGTTTGCCCTTTTTATACAGGAAGTCTCTTCAGGATTAGAATTCAATGTTTTCTTGAAAAGTTGGACAAGTAGTCTGGAAAAAAAAAAAAAGAAAGAAAACCAAGAAGCAGTTCAATATGGACAAATTGAAATTACTATACTTCAATAATAATAATCAACTGCACAAACACAGGCTGGGAAATTGCTCGATAGGCAGAAGTTCTGCTTAAAATGATGTAGGAATTATGGTGTATTACCACTGGAGTAGGGTCAATGCTATCATGCTGTTGTTAAAAAATAAAGCACTTCATTGGGTTCTATAAGCAGGTCTGTTCTTTGTGAAGGTTTAGACTCATGTCAGCTGAGCGGTGTTATTGATAAGCTAGTGCTGTCTTAGCTCACTGTAGATACAAGCTAATGCAGTGTATCTTAAAACTCTTTGATTAAGATCCAGTCCTTAGATAGAGCCATCTCATCAAAGTAAGAGTCTAACCTCACTAAGAGTTAGGATAAGATGAACAGACTTGAGTTTGCTGTATGTATGCGTCAGGGACAGTTATCCTGATCAGCCGATGCACAGCATGCTAACAACCACGGTAACATGAGTACAACATCTAAATCTTAATGTACAGGAAATATTCTTTCCTCAGTGCTCAGTAATAATAAATCTTCAGTTGGATTGTTGTGTCAAATTTTAGTCATTCCACTTCAAGAAAGATGTGGAATAGCAAGGAGAAAGTCCAGAAGAGAGGAACATGAATGATTATTACCTGTGAGGGTATATACGGGATCTGTTTAGTCTAGAAAGGAGAAGAGCAGACATTATAAAGTATTCAAACAAGATTTAAAAAGTGCTACAAAGAGGAGGATAATCATTTGTTATCCAGCTCACTTGCCTCCTGCTAGAGTAGATCTCTTGTCAAAATAAGCAACCTGCCTTCCACAGTCAGCAAACAACTTGCTGCCTTACAGTCTGGAGCCAGCCACTGCTAAACAGAACTACCACACACTTCTAGTTACCCTGTTCTGCTACCAGTCTTACATGAAAGAGAGGCATTTGTGCATTTATCTCAGGTTCCCAATAATATGTCCAGCCCATAAAAATAGAATACTCTGCCTACAAGATGTGGAATGTGGCAGCATCAATATATAACCTTGCAGTTTCTGAACAACTAAAAAGAGCTTCAGGATCTGGCTTTGAACGTCTCAAGAAATGTGTTTGAGGAAGCTTTGTTAGTGCTGGGGAGGCAGCATGGTGTGAAGTTGTGATTGGCAAAGTCAGCTCCAGCAATGCTTCTGAGGTCTTCTTTCCATCATGTGCACCTCTGAGTGTGTGGCTGTGGCTAGGGATGAAAAACATCAGTGTGTAAAGCCAGGATAGAGCAGTGTCAGTGACATAGTGGGTTGTGAATAATGAGCAGACCTCAAGTGAAAGCTGCCCAGTTTAGATAGTTCCTTGGTGGAGCAGGAGGCTGCTCACTGCTGTTCCTGCTCTTAGCCATTGTCAAAAGCAGGACAGCTACACTGCAGCAGCCCCAACACTGTGGATCATTAACATCTTCCTGGCTGAGTATGGACATTCATTTTCTGGATGTTCATGGACCTGGATGTTATGGAGCAAATCCTAGTAGTCCTGTTCACTGGTGTGAGAGATACCAGCTGTATTCCTGGCCATGCCAAGGAAGGGGGAGAGAGCATGGATGAAGCATGTCCCTACTTCTATCTTTAGCCTCTGAGATGTTATGGATGTAATTTGGGCTTATGTCCAAGTGCGTTAAACAGAAGCTGAATTCCATTTGGTAGGAACTGAAAAATATATCCTGAATTTTTAACTTTGGGGTCTGGCAAACTTGTGCAAGCACTAAGAAGAGGTTTGGCTCTGCCTATAAAAGATAAGGAGCTGTAGAAAGACAGAGGTATTTGAAAGCACATTCTAGAGCAATGTGACTGAGGGGAAGTCACTTCTGAAAATAGGCACAGATGAGCACAGGAACCATTTTCTTCGGAATCTTGTGATGAGGAGTGAAACTGTTTCCTGAGCAAATCTGGCATGGCAGGGAGTCATTCCTGGCATGTATGTACCACTTGGCTGCTCATGTGGGCAAATTGTTCTAAACTTTGTGTTTCCCCTCCTGGTTTCAGCAGGAGGAGAAGAGCTTGCTAAAGAGAAATGAAGTTAACTGGGTTTTGGCAGAACTTGGTGGAGGGAAGAGCTGTTTCAAGACCGAATAATGGATATAATAATTTTTTTAGCTGTTTGCTTCTTTGACAATCCTTTAGGATTTTCCACTAATGAGAAGCCTATTGACCCCTATTGGTGCTACCAGCCATCTGTCCCTGTTGTATGATCCCACATTCCTTCAGGAGGTGGGTGACTCTAGTATCTGCAGCCAGACAGGTTGCCAGAGGAGCTCTCATGAAGCATCAAGTGCATATCTGTGCAAACACCAGGACTGTGAGCAAGGAGGTCAATGCTAAAAGCTTGTTTGGGTGAAGGTACTAACCAAGTGAAGACTTTGCAGCTGCATCTTGCAGGACAGAGTTATGGCAACATTTTGGTACCAGTCCACAGATGGTGGTGTTCCCGACTCACCTGGCTACTTCAGAAATAAAGGAGCTCCTAGTCCAGCTCCTTCACTGAGTCTTCTTTACTCAGTGTCTAACTATTGGGCCTCATAAAAATGACTAAATCAGGCTTTCTTTGCAGTTTAATTTTGTCCTCTTTAATGCCAGTCAGAGAGAAATGAGGGAGAAACAGGATTAGGGAAGACTGCATATGGCAGAGGCAATAGAAAAGTGAGTGTCTTGCACAGTGGGTCTTTGTCCTCCACTCTGGACTTCTGTTTCAAGTTTTGGCTTTTTACAGCATTAATCTCTGCTCTGCTGCCCAGTTTCACAGTGCTGTCTCCCTTCTGGAGTGCCTGTGGGTGTGATTCTGTGGGCAAACCAGGTGAGAGAGCTGTTGTTTCTCCTCTATCCCAGAATTACCAAGTTCGCAGTCTTGCGCATCCAGCTCATGCCGGGAGAGATGCTCCACAATGCCAGCCCCCAGAGAATCCCCCAGGACATTGGTAGTTGTTCTAAGGCGGTCCCTGAAAAATCAGAGAGAAAAACAAAATACAGTTTCATAGTAGCAGCTAAGGGGGTGAAGATTATTTCAAGAAACATCTTCAGTGAAACTTTTCCTACTTTCTAAGAGTCACTCAACACTCAACTCAACTTCAACATTGACAGGAAAATGACTCCCAGAGAACCTTCCTTGACTGACATCCTTGAGCTCAAGCTTCACATTCATTCCTGTTTTATTGCATTCCCAATTTCTTACTGAAAAGTTTTGGACTTGACACAAATCAAGAGGAAGGTTGCTCTGTTTCTATGTGGACACTGTCCTTTCCAAAGGCCTTGCTGCAGACTCAGATGGCCTCACCACATCTGTTTCACTTAAGTGGCATTTGGTTTTACAAAAAGTGCTGAAATTCTGGTGCAAACCTATGACAGCGCTGCTGTGGACTCAGATTTCCTCAGCATGAACAGCATGTGCTAAGACGAGGCACCCGATTCTTTGTGCAAAACAGCATATCTAAAAGCCCCTTTGCAATGAGATATTCTCCACAACTACAACAGTATGTCAGAGCTGTTGAAGCTGTCACCAGTCCAGTGCCCCACCAGGTCCTTCAGTGGTAACAACTGAAGTTACCACTGTTTCAATCAGCAGCATCTGATTGAAATAATCTACTCTTGAGTAAGCACAAGAAGTAACTTAGCATATTAGGAGTCAGGGCTCTTCCCAGCCAAGGCTGTTCTTATGCACAATCCACAGGAGAAGTGGAGGTGTTGGGCAAAACTGTTTCCAACTGGTCAGCCATGGCTAGGAGCAGATTTTGGTTGCATTGGCTACAAACCAGCAATACAGGATACAGAAGAACAGAGGAAACACTGACAGTGTATCCATCTGTCAGGATTTTGGTGTTTGAGAAGACAGAGAGGTGGGACTGTGCACAAATGCATTCTTCAGTCTGGTTCCTAAGTGCCCTCCTATAAAATCACTGGTCCCAAGTGATTTTATTTAAAAAGGAAAGAAAGCTGAAATGTAGCAGTGTGGCTGAGTAGCTGCACCCATCTAAACACTCTTCAACTTTGTACAGCCCAGTCTCATCCCTCTTTCAGTGTTTGGTAACCCAGAACTATCATTCTGTAGTGTGGATTTGCTTATTATTGGCACAACCTTTCCCTATGACTCTGCAGATAATTTCTGGGTTCATTTAAAGATAAAGCAAATGGAGGACATTCTGTTTGGTCACCAGGCTGATCAGCAAGCAACCTCTGATCCCTTGGGTCACTGAAGCACATGGCGAAAACTCCAGCATGGGCAGAGAGGGCTACTGTGCAAAGGTCTGATGGAGAGAGGCATGTTTTAAGCTTAGTGGTACAGGCTACTGCGCCTGCTTTTAGCAGGGACATTGGGAATACAGGTGAGGTCTGTAAGCACTGGCAGGAGTGCACAGCAGGGCATGCCTGCTGAGCAAGGAACTTACAGAAACCAGTCCACAGCGATGATCAGTGTAATATCTTCAGTAGGCAGCCCCACTGATGTCAACACTATAACCATTGTCACCAGTCCTGCCTGGGGAATACCTGCGGCTCCGATGCTGGCTGCTGTGGCAGTGATGCTGGAGGGAACAGGAAAGCAGAGCTATCAGCAAAGGGAAGAAAAGAGGTGGTCGCATTTTCAGAAATGTCAGGAAGTAGCTCAAACTCATCGTCTTGGCAGCCTTTCTGCCCTGGTCACCAAGAAGGATTGTGGCACATGGGACATCAACACAATGCCAGGCTGCCCCTGCCAGACACCCCCTCATAACAGACCGCACACCACAGCTTTTCCTAAGACCTGGACATGCAAAAGGGCTCAAGTGGAGCCTCAAAGACATGGTGTCCATATGTGCTTTGACACCCTGGAGCTGTAGTACAACCCTTCTTTCCCATACTTTTGCATAGTAATTGCATCTTCTGAGCAAAAGAGGAACCTGATCACACCTCAGATAAGCCAACAAAACTGAAACCCTTTCTGTAGTCCCAAAACTCTTTCAAAAGTCACCTTATTGTGATGATTTGCCCAAAGTCAAGTTCATAGTTGTTGACTTGTGCAATGAAGATGGCTGCAAGGGCCTCGTACAGAGCAGTGCCGTCCATGTTAATTGTGGCTCCCACAGGCAGTACAAACCTCGTGATGCGCCTGTCCACACCATTGTTTTCTTCCAGGCACCTGAAGGTTATGGGCAGAGTTGCTGAGCTGAAACAAATACAAAACCACATGAATTGCATGTGTGCTGACTTTGTAAGAAGGACTAAGCCTCTGCCTGGTTTATGACCTTACCCACCTGCTTTTTCACCCTGCCATGTGAGCCAGAGGCCAGAAGCTGCTAGGAGAAAGAACAGTCTAAACAAGGCTTCCTCAGATATGATCCACGCTGCAGTTGCACATTCAGACATGGCTTTCCTCAGGGGGTTGGGACAGGGGCTGTATAACCCTGAGGCTGATGATGCCGGTATAACACCAAAGAAGGAGGATTCAGGGTACACAGGGCAGACCCTCAAGACCAGAACTCCTTTTTCTGCTATTAAAAAAGCTTGAGCCCTTTCTCACCCCTCTCAGTCCATAAGACAAGAATGACGTGTTTGAGAATATATCTGGCAGAGAAAGCAAAGAACTGTTTCTGAAAGAGACCATGAACAGAAAAAAATGCTATGTGTTTTGGTATGAGAATGTATGTGGAAGAGCCTGTTATGTGCTTGCCAGGAAACGAATACAACAAGAAACATAGCACTCAGTGAAACAACAGTTACCTACCATCCCTTGGTTTGGCTGTGTGACAGAGCAGTGTGAGTCATTGAACATACCAGTGTTGATGCCTTTGCCCATGTCTCTGGGAGGTTTAATGACAGCTGCATGTAGTCTATGTGCCTGGGAGAGAGAGATGTGAAAATGTGTGCAAGTACATGTGCGTGAGAGGTATGTGCATGTGGAATAATGCTGTGATTCAGAAGGATTTGATATTTGTCCTGAGTTCAGCATTTCAGTGGTAAGCAAAATCACCCTCGTGTTTGGTCAGGAGGAATATGGGCCATTCAGTGATGGTCAGAGCTGGTCATGTGACTAGGGCTCCTGAGCAGGACAGTGGGAACCTTCCCACTCCCAAATGAGTTTGGCTGGTCCACTGCAAAAAGCCGCTAGTGCTAGAAATGGTGAGAGCACAGTGCTGCATTGAGAGCAATGAAGTGCTGAGGTGCGGTATCTACATCAACCCCAACCCCACTCCTACGCAGCCATCGTACCTGGAGGAGGTGCCCAGGGCTGTGATGAGAGCCTGCAGGAGCCCTGCAATGAATGCCCAGGGGTTTCGGTGAGTGACAATGAAGTAGAGCAGGGGCAGGATGCAAAGGGCGTGAATGAGGAGTCCAACGATGACAGTGAGCGTGTACATCCCCAGCTGGCCTCCCATCACTGCTAGGTCATCCATCTCCAGGATTTTGCCCGCAATTAAAAACATGATCCCAACTGGAGCATACCTGTGACAGAAATACAAGGCCGATGTTCAGGACTGGTTCCCACACTTTCACACCAGCTTTAACACATGCTGTCTGGATAAATCCTCAATAAGCTAGCATACCATAAGTGCTCATTGAGCCTAATCACTGGATGATACTGCTGGTTTCTTTTCTAGAAACCTGGAGAGAGCTGGGACTTGTTCATCCCATCGTCAAAAATCAACTCTTGGTGCACGCCTGGGGACCACAGCACTCTGTTGTGCACGCAGCTTGGGCACTGGTGGTTTCCTCCTCCTTTTGGGTTTTTTACATTTGTACAATACTCCTTGTAGAATTGATGAGGAAGGTTATGTAGAGAAACCTTCGGAGTCCTTTCCTTTCCTAACAGAGCTTGGGCTGAGAATGTGGTTTTTTTCCCCTGAGAGGCACAGGAAAGTACAGGAGAAACAGGGAATCAGGGAGTAAAGCAAGAGCATCCTATAGGCTCTGGGATATCAGCCTTGCTGTCTTCAGATGCTCACATTTAAGGAATATGAACATCTAGGGATTCCAGATCTGGTGTAACGAGGACTGAGCACACCAACACCTGTAAAAGCAGCCATGGCTTGTCTAAAACCCCATTTTGAGGTACTCTGCTATCTTTTCCATTCCTCGTGTCTTTCCCCCCCCTCCATAACAATGCAGCTGACAAGCAGCAGTGAGACTCCACAAAAAAGACATAAGACAGATATGGAGAGAATCATGGGCACTAATATAATAACCAGACCAAAGAAAATTCCAGCTCCATGGCCACACCTCTCAGGGCTGGGCCTCTGCAGCTCAAGAGCTCACATGCAACTCATGCACAAGGCGCAGAGGTCCACATGCCAAACTCCAGCTTAGCCTGGGAGGTTTGGAAAAGTTTCAGGAAAGGATTTAATAAATATTTCATTTCCTCTGACCTTCCTATTAGAACACATCCTTGGCTGCAGCCAGTGACCAGATCTTCCCAGGAAAAACAAGCTCCTGGGAGATGGTCTGCAGATTGTGGCTACAGGAAGGCATGCACAGGCAGTCTCCCAAGTGTAACCAGTGTTCTATACTAAACACCCTGCCTTCCTTCATCTAAAGGGAGGTTTAAGGAGGGGTGTTGAAGGTCTCTGGAATAGTGCGCAGCTCTACTTGTTCCACTGTGCTCATGCTCTCCCTTCTGTGCCCTCAGGCAAGTCTTACCTCTTCTCAGGAAAGCAAAGCCCCAAGTTCTGGTTCAGACATGGAGTAAAAGATCCCAGGGGCATGGGGCTTCCCAACATCTGCTATGAGCTCAGAGATATTCTTCCCCTTTGTGCCTTTTTCTGTAAGGCCTGTCCTGCTGTGCTCAGGATTTTGCTCTGAGATACAAGACTGTGACTTACAAGACCAAGGAAAGAAAGCTGGAGTGATCCAAAATGGGAGAGGGTGTCGGGCTGACAGATTTCTTCCCTGTCAGACATTTGCGTGTATTTTTCCAGACCTGCATCTGTCCTCTTCTGCAGTACCTGACAAAACTTTGACCCCTAACTGGGTAAAAAGCTTAAAATAACAAGATTTGGTAAAATTCTGCCTTCTAGATTAGATTTGTCTCAGCAATACCTTGTTTGTCTGGATCACGTGTCATAGGCAGCCTTACACAGAGAGCAGTGAGCAGCTGAGCTCCAGAGGCATCGGGATCTGGGAGACCTCAAACTGAAAGGCAGTAACTTTGAGCTGATGCTCTCAACCCAGCTCAGCTCTCAGAGCTATTGCATTACTGCATACAGCTGCCACCCTGAAAGCAGGAAGGTAGCAAGGGGTTACTGGGATTCATAGCTAAGTCAGACTCCTGGAACACAGCTGGAAGGAAAGCTTTTGGTGAGAAAGCCTCACACCCTACTCCTGTTGGTAAGGCTAAGAGATCTTCCACTCCAGCTCTCTGGTCTTCCAAGGATGTTTCCAGAAACCTCAAGAAAAGCAAGTCCTGGTGTACCTGATATTTCTAAGGTAAAAACAAAAAGAACAGGAAATGAAATGTGAACAAATATCCCATCCAGACTTTTCCCTCCAGCTTGATGGAGCCAAAGTAGAGCTGTGCCAATCTGCTTTTCCTGTCTTGTGCATGAAATCCTTAAAGCTACCCCACTTCTCATCATGTCAATGGAAACTGCACCTGCAGACCTCCTGCTCCAACCGGCCGTGCTCCTCACCAGATGATAATGGCCACCAGCCTCATGATGGCTTCGTTGAGGCAGTTAAAGAACTCCCGCAGGGCCCGTCCCTTCTGCTTCATGCTGCCGATCACCAAACCGAAGCACATGGAGAACACTACCAGCCCCAGCGCGTTCACCCCATTGGCTGAGCCCGGGATGGGAATGACTTCTTCAAAGGTCAGCACCTCGGAGATGGTTCCCAGGGCATGAGTGACGTTCTCCATGATGCTGGTGAAATTCTCAGGCACAGGGATCTGAGTGGTTGCCACACCTGCTGTGACATTGCTGCTGTGGAGGATGGTTCTGGTGAAGACCCTGGTGCTGTACTGCGTCTTGTACTGAAAAGACACAGATTATCAGATGCACCTACAGGTCCTAGTTCAGTTGCTCAGGACACATGCTAGGCTCTTACATCCCTTCTTAAAGAAAAGACAGTACTGCAAGTTGCTGTTGACCTGTGTGGGAAACTTGCTTTGCCTGTTCTTAAGGTCCCCAGTGTAGTGCTTTCATCAGAAAGTTCAGAAAGTTCATAGAGGGGGAGGTCAAAAGCATCTCATGTTGCTAGGACTGAGATATTCTGGCTTCTCTGAGAACCCTTTGTGCTGCTTCTAAGGGCACTAGCACTGCAGAAGAGACAGCTTCTTGGAAACTCTGCTCCATATCACTGCCAGTCCAAGCCTGCTACCTGAGATCATGCAAACCCTTCCTGCCTCTGTGGGGTGGGATGGAGGTTGAAGCTCCCATCTACAGACAGTTTGAAAAGCTTGCATGGGGGATGCTATAATACAGACTAACATCTGCAGTGCTTCCTGCAGAAGTCAGACCTGGGGAATAAAGTACTATTCCATCCCTCAGAGAAGTAGATAGGACCATGGTCAAGGGCACAGGGCACAAAGATGAGATTTCATACCTGTTTGAAGCAGGCTTCTACCAGGTTGGGCGGGAACATATTCCTGCAGTAGATAAAACATGGAAAGAGTTATTGTCCTGTTGAACTAAGAAGAAAACATGGGCTTCCTGGCCAACTTCTTTGTCCTGGGGCAGTGTCTGAGGTCACAGCTTTCACAATGTCCACTCAAGCCCTTTTTGATCTGACTGACAGAAGAAGGGAATACACTGATGTGGACCTAGCACCTCTTGCATCTTGTCAGACTCCCACTGCATGTTTTCAGACTCCAGAAGTTTATTCAGGTGTGTGGAAAGAGATGACACACATACCGTCCTGGTATGTAGTTACGTTGTAAAACCATCAGCAAACCCAACCGAACCTTGAAACAATATATTACAACTGTTTAATACACTGCCTTGCTCTCAGTCTCACCTCTACAGCTGTCATTTGAGCTCTCTGTTATCCTGTACCTCACAAACATGCCTTTATACCACTTGAGATGGTACAGCTTTGCAATTCACTGAGAAAGGTCACAGCAAGGGAAGAAGAGGCAATGCCTTGGGAACCACTTCCTTGATTTCCTTTGGTCATTGAAGATGGATATTTGGAGTAGCCTTTGCTGGGTGAATTTCTGAAAGGTAGGTAGCCACTGGTAGTTTTCATTACTTGTTTTGTTGAGCACACCTTGACCTTTACATTAATACCTCTGGAGAAGGGCTGGACTCCGGGCCAAGCACTCAGTCTCGGAGTGACAAAGCTAGTTCACTAGACTAGGCTAGAAGTAGTAGACTTGCCAAGACTCAGCCATTAACCTCTTTCCCTAAGATTAAATGCCTAAAGCTGTGATACTTCAAAAGGACACTCCATGGAGGAATGTAATCTCATTGATACGGTCTCAACATGAGACCATCTTGTTCACCTACCTCACCAAATCCATGAAGGCATCTGTGGTCTGCACCTGCTCAATTCTGCCTTCCCGGTGAAGTTTGTCCTTAGATCCTTTTCCTGGGTGTATGATGATCACCATGAAGATGCCGATGAAGACAGCTATGATTGTGGTTACCATGTAGTAGATGATAGCCCGCATCCCCATCTTCCCTGAGACTCTGCTATCCAGTGAGGCCATTCCTGGGGTGTCACATAGAGAGACAAGGTGAGGAAGCCTATCATCTTAGAGAGAAAGGGAAAGCTTGAGGAAGATTCAAAGGGTGCAAGGTACATGCATGAGTTGGACAGGGAGCTAGGGTCTCTAGGAAGCACAGCCTACAAGGGACAGAATTTGGAGTTCCAGGATGATGTTGATATGGAAGAATGTGGCTTGTGGTCATGAAGAAGCATGGCATTGGTGGATCTTAGGCCGCATTTAGAAATGTAGCAATTTTCTTTTAAACCTCTCAGAAGGGAAATAATTCCCTCCTAGTACATTGGGCCTTTCAGTCCCTAATGGTGGGATGTTTCCGCAGGTGGAACACCTTGCAGTCCCTTCTGCTGTCTGAAAGCTTGGCTGTCTGTCATGTCTTCCTTGAGGATCTGGGTGAAACAAGCCCTCTAGCTGGTGATCAACTTCAACCCTTTTGGACTGACATAAATTAACCTTCTCTAGGCTGGAGGAAACCTGAAGTTGATTTGGGGAACAAACTTGGAGACATTTGAGGTTATGTAGGATTAAATCCTTGTTAATGCTGAAGTGCTGGGCATTGGAACCACAGCATTGTGTTCTCTCTGGTCTTCTGAGAAAGCACAAGGTCTTCTGCTTCTCTGTGCCACTACTGAGCCAGCAGGGGTCTCAGTGTGGATCATGTTCACTATGGCTGTAGGTTTGGGCTTGTCACTACTAGCCAGGCTAATCCAAGCACCTCCAGCTGGGTCACAAAGAGGTACCCGAACAACAGCTTTGCTGCCCATTGTCTTGGCTGAAAGCAGCAGAAAGCACTTCTCACCTGTAATCAAGCTAGAGACAATGAGAGGAAGAACCAGCATCTGCAGCATACGCATCAGCAGCTCGCCGGGGAAGGAGAAATACTTGATCTGGCGATAGGTCAGCTGGTAGGGCCGGAGGGAGAAGGCCAGGATAATCCCTGTGGATCAGCAAGGGATGAGAATGGAAGTGTGTCAGTGTGATCCAGTGGTCTGTCCCTCAGTCCTACAGTGCAGCTTTTCTCTTTCTCATCTACTCCCAGCTCCTCCTCTTCCCAAAGGAACAAATGCTCATTTTCTAAAAGGCTGTGATCTAGTTTTTACTGTATGCTCTCTCTCCCTCTGACATATTTATGTGCACAGGACCCTTGTGCGAAACCACAGGTCTCCTTGTTCCCTGTCTGTTGCTCTTCTAGGGTCTGTTCCCAAGAAGCTCATGAATACAAAATGCTGTGATGAGAGATATGATCTCCCAGACTAAAATAAGTGTGGCTACACAGTTCAGATTCTCTGTCCAACCACCTCTTAAAGCTGAGTTCAGCCAGTTAGAGACATATAGCCTGGATCAAAAGCTAGGGACAACCTGCTATGTGCTAAGCAGATTTGGTGTGCATTGTATCATGGCCATTTGCAGCAGTTCTGGTCCTGTCAGGCTAAAGCTGTGGGAGGAATCAGAAAAGTCCTTGTGCCTACAGCTGCACTCACAAGATGCCTCTGAAGAAACTGGGATGATTTGTACAAGAATTGGTTGAGTTGGACCATCAAACTCTTTCTGTTGTAGACTGTTTCTATACTGCAGCCAGAAAGGATCAACAAGGACTCCCTCCCACATACACACTCTCTGTGGGGCCTCTTGTTCTTGCACACAAAAGCACTCATGATGTGGCAGCACTTTGAGCTGTCATCCCATAAAATAAAATCTTTGTAAAATAAACAAACATTTCCCCATATTTATAAATGGCGCCTGGTGTTGCCACCAGCTCCGTACCTAGTAGGACTGCAGCAATGGTGAAGAGGACAAAGGCATTTCTCCTGAAGAAGCTTTTAGCACTCTCAGCAGTGATGCTGTGCATCCGCTTCTTGGCCCGCGCCGCCCGCTTCTGCACAGCCTGCCGGAACCGCTGCACCCGGCTGTCGGCGTGGAGCCGCTTGGCTGCATCCTCATTGAGGAACAGGCTGTTGACATGGCTCTGCTCACTCATGGTCAGCACAGCTGCTCAGTCCTCCAGGCACAGCTCTGCCTACCCTGGCCAGGGAGAAGAACAGGCAGGAAAGCATAAGCTGTGGCACATCTTGCCTTTGTCTTTAGGTCATTTCCCTGGGGCCTGCTTAGGAAGGTTTATTTAAAGTTGAATAATGAGCTCCTCTGACCATCTGCAAGGAGCAGACCTTGGGGAAGGCTATCTAAAGGACTGCCAGGGTCTTGTCACTACTGCTTTGGTGCCTCTAGAGAAGCTCTGGCCTCTACAGCACCCAGCCTGCACTGAGGAGTGGCTTATGTTGGCCTGGGCAGCCAGAAAGGGCTCCACAGCCACTCAGGAGTTTGAGCACTTTGGAACGGAATTTATTTTTCTCACCTGGCAATAAACCCCTTTCCCATATACAAACTCTTCCAAACAAAACCAAGCAGCAAACAACATTTCTGACATACCTCCAAGGTGGACAGGTCCCTACCACAACAACTTTCCCCATGACAGTGAGTGGCGCTGGCTGTTTCTATAGAAAGGAACATTACCCCCTTGCTTTCCATGGAGCCTGAGGATAACACTTTATTTACTGACTTTCCTTTGAAACACAACAGGAGTTTCAAGTAGTATCTCTTTTCAAACTCCACTGACGGGATTAACCTGATATTCTGCCTTCATAAGTTCAGTTCATAAGACTGAAATCAAACCTACTCCAAAGAGATAAATAAAGAACAAATGCTGCTCCATTACCAACTGGCTGCAAGACCTGGACAGTCTACTGTACTTTTTTACTGTTATTTCCATATTCCTCAGAAAAAAAGAACAAGGGAGCTACACAGGCAAACCAGTCTCTAGAGTGCTAGAAGGCACCAGCCACCCAACAGTTCTCATAATGAGGAAGATTATTGCCTGACTATGCAGGTGCCATTTTCCTTCTGTTGCTGTGCCTTGACAGAAGGAAGGTCTGAAAATTATTCTTGTTCCCAAGAGTTTGCAAAGATAATACAATCCTAAATGAAACCAAAGAAGAAAAAAGTCACCTTAGCACATCAGCAAGTGCTGGAAGACCTTCTTTGGTGTTGCAAGTCAAATTAAGAGCTAGTCTATTTGTAATCCTAAATTTAAATCAAAGAAACCCTCACAAATGAGACTATATTCTCTATAAATTACACACCTAGTATCTTCCATCTGGACCCAGATAAATGCCTATCACGAACTGAAGACATTGCCTTAAAGAGGAGCTGCTTCGTGGTACAAGATTGCAAGGTCATGTGCATGGAAGCTGGAGAAAAACCTCCATTCTGAGAGAAGGTATGTTTGTATAGATGCTAATGCCTTCATGAAGTTCAGAACAGGAGAGACACCCTGAGGTGGCCCAGCCAAGTCACCCTAAGCCCTCCCAAAGCTAAGCTGCGCAAAGGCCACTGGCAAACATGATGGGTATTTGCTGCAGAAACCTTGCAGTGCTGCTGTGATCACCCCAGCTTTTGGATCAGCAAACAGCATTCCATGGATTTTGATCCATTCATTCCAGCTTGATCAAGCATTCCATTCCTTACTATACCACCCCACTTTTATCTGCTGATGGAGACAATACACACCAGACTGTGTGAAAACTTTGCCTGTCTTCCTTCTTCTCACTGCCAGTCCTGCTTTTCACAGCTACACATGAGAAAAAGAAATTGCAAGGTTCTTTCAGTATATTGAGATTGTGCCTCCTGAACCTGACAGTAGGTTTAGAAACTTAATTCAATCCCCTTGTGCCCCACAATAAACTTGTATCATTTATAGCCTTCCAGATAACAGAGTTGAACAAATAACCCAGAACAGGTGACACAGGAACACACCCAGGTGGTTTGAATGTCTCCAGAGGGAGACTCCATGACCTGCCTGAGCAGCTGTTCCAGTCCTCTGCCACCTTCAATGTAAAGAAGTGCTACCTCACGTTGAGGTGGAACGTTTTGTGGTTTCGTTTCAGGCCATTACTCCTTGTCCTATTGCTTGGGCATTCAAATGCTTCCTAATGTCCAGTCTGATCCTCCCCTGGCACGACTTTGGACCATTCCCAGTTGTGCTGTCCTTGGATCCCAGAGAGAACAGTCCAGCACCTCCCTCTCCACACTCCCTCCTCAGGAAGCTGCAGAAAGCAATGCTTCTCAACCTCCATTTCTCTGAAGGGAAAGCCCAGAGTCCTCAGCTGCTCCTTGTAGGACATGCCTTCCAGCTCTTCACAAGAAGGTTCACCCTCCATTCCCCTCCTCTGGTCTGAGGACCTTCATATCCTTCTTCAATGTTGGGGCCCAGCCCTGCACACAGTGCTCCATGTGAGGCTGCAGCAATGCTGACTGCTATGGGATAATCCCCTCTCTGGACCTGCTGGTCATGCTATATGTGATGTCTCCAGCATGCAATTTGCCCTCTCAGCTGCCTGGGCACACTGCTCACTCCTCTTGAGCCCGCTGCCAATCTGCACCCCAGGTCCCCCTCTGCTTGTCAGCCACTCCTCTCCCAGTTTAGACTTGCATCCAGTGTTACTCCCTCCCAGCCACAGAAAACAGCACTTGGACTACTTCCATTTCATGCCTGAGATAGCCCAATGCTCCAATCCATCAAAATTCTTCTTTGAGGCCTCTTGTTCCTCAAGAAAGTCAACAGCACCTCCCAATTTGGTATTGTCAGCAAGCTTGCTAATGGGATATTCAATTCCTGCATCTGGATCACGGATCAAAATACTGAACAGTACTGGCGCCAGGGTTAAGCCCCAAGGACACCACCAGTGACTGCTCACCACCCAGACACAGCCCCATTCACCACAACCATTCAAGCCCTGCCATCCAGCAGGATCTTCACACTGCACACCATCAGCTCACCCCTCCCACAGCTGGACAGCTGTCCAGAAGGATGCTGTGAGAGACAGTATCAAAAGCCTCACTAAAAGCCAGGAAAACTGGATGCGCCACCTTCCCTTTGTCAGCTTGGGACGTGACCTCAACCTAGAAGGAAATCAAACTGCTTAAAGAGGATTTTTCCTCTGTGAACCCGTGTTGAAGACTGCATAATTCTTCAAATGCTTTTCAGTAGTATTCAGTAGGACCTTGTCCATAATTTTTCTAGAAACTGACATTAGACTCACAGATCTGTAGTTCTTTGCGTCTTCCCTCACACCTTTCTTGTGGATTAGAATAGCATTGGCTTGCTTCCAAGTCAGCAGGGATGCCATGAGGCTTCCTACAGTAGAACAGATTACCACCTGAGGCAATCACTTCCAAAAGGAGAACCATCAGAGAAAGTTTCAAACTCCAGACACTCTTTTTCTTACTCCCAAACCACTCACTCTTCATCAAACAATCCAGCACACATTGGTAATGTGAAGTGCTGCCTTACTTTGATGTAGAAAGCTCCAAACTGTTCAGTGAAGAGAAAAGTCACATTGATGGCTCTGAAATCACCCACGACAGACTTTCTACACACAAACCAGGCTTCTCATTTGCTCTGGTGACCTGAGGAGACCCATGTTGAGTAGGGAAATGTGGGCTCCCCCTCCTCCAAACCTTGCCTTTCTTAGAGCTGGACCATACCACAGCAATGGCAGAAATTCCTGTACAGAGAAGGTAACAGCAGAACCCACAGATATAAAGGGACTCACCCAATCTTTTCTCTAGATGTCTCCCCATCTACGTGCACTGGAAAATGTATTTTTGTCCAAAGAAAGTGAAATTTCTATCTTGATATGGGAAAGTACAGGATTAATCATTAGATCCCATGTTGCACCATGTGTTCAGCTGCCTTCTTAGAGCAAAGTTATTGCACAGAAGGAACTCACCAGCAGATCTTGCTCCTTTGATGTCCCCACCCTCTTGCTGGCTTGCTCCCTTTTTCTATCTGCATATTTTGCAAGAGAGCAGCCCCCTCCACAGCACATTCTCTCTGCATCGCTGGTCTGGAATTGTGTACATATTCTCTCTTGCATCAGCTGGAAGTTCTCAGACTGCTGCAGTAAATCACCAAAATTCTCTTGTCAATGGCTTGGATTTTCCTTTTTGTGAGGAAGAAGATGGCTTTGATCTCTCGGTGAAGGTTCTTCTATCCATGGCTGCTTCACCAGTCTCCACTCTGCCAGAAACACTGAGATATTTGAGAGCATTTTTGGAGGTAGCTTCAAGGCTTGAGCAGGGAGCACAAGATATTTTGCAAGAAAGTTCAGTGTTGCAAAACTAATGCCTAGTTCCTGGCAGTGAGGTTTCACATAAACAGAGGAATTTTGGCTATTTTAGGGGTATCAGTCAGATGCTGGTGAAAGAGAAAAATGGGGAAGGAAGACTTCTGCACTACATTTTGTCCTGCTCTTTGCAGATTTTTCAATGGTTATCTCCCCATCTATCCAAGGAGATTTCCAACATGAGGGGAGGAGTCCAATAGAGCTTAAGGACTTATAAAGAGCTAGAAAACAGGGAATCTCCGAATCAACTGAGATGCATCTGTTCCAACTTGAACCGGACATTAAAGAACATTTGTCCTCTTTATCTTTTGTCTGTGCTAAAGCAGCCAACATCAGACAAGCTGGCATCACCCAATGTGCAGCATCTTCCCATGAGCACGTTTTAAAGACAGAAGATATTAAAATTCTGGTTGAAGGGAGGTTGGAGATAGCTGTGGCACACTTACAGTGCTGGAGAGCCAAATGTAGGACCATCGGGGCAGGTTTGCTTCCCCTTCTCACAAATTGTATAATTTTGGCCCCACAAAGTTCTACAAAAGGTTAGAATCTGAGAGTAAAATATTGTACACAGCAGAAAAACTTCCTGAAATAGTATCTTGAATGTAATCTTTGACTACAGCCTCTGTAAAGACACACAGCCTCTCACATCTTTGTCCATGCCCCTCTCCCAGAGAAAAGACCAGCTTGTTTAAATGGAGAAGTAGGGAGAGCAGGAGAAGTAAAAAGCAATCTTCAAATGCATCTAGTTGAAGGAAAACCCACATCAATAAGGATAGGGCCTCAGTGTCAGATTAGTCAGGGTTTTTAAAAAACTTCTGTCAACGATCATGTATAAAAGGTTTTTAAAGCAATGGATATGAAAGGGAATGAAAGGGGAGATCCTCTTTTCATCATCACTTGTGGTGACAGGCTGCCAAAAGAGATTTCAGTTGTGAGGTCCAAAAAGAAAGTGTGCAGAGGGCTGAGCTGTCCATCTGCTCACAAGTGACAGGAAGAATGATCTGCTCTATACATAAATGAAAAGCACTAAACACAGAAAGAAAAACTCTTGATTCCAGTGACTCACAAAGAAGCTGGAAAGACCACAGACTGACAGAAAAAAGTACTAGGAATTATTTGGGAGACATTAGGGGACAAAGAAGAAAATACAGAGCATATTCCATCCCTGAGAGGATGAGTGGCAGCTGGGACAGAGTTAATTTTCCTCCTAGTGGTTGGTACAGTGCTGTGTTCAGAATTTAGGGTGAGAGTAATCTCAGACTTTGTCTTGTGATAAAGTGAAAGTGCCAAGACATGAATCGCACTTGTGGGAATGATACAGCTTTCACGTTGCAACATTAAATGCTTGAAACTGTTGAGATTTTTAATATTTGGAAACCCATATGCACATCTTCAATATTGCTACATCACAACAACAGAAAAAAAAGAAATTTCAAATTTCAAGTTACTTGCTGAAGAAATTTTGCATTTAACTCAGACTCTAGGAAAGTTGTGTGAAAGTCTTCAATGACTTACTTTCTTTGTTGTGCAGGCTCAGCTTCGGAAAAAAACCCAGCCAAGTTTGACTGTTATAAAGCTGTCATCACTGAAATGTTCCTGCACTCAGTTATTCAAACATCAAGAGGTAGGCTGTAAGTATTTAAAAGGTTTTTTTCATGTGCTGCAAAGTTTTGTACTGTCTATATTAAGACAGTTTGCATCCATGGGAGCCCACAAGCAAGCTCCTCCTGAGGCATGCATGTGTCAGGCTATCAGCAGAGGTGAAGGGCAGACTTTCCTCAGAAGTGCACAGGTCATGAATCCAGTCTGTCCACTGGGCAGGCAGGTAGACTCTCAGTCTACGTGTTCCATGGTGCTGGGGTAGCCCTGCAGAGCCCCACAGGAGTGGTGCCAGTGTTGGCAAGAGCAGAGCCCAGTGCTGCGGCAGTAGGGCTGCACCTGGCGGCAGGAGCTGGGGGGAGCTGGAGGAGATAGGTTGCATCTGCATATGCACATCTACACAGCTTGTAGATCTGCAGAGAGGGCACAGTTCCACATGGAAAACATCTCAGAAGAGGTCAGGGCAGTGGTGCTGGCCAGAGGAGATCAGTTCTGTGTAGCAGTGATGCACTGAGTTTCTGCCAGGGAGAATAGACAGTTCTGCTGCCTGCAGAGAAGCTGTTTGACTGGAACCGAAGGGGACAACTCTGTTTCGCGTGAGCTTCTCATGCCTTAACACCCCTTTGTAACAAGAAGGGAAAATACACCTAGGGAAATAAATCTACTTCATGCCTACGTGCAGCTCTGCCCTCATTCCAGAGACATGCAGCAGCTCTGAGGTCACAGAGCAGCGAGTGTTCTGAGCATGGGGGTAAGCTGCAGAGAGCTCTGGCCTGGCTTTGTCCAGGTAATGGTCAGAATAAGGCTCTGGTGGATGAAGAGGAAATGTATCTGACTACTTTACATGGTCCAGACAAAACTCAATATGAAACCCCTAATAACAGTTTCCTAGGGCCTGCATCTGGTACATCACCCCTGGGACCACAGAACTCCCGGGACATCCCAGGTGGGACCAGCAGTAGAGTCCAGAAACTCTGCTGTGCTTGTGCCAGCAGGTTGAGAGAGGTGATCCCGCCCCTCTGACTCAGCACTGGTGAGGCCGCAGCTGGTGTGCTGTGTCCAGATCTGGGCTTCCCAGTATGGATACACTGAAGAGAGTCCACTGAAGGACTGCAGAGATGATGGAGGGACTGGGGCATCTCCCATGAGGAAAGACTGGGAGATCTGGGACTGCTCAGCCTGGAGGAGAGAAGGGGGGTGGGTCTCATCAATGTACACCTGTAGGGAAGGTGCGAAGAATTCAGTGCCAGACCTTTCTCAGTGTTGCACAGTGACCACCTGAGAGGTGGCAGACATGAATTGAAGTACCAGGAAATTCTTCTTAAGCATAAAGAGAGTCTTTGTTGCTGCAAGACAGATTGAACACTGGGACAGGTTGCACAGAGGGGCTAGCGGGGGGTTCTCCATCCTTGGAGATATTCAAAAGCTGTCTGGACACAGTCCTGAGGAACCAACTGTGGCTGACTCTGCTTTGGGCAGGGGGATTGTACTAGATGATGTTCAGGGGTCCCTGCCAACCTCTGCAATGCTGTGACCTTCCTTCTGCTGATATGAGACAAAGCTTTACGGAACTTCAGACAGCACTGACACATCCTGTCCATGGCAGTGTCCTGGAGCTGATTTACATTTATAATTAGCACGGGGACATGGTCGGTTCTCCACTCTTCTCACCCTCTGACCCCTGCACAGCACTTCTGCACCACACTGAAAGACAAACAAGAAAATGCTGCTTCATTGAAACAGCCAAGTGCCATTTGTGGCTGTTGGACAGATTGTGAGGAACCCAGGGATGTCTCAGTAGAGGGGGAGCCATCAGTCAAGTGGATCCACTGTGAGATACTTCTCTGGGAAAGGGGGAGGTCCTGACCACTGGCAGGACATGGCATTACAGAGCGGTCTTGCCATGGTGTGTGGGATTGGAAAAAGTAACAAAAATTTCAGATGAAGACTGTGTCTGCCTTCTTGCCCTGTGCTGTGCTCTCTCATGAGGCAGAGCACAGTAGTTATCCCATGCCTGCTTCCTCTGCCCTCATACAGCATGCTGGCGCAGCTTTCTGATTGTTAATGCATCCAAGAGATATCAGCCAATGATCAAATAACCTGCCCCAAGGGAGGCAAAAATCTGTGTGGCCAGCATGGCAGAGGAGAGCTCCATTCTTCAGAGGGTTCAGGCTCTTGGCTGGGACAGGCCCAGTTGTCAGTACACAGAACAAATGGATGGGAAACAATGACTGAAATGGGGCTGCTTTACACCGTTGTCCCACTATTGCTAATGTCTGTGTAGAAGAACACAAAAGGGATTCATCTAATTAGCCAGTTTTACTCCTGGGACTGCAGAAGTCAGCCAAATTAGAAATGCCCATCGCAAACCCTCTCCCAGGTTTACCAGCCTCCAGGGGCTGGTGGAAGAGAGGCAATATAATCCCAAGACAGCAGTGTTTGGTACAGCATGTACCATCACACCCTGCCACAGGCACGGCACGTGGCACTCGGTCAAGCCATGCTGCTAAAGGGATGACACTGGAAAAGCATGTCAGGTGTCCCCCTCAATGATGGCTGCTCCAGGCTCCCTCTTCCCTTTGCTAATGCAACTCCCTTTTTAGTTTTCATTGCTGAAAGCTGGTCAGACTGTGAAATAATCAGCACTTGGAGCCCACTGTTTCTCTTGTCTCCAAGGAAACTCTGCTTTATGTTCAACATCAAAACCAGAATTTTCAGTCAGGGAAGTCTCTGCAGGTAGCAGCAAGGAAGCACCCTAAGTGGGAGAAGAAGGAGAAATCTCTGCAGAAGGAGAGGTATTGGAAAGAGTTGTGCACAGTTAGGCAGATATGGAAGGGCAAGGCAGGGGGTCACTGAAAAAGCTGTGCCAGTCTTTCCACGGTGGACTTCTGGTGCTGGGTCACCAAGGGAGAGGAGTTAAATAGCCCATCCTCACACGGTGGGAGGGGAGGCTCAGTACTTGCAAGGAAGGGACATGTCACTCTGCTCAGTGGTCTGAAAGTTGCTGTTAGCAGCTCTCAAGTTCTACTTGCTTTTGGGCACTCCAGAGTGGGAAGCTACAGTCCCCCCATTGCCAGCTGACTAAAACAGGTGCTTTGTGGTGCTTTGTCTTTGCAAGGATGGCAAAGAAGGAGTAGATGTCTCCACTCCCACCTGACTTCCTCCCATCAGTAGCTCAGTGCCTGTGATCAGGAGCATTAAGTCCAGCCACTGTGCTATTGGCTGGGCTTTTTTTTCACTCCTGAGGACCAGGATCTCTGTCTTCACAGGGTTTGTAGAACCCCCCTTGGCTGCAGGCATCCTCACCCCTCATACTATTAGATCCTTTGCAGCCTGGCCCATTGCTTGCCCTTGGGAAGGGACGTACAAGCTGAAAGCAGAGCAGCCAAAGAGCCTAGGTCAAAAATTTCCATTCACAAGCCCAACTCAGCCATCTTTGCATTGCTATAGCAGCCCCTGGAAGGGCTTTCTGCTCAGTAGGGCATTTGTGGTTTTTGATACCAAAATGTCAGCCAGCCCCCTCCCAGACAACTCCCACCACAACAGTGGGCCCAGGAAGAGAACAGATCTGCTCAAGGCCTAGCTACTGACCCATCTCTGTGAGAGAGCACCAGCTAAAGGGAGAGGAATCACAATAGGCAGTAATTTCAGCCCAGCTGAGCTCTACAATGACAAAGTGATCACCAACTGAGCAGTGGGTCTGGGGCCTAAGTCCAATACTGGAAGGACAAGTGCCACTCTCTGCAATGCTCCCTACTCATGCCAGCTTACTTACCACCTCCTGTGGTAAGGTTGTCTCGCTCAAGCTCCTCACCAGGCATTTGACTCCAGCCCAGGACACAGAGTCCCACTTCTAGAGCACCCTGCACTGGACAGACCCCTGTCCTAAAGCAGATGAGAGCTATCCTTGCCGCTCTCTCACGCACATGCCCAAGGAAATCTCCTGCCCTGCTTCAGCCCCTGGTACTGGCACCACTCTTATTCATGCATCCAGATTCACAGACAAAACCACTCACCTGGAACCAGTGCAGGCTGTCAAGCAGAGAGGGCAGTGAGTTGTTTTCGTCTTGGGGGATTATTCTGAGTTGTTTTGTTCTTTAATTCTTTCAAAGGCAGGAAGCAGGATTTTCTCCCTAGAAAGGTTCAGTGTTAGCAGAGAGCTCTGAGCAGTACCTCCTGAGAGAGGAAAGGAAGACTGTAATATGCTCAGGATACATGGCAGTAAGGGGTGGGGGAGTGGCATGTAGGAGGAGACAGAAAAAATCTTTGATGATTGCACCAGACCAGAGCACAGAAAGCACCTGTCACCAGGAGGTTGCATAGAGCCCTTACTGGGTTTCACAGTACCAGTGGGTTTGCACTTTCTTCTGCCTCCCCACACAAGCTTCAAGAAGAGTTAGCAGTAACAGACAGCAGGGCAGCTGTTAAATGAGAGACAGATCTCATCCCCATTCCACTCCTGCCCCTTACAAGGGCTCCTTCCACAAGGGAGGCTGCATGCATAAATCAATCCAGCAGCAACAGCTGAGCACTGGACAGGCAGGTCCTTCACAGGTCCAGTCTGTGTGCCCAGGACCTCTGAGGTCCAGACAACCCCTGTGGTTTATCCAGATCAGCCTTAGGGGATAGACATGTGTCTGTGCCTCAGCCAGACTGCTGCAGTTTCCCTTCGATGTATTAGGCACATCATAAAGAGGAACCAGTTCACTGAGCGTGCAAAGGAAATACACTAGCTGTACAGGCTGTCAGGGAGACAGGTTCTGCTTTCAAGGAAGCAGGCAAAACTTCCACTGCTGACTGATTTCTTAAATATTGATTCCTCATGCAGTTTCTTAGATAAAAGTCCCACATTTCAAATTTTTGATCAATGAACTATGTCAAAACCACAAGTCAGGTTGCAGGTGTGAGCACCACACAGCCCATGCTGGCAGAGTGAAAAATTATATTCAAAAATCAAGCCACAGCACCGAAGTTACAACAGCACCTCTGTTTCTAGCCCTACCAGATACATGACTCGCAATGGACATATCATGAAATGATATGATTTTAATGAAAGTAGCCTTCTCCTTAATTCAGGTGGCCCCAGAGTAGGGTTGTGCTCTGTGCTCTGGCTTTGGCATACCACGGCTGATATGTTGTGTCTTCAGCGGGAGCTTGTGACAGAGTTTGAACTCATCCAGGAGTAGGTCAAAGCCAAAGTGTCATGCTCATTTGACAGAGGACCTTGGAAATTAAATCCCCCCAAATCCTATGTCTCCATCGGCTCTGTAGGAAGAGAAGAACTGGACCTCTTCAGCCCAGGTTACAGAGCGCAATTCCCAGCACCAGCTGGCTTTTTCAGACATTGATCATAGAATTGTTTAGGTTTGAAAACAACTTCAAAATTATTGAGTGCAACCATAAATCAGGATGGTAATTTGATGGGACTTCACTCAATGAACCATTTGGAGTCTGGGTTCTTGACTATCTCTGCCATTCTCCCTTGTTGCTTCACACAAGCCATTGCTGCATCAGGAGACAAGGACACTTTCTGAACCAAATAAATTGCTTGGTCTTCACACTATTCCATGGCTCAAGTGGCACTAATGGCCCTAATCTTCCTATTGAAGGTTCAACAACATCTCAGGTCATGCAAGTGTCAACTGGGGACTGGAAATCCAAGTACTGTACCCTGCAAAGTTTCAGTCATCTTTCCAGCAAAACACATATTGGAATGGGCTACACAAGAAAATATTTTTATTCCAAAATTAATGTTTCTGGGTTTGAGGAAAAGGTGTGCTTTGCCTGTACCACGCATCAAAACCCTCCTGCAGAAATGTGGCTGAGAGCCAGTCCAGCCACAGAGGTAAAGGGAGACAGATTGTGGCAGCCCAACCTGGTACATGGCTGATCTTCTTTCCTGCTTCTGCTGGTTCACAACATCGGCCATTGCTGGGGCAGTCCCAGAGAAAGGACATCTCCTATTCCTCATGCCCCTACTTCTTGCATAGCTTGGCCAGAAGCTGGTCTTGCAGAAGGGCCCCTGAGAGCACTGCTGGCTACTGCTGGGGGCTGATGACCTCTACCAGAGCACTCCTGACCTGGACAAATGTGTTTCTGGTGCTACCCAGAGAGTGGCAGAGCACCCCTCAAATGCTGTTCTATTCCCCAGTTGCACCTCAGGCAGCAGTGAGTGGTTGTCCTTTCCACCTCCTATGCCTGAAGTTCGGCTTGGCTCCTAGAATCTGTGCTAATTCCTACCCTTGTTTTTAATCCCCTCGTTAGCACCCATAGGCCTTTACAAGCCATAAACTTGCAGTGACAAGTCCCTTAAACCTTGTCCTTTGGCAACTTCTTCTATATTTTGACTTGTACCTGTGGCAAATTCCAGACAACTTTGAGTTATTAAATAGGACACAAAGCAGCAGCCTGAAGCTATGGAGGAGGTGAAGAGCTCTGCTCCCTCAGGATGGAGCTGCCTGATGCCCAGACAGTCTTTCCAGGGTAGGGCAATCCTTGGGGAACAAACCCCATGGTCAGCTAAATCCCCCAAGTCTCTCCTTGTTCTATGAGTGCCAGGCACACTTGATCATCCACATCAAACAGAGGCCACATGATGCTCTATGTTTTCGACAACGGGTAAAAAGGAAACTCACAATGTCAGCTTGTGAGAGGCAAGGAGAAAAGACATGACAACTGCACCTCATGTCATGGAGTCACCTTACAGAGGGTGTTCTGATGCTATCCTTGCACAGCTGCTTGAAGATAAAGGAAGGACTTGATGGGAAACAGCCTGGAACAGCTTTCCAAAATCAGCTCCCTGGAAATTTCCTCCACAAAACACCTTTCAAAATGATTTATGCTAATTCCACAAGTAGACTAAAAATGTTACGTAGGGACAGGGCACTTTGTTTTGCACCCATTCCATCTTTAAATGCATCCTCAGTATGTATTGATGCCTTTTTCTCTAGTCCTAGAAATATGAGCCAGGCACAGTTAGGGTGATAAAAAGGGGTACCTTTATATTAGAATCCTTAGATGCACAGTCCATTGGGTGGAAAATGCCAAAGATGCTTGCCCCGTGTGACACGTGTACAATTTTTATAGATTTTGCAAATTGAAATATCTGACAAGAGCCCCCCAATTAGAAGTACACTCGATGAAGTCATGCCCCCTAGCTCTAGCACTTTCTAAATCCTCCACCCTCAGATAAGGACCAGGCCCTATTTATAAAAATATGTCTCGAAGAGCTGTTTTCAACCTTGGTTTCTAAGGAGAACCAAGATAGCATAGGGGTCCTGGAATTTGTTTTGTCTTTCTGCCTAGAAAAATACTAAAGCTAAGTTACAATAATAGACTACAAAGCTACAAATATATGTGTAAAGAATACTGAAAATATATAAAAGAAAAAAGGTAAAAATTCAGACGCATCAGTATCTCTGCCCAAACTGGAAAGACTCTAGTCCTAAACAAGTGAAGTTCTGGGCAAAGGACTCTGGAGACAAATTTTTACAAAGGGCTTGTGTATCTAAAGGAGAGGTTTGCAGGTCTAGCAGAACAACTCCTTTATCATCTCTGCCTTTTAAGAAAGACTGACTTCTATTGGATCTTTAAAAAGCAAAACACCTAAAAATGGGCTAAGGGTTGACTCGTAATGAGGTAAATCTCCCATGTCAGTCTCTGTTAGAATGCAGTTAGTGTGTCCAGTTTGGACACACAACCTGGAGGAGGCATTGAGGCTGCGGGGCTGGGATACAAAACCCAAGTAGATGGTTGTATCCACTGTCCCATGGCTTTCCTGGCTTCCAGCAAGCACTTAGCATATCTGCCTTTTGAAAGTGCTTGATTTCTCTGAACTGCTGGAAAAAACCCCCTTAAGGACCATGATGTAGTGAATGGCAGGTAAGTGTGACAGCCCTGTCAACTGAACATGTGGTGACTGGGAGGATGGATATGGACCATCCATATCTAGACCTGTCCTAGGACATGGATACTTTCTGCTGGAGTGTAAAAAGCCACCGGGATATTCCCTGCTGCTAATTGTCATGGGGAAAGATGTGATTTCTTTGTGTGTTAAGCAATCCTTCAGCCCTCCCTTCCCTGGATTTTGCAATTCTATAGTCTTGTTCTCCTTGTTACAGTAACCTTAATTTGGGGGTTGGTATTAATTCTGTCTCCTGCATTGCTCACTGGCCCTGGGAACAGAGTCCAATTATGCAGCTGTGACCTTCATTACAAGTTAGCAGACTTTCTGCAAATGAACTTCCTTCATGTTTCACAGAGCTGCTCAAATAATGGAATTTCCTTCCTATGGGAAATGCCAATCTTTCAACATCTATTTTTGCCCTATTTTTTAACAAAATGTCAAAATTTCAACTCTTACCACACATGAAGCTTAGGAAAATTTAGAAATGTAAAGAAATGTTTTGGTTTGGATCACACTGATGCAAGTCTACTCCTACCTGAGCTATAGTATTTCTTCATGTAAGTGCCTCTCATAATTTTTTTACCTCATTTTTTATAGACTACAGGTCTCATGGTGCTCTGCAGCGTCCCCGTGTAGCCAAGCTGCTATGGTGCATTTTCCTGGATGTGGCCTGGAGGGAGGAGCAAGGGCCAAGGAGAACAGGGCCCAGAGAGCTAAAAGAGAAAGAGCATGTGATGCCATTCCCACTGACAGCACCTGCCAGAACATTCGGTTAGAATTTCTGATGGGACAACAAAACAAAGAGGGTAAAGTTAAAAAAATTTATATCCAATGACAAAAATTATTACCCCCAAAATTTGTCTGGGTAGTTTCAACTGATGAGTGAGACAAAGTTTTGTGAGTTTCTGAAGTTTCTGTCATTCTAAAAGTGCCCTCATTTTCTTCTTGACTCTGCTGAGAGTGTATGTGACTGAGGCATTTTAGCTATTTTGAATCCCAGCTCGTGCTCCCTGCTTCTTCCAGGTGCACAGGGAACTTGAGCTGTGCACTCCTAGGAGGAGTTCTGCGCTGGGAGTTTGTGTGATTTGTTATGTACATTTTGCTTTTAGCAATCCCTGTAAATCACTATACAGGCACAGCCAGTGCAAACTGCAGATTCTCGTAGTGGTTACTCTGAAGCCTGACTTTTCAAAAGCACCATTTTCTCAAACAGTTTGAGAAACTACACTGCCAGTGCCACTGGAGAATAAATCCCCTGCTCCCATCCTGAGAGGCTCTCTGATGGAAACTCACCTGGTTCCCACAGCATGACAAGAGGGGTGAGGAGTAATTTTGATTTTCTTCCCTGCCCTGATCCACCTCTTCCTCTCAGCCCCATGCTTGTCTGCTGCACTACAAACCAGCAGTTGTTCAGCCTATTTGAAAGATACTTGATTCAGGTTTCATGCCATAAACAAGTTCTTTCTAAAGACCTTTTTATTTTCACTTGCCTTATTGTATTTGTACATTTAATTCTACTGTATTATGTGTTTTACCCATTACTTGGGAATGCAGCTTTCTTCCACTGCTTGTGCTGCACAGAGACAATTCCAATGCCAATGTGGCACTGACTTTTCTTCCTTTCCATGAGCACGTTGCATCTCTCCTTCCTTCCCACCTCTGCTCTGCCTCTTGCAGCCTGTGGTTGGCTGTGCTTTCTACCTGCACAATTGGCCTCCTGGTTCTCAGGCTCCCAGGTTTAACAGCTCTCTCCTCTGCACTATTGTGGTTTCCATGCAGAGTGGAGTTTCAGTGAAGATGCCAACAGTCATCAGCTGCCTGGCTGAATATCAGCACAGAGTTTATGTTCTTTGTCACAGAGGCTGAAAAATCACTTTCTGCTTCTGCAGTAGATCAGTTATAAATGCAAAATACCAGAGCTGCCTTCTCTATGAGTTATTGGCATTTTAATTATTAAACAACTCTTTACACATATATGAGATTCTTCTTTATGGTAATAGGCAGTTTTCTTGCACTCACTTATAGATTTGAACAGCTGAACTCTACATGTGCCCAATTGCTCTGGCTGCTCTACAGAGGGATGTGCAATGCAACCTCACAAGTGAATTCACAGTAGATAGAAGCATTTCTCAGGGCCCATCTTTGTACACCCTTTGAAGCACTGTGAAATACAGTCTGCCAGAATGACAGGTGCCATGACTCCCATGGATTGCCCTTACAAATATATTATTTCTTCTTGAAACTCGGGCAAAATCTTCCAATAAGAGAATGTCCTGCTATGAAGAAGAATAGACTTCAGTACAGCACAAGGTGGATGTGCCTTGCCACAGAGGCCGGAGAAAGCAGTGTACATATGAAGACTGGGCCATTCCCTGTCCCTTTCTCCAGACCCTTATTTCTGAAAACCACTATCTGTCCAGGAAGACGCATTTCAGACTGGCACATTAACTGAATACCCACAATATAGTGACATGAATGCCATCTGACTTTATCTCTTCATTTCCTGCCTTGTCTGATCTGACTCCATTCCTTCTGAGTCATGCTTTCAAATAGTGAGGATCAAACCTTACGTGGTTTTTTTCTGTGGTCCAGGGTAGTGTTCAGTTTGAAAAAGCCCTCTGAGATCATCAAGTTCAGCCATTCCCCCAGCACTGCCAAGCCCACTACTAACCCATGTCCTGAAGTGCCACATCCAAATGGCCTTTAAATCCCTGCAGGGATGGGGACTCCACCACTGTCCTGGGAAGCTGTGTCAGGGCTGGACAGTCCTTTCGGTGAAGAAATTTTTCCAGTCTGAACCTCACCTGGTGCAACTTGAGGTCATTTCTTATTGCCACGTCCCTTGTTCCCTGGGAGGAGAACCCAACCCCCACCTGGCTCCACTTTCCTGTCAGGGAGTTGTGGAGAGTGATAAGATCACCCCCAGCCTCCTTTCTCCAGGCTGAGCCCCTCCAGTTCCCTCACCTGCTCCTCATCAGATTTGTGCTCCAGACCCTTCCCCAGCTCTGCTCCCTTCACTGGACATGCTACAGCCCCTTTAATGTCTTTCTTGGAGTGAAGGGCCAAAAACTGAACCCAGGACTTGAGGTGGGGCTCACCAGTGCCCAGCACAGGAGGACAGTCACTGCCCCGATCCTGCTGGCCACACTATGGCTGCTACAGGCCAGGTGCCATTGGCCTTTTTGGCCACCTGGGCTCATGTTCAGCACCCCCAGGCCCTTCTCCGCTGGCAGCTTTCCAACCACTCTGCCCCAAACCTGGAGTGTTCCATGGGGCTCTTGTGACCCAAGGGCAGGGCCTGGCACTTGGCCTTGTTGAACCTCACACCACTGGCCTTGGCCCATTGATCCAGCCGGTCAAATTGCCTCTGCAGAGCATTCCTGCCCTCCAGCAGATCAACATCCCAGCCAGCTTGGTGTCATCTGTGAAATGACTGAGGGTGTCCTTGATCCCCTCGTCTAGATCATTGATGGGCCCAAAACTGAGCCCTGGAGAACACCACCGGTCCCAGCTGCATGTGACTCCATTCATCACCACTCTTTTGGTTCAGATGTCCAGACAGTTTTTACCCATCAAAGAGTACACCTGTCCAAGCCATGAGCAGACAGTTTCTGTGGAATACAGTGGGAAACAGTGTCAAAATCTTTACGAAGGCTGAGGTGTACAACATGCACAGCCTTTCCCTCATCCACTAAGCAGGTCAGCTCCTCACAGAAGATGAGGCTAGTCAAGCAGGACCTGCCTTTCATAAACCCATGCTGGCTAGGCCTGATCCCTTGGTTGTCCTACACATGCCATGTGACAGCTTAAGATGATCTGCTTCACGACCTTCTCTGGCACTGGCTGGCCTGTAGTTCCCTGGATCCTCCTTCCAATCCTTCTTATACGTGTGCCTCACATTTGCTAACTTTCCATCACCCAGGACCTTTCTGACTGACCGGGACTGCTGGTAAAACATGGGAGAGTGGCTTGGTGAGCTCTTTTGCCACCTCCTGCAGTATCCTCGGATTTATGCTGGTCTAAGTGGCATAGCAGGTCACTGGCCATTCCCTCCTGGATTACAGAGTCTTCATTGTGCTCCCCATCTCTGTCTTCCAGTTCAGTCCTCTGGGTACCTTGAGGATAATGGTGCTATTAAAGACTGAGGCAAAGAAAGCATTAAGTACTTTAGCCTCTTCCTCATCCTTTGTGGCAATGTTTCTCACCGCATCCAATAAGGGATGGAGATTCTCCTTGGCCTTCCTGTTGCGATGTGTCTACAGAAACACTTTTTGTTATCTCTTACAGCAGTGGCCAGGTTAATTTCTAGCTGGGCTTTGGCCCCTCTAACTTTCTCCCTGCATAACCTCCCAACATCCTCATAGTCCTCCTGAGTTCCCTGCCCCTTTTTCCAGAGGTGATAAATGCTCTTTTCCTCCCTAAGTTCCAGCCAAATTTCTCTGTTCAGCCAGGCCAGTCTCTTCCCCACCGGCTCGTCTTTTGGCACATGGGGACAGCCTGTTCTTGTGCCTTGAAGGTTTCCTTCTTGAAGAATGTCCAGCCTTCCTGGACCCCTTGGCCCTTCAGGGCTGCTTCTCAAGGGACTCTCAATCAGTCTCCTAAACAGACCAAAGTCTGCTCTCTGGAAGGCCAAGGTGGCAGTTCTGCTGTCTCCTTTCCTTATTTGTCCAGTACCAAAAACTCATTATCTCCGTGTCCAGACAGCCTCAGCTGTCACATCCCCCACCAGTCCTTCTCTGCTCACGAACAGCAAGTCCGGCAGGGCAGCTTCCCTGGCTGTCTCACTTTCCAGCTGTGTCAGGCAGTTCTCTTCCACGCACTCCAGGAACCTCCTAGACTGTTTTCTCTCCGCTGTGTTGTATCTCCAGCAGACATCTGGTAAGTTGAAGTCCCACACAAGAACAAGGACCAGTGATTGTGGGGATTTTTCCAGCTGCTTATAGAATGTTTTATCTGCCTCTTCTTCCTGGTTGGTCAGGCTGTGACAGTCATTGACATTCCCCCTTAACCATAAACATAAGCATTCAACCTTATCATTGTGATGCCTTTATCAGCCCAAAATGCACACGTGATATAGGGCTATGACACTTTTATAAGTTTAGCATATTAGCATAATTGACAAGAATTCCCAATTAGAAGTACAGTTAATAAAGTAATTCCCCCCTTGGTTCAGCCTCCTACTGAAGCCTTCCCACCTTGGTTATAGCCCCACATTGTTTATGTCTACATACATAGGAAAGCAGAAGAATGGCCTTGGTTCACTGAAGAAGGAAGATTAGAATAGGATTCCAGGAATGTGTCTGTCTTAATAGACTACTGGAAAAGTACTGAAGTAAACTAAGAAACGATATAACTATGCAATACAATAATCATCTACAAAGCTATGACTATATGAAAAATATATAAAAAGAAAAAATCTTGTGGCATCAGTTGCCATTATTAAGCTCGAGGCAGTCAAAACACTCCCTCACACACAGGGTTACCCCAACACTTCCCCTTCCATGCCTGTCCCTTCTGACAAGTCTACAGCCACCCATTGCAGCACTCCAGTCATGTGAGTTGTCCCACCATGTCTCTGTGATGGCAACTATGTTGTAGTTTTCCAGATGCACCGTGGTTTCCAGCTCCTCCTGTTTGTTGTCCATGCTGCAGGTATTGGTGTAGGTGCACTTCAGTTGGTCTATTGATACCACCACCTTTTTGGAGGGAGAAGTCCTAATTCCTATGTGACCATTCTCAGATGATTCCATGGTTTCTAACGCATCAAAAATTCTTGCTTCTTTGCTGCCACATCAATCTCCATCCCTTTGCAAGCATGGAGATGACAGACTGAAGGACCTCACTAGCACACCATCTCTCAAACATCAGCGCGCCACCCCCAGGCTTATCTCTAGTGAGCCTGGGTTATTCACCTTTGTAATTTTTCTCACTTTGTCTTTTCACTGCTCTGTTCCCTCCTCAGCAGCACTTTCCTGCTGCTCTTCCCTAAGTCCCCAGCCTCCCTGCCACCACAGGTGGGTGATGATGAGGTAACAAAGAATGGTTAGGATGAAGGAAATCCCAGGCAAGAATAAGAGGTGGGTTCTTAGGAAGCAAAAGGTTATTGAGTTGGAAGCAATCACTCTGAAACAGTTTCTGGCTTGATTGTTGTTAGAAGCTCCCTGGTAACCCAAGAATCTTCAGTATAGAGTGATGTTATCCCATAGGACAACCATGGTAGTAGGAAGGCCAAAACTGGAAGAGCAGCTGTGTTGAGAGGAGCTACATTTAGGTTGCACTATATTGTTTGAATGCATTTTTTATGTAGCCAAGCAATTTAAAAAAAAAGCAAACAATCCTTGGCAGCAGCAGCAACAGTCTTCTGAACCATAGTGGACACAATCATTATTTGTTCTGAGCGTGGTTTGTTTCTGTGGCTAAGACTCTGCAATAGACAACTTCATGTACGCCCTGTTCCATGTTAATAGACCGAAATGTCTGAACTGGCAATTAATTATTTCAGGGGAATGGCTTGCATGATATTGCAACAACAGCATGTGACTTTCATTTGGATATCCTCTATTAATACAACCAAAGGATGTCCCAAAGCCTTTCTGTTGCTTCAAGTAGCTTGGTCTGATACTGCTATGGGCTGTCTGCCTTCTCTGAGCTGGGAAAACAGGATGGCAATGCTTCATTTCTGCTGCTCTGATGATATATTTGTCCAAATTTAACTTGGCCCATTTTCTTTGGCATTCTCCATATGGTATTACCATTGGCATTGTGCTCTTCTCCAACAGCACCCAATGCTATGTATTTGTATATGTATTACAAGGACAAAAGGGACCAAGTGTGATCATCTAATCTGACCTCCTTTTTCAGGACAGGAATAGTCCTGTGTTAATTATTTTTCTTTTAAGTAGAATATACTATTTAAAAAAAATTTTGGAACCTGCATTACCACCTTCTGGTGGTCATGAATTCACCACAGTTTCAGGCAAATTATGTAAGCCTGGGTCTACCTGACCCTGGATATGATGCATAAGCACTCAAGGAGGAAGAAGCAGTCAGCTGCTGCTGTAGAGGAGCTGAACCAAACCTGCTAATGCTGATGGTAATGCTGACATTGACACGCCAAGAGGCTGTAGCTTAATCACCATGGGTAAGCAAACATGCGTGCATACAGCACCTGCAGGCAGTCTTAGAGGCTAAAATGCAAATGGGGTCGGTGGTATGAAAGTCTTAGTCAAGGTGGATGATCCTGCAACTGTCACTGGGACAGCAGCACCTCCAAGTTTTTTCCAGATGCACCCTCAAATCATCACTTCCCTCAGCATAGATTCACATGGTTCCTCTTCCTCTCTTTCCAAGAGAAATCTTAAACTACAGACTGAAGTGTTATGTTGACTTCTGGGGTCTGCTTTTGCAATTTGCTGTCCATTGGGAGTCTACCCTATTATTCAATGGCTTTCTGGAAGAAACCACAAGACTTCAGAGAATGCAGACAGCTCTAGAGGAAATCTACACCATTGGCTTTCCTTCACTGAATTGCAGAATCCCCTAAAACTATCTGCTTTCAACCATTCCTCATGAACTTTGTATTTCACTCTCTCAAGTTCTCTCTAGAAAAAGCACCTCTCTCTTCTTCAGAGACTTTATATCACTCTGTTAATGACACTCTTCTGTCATGTTTCTTAGGCTCCTAATTTTGACAAAATATCTGTTTACCTTGGGGTAGAGCCTTGCTGTAAGACCCCCAAGCGGAGAACTCAAAGGTTCCCAGATCCAGCAGGAATCTCCAAATCTTCCTCACTGTGGAGCATCTCCTGGAAGCTGTATCAGAAAGATACAGGATCTCCTCTTTCAGACTGCAGGTGACAATACATGCATCTCCTTGCCAAACTGCCTTTGTTGTCAAATGGTATCTTACACCAAAGGCATATGTAGCTATGCCTATCTTTGTATCTTGTCCAGTCAGCAAGATTTCTGCCAGATCACTCTTTTATAGATGTTAATATATTAATGCAGTCTGAAGCCAATAAACCAGCTTTCAGATTAACCATTGAACAGGTTCAGCTTCATAAGCTTTGCCCTTTCTGCTACATCTTTGAAGTATTACAGGGGGAAGCATGGACTTATCTTCAAACAGTTCTCCAGAGCTGGTGTCTCAGGGATCAGTTTGCCCCCTTTGGTGCTACAGAAGGGTTTGCCAAGCACACTTCACCCACTGAGACTGCACAGATCTGGTGCCTGGATCTCCCTGGCCCATGAAGGAAGCATGCACAGACAGTAGTGGGCTGTGATTCGGAAGGTCTCCATACATGGGAAGGGTGCACCAAGCTGGCTGTCCTGTGCCAGCACACAGCACAGTCGTCTAGAGGCAGTCACACTATATGGGATCACTCCTGCCTCCAACCAAGCATCCTTTCCAAGTTCCCAGACAGGGAGTTTTCTCCCCATTCCCTATCATGGGTCATAAAGCAGATGGGTCATGAGGTGGCCCCAGATGCCTGTGGGTGTTAGGCTGAGCTCAGGCAGGCATGTGGGGCTCAAGTCCTTGCTCAGGAAAGTGTGGAATGGTGCTGTGCTGGCTGCACACTGTCAACAGAGGCAACACAAGCTATCTCACAGCTCATTACAGAAACTGAGCCAAAGGGAAGACACGTTCCCAGCTTATCAGGCCACCTCCTCTGTGAGCTCTCTGATCTACTTTTCCAGTGATTGCTCCTGACCTAGGAGAAGCCCCTGAGAAATCTCACCGTTCATAGCCTGCAGCTAAATGGGCATCTGCAAGCAGCCATGGTGGGGAGACAGCAGCATGGCATGCAAAGTCTGATTAACCAGATGGAAAATTCCACTCTTCTTCATCAGAGCATACCATGCTGAAGAACTTGGGAAGCAAACCAGCCCTGTGTTTATCTGCTTGCCAGGCTGCTGGTCTGCTTTGGTCCCATGAATGGTGTACATTTGCCAGGATACCTGCATTATCTGCTCAGCCCTCTTTTAGCACTATGATAAGAAGTACCTCTGGAACAGCATCCTGCACACTTTGCTCTGCTTTGAAATATTTTTTTAGCACTGCTGACAGTCAATGCAGTGCAACATGAAGGGTGAGGCTCCAGCATGGGGACCAGCGGAACCGACCCCTCCTTCAGCTCTGGCCATGCTGAGCACAAGAAACCCATTCCCCTGACGCTTGCACTCCTTGCACCTCTGCTAAGTGATCAGCCTGGACATGTCCTCACCCCAGGTTAATTCAAACCCTGCTACCTCGTGTAAAAATGGTCAAATTTACAGACTCTTCTTACTTAAACACATGAATGATAAAGTAACTAATGAATGCCAGCCTTTCAACAATTCAGGAATCCCGTCTGAAAGCCTTTGTGTGCTCCCAGCAACCATCGCTTTGACTTACTTGCCCTTCTTCCCGGTGCTTTCCCACACACAAACACACTCTTACCTCCCTGATCTGCAGCTGTGCTCACAGCAGGTTAGTTTAGTTCCCTGTGAAGAGGTGAGAAACGCGTGCGAGTGTCTGGGCAGAAAAGCCTCGTGCTACAATGTCACTCAGGTCACCAGTGTACAGCCAGTGCTAACCAATGGGAATAAATCCCATGGGAATTACACAGCTGTAAGTCCTGGAAACTATGCTTCACACTGTGAATGTACTATTGCTGGTTCCCTGGCAATGAAATCATACAAAACCAGCAAGTAAAAAATCATTTTTAACGTACAACATTATTCAGACTCTGCCCTCTAACACTCCTCTACCATGGAGTGTCTCACTTGCTAATGGCCACAAAGCACCCGCTGCCTCTGATCGCAGCAGGGAAGAGGAAATGCAGAGCAAGTGGCTGCACAAACGATCCCAATCCCGGCGGGGGGGGGGAGGCCAGTCGTCCACCTTGTAGCAGGAACATGCTTAGACACTGCCAAGAAGGGGAACGAGCCTCAGGAATGAAGTGATCTCTACGGGATTTTACTTAGGTATGCAGCTACAAGGCTATTTAGTAAGGCTTCAATTCCATTATATGCTTCCCTTGGATGAACTTATATATGCATATATGTTTCATCCACATGTTTAAAACATTGTCTGAAAAATGAGTTGATGGGGGAGGTCTGTTAGCACCTTCCAGATCAGATAATTTAAAATGTGGTGTCAGAAAAGAGAATGAAATTTAAAGAAGTGGTGCTTGCTCAGTCTAACCAACCAGGCATCTAGCACAAAAAATTACATACTGAGTTCTGGTTAAAATGCATATTTTGCATAGCTGTCAGGGAAAATGTAAAAGATCAATAGAAAGCAGTGACATAGCCAATATACTGCATTAGGCAGCTCAGCTCCTTCACAGTCCAAGAGCAAAGCTGCTTTTTGAAGGTCAGAAGTGTATGAACGTCTGTTCACAAAACCTGGATTCACGTAAAAACTGTAAGGACAAATTATATTAGTGATATCCCATACCCTCATCCCCTCTTCCTGGGATGGTGGGAAACGCACTAAATCTCTGAAAACCAGAAATAAAACAGAGTATTTCTGATCCTTTCAAGTCTCTTACCATCTTTAATGCTTCCCTGGATCGGGAATTTGGGATCTCCTGTATGATTAACAAAGTCTTCATGCAAAATTGAGCAGAGTATTACCTTAACAGGGTGCTCACCATACCGTCACACTGTAGACCTGGAGTAAAGGTTGTGGA
Organism: Coloeus monedula; assembly: GCF_965178545.1. Lineage (NCBI taxonomy): Eukaryota > Metazoa > Chordata > Aves > Passeriformes > Corvidae > Coloeus > Coloeus monedula. Next base: position 1,036,828 of record NC_138807.1, on the reverse strand, counting down.
GGGCTCGGGGGAGGGGAGGGGGGGTAGTTCAGACTGGCTCAGGAACTAAGCTCTGCCGGTTCAGGTCGAATGACAGGCTCTGCCTACTCCCAACTGCACAGTAACGCCAGGCGCTGAGCTTTTGCGGATGGAGAGAAATCCTTTGGAGAGGAGGGGTTAGCCACAAGCATCATATCCACAGCTCGTTCCTTATTCCTTCTTTGTGCCCGTGGCTTCCGCTGGCTCCACCACCCCCAGCCAGCACGAGGCCGCTGCCCAGGGCCGGGGGGCACGGGGGGCAGGGCAGGCTGTGGACAGCGGTGGACAGCGGGGTCCGGGTTATCCCCCAGTGCTCTGTGAAGAATGGCATGGCTGGAACAGGCACACGTGGGGCTCAGCGAAATGCCGGGCAGTGGCGTCTGAGAGCAGCAGGGGTTGCAGCGGCAGGACACAAGGAAGAGCCAGGAGGCCTTGATAGGGAAGATGTGTGATAATGTCTTTACAAACAATTCGATGGGTGAGGGCACGGGTGCTAACGTCTTTGAAGGGGGTCTTAATGTCTTTACTGCCTTCAAGCAGCAGGTTTGTTACAGAGCCCAGGGAGCTCGGCTCCTGAAACAGACAAGTGGGTCTGCACAGGCCTGAACTTCTGAGCTTTGCGATAAAATGCCAGCTTCAAGGGGGACTGTGGTGGGCGGTTTGGGAAGGCTGCACCTTCCTGGTACCTCAGCCAACGGGGAAAGGAAGAGGGCAACCTGCGGCCGGGAGTGCAGGATAAAAGGAGGCTGCGCCCTCCGAGACCTGGAGAGAGAAAACCCCGCGGGCGTGTGCCCCAGGGCACTCTCTCCCTTTATTCCAATAAAGTTGCAGGGCTCCTCTGTCTCTTTTATGGACACTGGCTTTTCAGTGCGTGATTTTCAGTACAGCCTGAAGTCAATCTTGCAATGCTGAGGGGGGCAGAGTCTGCCCTGGGGATAATGTGGACTACCGCTGATAATCTGCTGTTTCGTGAGAACAACGAACCGTTTTCAAACGAAAGGCTGTGTCCTCTGAAACCTCCAGAGAGACCTCATGGGGATGTGCCCCAGTGGATTCTCTCCCTTTATTCGAATAAAGTTGCAGGACTCCTCTGTCTCCTTTGTGGACACTGGCTTCTCTTAGCATGATTTTACACACAATTGCTTCTTTGCCAGTTTGGAGGAACCAGTTTCCACAGACCTGATTGTAGGTGAAAGCCATTGAGGCAATCTGCCACATTACTCTGCACTTCTCATAGCCTGCCTTCGCTATTACAGACATATCGTTTGCAGCCTTCCTACCTCCATCAGGATCTCACTATTAGCAAGGAAGGGATGGCTCAGTCATTCAGCAGTTTTGTATTTCTATTTTAGGCCAGTGAGGTACAAGGCAGTCAGCAATGCTGCTCTGCAGAGAAGAACAATACCTGAGGAAGGTCTACCACTGCCTTGCATCTTACACACCTAATTTTTACTTGAAATATTTCCTTTCTGGCTCTAGAGACAAACAAGTATCAGCAGCATGGGCCAGCTGTCATAAACATGCTTGTGGCTCTGATATGCTTGCAACCTGATGGACCTCATCAGCAGAATGGCAACAATAATCTGAATAATCTTTGTAGAAGATGCTCACTTCTACTGCTTTAAAACAAGAAAAGTTTGACTACTGGAGACTGATACTGGATTTGTACAGTGTTGCTGTGAAAGTGTGTGTAAGGTTGTTTTGCAAAGCTGAGGAAGGAGACTGATAGTACATTTTGAGTGTGTTTACATCAAGCTTTAAAAGTCCTGAAAGCTTTTTTTTATTAAAAAGAAGCAGCAAAATGTGTTCCCTTTTGAGTTTTGTTTACATCAAAATTCATGTTTTCATATTTCAGCAAACTTTTCGTTGTACAGAGACAGTTGCCTCCTCTGCATAAATCTCACATCTAAAAACTTCTGTTGTCCACCCTAGCACTTTCTCATTTCTAGTTTGCACCTGAGCATTTAGCTTGGAAAAGGGTGACTCGTCTTCCTTTAATCTGAGACGGCACCCAGCAAACGAGATGCAGAAGGAAACAGACAATCGTTCATGTCCAGCATGGGAAGTGACAGCCCCGTCCGTCCATGTGTGGCAGTGGGAGCAAGGAGTGCTGCTGCTACGGGCACTGATGTGCAAAGCATGCAACAATATGGGTATTTGTGATATCTACTGAACTGCCGAGATCAGGGTAGTTTTGCTGGAGAATCAGTCTTTGTGGTTACAACCACTCCCGCCAGCTCTTAGTCCCAGACAGGAATGCAAAAAGCTATGGTGTCTAACCCTGCAGCTCCTCCCCTAGGGAAGCCTATTCCATCTTTTAGAGCCTTTTGGAAGCTTCAGTGGAGCTAAGGGGCTCTTTGGTGCTAAGGGGATTCTCTGCAATGACCCCTCTGCTTACAGAGGCAGACCCCTCTTCAAGGGTAAGTTGCAGGGAATTGTCCAGTTCAGCTCCCTGTAATGTGCCAGTTTCTGGCAGAGGTGGCAAATGCAGTGTTGCTGGTTTCTTAAGTTTTCACTGCCTGGTACAGGAGCACAGGGTATAAATTGGCCAGGAATATTTGGTGCCATCTGCCCTGGGTAGTGCAAGGTGCCTGCATTATTCCATGTGGCATGTTGCTGCTATGCCTCTGCTTGGCCCCAGAGTAAAGTTTTAGGGGCAGGGAGCTGGAGCTGGTTCCAACTTGTCAGTGAGGCTGGTGTTGTTGCTTGTCTGTGTCAGTGCAGGAATTTCATTACTGACCATATTCCTTTGCTGTACAGCTCTGATAGGCTGATATTCCCCCATTGCATCTCTAGCATGACATCTCTTGGACAGTGCCTCCTATAATCTTCCTGAAGGTAAGATGTGCTGGTGTAAGTGGTGGTAGGAACAGTGTCAAGGTAGACTTCTGAAAAGTTATCTGGGCTCTCTGCACTTGCCTTCTCCAGTGGCCATAAAGAACACTGATTTGAGAAATGAGGGCAGGCATGCTGCCATCCTGGTACCTTGGGATCTTCCCCCACACCCTGACCTCAGCATTTTCAGCACTCTGACCCTTCATGCTCCCGGGTGTGAGAGCATGTGCCTAGCCTGTCCACTTTGGATGAGCAGAAAGTTGCTGCGTCCATGCCTAATGTCCCTCAGAGGCTAAGCTCACCATGGTGTTAACCAGGGAGGAGTGTGTTTGAATTCATACTGGAAAATTAGAAACATGTGGGAAGCCTGTGCTGAATTGCAGCTACTCAGGGAGGGTCCTGAAAGGGGTCATGGTTGCTCAAGTTCATGGCTAACAGGTCTAGTGCCCTGATTGACAAAGGTGTAGTGCCCTGCTTAGCATGGCCAGAGGACCAAATACTGTGCCTGAGATAGAGCCATAGCTGAATATGCAGATCCCCATCCTTAGCCAGATGCCTTCAGCTGTGTGCCTCATGCTTTGCTTGCTACAGATGTTTCTCTGACATCTCAAGTCTAGGAAGATGCCATTTAGAATAAAAGATGGAATTCAATACCCAGTGGTTTCCCAAGAAAATATTCTAACTGCCTAATCACAAACTTGTCGTGGCAAAAGTCATGCTGGATAACCCCAAGTAGTATCAGCCTTTGGGACAGACACTGATTATGAGGCACATGAGAACCAACACCTAAAACTTATTTCCTCCTTAATATGCCCCACAGTTTTAAATGTCCACAGTCTGTAATTCCAGTTTTCCAAATTGTTGTTGATGGTATTTTTCAAGTACTATATTGAAGCTAAGACAGGCTTCGACTGCTTTTGTTATGTTCCAGGCTGCTGAAGGATCTTTAAAAACATAATGAAGGTAAAGATTGAAGATACCCAAGGTACTGATTGTTTGCAGGTGTATCAGCAAACGTGTCTGTTTAATCATTTTCCTGTAAGTCATTCTCCTGCTGTACAACCTGCACAGACCTGAACCCATGCACGACCTTGCCTCAGACTTCCTGCCTCTCCCAAGCTGCTGAACCTCCAGGTGAAGGTTGGGGGACTGTGTTCCTCCCACCGTCAGCAAAGAACAGGTCCAAGACCACCTGATGGAACTGAATAGGCATAAATCTGTGGAGCCTGATTAGATGCATCCCAGGGTCCTGAGGGTTGATGTAGTTGCCAAGCCATTCTCCTTCCTATTTGAAAAGCCATGGTGGTCAGGTGAAGTCCCAGTGATTGGAAAAAGGAAAACATCCATCATACTTTTAAACAGGTGTCATGCTTTTAAGCCCAGCTTGAAATTCAGCCTTAGGCAGCTGCTACCCCTCCCATAAGAGAGAAACAAAAGTCAGAGATAAGAGCAATTTACTGGAAACAGTAATGCAATAAGAAAACCAACAGTAACAATTTTAATAACAGAAGTATACAAAAAGAGGGTGATTTACATTCAAAAAAGTGCTCACTGACTGACCAACCAACCAACCTGGCAGGTGCTGCATGGTTCTGAGACAATGAAGAAAATGGCCCTTGGGCCCCCCATGTGAACCTTTTTCCCCCTTGCTTCTCAGAAATGAGAATCCCTCATTTCCACCCCACCTCCCTTGATGTGATGTCGATGGTATAGAATAACAACCTGGGCACACCCACAGAGCTCCAGGTTCTGCCCCCTCATGGCTACTGCAAGAACATTAACTCTGTCTTGGCCCGTGGAGCTACATACTAGTGACTGTCACCTCTGCGCCTGGGAAGATGTTACAGGTTCAGGAGGATGCCCGTGCACAAAAAACTCAAGATGCACTTAGAATTGCAAAGCAAATTAATTTTATTAGTCGCATTAGCCATTAATACATACTGACCCCTGGATTCTAGAGAAGCTGCCGAGCAGGAGAAGGAGATGGAGCCTGGCTTCTGAGCTGGAGGCGTAGGAAGGCAGCACACCTTCAGGGTGTCCCCTGGAGGAAAACAGCATGCATCCTTTCTTCCTCTCCCCTCCACCCCAGGGCCACACCTTACATCTCCTCCTCAGGAGTAGCCAGTTTCAACATCATCTCATGTGGAGCCAGCGTGTGAGATGAGGTCATAACAGCCCATGATAACACCTCCATGCCAACAATGGCTTTATTGTGTATTATTTCCCTTTCACAGGTTGAATCCTACCAGGTGACCAATACATAGTTTCATTTCTGAAGGTTAAAGTCCTACCAACTAACAATAAGGTCTTCTACATTATCTTGTTGATGTGCACAACAGTGGACCAAATATGGCCTTAGACACGTCTTTGGTCCCTGACACAGAAAGTGCTGGAGCAAATTTTCATGGAAGCAATGTTAAGGCACATAAAAGACAAGGAGTTGACCCGAGACAGCCAGCACAGCTTCACCAAGGGCAAGTTGTGCCTGACCACTTTGGTGGCCTTCTGTGATGGAGTTACTGCAACGATTGACAAGGGAAGATGACCAATTTTATCTACCTAGACTTCTGTAAAGCCTGTGACATGGTCCCATGTGGCATCCTGTTGGGGTTTTAGGAGTTCTCCTTCTGCTTTCTTTTTCTCTTAAAGAATTTTCCCCATACATGTTGCCAGGGGGACAAATTACTGGGTACTTAAGAGAGACAAAAGACCTGGCCATAGGGGGAGGGGTCCATCTGGCTACTCTCTTTCACCTGGTGTTTTCTTGTGTAGAGCAGGGGATGCCTCCAGATTTGAACTGGGAAAAAGGGGTTGGGTACAACCCCCAGCTTCTCTTGTTCTCCTGGCATTCAGAGGGAGAGGAGGGCTGTCGTCCGTTGTGGAGAGAGTTCATAGCTGCTGCAAGTTTCTGCTTTCTGTTGCCTTCCTTCTACCGTGAGTGGAGCTTGCTCACTGGAGTGGCCGTTGCACTGGGACCCTAACAGCCCACCTTATTAAAAGAGGAACCTTTTCACCATCTGCTCGGGTGCCTCAGGGAAAACCCTGGGATCCCAGGCCCGCCGTTCCCTGCCCTGCTGGGAGCCAGGCCGCGGCCGCCCTGTCCCCGCCATTCCTTTGCCGTTGCTTTGAGTCTTGGCTGCACTGTAGCCCCACATGCCCTGTCTGCCGAGACCTCCCGGGGTTCCCGCTGCCACTCCGGAGTTTGATACATCTCGTCTGCCACCTGGGATTTGTGCTTGTCCCTGCTGTTTCAGCCTGCTGTTCCCGAGGGTCCAGCCAGGCACCAGGATTGGCTGCCTGATGCCATGATGATTTTTTGCCTTTTCTTTTATACCCCAGCTATACCTTTTTACAACTTATGTATTCTTTAGTGCTTTTGCCTACATTCTTGGACCCATTTGTTCAGCTAGGAGACTAAACATTTTAGAAGCTTCGTAGCTAGGGATCAGTGTGCCCCCGACCCCAAGGTCCTCTCCAGAACACATTCTGCAAACTAAGATAGAACCATCCAGGAGAAGGTTCCTTGGAGAGGGGGGCTCATTCAAGCCTCCCATTGGGAAACTTTTAATAGATATGCTAATTAGTAAAACCTATAATGTTACACCAGATCTTTTTGGGGGTGTGCATTTTGGTGTGCATTTCGGTGCATTCAACCTGGATGCAGTGCACCTAAGGATCCTTAAAATCCTAAGAAAATTTTACCAAGGTAAAATCCATTTTTCCCTTCTAACTGTGTTTGACTCTTGATTTTAAGACCAGGAAAAGGCATCATGCCCAGGGGTTTGTGGAGCCTTTGTTCCATCTCTCCCCAGGATCCCAGGCCGCCAGTGCCGCGTGCTCCCCGAGCTCGCTCCGGAGCGCCCCCTGCAGCCGCGGGGGAACCATCGCACCTGCCCTGCTCACCGGGAGCCGCCAGCGCCCCTGCCGGCTGCGAGCGGAACTGCACCCGAGGGGAAAGGGCCCGACAGCCGAGAAGGCTGGCACTGGGTTTGGGATTGTTTGCTGTTACTGCCAGAGTTACTGCTGTTTGTTTGACTGGTTATACACATATCGATATATGATAGTAAAGAACTGTTATTCCTGTTCCTCATATCTTTGCCTGAAAGCCCCTTAATTTCAAAATTATAATAATTCGGAGGGAAGTGGCTTACATTTTCCATTTCAAGGGAGACTCCTGCCTTCCTTGGCAGACACCTGTCTTTCAAACCAAGACACATCCTTATCTCCAAACTGGGGAGACATGGATTTGAAGAGCGGACTATTTGGTGGTGTAGTGATTTTAGAATGGTATTCTCCAGTTTAGTACTCCCACTAACACCATGAGCTGCTTCTCCTCCAACTGGAGGCTCAAAAGGCAAAGATCATGGGTTGACATAAGAACAATTTACTGGAAACAGCAATGAGATAAGAAAACTAACATTAACAGCAACAATATTAATAACAAAAGGTACAAGAAAAATAAATTATTTTCATGGAAGGCCCCCCACAATAAAAAATACCAGACTATTCTGTCCATGTTTTCTCAACTAGACAGAACCACTTCTTCCTGGACAAGACAGAGAGGGAGTCTCTGTTATGTCAAATAACATCTGGGCCTTAGCCACACCCCCTCTTGGCTACTGCAAAAAATTAACCCTGTGCTGTCTGAAACCAGGATAGGTGGCTAAGAAATTGGCTGGATGCCGCAGCCAAAGATATATGGTCTGTTGAGGATTAAAATAAGTTTACTTATAGAATATTGGAAATTATTTGTGTAGGTTGAAGTTTAATTGTAACTTGCTTACAGTTTAACATGACTGGGCCCTGCTCAAAGCTTGGCTTTGAGGTGAGCTGTAAATGAATTCCGTGAACATGAACGGCTGAGCAGGGGAGGAGACAGCAATCTGGAGAATGGAGATCTTCAGATAAGCTGAAACCCTGGAGGGCCCCAAGGTTGCCCCAAGCTGGAAGAGAAGAGCAATTAATGATCTGCCCACATGGATATGGAGAAAGAATCCAATGAGGTTTTAGAAAACCCCAGATCATAAATTACCATTGGACCAAGAGGCATCTGCAGAGCGTGTGAAGAGCATGTGAAGGTCAGGTACACAGACTGTGAGCAGATAAAGGCCCAGGGGTTACGCTGTTCGGGGTTGTTCTTTGGAGGCACCAGCTCAAGCTGAAATAAACTGGCTGCCTCATAACCTTGTCAGAAGAGAAGGCTCTGGGGTGACCCCAACTGCAGCCTTTCAGTGCTTAAAGGGAGCTTATAAGAAGAGGGAGAGCGACTTTTTACAAAGGCAGATAGTGATAGGACAAGGGGGAATGGTTTTAAACTAAAAGAGGAAAGATTTAGATAATGCTGAGTTATGAGGAGGAAATTCTTCCATGTGAGGGTGATGAGGCCCTGGCACAGGTTGCCCAGGGAATCTGTGGCTGCCCATCTCTGGAAGTGTTCAAGTCCAGGTGGGACGTGGCTTGGAGCAACCTGGTCTGATGGAAGCTCTCCCTGCCTGTGGCATGGGATGGAATGAGATGGCCTTTAAAGTCCCTACTAACTCAAACCTGTCTGTGAATCTATAACTATACACCTCCAGATTTAGAGTCTTTCTTTTGTGGTCTTGTGCAGAGCCTTCTTTAAATTTGGATAGGCTGAAATCCTGAGGTTGGATGCTACAACACAAGGTACTAAAGCAGGTATACATTCAGAGATGGTAAACAGAGAGGCAAGAATTGTATAAACATAGCCAAAACCATGGAAGTACAATTTTCAGTAAGAAATTGTGAAAAATCAAGTGCTTGCTTCCCCATCTAGTGGTTATATTCAGAAGGAAGAATGTTCCAGTAAATATAAGTTGCTAGTCTCTGAAGGCTGGGGCTATGTGCATGCACTAAGGTCAAGCACCACAAATGTGGTCTTACATGTTTTTGCACATTGATCCTATTTAGACGGACAAAGAGCTGCAGCTATAACTGTTCACATCCTCTTCCCCTTCTACCTGCACAGCTCATTTCAGAGAGTCTTTTAAGAATGAAAGAAATTAAATATATCACAAAATCATAGAAAGGTATAGGTAGGGCAAGACATTTTGTACTTTAAGTTGCTGCTTGAAACAAAGCTGTCTTCAAAGTTAGATGAGGTTATTCAGTTGAATTTGATCCAGCTAAATTTGAAACTCTCCAAGGATGGTGATTCATCACCTCAGTGAATATACCATCTCAGTCCATATACCAGTACTGTTCCACCAGCTTGGGAAAGCACTTGAAGAAAACAAAGTCCTAGCAAAAAAAAGCTCCCAAGTCCTGCCAGAGAATGAGCATGCAGGTCCCCTTTTTCTTGCACACTGTGATGTCTGCAGAGGAAGATGCTCTTTGCATTACAGCTCTTAAGTTGTGCCAAGAACAGGCTCGAACTGCCAGGGTCTCCCAGCAATGCAGGGTGGTGAGTGAGATTTCTAAGCCTTTTAGTTTAGCCCCTGAATAGCCCTAATTACTGACAGCTTTGCTTATGCTTTCAGGGTCTAGAGTCCTGGGCCAGTGTGCCTGGAGAGTCACAGCTCAGGAGCAGCACTAACATTGCAAGTGAATTAGAGATGTGAACCTCAGACTATGAATGCTTCTAAGGCATTTCTTTGTATTTGTGAGTGGACTTAGTTGCCCTTGCACAGATGCACTTTGCTAGAAGCAAGTCACAACTTGTAACAACCCAGCTTGCTTCCTCTGAGAGAAAATATCAGGAAGGTAGCTTTAATGACCCTCCCATAGTGTTTTTAGCTCCTTGCCCCCAGGTCTAGTGTTTTGACAAATCCCTTCAGTCCCTCAAGGCAAACAATCCCTGCTCCTTTGCTCTCGGGGCCTCATAAGCCTCCTTCTTGTTATCCCAGACCACCATCTAGTGGGTGCTGGAGATCCCTCCACAGCCAGGGAGGAGGCTATGCCATGGCCTAAGGACACCAGGCTGCTCTTTTGAGCAGCCCTTAAGTGATGCCTGGATGAGCAGAGCTGTGTGCCAGTGGGACATCATTGGAATTTTGGAGTTTCACTCAGCTGTGCTGTTGGTTATCTGCAAAGCATTTAACAGAAAAAACCTTTCCCTTTGTGTCAGTAGTGCCTTGGCCCATGCTGTTATAAGATCTGCAGTTGAAATTGCATACAATTCCTGGAAACGCTGAGTAAGCCCCCAAATAGCCCCTTATTTTTATAAAGCCAGATTCAGTTCTGGAATGTGTTAAGCATGTTAGTAGCTTCACTCATGAATCAATTCACTGATAGGACATATTGGTCATTCCACTTTAGCAAGTATTTTACCCTGTAGATATTCCCACTGAAATAATTGTAAATCCTTGCAGACAAGGATACTAAAAGGAACTGAATTTAATAACAACCGGAAAACCTTCTGAAACTACACTAGATGCCAGAGAAAAGACAAGGTGTAGGCTGTGTAGCTGGTTGGTTCCTCAAAACTGACACGAGATGACCTCTTTCCTTACAGTTGGAGAAAGATTGATGGCTCTCTTTCCTTGGGGAAAAATTTATGATTCAGTCCTCACAAAGGGGGAAACAAATGCTTCATAAGAAATCCCCTGCTGAGTTAGAACCTCTGAAGACATTAATGGTGGTAACCAACATCACTTTCATGTTACTAAAGACCCTCAGATGCAGGCGTGGCCAGACCCACCCCGACACCCCCCATTACTTTAAGGTTAGGGTTACATGCAGTTTTCAGTGATGAACCACTACCTTCACATTGCATGTTGCCTGAAATCAGGTTAACAGATATATTTTCTTTATTGTTGTAATTTCCAGCAAACAAGTGCTTGAAAATACTTGGCTTCGCCACTGCTCAGTTACTCAGTGTTATTAATATAGCAGCTTCTGGCTCAGGGTCATGATGCCACAGGAGGTGTGAGCTGCCACAAGAGGGATCAGGACTTTAACAAAATATTCTGAAGTGGATCTATAAGACCCACGGAAATGGTCTGGCAGCTGGGAAAGCATGTGACATTGGTCAGTTGAGTGTGACATAAACCCATGATGCTGTTGAAAAAGGAAGCCCTATTCCTCTTAAGGTTGCTTGTCTTTGCCAGCTCTCCCATGCCGTAAGGAATGAGTTATCTGAGAAATTACTTCATTAGCTCAGAAACAAGTTAAAAAAATAGGTTTCAGCTGAATCAACACCAGCAGAACCTAACTTACACAGAGTCTTGGATATATTTCCCGATTAATAATAATTACTGAAAATCATAGAGGTGTGGGCAGAATGGACCTCTGGAGGCCTCAGGTGCAACTTTCTGCTCCATCCAGGTTTGCCAGCAGAAGCAGACAAGGTAGTGTATTGACTGACCCACATGGTGTGAGCATCTAGTGACTGCCTTCTTGTCCAGGACACTGGCAGAGCGATAGAGCCAGAAATGAGATAGTGGTTCTGTCTTCACTGTAGAGCCTCTGGTTCTTTTCTTGCTGATGAATGCTTATGACTATGGATCAAAATGTCACTGTCATGCTATGGAACAACTTTGAGTGCTCCAGGGTCTGAGTCCATCCAAATGACAGTTTCAGAAGTAGAAAGTTTTCAAACAGGGCGGGTTGGTTTTGGCTGGGGTTTTCTTTGTGAGGTGGTGGCTTTTTGCCTTTGTGGGGTTTTTGTTTGTTTGTTTGTTTGTTTGTTTTTTGTTTGTTTTGGTTTTTGTGTGTGGTTTTTTGGTGGGTTTTTGGTTTTCTTGGTGTTTTTTGGTTGGGTTGGTTTTTGATTTTTGGGGGTGGTTTTGGTGGTGTGGGGGTTTTTTTTGGTGTTTTGTGGGGGTTTTTTTGAGAGCTCAGCTATGGAAAAATATTTAATTTGTCAAAGTCATAGTGACTTTTAGGCCATGTCCCTTTAGAAATACTGACCTAACAATAGTACTAATCAGAAAGTATGGCATTTATAGTATCTTAATGGCATGCACCCAAAATAGATTCTAGTTATATCAGCAAGTTGACAAGCTCATATGGTACAGATAACTCTTGTAATTAATTTCTAAAAGTCACAAGAACTGTAAAGTTGGTGTGGGTGGCGTTTACTTTTTATTGAAATAATAAATTGCTAGAATCACATTTATCTGGGTATTACTACAGATATACTTGAAGGTAAATTAAATCACAATCAGAAACCTCCCAACACTGTTAGGATAAAACTGTTAATTCTCCTCGTTTATGTTAATGATTCTGAGAAGTATGGGCTCTAATTAGAACATGAATAGAGAACACACTGTGACCTGCTGGTTCTTAAGGTCTAGTAAGTGTAACTTTCTGAGGTACATTCTTTCCAAAACACTCCCCTTAAATAGGTCACATCACTCACTATGCTGGTACCACACATTCATTAGAGAAGCACAGGACAGTAATTCCTATAATTAAAGTTGCCCAACATTTTCATGATAAAAGTATGTTCAGAGTTTCTTATAGGTTTAACAGGTTTTAATGCTCTAAAGTGAAATTTTCTGTAATGGATAGCTGTATCAGAATAAGTACTTAAACTAAAAATGTAATTATTGTTTTTTAGACACATAATAAGTAATTACTCTCACTCTCACTTTTCAGTACTAGTGTTTGGCTCAGTTTGTAGGACATGTGTGCTTTGGGAAAGGAACTTAATTCCATAAAGACTGGAGCTAAATCAGCCATGTTGTATATCCCTGAAAATTACAGTTCTTGTATGAATAGAAACAAGCTAATTCTTTTGGCTAAATTCTCTGCAAATTGTCTGCACCAAATGTTCTCCAGGAAAAAGGCACAGACAAGGTCTAGAACCACACACAGACTCAGGCTGCCATGTGGACATCATGCAGCTGCCTGCACTAATGTCCAGCCCTGTAAGCTCCCAGTGGACATGCACAAAATGAAAAAAAATCTTACAAAGCTATTCAAAATGTCAGGTCATGATCAGAGGATATGCTAAAATCAGCTCTAAGTCAGTTGGGATCAAATAAAAAATGTTGCAGCCCCAGGTATCTATGGGTACCATGGCTGGAGCTCTACCCTCAGGGAAGATGGGGATGACTTGTTCAGGACCATGTAGCTTATTGACTAGTGGCAAGTTCATTTAAGCCAGGGAAGCATGACAGGACCCATCTCAGGTGAAAAGTAACACTTCTAATGGTATTTTTCTTCTGCCTTGGTAGATGGAGAGTGAGAGGTTAAAAAGAGCCTCCTGCTGCTTAAAGTGCCCCCTGGAATGCAGACTCGGTCTTCACTGATCTCCAGGATCCTTTAAAGCTGGTGGTGGAGAGGTGGGACTTAGAACTTCTACAAAGCTCAGCATGCTCCAGCCACGGGCACTGGCACACAGAAACCCCCCCTGTGCTGGGCTGAGCCCCAGCGTGGGCAGCAGGGGAGGGGGGATTCTGCCCCTCTGCCCCGCTCAGCTGAGACCCCACCTGCAGAGCTGCCCCAGCCCTGGGGAACAACATCAGGAGCACGGGGAGCTGCTGGAGCCACTCCAGAGGAGGCCACGGAGCTGCCCCAAGGGCTGGAGCCCCTCTGCTCTGGAGCCAGGCTGGGAGAGCTGGGGGTGCTCACCTGGAGAGGAGAAGGCTCCAGGGAGAGCTCAGAGCCCCTTGCAGGGCCTAAAGGGGCTCCACAAGAGAGGAGTCTGGAATGACAGGACAAGGGGGAATGACTTCCCACTGCCAGAGGGTAGGGTTAGGTGGGATATTGGGAATAAATTCTTGGCTGTGAGAATGGTGAAGCCCTGGTACAGGCTGCCCAGAGATGTGGCTGCCCCATCCCTGGGTGTTCAAGGCCAGGTTGGATGAGGCTTGGAGCAACCTGGTCTAGAGGAAGGTGTCCCTGTCTATGGCAAGGGGTGGAATGAGATGGGCTTTAACGTTCCTTGGAACCCAACCCATTCTGTGATGTTTGTTTTTCCTAAATTAGTGCCATTCATTTATTTTTATCAAGTTTTGTCAGTTCTGCTGTTATATTCCTGATGGAAAATTCTCCCAGCAGGCAAACCAGATGGTTTCAATGTAATGTGTGGTACTTGCAAAAAGAATTAGGAGCCTGGCCCTTGGGTTCTGCCTTGTGCTAGTGTGATCGCTTGTGAGGGATGTAGTCAAAATGATGGGCTCCATGCATGCTCTTGTTAAATGAGCCTTGAAGCTACCATTAGGGGTAAGATGAGATTCATGGATTGCTTGGTTTCTACCCCCTATGCCAGCTGCTGTTGACTAATGCATAGAGACTGAGACCATGCAGTCAGGGGAGCTCTGGTGCATCAAACAAAGCAGCCAACAAAATATGGGGCACCATCAAGAGAACGAGAGCACTAGTATGGTTATATACTGTACTGTTTGGACTGACACTCTTCTGACCATATAACCCTGCTGCACCTACATTTCGAGCAGTGTGGACTGCTGTAGAGCTAGATGTCACACAGAACAGCAAACACACGTGTGGGATGGAGCAGATTCCTCCCAAAAACAGAGAGTTTCAGTCTTAAGTCTGGAGAAAAGGCTCAGAAAGTTATGACCCACGACCAAAGTGAATGATGTGAAGCTGTGTCATGGGAGGTTTACATTGGATAGTAGGCAAAGGTTCTCCCAGAGGGTGGTCAGGCACTGAACAGGCTCCCCAGGACAGTGGTCACAGACCCAAGGCTGCCAGAGCTGAAGGAGTGTTTGGACAATGCTCTCAGGACCAGGGTGGGATTGTTGGGGTGTCCTCTGCAGGGCCAGGAGTCGGACTCGATGATTTCGCTCGGATATTCGACGAGTCAATGTTCAGGCTGGCAGCATCCCAGAGGCGTCCTGTCCCAGAGCAGGCGCTGCACGGGGATTGCTGCCCCGCGACCGGCCCGGGCAGCGGCACTGCGAGCACAGGATGTGGCACCAGGAGCAGCACATGGCCTGCCCGCCTGGGCTCCGCAGCCGCGGGAGGAGCTGCGGAGGGCAAGGCCGCGCGCGGAACGGAGACTCGCAACTGGCCCCGCTCCGACGGCCGCGGCCGCCACGGTACACACGGTGCGCGGGCCGCAGGGAGCGATCGGGCCAACGGGGACCCGTAACGAGCCGGCCCACGGGGGCTCCGTAACGAGCCGCCCACGGAAACGCTGCCCAGACCGCCCGCCCGAGCGGCGAGAACCGATCGGGCACCGCGCGGGGCCCGCGAGTCCGCCAGGAACGGCCCGGCCCCGCCCCGCCCCGCCGCGCACGCGCGGTGCCGTCCCGGAGCGGCCGTAATTCGGGGCGTGCGCGGCGCGCGGGGCTCGCGCTGAGCGGTGTCGCCCGGCCGCGCGATGCATTGTGGGTGCGGCTGAGGAAGTAAAATGGCGGATCTGGCGAACGAAGGTAGGCGGGAGCTGCAGGCGTCGCTACCCTGGCCCACACCGGCCCTGCGCCGCCGCGGGCCCGGCCCGGCCCGGCCAGTCTAGTCTAGTCTAGTCTAGTCTACTCTAGTCTAGTCTACTCTACTCTATCCTATCCTAGGCTATCCGTGTTTAGGGGCGCGTCCGGGAGCGCCACCTCCCCGCGGCCGTCCCGGCCACTGTGGGGCGAGCGGCCGGACAAAGGAAGCGCCCTGGCCGGGCCACCGCGCTGTCCGCGAGGCGGGGGCGGCCGGGGTTAGGCTGGGGTTGCGCCCTCAGGTGCCTCCCGCGGGTCGGTGTTCCCTGGACGCGGACAGCGGGCTCGGTGCTGGGCACGGGCCCTGGAGCGCGGCAGCGAGCGCTGCCTCTCGGCCCCGGCTCTGAGCCGCTTTGTGCCCCGCCTTGTCCAGTTGCTCTTTGAAGTTGCTGTCCACAACTTTCGCACCACTGTAAATCTTTTGCTTACACTCATGTTAATCCTTTCTTTAGTTAAAGGATTAATAGAAGGGCTATGTAAAACAAGATGGGGTATCATAGTAGATGTATTCTATTTTTTTGAGCTGAAAACATCACAGGTCCACTAGTAAAGTGGCTTCATTTTTTCTTCTGAAGAGCATTAGGAGAACCTGGGCAGCAGTACTCCAGTATTGGGGTATTCTGCCCCAAGGTGTGTATAGTGGTGTTTTAAGTGGCAGTGGGTATCTATATTTTGCCTTTGGGAATGACAAATGTCTCTCAGTGTTTTGACAAAAGCCAGTTTGCCCTGCTGTCTCTGTTGTTTCTCATCATTCTTCTCAGGTAATGTCAGAGGGAAAGAAATGCCTAGAGGGAGGTGAATGGAAGTGTGTGTGAGGCCCCTTCTTTCAGGACTGTTTCTTACTTTTGAACTCTCTGTCAGTGGCAATTACTGTTCCGATATTAACGTTAAACAACAGGAAGCAAATAAATGTTGTAGGTGCAGCCTTTGAATATGAAGCCTACAAGCAGCTAACAATACAATTACACTTAACAAATCCTGTGATGCAGCATGTCTTGGGCTGTTGGCTTCCAGACTCAAGATGAGTTGTCAGTGCCTGAGGAGGCATGATAAGTGGTCTCAAGAATAGTAGTAGCCAAATCTGTAATGACTATTTGTGAGGAACTTAATGTCAGTATTTGCTTAGTATACTGCCATTATAATGATCTTATAATAAATTTTAATGGGTTCTTTTGTTCTTTTAAAACCAGAAGCTTGGCAATAGTTGTCTTAAGTCATGCAATCCCCTCACTTTACCTCCCCTTTCTGCTGGAGAACATTAAGCTCAACAGTTTACCAGTATTTATTATGTCTTTTGATTATGACTTGTTTTGTGATTCTATCTCTACTTCTGTTTTTCTGCAGGGTCTTATAGACTGTCTGGGATGGCAGGGGGAGTGTGATCCCATCCCTAAGACCCTTTTCTGCCTCCAGAGACTTGCCTCACCTGCAAACCTCTTTAGTTCATATTCGGGTGTCTTTCCAGAGTTGTCACCTTCATCTGTTGCTGTTGTTTTTTCTTGCAGTAAGCATGTGATACAATCTTTCCTCAGATGAAGCAAGATTAGCTTGCTTTGGAACTGTTATCTCCTGCTCGTTCTAATACCATTGACTGTTGCTAGTTTTGTTCCCTTCAGTTCCATTTTTGAGGTCTATGTTCTTTGTGTAATAGTGGAAATACATGCACTTTCTGGAATTTGCATCTTTGTGGTGAAACTTGGAGAATTCCGTAGTCTTTCTACTTGCCTTATTTGCAGTCTATCATGGCTAGGATCTTCTCAGGTGATTGTTTTCTCCTCATTCTTAAACACATCAATTAGTTTTGTTTTTCCATTGTTTAGGTGAATGCTTTACTTCCTTGTGCTCAGGTGTTTTCACTTGAATATTTGAAGTAACTATTTTGGTACTGATAATTCTTCGACCTTCTGCATCATATTGGTCTTCTATTATTTATAGTATTTGATAGCTCAATGTTCATGTTCACAAAGAAGTGTGATTACAGCAAAGTTCTTAATGTTCCTTAATCCTGATTGATCTGTACAACAGTGCTGTCTCAATTATACTTCACTGTGAGGTGTGAAGCTAATTATTCTTTGACGCATAGTGGACACAAGTACCTAGAATGCGGTTTCAGTCATTCTTCCAGACTGTTTTTGTTTGGCATGTTTAAACAGTAGCTTTTATTGTCTGTTCATGCAGGTGAAACTCAAGATTCTTACCTGTTTGATTACTGCAATAAACCTTTTTCTGGCCTTGAAAAGTGCTGAGTTTCATGCTGCCTGTGTCTTCTCATCTTACTAATGCAAGGCTCTTAACATTTACCATGACAGCCATCTTTCAATTCATTGATTGGTGTTTCTGTTTCCAACGGTATATTAGTTATCTTTACCTTCTAGGTTCTGATGTCTGTCTTAGACTACTGAATGTCTTAAATCACCACTGAGCTGTCAGTATTGCCTCCAAGTAACCATTCTACCAACGTCCTTGGCAACTTCAAACTATTTTAATGGATGATCTTTCTGTGATGCATTTCTTCAAAGCTACAAGCATTTCCTCTAATAATTACTTAACTTTTTTCATTCTTATTGTTACTCAAATCTTTTTCATTCACTTGTCTTTCCTTTGCTTCTATTGAGTAGGTGAAACGGTTGGCCATCATTCTTTATATTGGAGTGATGGCCAACTATATCTTGACGGAAGAAGGTTGTTGGTTTAAGGACGTCCTCTACTGCATAGAGGGGGGATGAATGATAAGGTAGTCCTAGTGTCACTTGCCAAAGAAGTTCGTACTATGAAGTTTCCTAGGAACAGATCCTGATCTTGGCATTGCCTGTCATGGTGAGAGATGAGCTGATAAGTGTGGAGCTAATGAAGAGGAGGAGAGAGTGACTTCTCCCTAGCTGTATGAAGTTTGATCGACTTTGCTGCAAAGATTTAGTGACATTGTGGTAAAGGTTTTGGGGACTGTTATTGTGAGGGTGATTATTGAAAACCAGGGTTTTAGAATGGTAGGTGTAGTTGGTATTGGTACTAATGTATAAAGTAGTTACTAAATGTTCTTAGAAACTTTCTTTGAAGTCTTTGGTACTTCACTGCCGCATGTGTGAAGTGACAGTTTTAAGACAAGCCAGCTAGAGTACCAAAGAGAACTAGCAACTTCCTGTCAGTCCCATATATTCATGGGAACCTGAATGCTTCTCATTAACTTGCAGCTAATACACAGCTAGTAATTTGCTTGTCTATAAATTACTACTGAAGCTGCACTTTCAAGACAACAGGATCCCTTTGGGTGGGGAATGAATTACTTTTTATTTTCAATGGCTGAAAGGTGATAAAAATTTTTCTAAGGGCTAAAATTTGATGGATGTATTCACATTTCCCTTCAGGAGGTATCTGCAACTTACTTGGCTTTATGAAATTGCTGAGCATACAGTTCACAATTATAACAGGTTTACTGTGTGTAACTGCCTTAAATTAATTAGAGGCTAGAGAGCAGTGCTGCAGGAAGGGACCTGGGGGTCTTGGTCAAGGGCAACTTGGATCTGAGTCAGCAGTGCCCTGGAGCAGGAGGGCCAGCCGTGTCCTGGGGGACATCAGGCACAACCAGGCGAGGGAGGGGATTGTGTCTCTCTGCTCTGCACTGGGGCAGCCTCACCTTGAGTTCTGGGGGCAGTTTTGAGCACCACAGTATAATCAAAGACATTAAGCTTCTAGACAGTGTCCAAAGAAGGGCCAGAAGGACTGGGAAGGGTCTAGAGGGGAAGCCGTATGAGGAGCTGCTGAGGGCACTTGGTTTGTTCAGCCTGGAGAAGGGGAGACTGAGGGGACACCTCAATGCGATCTTCAACCTCTTCATGAGGGGGGAAAAAAAGCTGAGGGGCAGGTACCAGACTCTACACTCTCATGACCAGTGACAGAGCTTGAGGAAACAGCATGAAGCTGAGTCAGGGGAGGTTTAGGTTGGATACCAGGAAAAGGTTTTCCACCGAGAGGGAGGTTGAGCACATAAGGCTTCTCAGGGCAGTGGTCACAGCACCAAGACTGAGTTCAAGGAGCATTTGGACAGTGCTCTGTCACATGGTGGCCTTTCTGGGGTGTCCTGTGCAGAGCCAGGAGCTGGACTCGATGTTCCTGATGGGTCCGTTCCAACTCAGCATATTTTATGAAATGCACAGAAGGTGAGCAAACTGAAGTAGTTCCTTTCAAACTAATCAATATCATTTCCTTGCCAGACTTGTAGGATGCTGACATTGCTTCTGAGCTGTTTTGGGGCAGGGTTTGCCCTGTTTATTCTACTTGTCTCATGGTAGCTTTTGAACAGAGGAAGGTCTGCTGTTACTTTGAGGGGAAAATGTGGCACTCACCACTGACTCTGTTTGCAGACTCTAGCAACAAGATCTTTTTTTTTTCCCCCACGGTGACTTCAGATGTATTAGTGGGTGCAAAGTTGGACTGAGTGACAAGTCCTAGTAATTCACACCCAGACACCTTAAAGATCTAGGTAGTTGACAAGATAGAGGTATCTAAATGCTTTAATATTTTAAGACTTTTTGGAATTCTTTATAAATATTTTATCTACATTGCAAAGTAGCTGGCCTGCCTCATGGCTTTCTTTTTCCTCTTATATGAAAATAAGCTACTCTTTTCTTTTCTGACTTGTAACATTTGCAGGAATATCTCTTTTTCCCCATGTCAGTTCTATTCATCGTGACATCATTTGTGAAGTTTGGCCATAAATGATCCATTAGTGTTTCTCATTCTTTCTGACATGAAGTGTGTCTCTAGATTTTGCTTGTGGAGGTCTTTCTGCAGATCAGCTCTTGGTGTGGCAGCTTGCTCTTTGCTTTGAGTCTATTTTTAGCTATTGAAAGAGAATCTTGTGTTGTTAGCAACACCTTTAGAATTTTATAGTGCTGCAAATTGTCTGGATCTCTTAATACGTCACATTTAGCGTGATTATTCTGCTCTTCGTAATGTAAATGGTGAAAAAATCCCCAAGAACTTTTTTTGTGGCCTGCAATGTTCCAATAAGCATAATTAAACCTAACTTTGAACTTTTATTTTCTTGGCTCTCAGGTAAGTGTTTCACAAGTGATAAATTACCGCTCTGAGTATTTTCAGTCAGCTAACAGCCTAATTGGTGTTCTTTTTAACACTCATTCATTGTTCACAGGTCTGGTACACCTTTTCTCTCAGGTGATCTATTACATGAGTTACAGTTGGAGTAGCTATTTTCAGCTTCTATGCTTCTGGTGTCGAAGAGTGCTTCTTGAAATCCAAGCAAGGACTCACTTGCCAAGAAGTTGCAGTGCAGTTTTGGTTTTTTCTCCCCTGCCTCATGTAGTTTTCCATGTAATCAGGAGCTATTGCATTTCTAAATGTAATTTGGAGCAAATTTAAAAAGAAAAAGTGTTTGAAACATTGTAGTTCTTAGCTTTAAAAATAAATTCTCCTCTTAACAACATGGCTACAGCAGATCTGGTGAGGTCTTGAAAGTTGTTTTCATGACATGGTTCCTTCTAAAATTTAAAGATTAGTGTGAATTACCAAGGTATTTGGTGATCTGGGTTGCATGTCCTGTGAGGAGACTTGGATGTGTTCAGCCTAGAGGAAAGAAGTCTTCAGAGAGGCACATTTGGAGCTTATCAGGGTGTGTGAGGAGGTTATTAGATAGACAGACCCAGGCCCATCAGAGTGGTGTATGTTGGAAGGACAAAAGGTGGAAGGTGGAATGAGCTGTTCAGGCTGGAAATAGAGGAAAGGTTGGGTTTTTGAGGTGGTAGTGGTGTTTTTATCAGCATAAGGACAGTCAAGCAGTAGAAGAGATTACCCTGGGAGGCTGCTTAGCTTCCATCCTTGGATGTTAAGACCAGGCTGAATAACCTGATTAGCCTGGCCTAACAACATAACTGACCTTACTTGAAGCAGGAGATTGGACTAGAGACCTCGAACCTGAATTATGCTGTACCCTTATGGTAGAGGCACAATGGGCTCAGCAGTGAAGAAGGTGACTGCTTTTTTGGTACTTGTCACTGCTGTGCCATAAGATATACTCTGTGAGCCTGAGAACTCTACAGAGATACACACTTGTGCAGGTGTTTCTATTTTCATAAGAACCGTAGAATGGTTTGGGTTAGAAGAGACCTTTGAAGACATCTACCACCTACACACCACCCCCCCCATCCCCCCAGTGTTCGGGGACACCATCCACTAGACCAGGTTGCTCCAAGCCCTGTCCAGTTTGGCCTTGAATGTTGGCAGGGATGGAGCACCCACAGGTCCATGAAGCAACCTGTGCCAGGGCCTCAGCGCCCTTGCAGGGAAGATTTTCTTCCTGATATCTAATCTAAATTTACCCTCTGTCAGTTTGAAGTCATTCCTCCTTGTCCAAAGTCCCTCTTCAGCTTTTTTGGAGCCCCTTTAGGCACTGCAAGGGGCTCTAAGGTCTCCCCAGAGCCTTCTCGTCTCCAGGTGAGCACCCCCAGTTCTCCCAGCCTGGCTCCAGAGCAGAGGGGCTCCAGCCCTTGGGGCAGCTCCGTGGCCTCCTCTGGAGTGGCTCCAGCAGCTCCCCGTGCTCCTGATGTTGTTCCCCAGGGCTGGGGCAGCTCTGCAGGTGGGGTCTCAGCTGAGCGGGGCAGAGGGGCAGAATCCCCCCTCCCCTGCTGCCCACGCTGGGGCTCAGCCCAGCACAGGGGGGGTTTCTGGGGTCAGTGCCCATGGCCAGGGCAGGTTGAGCCTCTCACCCACCAACACCCCCAAGTCCTTCTCCCCAGGCCTTTTCTCAATCCATTCTATCCTCAGCCTGTGTTTGGGATTGCCCTGACACATTTGCAGGAGTTGCACTTGGCCTTGTAGAAGTCCATAAGGTTTGCACAGTCCCACCTCTCCAGCCTGTCTGGATGGCATCCATTCTCTCCAGCACATCAGCCACACCACACAGCTTGGTGTCATTGGCAGACTTGCTGTGGGTGCCCTCAATCCCACTGTTCATGTCACCAACAAAAGTATTAAACATTGCTGGTCTCAAACTTGATCTCCACTTGGATACTGAGCTATTGACTGCAACTCTGAGTGCAGCCACCAGCCAATTCCTTATCCAGGGAGTGGCCCATCTGTCCAATTTAGAGACAAGGATCACTGTGGGACAGTGTCGAATGTTTTGCACAAGTCCAGGTAGACTGTCAGTTGCTCTTCCCTTGTCCACCAACCCTGTAACACAATCATAGAACTCCACCAAATTTGTCAGGCGTGGTTTGCTGTAAGTGAAGCTGTGTTTCCTCTCACCAATCACTACCTTATTTTCCATGTGCCTTAGCACAGTTTCCAGGAGGGTCTGCTCCACGATCTTGCCAGGTGCAGAGGTGAGGCTGGCCAGCCTGTAATGCCCCAAGTCTGCCTTTTCTCCCTTTATGTAAATGGGGGCTATGTTTCCCATTTTCCAGTCACTGGGAACTTCTCAGATGGCCACGACTTCTCAATGAATGGAGAGTGGCTTAGCCGCTTCCCCTGACAGTTCCCTTAGGACTCATGAATGCATTTCATCAGTTCCCATGGACTTGTGCACCTTCAGCTTCCTTAGATGGTCTCAAGCCTGTTGTCCTATAGCAGGTGGTCCTTCATTGTGCTAGTCCCTTCTGCTTTTGCCTTTTATAACTTGGGTGGAGGTGGAGCACTTCCTGGTGAAGACAGTGTCAAAAATTGAGTACCTCAGCTTTCTCCATATCCACGGTAACCAGGTCTCCTATTTCCTGCTGGAGAAGGGTCATGTTTTCCCCAGCCTTTCTCTTATCACTAATGTACCTACAGAAGCTTTTCTTACTGCCCTTAACCCCTTGGATTTTTTTCAGTAATGAGTCATTTCATGCTGCAATAAAGGTCTGACACCTTGTGGCTGCTAGAGGTGCACCAGCTGCCGTGGTTGTGTTAGTGTGAACGCATGTTTTGTCTGGCTGTGAGAAAGGTGGTTGACATGGGAGAGTTTGCTACAGCTACTAGTGGTCACATATCTAGGTTAAAAATCTCATATTAAATGGTATATATGACTTGAAGATGGTATCTCTGCATGAGCTATTGAGGTAGTATTTTCTGTTTCTGCATTCTGATTTCCAGCTTGTGAAGGAAGCTCAGCAGATTTATTAGTACATGTTTTTCTGACAGCACATAGGGATTTATCGATAGCTAATGACTTGATGGCAAAATATGTTAAAGAAATTTAGCCTGTGAAAGCCAGCTCTGGAGGTTTTTGTAGTTATTCATGCAGGTTGAAATACCTGTAATGTGAATAAACTGCAGGAAGGAGTTCTGTGGATTCAGTTGGTTTTCAGTTGTGGATTCAATTTGATTTGACAGCCTTAAACCATTCAGGTTTGTATGAGTTCCAGATCTTGAGACTGGAGAGGTACTGTCTCTGATGCTAATTACTGAAGTTTTGCTTTCCTTCTTACATGCTTGGGCTTTATCTGAGCACCTTCATCAAGACTGACTTGGTTAGAAAATTGACATTTGTTTTCTCCAGCTCTTTGTTTTGCCATGTTTCTGTCTGCTTCTCTTGTTACAGTGGTGGTACTTTAACACGATGTATCAAACAAGGAGGCCTGTGGAAAAGAAATATATATATATATGGACAGATTCTTGATAGATGTTTCAGAGATGTTTAATTTCCCAGCCGCATGGCCGGGGCTCTGCCGAGGAACTGCGGCAATCACGGGACCCGAGGGTCCCTGCCCATGCAGGGGAACACAGAACAACCAATGGGGAACGAGGCTGACCAGGGCCAGGGAAACCTCGTGCCTCCCCCCAGGGCCCCTCTCCCAGGGCTCCACGGCAGGGGGAGGGACCCTGACATTTCACCCGTTTATTTTTAACAAAAAGAGATTTAAAACTTAACATTGAAAACAACAAGGACAAGTTCAAAACGAAACAAACCACCCTCCTGAGTCTTTGAATGTCCAAACAGATTCTCTGGAACATCTTAAGGCTGACAGAAGGGAGACGTGACTATCTGGGCATGCTTTGTGGGGAAACTGAGGTAGGAGAGAGTTTAATTTCTTCCCTCCCCCTTTTCATCCCCCACTCGGCATTGGAAAGGGATTTTTTGGGGAAACAATTGGCAAAGGCATGGTTTTGTGAGGGAAACCATGGGTGGAAAAAAGGATTGGGAATACACTGGGGGTAGTAGGATACAGGGTAAAAGGGAAGGGTGGGATTAGGAAAGGGAGACTGTAGGGGGGGCTTACAATGGAGATATTGTCTAACATGACTACGATTTTTAGCATATATACTGCCTTTTACAGGAACACCATCAGGCCCAGTGACCTGCGATGCTTGTAACCCTCTTCTACCTTGTATAATTTTGAATTGCACCACCTCTCCATCTCCCAAGCTTGGGATGCATTTTTCAGGGTTATTCTTTTTAATAGCAGTTCTATAAACGAATATGTCTTGCTGGTTGTCACACCTTGTTATAAAACCATGATTTTGTTTAACGTTATACCATTTTACTATGCTTAAAATCGTAGCTACGGTGATTTTTCCCTTTTTCCAAGTGGCTGCTGTTTTCTGTCTCACTGTGTTTTTGCTTTCTCTTTCGCTTTCGGTCGCTCCTGTGTTGGAATTGTCGGGGCTGCTGGTGCCTGCGCGCTCTTCCCGGGGTCGCGTTCGGGGCTGCGCGAGCCGGGCCGGGCCGCGCCGCTCAGTTCTCCGTGCGTCGCCTCCTCTGGTCGCAGCTTCGCTGCCAATGCCAGGCGCTGCACTCACGTCTCGGCCTGGCCCCCGAGCGATGACCCCCCCGCGCTCCGCTCCAGCGCGCGTCTCGGCCGGGCGCGGCTCCGTTCCACCGGCACCACCGCCAGCTGCTGCCCGTGTGCCGCCCCTCTCGGCCGGGCGTTCCCAGGGCTCGCTCCACCACGCGCTGCGCGGGGCCGGGCGGGCACCGCCGGGTCCCACCGCGCCTCGCTCCGCCGCCGACACTGCGGCTCGCTTGGCTCCGCCCGCACGCGGGAACTGCCTCGCTGCTGCTCGCAGAGCACTCGGTGCACGTGGCCTGGGCCGCACGGTCCCTGCGCCAGGCTTCCCTTCGCCAAGACACAGCTGACATTGCTCAACAGTCTCGGTAATTAAATAATATTCACGAAAATACTCTTCCATCGGCATATATTTTGACTCAGAAATAAACTGTGTCCAAATGGTGTTCCAAAAGTCTTTGGTAAGAATTAAATCCCAAGAAACATAGAAAAAGTTCTTAAACAACCATGCCAGGAAATGTTTCAGTTCTTTCTGAGCTTGAATTAAGCTAAAATTTACAAATCGTTGTTCAAGAATCTTTTCAAGTTTAAGATAAATGTCCATATGTGGCTCTGAGAGCCAAGAGTCTTTCCACGGTTCCTCCATAGTTTAGATATGGAATAGCAAAACAAAACAAAGAAGAGGAATCCACGGTTTCTAGAATTTAATTACAAATCAGTCGCTGTCCTTAGGGATCGGGGATCGTTCTGCTCGCAATTCTCCACCATTTGTTACAGTGGGGATTCTGCAACACGATGTATCAAACAAGGAGGCCTGTAGAAAGAAATATATATGGACAGATTCTTGATAGATGTTTCAGAGATGTTTAATTTCCCCAGCCGCATGGCCGGGATCTGCCGAGGAACTGCGGCAATCACGGGACCCGAGGGTCCCTGCCCATGCAGGGAAACACCAACCAATGGGGAACGAGGCTGACCAGGGCCAGGGAAACCCCATGCCTCCCCCCAGGGCCCCTCTCCCAGGGCTACACGGCGGGGGGAGGGACCCTGACATTCTCTGAACAAAAAAACAAGTCGTCTATTCCTCAGTTTTTAAGAACTATGTGCTCTGACTGCTCCTCTCTTGGTGAAGGAGATCTCATGTTCTCTTACATGCATTCTCCCTGAAGTTTGAAGGTTATGGGGTTTTCCTTCATCTATCATGCTTTATTTTCTTTTTAAGTTGCTGACAGCTTTGTGGACCTGGCAGATCCATTTTATCGTAGGTCATCCTTCAGACAGCCTGGTGGAACAAAAGCATGCTTGAGAACGTGACCGTGTGGCCCAGAGTTTGGCTAGTACAAATAACAGTGTAATTCTTGTTTTGGAGCAGCACTTGACTGGAAAAACTGAAGAACTACCTAACATCTACATTTTTGATTTTCAAAAATAAAAGCTGGTATGAGGGTTCTTCATTTGATAAGGAAATATGGTATGTGTAAGTGTACGAAAAACATTAAGTGCTAGAGAGCTCTACATAAATGCATTTAAAAACATCACTAGAAATGGGAACCAAAAGCTGGACATTTGAATGGGAAACTTGACACTAGAATTTTTTACCAAGTGTGGAAATGGATGATTGAAGGCAGTAATACTTTGCTTTTGATGTCTTCAATGAAAACGTTTACCTAAAATTTAAATAAGGCTTAGAAAAATATGCAGTATTTAATGAAGGTGGTCAGATTAAGCAGTCCAGTGATCCCTTCTTGCCTTGGGGTAGAATTAGGGAGGTGTTTCCAGCATTGTGGTCTTGTTGCAGACTTCAGAAAGGACACAGTGAACAAGTGTTCCCTGTGTCTGTTCCTGAGTAAGCTCTGGCACAGTTGTAGCTGTGAGTGCCTGTTGTCTCATTGTCATTCCTGACCCTGTCAGTTGGTCTTACAGTCAACAAGAGCAGTAGTGAGATTCTTGGACCTTGAATACTGGAGGACTGTGTTCCTTCGGTGGACAAAGGCTATCAAATGTTGCACAAGTGTTCCCTTTTTCAGGTTGACTAACAGGCCTGGCCATAATTTGCTTTATTAGATCCTTTTGCCATTTTCATTTGTCATATCTGGACACAATCTCAAATAGTTGGGGTTTTTTCACTTTCTTTTGTTCCTTGTTCTTTCATCTAATTAATTTTTTTCCTGGGGGCTTTCTGCTGTTCCCGGCAGCTGTCTTCTTTTTTCCTGAGTGCTTAGTTTTCAATCACTGGACTCCATCTCCTATTTTGTTGTGTTACTTTGCATCACCTTCTCTGGCTACCCATTCCATCTTTCCTTCAGCTGTCCCATGCTTTCTCTGCACTCTGCATTGTTGTTGGATCTGTTTTTCTTTGCTTTCTTCTCTCTCAGTACTTCAGTCCTTTATTATGGAGTAGATAGACAAGTAGGTTTTTTTGTTTGGTTCTTCTTGGTGTTTGTGGAATTTGGTGCAGGAGTCTTGTAAGGTGTGTGTGACACAATCAAGTCCCACATTCTGGTAGATCTCCATATTGACTGGTTTGGCAGAGAGCATGCTACTTGCTGCTGTAGCTGTAGCACTAATGAGCATTAAAGTATACATGGTATTAAGAAATAACTGTCGCCTTGAAGTCAAGGGTTAAAAGCTTGGCCATTGCTTAAGTGAAGCCTCCCACAGGCAGGTTGTGCTGAGGCCAAGGGAATGAAAAGGGATCCCTGGCTTGTTTCAACACACTCTGTTTTTTGGGACAGGTATCACATTTAAGGGTCTGTATTGTTTTCACTTTTGAAATGGATTGTCTGCATTGCTCTTATTAATAAGCATTTTTAAGATTCAGATTTGATGGATAGATAAACTTAAAAAATAAAGGGGAAAAAAGAGCAGGCAAAATGATGTCATAAGTAGCTTAATTTCTTGATTAATTTTACCTTTCATAGAACAAATTATGCCGGTCTTGCAAGATCAGTCTTGCAGTGTTTTTTGGTTTTGCTGGGTTATCCCTTTGAGTTAAATCCTCAGAAAAGTAGAAAGAGGCTCTTCCACCCTCACAATTAATTGCACAGTTCTTGTAATAATTTTCATAATTTTGTGTATGTCAACTAAAGTTTCACTTTTTCAGCCAAACTGATCTAACACTAGCAGGTCCCAAATGGACAGTTTAATCCCTTTTTCCTTATATGGTGATCCAAGTACTTTACTGATGCTGCAGCTGATTTATGGAGGATTTTGTGATACTGTTCTTTTTTTAGGTGCAAGGTAATTCTTCCTGATGGCTTTAATTTTTTTTTTAATGGTAGCCTCTCAAGTTGTGAAAGCTTTAAAATTTTTAATTTTCTTAAATGTCTAGACTTGTTTATAAGACTGGATAATTGCAAAGGTGGAACTTTTTGGCTAATTTCTTTGCAAATCTAGCTCTCCCTAAATCCCGTTTTCCAGACTGAAAGACTGAAATATCGTACTCATCTTTAGCCCTACAAAGATACAGGAGGGCTGCCGACTGCATAGTGTGCATGCAGCTTCTCTTCAAATATAACTCACAGACAAGGTGCGTCAGTTTGTTGAACTCTCAGGAATTCTCACCTCTGCTTTATCACACACACTCCCCCTGTGTGTGTATACTTTTGTTATTCAGGACACTGAGGTAGTTGTGAAATCTCGAAGGACAATGGAAACATACATTAATTCTAGACATTAACTCTGTTCTTGTAGACTAGATGCTGATGTGCTTATTTAGAAAATAGCATCTTGCTAATAGTTGATTCAGAGCTTTAAGATGAAAGCACATGTGCTCTTAAATTATGCAGAGAAGACTGGTTCTTCTGTAATACGTGTGAAATACGCGGTTTGAATTTTAGACCTGCAAATAATGATTTAGGACCTTCCTAAAATTTTCAATGATAATGAAATACAAGCGTAATCAAATGTCAGTATTAGGTGACCTTTAAGTAAGGGGTATGTGGGAGTGTAGAGCAAACTCCCTTTTTATTAATGCGTGACAATGGGGAAGGAAAAGCATCTGTTCAGCTAGTGAACTGCTGCAGCAAAGGGTCTTTTCTGTCTGATGTACCAAAGTATGGTACTAGCTTGAAAGTGATCTGGAGGAGAAACACAAATAGCTTTCAGATACTAGTTGTGTTATTCACCTTAAAACACTCGTTTTTACTTTTGGAGATCAAGTCCTTAGAAACATGTGTTACCAGGAACTGGTAGAAACAATATGTGTAACTGAGATTTAACCAGCTTAGGGATTCATTGTTGGTAAAAGCATCATAGAAGATAACATTTTCATAATAGTCAGTATGAATGTGGTTGGAAAAAACCCCAATGATTTCTCTTTTTACAGAAAAACCTGCCATTGCTCCACCTGTCTTTGTATTTCAGAAGGATAAAGCACAGAAGGTAAGGAGATGTTGATACTTCTTGTTCTGTTCTGTTCTTAGCCATGACTCCTTCCTTCCGTGGTGATCAGCCCTTTGTCTGTATTGTCTTGAAGATGGCTAGTAGAGCATTAACATCATTAATGGGCATAAAGCAGCCAGGTACTGAAGGGCTAAAAGTGGGAAGATGTATGATAGTTTCACAATACAGGTAGCTCTTCAGACAGAAGATGGACCAATATGGGAGAAAAAGTGTTGTGAAGGTGTATCTTGAACGTGTGGCAGAGGAGTGCTGGCACTTGAGTTGCATGACAAAGCTACAAAATTTCTTTTTCTGATAATAGGGTTAAGATAAAGCAAAGAAAACTGGTCTAGATTATTGCTTTTCACCTCAGTGTATTTAAATGTCTCTCATATCTTTGGTTAGTAAGTGTCTAGTTTCCTTGGGAAATAGTAATTCTGTTCCCTCATCTCCATATACTATGGTATTTAATTCTGTCTGGTTAATAGTAAAAGCTGTTAAGATTTATGGGGAAATAGAATCAAGGGTATTCTTGTTTCTGTTGAAGATGGTGGGAAGTAAGAAGTGTATGATAACACTTTCTGTTGGATCACTGGATTGTTTTGTTACCTGTGGGGTCAGAAATGTTTGAATTGAAATACTGAACCACTTTTCAGTTGATAGCTTTTCTCTGGTTTGGAACAAGTTCCAGACTCAAGTTTTCTCACAGGTTCAGTAGGCATATTCCTCAGCAGGAGCTTGAAATCTTTTCTCAGCTTGGAAAGGCTTTAAGTCTGCTGTCCTCCTAATATTAGCGAATCAAATTAAATCTGCTGGAGAGTAAGTACTTTCAAGACATTCTTTAAATTACATTTTTTGCAGTGGCTGTTTACATATACCTTGGAATGACGGGAGTGATAGTGCTTGCACTACCAATTATGATCACGTTGCCTTTTAGGAAACAGCTCCCAGTCACCCACTGTTGCTTAGACTGTTCTGAAGTCCTTTCTGAATTGCATCATGGTGAGTGTTCTCCACAGGTGTCCTTTAGCCTGGCTGTGGTGATCATAGCAGTGTGCAATCCCAGCAGAGTGACATGGTCCTGTGTCCTTTTTTGGTGGCCTGATCCTTACATGCCGAGATAGCAGTTCTTGTATTCTCAAGTTCCTTCATGTTGTACCTTTGCTTCTGCATCCCTCCAGCAGCCTGCACACTCCATGTCTTCAGCATTAGGCTGTGCAAGCTCCTGCATAGGGCTGTGAGACAGATCTGTTGCGCTCTGATAGGTCTCAACAAAATATTTTTAAAAACATGTTAATTAAAGGCATAATGTATTTTGGGGCTGGTAGAGAGGATCCAGGGAGGGAGATCTGTGATTTAGTCTTCCCAGCTGCCTCTGAGGATGCTGAGGTGGTGCTGAACAGGGAGCTGTATTCCAGACAGCCTCTGCCTGGGCACAGATGAAAGTCTGGCTTTGTTGGGTGGAGGGTCAGTGGGTTCCCGAGCATCTTGAAGGCCACAGGAGTTAGAGATAAGTTATAAATTGATCTAAATGCCAAGTGGTGTTGGTGCTGTTGAGGGGGCTAGCCACTGTTGCTTTGGGCTTAAAATAAGTCTGGCTTGGCTGGGGAATAGGGCTTGTTCCTTGAAACAGATCGGAGAGTCTGATAGTAGCATCTGTCAGTTAGTTGCCGATTTTCGAAGTAGTAACAGACATAAATGCTTATGCTACACTATGTATTACGTGTATTAGGATTTTTTTAAAGGGGAAGGGGGAGTGATTAGTAATTTTAGTAGTTTTTATTGTGCTGTATTTGACACTGCAGAGAAGGACTTGTAGAAGCATCAGTGCTGTGCTTCTTGCAGTTTGATTAAATAAGGAGCTTGTTGCTCATGCCAGTAGGTGTTTTTTGTAGTATAGATACAATGGTAGTATAGTCAGAACATGGTGCTGTGAGCCAAAAGTAACAGCCACTTAATCTACACTGTATATATCAGAACCTAGCATTCAGGCCAGCTTTAATAAACTTAAGTAAGGAAAAGTGCCTCGTATTTTCCGAAAGACTTAATAGTTAAATATTCCCGATAAGAGTTAACCCTGTTACTGTTTCTGTAAAAGGTGCCTGGTTAAGTGCATTGCCAACCACAAAAGGCTATCCTTATTAAAGTTAGCAAGGAAATCCTGTAAACAGAGGAGTTTTTCCTAGAGCAGTGTTTTGAAGAAAATGCAAAAGTAACTTCAAAATAGTTGTTAAACAACACACTACTTGAATACGTAATTTCTCTATGTAAATGACTATTTTAATTTAGCAAAATGTCTAGTCAAGTCACTTTCTTCTGCAAGCAAAAGTGTTAGTGGAGGCTTTTAAGTGCTGACACAGCAGTCTGACAGTAAGCTGAGGGGGAGAAAATGCATTGCATTGTGTATTCAGTTAACTGTCTGTGATGGTTGTTTATATGTGTGCCTAGTGTTTTTCCACATGAACCTGAACATCCTGACCAGAATTATTTCACTGCAGCATCTACAGATCATCTCAGTATTACAGCTGGGTTGATTACAATTCAGCGGTCTTACTGACTTCTCTGGAACTACCAGTGTCTACTATTAAGTTAAACAATATTCTTTTCCCAGAAATCTTGACTTAAGTTTGTGCTTGGAAGGTGTCAGACATGTGGGTCATACCAACACCATGAAACACTTGAGGCTTGGGGCAGAGTGGCTGGAAAGCTGCCCGGTGGAGGAGGACCTGGTGGTGCTGATCAACAGCAGCTGAACATGAGCCCAGGTGGCCAAAAAGGCCAATGGCACCTGGCCTGTAGCAGCCATAGTGTGGCCAGCAGGACCAGGGCAGTGACTGTCCCCCTGTGCTGGGCACTGGTGAGGCATTTCACATCCTGGGTTCAATTTTAGGCCCCTCATGACAAGTAAGTCATTGAAGGGCTGTAGCATGTCCAGTGGAAGGAACAGAGCTGGGGAAGGGTCTGGAGCACAAATCTGATGAGGAGCAGCTGAGGGAGCTGGCGGGGCTCAGCCTGGAGAAAAGGAGGCACAGAGAGACCTTCTCACCCTCTACAACTCCCTGACAGGAAAGTGGAGCCAGGTGGGGGTCAGGCTCTGCTACCAGGGAACAAGGGATAGGAGGAGAGGAAATGACCTCAAGTTGTGCTGGGGTGGTTTAGGTTGGATACTGGGAATTTCTTCGCAGTCTCTGAAAGGACTGTCTAGCCCTGGCACAGCTGTCCAGGACAGTGGTGGAGTCCCCATCCCTGCAGGGATTTAAAAGCTTGGGTGGATGTGGCACTTGGGGACATGGGTTAGTGGTGGACTTGGCAGTGCTGGGGGAATGGCTGGACTCTGATCTTGGAGGAGTTTTCCAACCTAAACAATTCTATGGTTCTATGATCTTTTTCTCCACTAGAAATTGGAAAATATTCAGCATGTTCCAGGACAAAGTTCATACTAGTCTGGAAACTAATTTTTTAACTGCATCTTCCAGCTAAGGATGTATATACACTTGAATAAAACATCAGAACTTGCAGTTTGACATGTTTATTTAGAGGGGACAAAAAGTGCATGGTGTTCATAATGCTGCCTCTTAATTTTACTTTCAGTAAGGAGGTTTGAGTTGTTTTGTTTTGCAGTTAAAGACAGGATAAGTCTGTCCTTGTTTTCAATTTAGATGTCAATTAATAGTGGATGTCAAGTTGGCCATTACTAAATTTGAGCGAGTCTGCATTTTCATGATTTTCATGTCTCCTTAACTCTTTGAGAACTATTTTTACAATGTGTGAAATATAGTCTTGCAAATATCTGAATAGTAGTGCTGCTGTTCATTTTTCTAACAAGCAGAGTTTCTAGTGCTAACACCAGTTGGAAAATTGCATCAGCTTAAGACTCAAACTGATGAGATCTGAAAGTAATACAAAGTCTGAACCTTGCTATGTTAGGCATAGAGTATTTCTGTTACTCCATTATCTATCCAAATAACTTATTTATGAGCTAAGCTGTGCTTTTCATAGCACTTTTAAAATTAAATATTTAAATTGATAGATACAACTTATATATGTGCTTAATATTAGACACTTGTTTGACTTGTGTTTCTGCTCTGAAACTGACTTTAGCTTCTGCCATAAAAAAACATTTCATGGCAAGTTTCTGGACACAGGTTACTTGTAATTTTCTGATGTTAACTTTCAACATACATTTCTGAGGTGAAAGTATTGTCGTTTTTGGATTGATGCATTTTTAAGCAGGTATATTACCTCAAAAAAAATTAATCAGTAGCAGTGTAAAGAAACACTTTGTCCAAAAATATTTTTTAAGTAGTGTCATTTGTTCTGCAAGTGTGGACTTTGATAATCTGGTTGTTACTGATTGTCATCATGTAGGATCACTATGACTTCCCTAGTAACAGGTATAGGAAAAGGTAGATTCTCCACTCGGATTTAAAAATTTTTGCACTTGAAAACGCCACTGTTTATGATGTAGCTTGCACCTTGTCCTCTTCCTTCCACCAGCCTGGATTGGGGTATTGGTAGACTGTAGAAAAGAACACTTTATTTCTAGTTTGTTGTATAACTAGTTTTGATCAGTGTACTGCTTTCCATATGTGAATTGTTAGTGGTGATCTTTTAAGAATGACTCTGAAAGAAGGTAAGTTATGTGATACTTGGGTCATGTTCCATACTGAAGTGGTACAAAAAGTTTAAGAGGTAACTGGGTTCTAAATGCAAAGGTTCTGGAGTGAATAAGGGGTTATGCTGTTAAATTGTTCTAGCTGTCATCATGGTCTTAACTATGGAGTTATAAAAATAGGTATGGAGTTGTAAAAGTGATGTAGGTGATCAGAAGATGGCATTCCCAGGTAGCCTGGAGAGCAAAATCATGAGTTTAAAAAAAATTTTTTTAGATGATATGTAAAGTAGGGGTTAGTTGAAGTCCTGCTTTGATGCAGTGTTATTTGGAAATTCTTGGGTTTTGGTGGTTTGGGGTGGCGGATGACTAGAAAAGGTTCTTCATGCTGTGGCCACGACTTACAGGTTTAGGATGGTGGCAGAGAGAGAGCTGTGAATGAAGTAATTTGTGTATGGAGAGGCAAACCATTCCCTTTCCCAGTCTGGCTCAGCATTGTTAGCATGGCTGCCAAGAGGCTTTGTTAGAATACCCAGTTGAACTGTGTTGTAAGTCTGTAGTATACTTAAAAAGTTAAAATTTATGCTTAAGAGTTCATAAATGTGAATGTATTGCTGTATGTAAAAGAACAGTCCTGAAGGTATTTGGAGACAGTTGTGCAAGACAAAGCTTGGAGGAATGTAGAGAGGCTGATAAAGTCAAAGGCTGTTAGGCATACAAGCAAGAGTTGTCCTTGGCTCTAAGCAGGTAAAAAACGTGAAAAGATACACTGAGAGTAGTCTTTTTAGGCCATTGGATAGGGGTGCTAGGGTGAGGAAAATGAGGAAAGGAGTTGCAAATAGCTCAACTTAGAATTGGGAGGAAAAGCTGGTCCAAGAGTGCTTGTGCCAGTCTTTATTATTATTTCCTTGCCTTTATTTGGTGATTGTAGTATCATGTGAGTCTTAGCTTTTAAGTATTCCTTCATGTCTCTCCTTATTTTCTGCACTGCTGAAGAAGCCAAATCTCCAAATAGACTTAGATGTATTTAGTCTGAGTGTGTTATTTTTAGTTTTAATAAAATAGATGTCATTTGATCTGGCTGAGCAAGGTGAATTAGTGTAGGTGGCTTCCTTACATTATTCATCTCTCCCTTGATCTTTGCCATAGTGTTTGAGAGACAGGAACAGGTTTCTGTCAAGTTCTCCCTAGAACTGTATTTTATAAGGAATGTTTTATGTAGAGACAAGGAGGCTCAAGGATGGACACATTTCTCAGACAAAACATTCCAGCAAAAAGAAAGAGAGTGAATTGTTTACCAGCTCCAAAGAACTTCCAAAAAGAGCTTAGATCAGAATTAATGAAGCTAAGAGACTAGGAAACACTTTCAATAGTATGCATGACTAAGGATTAAAATTAATTTTAAGAGCTCGCAGTTTCCTTTGGATATGCTTTTTTGAGAATAGCTGTACAAACTTCTGCCTGGAGCAGTTCTGGTTTGCTAAATCCTTGAGTCCTTTGTTGGTCTTGTCTTCCATGACTTAAACCACATACTATTCACAAAATTCTGAAACTTGCAGTAGTTTTTGATTTAAGATTTTTTTTCTAATATAATTTTATATTTTTAATGTATTTATATATTGGCCATGAAATTCTTATCTTGGATTCAGATTTTTCTTCATGGAAGTGGTGATTTGCAATAATTATTTTTTGTTTGTTTCTTTTGTGGGTCTTAAAGCAGATATTCCAGTCTTGCTTAGGATAGAAATCAGATTTATGCTTATTTCCACTTTTTGAAATGCTTGACACCAAGTATTTCAAGTATTACAGGAGTTTTTAAAATCTGTTGGATGTTTACTTAGCCTACTTTAATATGTTCTAAACTGTGTCGATATAAATTACTTGCAAAATATGTTGTCATTTCCACTTGTGTTTAGTACAAGTGTGTATTGAGTATTCTTGCCTCCTCTTCATTATTAGCAACTTTTTGAACTGTACCTAGAAGTCAGTGTAAATTTCTGGTAAGGCTCTTTTTTGTTTTTTACATATATTGTAAGTGCTACGGCCAGCTCCAAGTAGCCTTTTCCTTCTGTTCTCCCCAGACGAAAAGGTAAGGATAGGTTGCTAGACTGCTAGATTTTATTAAATGTTTGGTGACAAAATGTTTCTATAACTCTTCTCATTCTGTGGGATTTTAAGTTAGCGCTTGGGTCTGTTATTAACAACTAAATATTAAAACCAGATAACTTTGACAGTACAGAAACCCAGCATCCTGAACTTTTACCTGACATCCATAGTGTTATCTCCAGTAAATATATTTTGACTATTTTGAGCTTTAATTATAGTAAATTTTTGCATGATAAAATTTCATGTATTGCTGGCTTTTAATAATTGTTTCTGTTGTGAGGACAGGACAACTCTTACATGAAGAACTTGAGGCTCTTAAGATGTTAAGTGCTGCTGTTTATTTTTGAGGCTTTTGCTTACTTTCTTGCGTGGACCTGGGCAATGATGAGCATTTTTAGTCTCTCTTTTTTTTCTACCAAGTGTTTTCTGGGAGCAAGCCAGGGTTGTGTGCTTTTGAGTGCCATCTTCTCCTTACTGCTTGATTCTTCAGATACTTCAGCATGAGATGCAGGGAAGCTCAGCCCACCGATTGCAAGTGAGAGCACATCCTTGGCCTGCATGTTATCCATGGACTATAACGTAGTCCTTCATCACAATACAGTTGTTGGTGCTCAAAGCCTTTTTAACTTTTTCATTCTTTAGACATGTGCAGAATATGATAATGCTTAACTTTTGTTGTACAAGCAGGGATGTGCAGCATTAAATGATGTGAAGGAATGAAAACTTTATGGCAAAAGTTCAGCAAATACCAAATCCCATTAGGGTGCACTAGTTATCCTGTTACCTCCCTCCTTGAAACAGATTGAAACTTGTTAATTTATGAAAAAAAGCATTGGTGTTTTTTCTCAGGTAATTCACCGTCATGTGAATATGAAAGGATCCTGTGTCCTGTGTGAATGTTAAAATAATTAATTTCTGTGAGAATTTTATAACCAATCACACCTCCCTCAAATGTGGGCTGAAGAGGCAGTGAAGGACACTTATTTACAGTAATTGTCTAATTTATTTGTCTGAATCTGCGGGTAAAAGCTGTCAGCTGTCCTTCAGTCCTTGAGAGGGGAGAGGTTAAACCCCACCAAGCCTGTAGCTGGCAAAATCCTCTTTGCTGGGGACACAGATGATTTTGGTAACTTTCGAAAGAGTGCATTTGCTCCAGCTGAGGCTTTTTGCAGGGAGGGGAAGCTGATTCTGTCAGCAGGTTCTGTTCCACAGTTTCTATGTATTTTAATTGGTGTCTCAGCGACAAGCAGCTCCTTCTGCCATACAGTGAAAACAGTGAAATTTAAAAATGGATTAGCAGATCCTCTCACTAGGACGACCGATCTCTCATGTTGCAGCCTTGCATTGAAGGGACGTTGTCTTTTCTGCTCACAGTCCCCTGCAGAGCAAAAAGCTTTGTCGGATTCAGGCGAGGACCCCCAGGGAGAGGTTGAGCCCCCCTACCATGGTCTGGGTCACACAGAACCAGCTGGTGAGTGCGACTCTGAGTACCCTGCTCCTGCTGTGGCCTCAGTCAGTGCTACCCTGAGTCCTGCTTCTGAAGCCCAGCTTGCTCCTATTCAACAGGAACTGGCAGGGGTAAGTGTCAACCTACCACGTACTTCTGCTGCTGAGGGGATTAGAGGAAAAAGTCCCTTCCACTAGGTAGAATCCATTCTGTTCACTGTAGGAAGTGCAAATCACGGTCTCTCTGGTTCTTTGATCTCAAGTGGAACCCTCGTTCCAATTAGAAGAAATGGAATTTGTGAGTCTCCCTAGTATAGCGTAACTGTAGAAGACACCTCAACTATTTTAAAATTTAGGGTGTAAACTGTGTGTATGCTAAGGGTAAGAGCACTTCTGAATGAGTGAGAAAGCAGGTCTATATTTGAGGCATTTGCTTCAAGCAGTTAGAGGAGAACTCTTTGTTCCCTGTCTGGGCCATAATGCTGCAGCTTGACAAAGCGAGCAGCTAATACTGTTTCCACTGGATACGTCATGCCAACCTGTAAGGTATTTAACAGCTTAAAGGCACCAAGCATCAGAGCAGAGTTTTGAATTTGGGTGTTTTGAGTGGGGAGGAAATCAGTACCTTGTGGAAAAGCTATCAGTGCTCATAACTTTATTTTTCTACTGGTGATGTAGCAAAATCTTCTCTGAAAGATTGGATGACTAAATGACTGCTACCATACAGTCTTTCAGAGCAATTTTAAGTGTTCCTAGTCTTTCTTGTTGGTGACCGTGTTTTCTTGGTGCAGGTGAGTGTCACTGTTCACTCTGGCATCACACCCTAGGCAAGTGCTCTTTGCTAGATCTTTGTCTGTTAAGGCTCCTTCACCCAATACCTGCACCCTTTTCGTCCACTGGTTGGTTTGGGTTTTTTTTGTCCAAGATTGTCATGACAAGGTGCAAATAGCTGTAGGTTAAGTACCTCTCAGTGTTCAGACTGTTGCTTGATTACCTGCAGAAACCTTTCTGTTTCAGTTTCTTTTCTGAAGGTTAAAATTTTCAAAGGTTAGTATTTTAAAATATAGCTAGTAAACATGTGTGGAAAATCAGTGTCCATAAAAGAGACAGAGGAGCCCTGCAACTTTATTGGAATAAAGGGAGAGAGTGCCCTGGGGCACACGCCCGCGGGGTTTTCTCTCTCCAGGTCTCGGAGGGCGCAGCCTCCTTTTATCCTGCACTCCCGGCCGCAGGTTGCCCTCTTCCTTTCCCTGTTGGCTGAGGTACCAGGAAGGTGCAGCCTTCCCGAACCGCCCACCACAGTCCCCCTTGAAGCTGGCATTTTATCGCAAAGCTCAGAAGTTCAGGTCTGTGCAGACCCACTTGTCTGTTTCAGGAGCCGAGCTCCCTGGGCTCTGTAATGTGAAAAACGAGGTTCACTCTTAGTAAAATTTTAAGGAAAGCTTAATAAAAGGGACAATTAGGAGACAACAGCAAAAAGGGTATTACGGCTGGGTGCTTTGGCAGAGATCCAAAGGCACACCTCTACATCCAAAAGATTGTCTTTGAAAGTACATCACTTATTTCATATTCATCACCATCGTGCATAATTCATTCATTCTTTGGAGTTGCTAAGTATCATCCCATCAGCCTTATCTTCCTCCTTGGCTCCATTCCGTCTGGTTTTGGGTTTTTCTTCTGATAAGATTCTCCAGGAGTGTGAAGATCCCCCCTCATCCTTCCCAAACTGACCACACAAACAACAGACATTCTACACCATTACATTACAGAACCTAGGCAAAGCCCCCCCAACAATAAGTAACATGCAAAAACCAACATCACAATATATTCATAACAATTATGTAATATGCAAAAAGCCAATACCACTGTACATTCATAACAGTAACAAACCTGCTGCTTGAAGTCAGTAGAGACATTAAGACCCCCTTCAAAGATGTTAACATCTGTGCCCTCACCCATCGAATTGTTTGTAAAGACATTATCACACATCTTTCCTATCGAACATAATCACAGACTTTATCTCAGTTTTCTTTCATTTGAAATTGCAGTGTTACTAGAACTGTCCTAGAGAACTGTATTAACCAGACTTTCAGGAACACTGCAGCAAGTGGTTATCTTCATCTTGTTCTTAGAGAGCAGAAAATCTTACCCCAGTTAACCCAGTTCTGAAAGAAACTTATAAACCACAAATGCTGTTGGGGATCATATGCAGAAATTAGTGGCTGTACAGAACAGCTGTTTCAGCATTCTTCTTTACTCCGTTCAGTTAAATGTACAGAATTGTACAGTACTCAGTATGGGCATTCTGGTAGATCTCCATAGTGTAACTGGCATGCACTGGCAAGCACTCTTCAAATTATCCCAGTGTCTTACAGTAAAACCATCCCTTACCTTGAAATATAGAGAAGGTTGATGCATCTTAACAGTGCTTGTACTGGTTTGCTGGAGTGGCAGTTTTCATGCAGTCTTCCCAGGGTCTGGGGAGACAGAGGAATTAAGACAGAAGAAAAGACACTGCATATTTCTTGTTTACTTGTTTGTACACAAAGAGGCAGATATTTTTGATACTACATTAATTTAGTGTGGCCATAGGTACAGCCCCTTGCAGAGCTGATGGTCGTGTCCTCTTAGCTAGCCCACACCTGCCTCCCACAGCATGTGGCCATTCCAGCAAGACTGCTGGTTAAGAGGTTCTGGAACAGCTTTTTAACAAATCATGGCAGTTCTATAATGCCTGTGAATGTGCTGAGTGTCTGGACTGCGGACTTGCATTACTGTGCTCTGGAGTCCTTTCTGTATGACTTTTTGCATCTTAAAATGCATTTTCAACAATGAACACTAGAAGTGTACTCTTAGAGCTTTCCCTGAATTACACTGACCTTTTCTGCTTTACCCAAATTCTCCCTTCCTGTCCCTGTTTCTGCTCACTAGTGTGAATAAGCAAAAACTGACAAATTTGTTGAAGTTTTGAAGTTCTTCTCTTAGCTTGGTGTAACAGCTGTGTGAGGAAATAGTGTTTGTATTTAGTTAATTACTGTGAGTTACACTTTTAAGAAGCAGTTGGTAGCCTTTATGAAGGTAATTTCCTTAACTAGAAATGTGTCATAATTGTAGGAGCCTCTATTTATGCATAATTGTAACTTTTCTCTAGCTGTATTTCTGAAAGCCGGGGGCAGAGGGAATAAGTGAAAAGTGGCTTCTGCTCTTAAATGGGAAAATTCTAGGTTGGATTTTGCTGTTACTAGTTTGTGGCTCGTCGGCATCTAAGTCCAAGGAGCTGAATGGACACAAACTGAATCACCTTGGTGGTTTCTTATAGGATGAGATGGTCCTGCCTTTTGTTTCCATTGTGTGGGATACTTGTGTAAAGCACAAGTGGTGTTGTGTTGCTGTGAAGTACAGACTGAGTAGGCCGAGAAGAGAAGCGTAAAATGGAGAGGCTGGACTGCTGTTCATTGTCACTAAATGTAATTTGCTGTTTTTCCAGTCTGTCAGGCTTGTTGTGCATATATTCCCCTATTTTTTGTCTAGTCTATCCGGCTTCCTCCGAAGCAGCACTGCTTAAGCAATTCTGGCTGCAGTGCTAACTTACATTATCTGTGGCTTCATAGAAAAGTGAAGCTTATGTTAATACAGTACATCTGTGTACCCCCACCCCCACAGAATCTACCCTGGCACCTATTTGTCCAAAGGTGCATAGCTTTAATCTCCCAAAACTCTTGGACTAGGAAGCATGGAAATAACTTGGAGCAGATTCTCTGTTCTGCTTTGCCCTTAGTAGGGTACAGAGTTGGTTTTGGATATTGATTCCTGTTGCCCACTAAACATGGTGATGGTATACATTAGTTGTGCTTGTCAGTTACGAAATTACAATGATATGATGATTTGAGGCTTGTGCTGTATAGGTTTGACTTTTTTTTTTGTCTGTGTTACTTGAGCATTGAGAATGAAGCATATGTTAGTAACATCTTAAGGTTTTGACATTCAGGTGAAAATCACTTGTTTATTTTTGAGGATTTTTGCATACGGAGATCTGCAGTTCTACTCATGCAAATTTTTTACCAAGTATTTTCTTTTTGCTTTCAGGATTTTTGATAAAAGCTGAAACAAATTGCTTGCATATGTGACAACACTTTATGTGCAAAATGGAATATTTTCTGAGTTCAGGTGCTGGTTGCTGAAATACATGATATCATGGTTTTCCATTTTAGCCTAATCTTTTGGGAAACTAGTGTATGTTGGCAAGGGCAGTGACTAGTAAGACCACCTTCCGGTAGTACCATGGACTACTTGACTAATTATGTAGGAAGAGCCATGGATCATCAAATGCAGTATTAACATGGCTGGACTGATAGGTGTGTGTGAAAACAGGGGGTTGCGTTCCAGAACTGTCAGTAGCTTCTTATTCCCAATGCTAAAGATTTCAAAAGTACTCGACTAGGATGCTAGTGAGGTAGCTATACTTTTCTATGAACATAAAGCAAAACAGAAAAGCCCTTAAAAGTAATTAAATAGGTAAAGTGCAGTGTAAGTGGGGTTTTATTAGCATTTAGTGGAGTACTGATAGTACAGTATTATC
This sequence comes from Coloeus monedula, assembly GCF_965178545.1. Taxonomy (NCBI): domain Eukaryota; kingdom Metazoa; phylum Chordata; class Aves; order Passeriformes; family Corvidae; genus Coloeus; species Coloeus monedula. The sequence goes on along the minus strand of NC_138807.1, from coordinate 994,768 downwards.
TGGGTTCTAAATGTATTGCAGTGCTAAATAGATAGTTTTGCACTTTTTGGTATCCTTACACCCAAGGTATGCCTCAGATTTCAGTCCTGTGCAGACTTATGCAGTCCTTTTGTGTGTCTGCCTGCTCTCAGTGCCCAAGTGGGCCAAATCATGGTGGGGAAGGAGCTTTGGGGCTTCGGTGGACTCTGCCCATGAGCTGCCATTCCTCCATTTATCAGCCAAGCTCTGAAGTGAGACTGAGTGAAGGGGAGGTGTCTGTCTGCATGTCCTGGGACAGGAGTGGGATGAAAGGGTGGTGCTGGACTAGGTAGATGTCGGAGCTACCTGAAAGGATGGTGTAGCCAAGATGGGAGTCTGTCTATTCTTCCAGGTAACAAGTGATAGGACAAGAGGAAATGGTTGAACATTTAGATTGGATATTAGGAAAAGCATGTTCCACAAAAGGGTTGTGGAGCCCTGGAACAGGGTGCCCATGGCAGTGGTGGAGCCATCATCCCTGCAGGGATTTGTAAGATGTGTGGATGTTCTAGCATTGGGCATGGCAGTTCTGAGGGATCTCTTAGCCTTGGCAATCTTAAAGGTCTTTGATAGCCTAAGCAATTTGATGATTCTAAGATGTTTTGTAATGAGATGAAGATGCTGATGCTGCCCTGATCGCCTTCTGTAGTGAAAGGATTCTGTCATGGGGTTATTTTTTGAAGGAGCAAGGGAGATTATATTAGTTGAGGAACTGGCAGAGCAGTAGGAGGAAAGAACCATAGAAATTGTCAGAAAATATGTCAAACCTTTGTTCAAAGACTTTTTGAATATTTGTGATAGTTGGTAGCCTGTGATGCTTCCTTTTTTGTTCCTGATACTGTGGAAGATGTTAGGGGACTATCCATTGCTAATTCAAATAAAAATACTATTGTACTGGTTTATAGAGCATACTTTGAAAAACATTCCTCCAATGCTATCATTTTGTTGAAGGAACTAGCATCACTTAGAGTAATTAGGTAAGGTGCTTTGGAATGAACTCCTAAACAATGAGTATGTTTATGTTGAGCTTGAAACTTTATGATATTTTTAAAATCAAACCAGTTTTGAAAACTGTGATTTTCAAATTTTCAGTATATAGAAAATGTAACTGTAGTAATTGTTACACAGTCCCTAAAGATATTAGTGCTTGGGATATGAATTTTCAGGAATTCTATTTGTAAATGAAATATTTTGAATTAATTGTATTTGATAGTATCTGTGAAACTCTGTATGCTTACGTGTAAGTCACAGAAGATTATTGCACTGAGTGTGTATCATTGACAGTAAAGAAAAAAAATCTCCTAACTGATGCTTAAAACATTTGGATCAATCTGAAGAGACTGAAATGTTCAGTATGTGATCTTTGTTTGATCGGTGTAATCTGATTTCAGAGATCTGCAGATGGATCAAGTCCAGAAGATGGAGATGGTAAGAGATTTTATTGTAAAATTAAAAGCCATGAGCATGTGTCTTGCTGGGATGTTTTACATTTTCCTAATCGTTTTTTTTCTACAGAATCTGATCGAGAGGATGGAAGCTACTGTCCACCTGTAAAACGTGAGAGAACTTCATCTTTAACTCAGTTCCCTCCTTCTCAGTCAGGTAAATGTTGCTACAGTATTATATATGAGGGATGGTTTTCCTTCCTGGGCATTCTTTTTCCAGTCATGTAAGCAATCTTATTACAGTGTTTTGTGCTTTGGATTAAGACCACAGCAACCATGTACTCATGTTAACAAATTTGGTGAAGCCCAAAGGAGTTGGTAGATAGTTTTTTAAAATGTTTTCTATCTGTAAGTTTATGTATATTTGTAGTTTCAGCTTTCACTGTTGTGCTGTTAAATTGCAGAATTAACCAGAAATCTTCTTGATTTGTTGTGATCAGGTTGCTTCTTTCCAAATTTATATAAGTGCTACCTTTTTCTTAGTTACTCGGCTGCCAGGGAAAATTTTCAAGTCTCAGCTCACGTTTTAGTCCTTTTCTCTTCTCCCGTTTCTTTTAAAATGGAGAGGATTCAGTGCATTCCTGAAACACTTGACAAATGCACACAGCCTCTGTGTGTGCACAGTCAGGGCAGTGAGATCACTAGGGTAAATTCATGCAGTTCACTTGCACAGGAACGGTCATGTTTAATATTTGTTCACCCACAGGAACAGTCTTGATTTGTGCCTTCTCTCCTCACAGATCATATGAAGGTTTTAGCTTCAGTCAATGGTTATTTTAGTTGAGATATGTCAGTGTTTGAGGCAGATTTGGAGACTGCTACTTTATTTCTACCATCTTAGTTGAAATAAAGGAGGTGAAAAACCTTGAAGGAGAGAACAGTAAAAAAAAAATTGCTCTCATATGCAACACATTGTAGAGATGTGAATAAATGATGAAAGCCTGGTTATTTTGATTTTAAAGAAATAAGTGACTATGAAGTCCAAAATGTAGTTGCTGATACTTTATAGGCACAGTATTCTAAATTCATGCACCAGTGCTAGTCAGGGGAAGAAGCCCTTCTCTTTCAGATCCCAGTTTTCTGGTGTGCAGCTCAGTGGGTCTCCAGATGCCATCCTGTGAATTGAGTGACCAGCATTGCTGCTGTCTGCTTGCCAACCACTCTTAGTAAAGGAATGCACAAAAATAACCAATGCAGGGTTTTGGTCCGTAGATTTTCTGTTAGAATAATAGCATGTGTATACCCAGGTTCCCTATAATTTTTAACACTTCCATTCTGCAATGTCTTTGTCTTAGAAGATTAGAATCTCTATGCTAACATCTGTTAAGAAGTGGAGGAAAACAATTTACTCAACTCTTTCATGGTTAAATACTGGATGTTCCAGGAGACCAGTATCTTTTCTCAAGCCTCTGCTTAGCTAATGTATTTTGACAGGATATGGTGACTTAGTCCCTGATGCCTTTGTTCTCTTCTGATGTGTGGTGTTGTCAAGCAGTGACAACTTTGATTTGAATTGCAACTTCTGTGAGAGACTCTTTGAATATTGTTGACATCATTCAATGGCTTTGGTTTCCAGAAAAATCTTTCTTTTCCACCTTTTTTTTTTTTTTTTTTGGTGGGGTTACGTTTCTCTCAAGAATAGGGAAATTTTACTTATATGAAGACTGTGTCATGTTTAAGCTTAAGGCAGACAATAATAAAAAGAGAGAAGGTGGAATTGAAGGGAATATGAAAAACTACTTAAGACAATTATAAAAGGCAAATGCTACATCTTTTAGTACAGTGGTGTTCAGAGATGAGCTTCATTTCTCTTTCCAACATACTTAAGCTTTTTCTATAGCCTTATAAAAGCTAAAAGAGCTAATAAATACTGTTATGCTTTTCCTCATGCAAAATGATCTATTGGAGAAATTGGTCTCCTTCTCTGATTGTCCTATTTCATAAACTGGGTTGTGATTTTTGTATAACACCAAAAGTACTAGAACTGCTGGACAGCACCTCAACCAAACTCCCTATTGCTTGCTTCTTTAGGTCCCAGCAAAGGGTGGGAAAGAATCACTGTCCTTTGCCTGGTTTTTCAAACGTATTTTCCCTTTTGATGACTGTTATGCTGCTGAGGTGACATCTGACAGTACTCTGATGTGCTCTCCTCTGTTTCTATAGGAGTTTTGTCTTTGCAGGGCAGTTGAAACCTAAGTTGCCTCTTGGTGCAGGCAGTGCTGTCCGTCACATCACACTCCTACTCTTTAGCAGACATTACACACCTTTCTGCTCTCTCTCTGCAGAGGCCTTTTGAAATGGTATTATACATTTTGGAACGCTCTTATATAGTCTAACACCACTTCTAATTCCTAATTCAGATACAATTCATATTGGGAACCCTGTATTTATATATTCCCTTCAGAAAAAATGAAATTGTTCTTCTTTTTCAGGAGGCACTGAGGGGGATTTCCTTTCTGTTTCAGGATGCACTGAGGGGATTTTATGGACAATGACTTGTTTGCTACTTTGGCTGTAATATTGTTTTAGTTTAGAAGAAATAAAACCAAAATAAAACTAATTACTAGAAAGTAATTTTCAGTTTGAAGTCTGGGAACAGGTTTATAATAAAGAAAAACGTACACAACTTCCCTTTTTAAAAATTTTTCCTTGACTGCAGTAACAAAGAACAATGTCTTTATGCCATCAAGCTTCTGTGAACCCTCTACAGGCAATTCTGACTCAGAACCAGGTGAGCTTCCTGATTTTTCTGCTTTTTTCTTGAACTGGTGTTAATTTGTCATGATCAAAAGTACCTGATACTTCAGAAGTAATACCCTATCTGTGAGAATGGAAGTGATGATGGTTCTGATCTTAGAACTGTTCTCTTGCTCACTTACTTCGTTGTTTGACTTCACCTTGCTGGAGGTAATTAAAATACTACCAAAATTGTTAAATGTGTTGGGAGTAATGGTAGAATACTGCAGTATGACCCTTTCCTGCTAGCCCCACAATAAAACCTATGGGAAATTTTCATTTGTCTACTTTGGAAAACTGTTCTTCTGTACTGGAAAGCAAAACAACCATAATGTATGGTCATGATTGTGTTCAGCTATGGCCTGTGAGCCTTGTATTGACAGAACTGCTCATTTTGTTAGTCCCCGTAGTTCTGGTTCCGTTTGTATTGGTATCAGTGTAGTGCACGTCAGTATCCTATGCTTATAACCAAGCACAGTGAGACTGTAAGATGCTGAGTTGTCTCATTCTGAATACAGATCTTAAGCCCCTAAAAGGAAAAAAGTATAATTATTCTTTGTAAGTTCTTAGGAACTCGATTTTTAATAGCTTTAGATTTTTAATAGCTTTAGATTTTTTTTTTTTTTGAGGTTTTGGTATTTAAAAGCCATAACTGTAGTGAATGCAAGCAAAGGAGTTTATTTTATCTTCATTCTACAAAAGCATTAGTAAAAGCTAATGGTATTACAAGAAATTAACATTAGGCAATTAAGTTTAACTTAATTTATGATAATTAGCAGTTAGATAATCATGTCAGGGTTTGACACTGGCTAAAAGTTAGGCACCCATGAAAACTATTCACTCGTTTTCCTCTGCTGTAGCTGAGCAGAGGAGGGGAAAACAAAATGAAGGCTTCATGAGTTAAGGATTAGGGGAAAAACACTCTAAGGCAAAACAGGTTTAAAACTTAAACAGTGTAAAGAAAATTTGTTACCAACAGAATTAAAATTAAAAAGGGTAATGAGAACGAAAATAAACCTTTGAACACCTTTTCTTCCCAGTCCTTTTCTCTTTCCCACTGACAGCGCAGAGAGACAAAGCATGGGGTCTTTAGTCAGTTTGTCCCTTCTAAAAATCTTTCTTCAGTTCACTTAGGGAAAGGAGTTTCTTTTTTTTTTTTTCTGCTGTGTCATTGGGCCCATCCTATGGGAGACAGTTCTCTGTGAACTTTTCCAGCCTGTTTTTAACTTTCATGAGTAGCAGTCCCACCTGACCTGCTGCAATGTGAGCCCCTCCCACAGGCAAACAGTCTTCCTACAACTGTTTTGTGTGGTTCATTAGTTCATGGGGTGTAGTTTTTTAAGGATGAGCTGTTTTAGTTTGGAGGCAAGGGTCCTCTTTCTCTACCTTCTTCTCTCTCTGTTCGAGTTCCTCACTGGATTACAGCTTTTCAGCATCTGTTCACTCCAGCATGAGTACTTGTTCTCACGGGCTGCAGGTGGATCTCTGCATCCCCCCATGCACTTCATGAATTACAGGGAAACAGTTTGTTGTGTTATAGTCCTCACCACAGCTTTGTAGAAAAATCTCAGCTCTGATGCCCAGAGCACCTCCTCCCTCTCCCTCACACGGATCTTAGTGTTGCCATGTAGTTCTCCTCACATCTTCATCTTTTCCTTTTCTTTGACTCAGGAGAAAATTGTTGTCAGTGGGTTCATTTGTTCTTCAAGTTCTATCAATTGGAAGGTTCTTAAAGGGTTTTGCAGTGCTGAAGAGTAGTTTTTGTCTGGGCTCCATACTGGGGAATTGTTCGCCATGCCCTTTGCTGTCGGCCACATGGTCCCTGCTGGCACCGCGTGGGCAGTGCTGGCTGCCGCAGCGCCGGCTCTATTCAGCTCCTCTCTTCATGCGGGGTGCCAAAAACAGAGAAGCTGTTGCCATTGCTTCTGTCTTCCTGCTCACAACGCTGGCTAAAAGTGGTTAAACAAGCAAAGTTCATTGTGAGCCGTGCCTAGATAGCGGCCGCCATGTGGCCACACCAGGATCACCCCCGGCAGCTGCTTCACCACCCCTCAGGAGAAGAAAGAAAATGCCTGCGTTTTTCTCCCTTCTTAAATATGTCATCACAGAGGCATTATCAACTTCTCTAGCTGGGCTGGTAACCTGCCTGTTGTCAGAGCCTTCAGCAATTGGCTCTGTGCCAGACATAGTAGAAGCCTCGAGCAGCTTCTCCTGCCCACCAAAAAACTAGACTGTTTTTAATCTAACAGAACTTGTTAGCAGCTGTCATGTTCAGTCATACTTTTGATTGCTCTTTCTTTAGTTTGATTCTCACTTAAAACCCTTATTATCTATATTAAGTCCTTCACAGAAGGAGCCCCGTTTCTCTGGTGAACAGTCTTTTTCCTGTTTCTCCTGATAAAAATTTTGAATTTTTTGCTTAGTGACGTGTGTTTATCTGTGATGTATATTTGCTGTGATGATCACTGGAAATTCAGGCTTCTTTCTTTCAGAAGAGAATTTGTTCTTTGGAAATCTCTTAATAACTTTGCATATTTATAGAACTTGTGGGTTGTTACAGTGGGGAAAACATGAGGAATTGTATGACTGAATGAATATTAGAAATATGTTACAGCTTTGTCCTTGTGATTTTGTATTTCACTTCCAGAGGAAAAGAGCAGTGGATTCCGGCTGAAGCCACCAATACTTATCCATGGTCAGGCACCTAGTGCAGGTGAGTTCACTGTTTACTGCAACGGTACAAAGAAACCAGCTCAAGCATTTTATTTAGTTAGTAGTTTCATCAACCTGCTACTGTAAATAGATAGTGGCAATACCTATGTGTCTGCAGAAAAAAATCTTGGCTTCTCTAGGGTGGTTGTGCCCATATCCACTGTGTAACGTGTATGGATGCATCCATGTTTTGCTTGGATCACCTGTGCCTGTCTGAAGTGCATCTCCCAGTTGTCGCTGCTTAGCAAACTTCTGTTTGTGCTTGGAGTAATCCTGCAGTCAGTGAACTCGATTCCTTTGGTAGCAAACTGGAAGAAAAAAGGTGTTCCAGGAGTGCCTTGAGCAAGTTCCAGCCATTACTGAAAGTTCAGTCTGGAACCAGGCCAGGGCAGTTGGAAGTGTCAGAGAGTGCCCACTTCTGCTCTCGCTGGCGTTTGGCAGCAGTGTGGGTGGCAGGTCCTTGATCATGCCTGTTCTGCACTACAGGTTGGCTATGACTGAGTTCCCTGTTTACTGATGTAGACCCAGCCACTATCAGAAAGACATTAGTATTACAGCTCCTTAGGAATTTGAGGGGGAAAAAAACAAACCCAAAACTATTTAGGTAATGAAAGCTATTGCTGCATAACTATATGGAAACTTCATTTCACTTGCAGAAAGAGTGGTAAATTTAAGAAAGGAACAAGCTTTTTTGAGCTTATGAACATTTGAACTTAAGATAACTTTATATTCTGATGTCATGCCCTTTGAATATGGGTGGCCTGAAATAGAACTAACTGCTATGAGTGAGTTCTGTTGCAGTATTTTATTGGATCAAGAGTTCATCTTGACTTTTTTCAGTGAAGAAAACTGAACCTTCTGGGCTTGCCATAACCTTCTAGAGCGGATGTTACAATGTTTGGGGTTTTTTTAATTAGGTTGTTTAAGGTCAATTAGCTTTTTGAATCATAGCAGATGCTGTGCAGCTTACTATAACAAACCAAAGAGGCCAGGTTAATTCAAAAAGCTAAAAGGTTGTTAAATGACACAACACAACTATTGCAGTACCAATATGTTTGATTGTATGAATAAAAAAAAAAATCTTTTATCCATATCTGAAAATTACTTCATTGGAAGGAGAAAAGAAGACTTGAAAGTGTCTTTATTTGAATAAAATGTCAGTGTATAAATAGCTGTACTGTTCATTTCTCTTACATATTGGCTTTTATTTCTGGATCAGTAGTAAACTTTCGTTCTGTGGATTAGGTAGACAATATATTTTAAAATGTCTTTTAAGGCTAGGAAATAGTCTTCCCTATTTGGGACTAACTCTTTTGAGGCTGAGTGAAGGATGGAAAAGAAGGGAGTAGAAGCTTTTCTAGTGTCTGTTTTTTCATTGTGTGTTCTGTTGGAAGCAGTTAGAGATTAGATGAAGCTGAATTTTCCAACTTTAAAGCCTTACCGTTCTTGAAAAAACTTTGAACTTGCAGGTCTCCCTAGCCAGAAACCGAAGGAACAGCAGCGAAGTGTGCTCCGTCCAGCAGTATTACAGGCACCACAGCCGAAAGTTTTCTCACAGATGGGTAAGTAATGCTTTTGCATTCTAAATACAGTGGAGAGAGAACAAAAGTATTGAATTGTTTGGTGTAGTAGTTTGGTTTTACTCAACACCCACCTTGGTTTTTCTAGTTTTCTCGTTTCAGAGGAGAAACATCTTAAATGGTAAGTGTACCTGTGTTACATGAGGGATAACATAGTGGAATCTTCAGGTCTTGTGTAGGATGACTGTGATGTTGCCAGACTTCTAACTTTGCTGTAGTCTAAGCTTGAGTTTTGGAATAAAAAGACTTCTAGGGATGTGATATAGCAATCTCAAATGACAGCACTGACCATGGTGTAATAAGCTGTTACTGGTAATTGATCAACAGTAAAGTACCTAAATCAATGAGAGGTGGCTCTGGGCTTGGGGACCATTTTGGAGTTGGGACTTTGACGTACAATTTTAATTCTGAATATAGAATTTTAGTTCTTAAGTTTGGTCATTCATATAATGCTTGTTGTAGTATGGAATTTGATATAGCTGATGGAAATAGGCATGATTAAAGTCTGGAAGTTAAAGGAAAAAAAACTGTTTAAAGTGTCCATGTCTCTTAAACCCCATGTTCCCCCAGCCTGATGCCACTTGTTATGTGGAAGTTCAGTTGAACAGAAACAGGAGTAACTTCAGTTAATACTGAATCTGGGATAGAACCAAACATTTCTAGGTTGATTTCTTGAAGTGCCTCCTGACACAGATTGGATTCTCCAGAGAACTTAGTATTGGGGTACACATTTTCAGTGGGAGTTCAGTATGTGAGCAGGTAGATCAGTCTGAAGACAAGCCCTGCTGGCTGTGAACTGTATTAGATTGGAGCAGGATGGTTGCTCGAAGTTGTATCTGTTGAAGTCCTTACAACATTTGTATAGGTTAATTTGCTGACTTGGTTTTCTGCATTTGGAATTTTGATTCTGCTAAGAATTGCTGAATTGTGGTCTTCATGTCTCTTGCAAAATACTATGGGAACTTTTAGTTTACATAGCAATGTTTAATGGACTTAAACAGAAGACTGCATGTAATTTGTGTAAGAAAACTTTCATGACAGTCTAAATATCTAGAGAGTTTATGTAATTTCTTTCTTTCCATGTTGCAGTTCTCAGCAGTGGCACCAATGGTGTAAATATCCCTCCAGATTCTGCAGCCACATCAGAATCACCAAGTGATGCAACGCTGAAAAGTTCAGACTCTGAAGACAAGGTGAGTTGGAGAAGGAGACTCGAGGTGCCACATAAATATTCTCTGAACAGAGTAAAAAGCCAGTGGCAGCACATGAATTCCCTACAGGAAGCGGACAGTGCCGGTAATGAGGGGCTGAAAAGCTTCACCTAGAGCAAAAGACATCTAAGTGCATTGGAAGTTGTTTATTGGCTGTCATGAAAGAAAGATAATGAAATATTCACTTCCAGTTCTGTGTAGTGTGTCCAGTCCTTTCCTTCCTTGCAGGTTTTGAGCTAACCATTAGCATTTGAAGGTCTTGATTGATAGCATGAGGAGGATGTTTGGGGATTTTGAGTGTGGGTGGATTTTTTGGTAGCTTCATTAGGCAGTTGTTTGCTTTTTGTCCCCATATTGAGCATAGAAATAATGTTGCTAATACAAGAGTATGGAACAGTTTACTTGAAATTCAAGTGTTAATCCTGAATATGCAAGCAGAAACACTTGCAGTGTGAATGGCTTTTAAAGGTTTAGTGATAGGCTACTGCCACAACTAAGTAGCAATAAATAAATTGGATGTACCCAGGGTTCCAACATGTACCAGTATGAAAACTGTGGGACATGCTTGTAACCCAGCTGTGTATGTCATTAGGGACACCCTTTATCTGCTTTTAACATCCAAAAGTCCTCTTAAGTTTTTTAATCAACTGACCTTGGAGAAAGTTTTCTGGTAGAAGAAAGCTCTTAAATCTGGTTGCTATGTATAAATGGTATAAAGCTTCATAACTGAACATTTGCAATTTTACCAAGGATTGTGGTGAAATATTCTATTGTTTTGGGATTCGTAGTCAATTTCGTCTTCCTGAAGCTTTCTAGCACAGCTAGAAGTCATTTGAGTTCATGGAGTAGTTGTGTTAAGTGCTGGAGTCTCTGCAGAATATTAGATGGCTTGATGAGAGTGAAAGGTTACTTCTGGAATTGTTTTATATTGGTAATTGTATATGCAAATCTGTGGCATAGATTTGGTGTACCACAGAGAGCGAGCTTCCTTGTGAGGGCAAGTATATGGTATTTGCAGTGTTACATGAGCACGATCTACCTTTGTTAGAGCAGATGTGAGTCATGGTCTTATTTTACTGGCAGAAAAGATTTTTCTTTGATGTCTCTGTCTTGTGCTTACACAAGGTAGCAGAGTGGGAATGTTCTTAGTCTGGTGGTTGTCATACCCTGAGCAGCTCTGTGGGAAGTTCTACTTACCTGGTCTCTGTCTCGAAAATCCCTGGGAGGCCTAAGCAACATTGTCCTCAGATGGGTACAAGCTACAGCCTTTGAGCCAACGTTTCTTGACTGGTAGGAGAGTCTGGTAGCTGAAAGTTGTCAGATGTGCAAGGACACTTGATAGCCCTCAGCCTTTTTTGGTTGCAGGGAGATGCTGATCCTTATCCAGAAGGAAGAGGACGTGTTGAGGAAATCCTAGGCTAATGATTTTTCCTTGTGTTCAACAGAATGCTCCTTTATGCTGTGTATCATTCAGTGGTGAAGGACTACTCCCAGTGATCAACACTGGCCCATTTCTAATTGCAAGCAGAAAAAGGATGTATTTGAAATGCCAAAATTAGAATCTGAAGGCAAATGATACAGCTAGGTTATGCAAAGGTTGTCCCTTAAACATAAAATGGGATTTGTGAAACTCTTGGACCTAATGTTTTGTTGTTTTCCTACTGCTTTTCTTGACCTATGTGATATGTGCAGGAGGCACCATAGCTGGCACGTGGAGGCAATAACACTCTACTTGAGAAACTAACAGAAGGAATCGGAGATCTGTGTTCAGTGATGGTTCTGTAACCTCACTGGGATCATGGATACAGGAGGTTCACTTGGACAACTGGAGTACTGCATTAGATACATAAGAGCTTTTTAGGAAATAAAGCAGGAAAGAGACCAGAATGGGTTCCAGTATGCTAAAAGAAGGTGTTTGAATGCAGAGGCTTTGTTTTGGGAAGGCACTGAATTGGTCAAGGCTTTATAGATTAAGATCAGAGGAGAAGCCAACAAGAGGGAGATTAAAGTGAATCTTCACCAGATTTGGACTGATCAAGTAGAGAAAGTAACTGAAGCCCTTGAAGAACTAGAAGCTTCACAATTACAGGTCTTGGTTCTAAAGGAGAACTTAAGTACTTGGACACCTGATAAAATGGCAACGTGTCCTGGTAGAAATACTCCAGAATACTCCTGGAGATTTTAGGAATAAGTTGATGAGAGTATTTGCATATGCTGGGTGAGTTGACATGGGAGGTATTTAGCTGTACCTTGGTATTCACAGCAAAGAACTGGCTAGAAATACGAAGGTTGAGAGTAGCTGTCATTGCGGCATCAATGAGATGGAGTTTGAGATCCTGCGGGATCTGGGGAAGATAAGTAGCAGAATAAAGATCCAGACTTCAGGAGAGAGGAGTTCAGCTTATTCATCAAGCTGGTTGGTAGGATTCTGAAGGACAGCAGGGCTCATGAGAGCTTGTTACCTCCATGGACAACCACCTTAAAGAATGAATAGTTTATCCCAAAGTGCATGAAATTGTGCAAGTTTGGCAGGAGGCCAGCGCATATGGGCTGGGAGCTTCTTAAACCCAGAAAGAGAATGTGCATATAACTCATGAAAGCAGTCAAGACACCTGAGAAGTATACAGAAGGATTGCCTGGGTGTGTGGGAGAGCTGGGAAAGTCTAAACTTAGCTGGAGTTGGAAATGACAGGGAATGAAAGGGCTGCAAGCAAGGCTTCTACTGGTGTTGGCAGCAAAGGTAAAATGAAGGAAAATTGTAGGCCTTCTGCAAAATGTTGAAGGGAATCTAGTGAGGAAGGACATGAAAAAAATCTCAGGTACTCAGTGCCTTTGTCTTGTTTTCTACTGAAGAGATCTGCTGTCAGGTCTACCAAGTCCCTTTCTTTAGGGGAAGTTTGAGGGAGTGAATTCTTACAATAAATTTGCTTAAGGACTGTTTTAGTTTGACATATGTAAGTCCATGGGACCAGATAGGATGTATCCATGGGTGTGGAGGGAGAGCCGTGATTTAACCCCAGCTGGCAGCTAAGTACCATGGAGTCACTTGCTCACTCCCTCCACTCAGGTGGGATGGGGAGAAGAATCAGGAAAAAAGTAAGGCTAGTGGATTGAGATAAGAACAGTTATTTAACTGTTGAAACAGAGTAAAGTATAATAATAATTGCAATGAAAAAGGGAGAGAGAGATAAATAATACACAAAGAAAACAAGTGATGACCAGTACAGGTGCTCAGCACCCACTGATCTGTGCCCAGCCTGTCTCCCAGCAGCAGTCAGCCCCTCCCGGGCAGCTCCCCCAGCTTACACACCAGGCAGGATGTTCTGTGGCATGGAATATCCCTCTGGCCACTTTGGGTCAGCTGCCCTGGCTGTGCTCCCCCCCAGCTTCTTGTGCAGATCCTCGCTGGCAGAGCATGAGACACTGAAAAGTCCTTGACTTGGGGTGAGCCCAGCTGAGCCACAACCAAAATATCAGTGTGTGATCAAGATTATTCTCATCCTGCATCCAAAATACAGTGTTGTACCAGTGTTGTACTGGGAAGAAAATGAGCTCAGGACAGGGAGCTGGGGGTTGCTAGTGTGAGACCACTACCTGTTCTCAGAGAGTTGTGGTACTGTGGAGGGTCCCCGTTACTGGGGAAGAAGAGAACATGGCACATGTTTCCAAGAACAGCAAGAAAGAGGTTCCAGGAAAGTAGAAATTGCTTGGCTCCTTCCTCTCCCTTTGTGGTGAAGGAGTTGTAGGATATGAGGCACCTTAAAGGGATTGAGAAGAGCCAGCCTAGCTAAAACAGAGACCAACCTGATGGGTTTTTTACCCTTTGAGATTATTTGCTTTGCAGAGAGCCCTACTTGTTGATTTTGCCTTTAAACAAGATCTTTGTATGGTCTGAAGTATCATTGTCATAGCCAAAATGGAGAGAGGTGTACTGGTTGGGTGGAATTTAAAGTGGGTGAAAAACTGGCTAAAGCAAAAAGGTGAGCTTTGAGGGTAGCAGCCAGTGGTTGGAAGTGTGACAAGTGTCAGTCCCTGAAGGCACTCTTTAAGAGTATTCTGTTCAACATTTGCACAAACAACCTGACAAGGTGGAATAAATCTTAAGTTTGTGGATACCAGTACACTGTGGGAAGGGGGAATGGCCAATATGTTGGAAGGTAGGGGCTGTTCAGCAGGATCTCAGCAGGTCAGAAAAACGAGCTGAGAAAAACTAGCTGATGGTCAGCAAATGCAAAATTCTGTACCGAGGGTGAGAGAACCCATGTGTCACAAGGACTGCAGAAGGACTGGCTAGAAAGCAGCTGTGCAGGCAAGTCTTGGGGATCTTGATACTGCATGGAAAGTGTTGAGACAAGTTCTCACATGCAGAATTTATTCACAGATCTATAGCTGATAATATTGCTTCTAAGGGTGACAGTTATTTTTATGTTGGAAGAAGGGAAATCAAAAAGGGAAAGAAAAGGGAAAACTTCACATTGGCCAGCCATAAAGACTAGTAATGGGTTCCCTAGACAGGCATCTTCCCCCTGAGTGTCCCCTCTCCAGTGGAGCAGGTGGTACCCCCTGATGTTCTTCCCATAGTAACTATATAGTTTTCTTCAGAGTATGCTCAGACTTCCTTGTGTTTTTTGGGGTTTTTTTCTGCTTATGGTGCTGTTGATGCTGATGGGAGTGTGCTTTGCTGAGGGGCACTTCTGTATGTGGATCACTTGTGAGGCTTTGTGTGTGTGTAGTGTTGGGTCTTCCCATCAGTGTCGAAAGCTATGGGCTAGGAAGTTAGGACAGAAGCGTAAGGGAGTGATTCCCCTGCAGGTTGCAATTGCTTTCCAACACTACTTTAAGGGTTTGTAAGTGCAGGGCTCTGAGTACAGTGGAACAAGAACTACAGTGTGGGAATATTCAGGAAAAGTGCCACCACAGCAGGTGCAGGAAGAGGTCACAAAGCCACTTGTGGAAAGCAGGTGGCAGAGGTGCAGAATAGAAAGTCCATAGCAGAACAAAAGGTTTAGGAACCTTCAGATGCTGTGCAGCAGTGATGAACAATAGGTCTAACATGAATAAGTAGCATATCCTTTTATTGATTAAGGGAACTTACGGTCTGCTTTACTAAAACTGCAGCCATTAAGTTCAGGAAAGTGACCTTTCCCTTTTTGTGCCACTGGGGGATGGCATCAGGAATACCATATATAGTTTGGGGCTTGACAGTACATGAAAGACACGTAAAAATGACCAAGGGGACTCGAGGCTGGAGCTCAGGATGTGGGATGAAAGAATGAAAAAGCTGAGTATGTTCTTCTTGGACTAGGGCAGGGGAATTGGATTGTTCCCCTCAGTTCTCAAGTGGTAGGCGGTGGCAAGATAAGAATGAAGTTAGGAAGTGTCTATCAAACAGATGAGAAGCTGCAGGTGTGATGTGAAGGGGATTCCAGATGAGTTTTAGGACAAAGCTATCATACTTAGTGTAGTTGAACATTGAACCAGACTACCAAAATGTAAAACTGTCGCATGTGGATTTTTTGAAACTTGATGTGAGATCTTGGGCAGTCGAATATACGTTTGAAGTTGATGCTGCTTTGAACACAGTTTGGACCAAATGGTTGTTAGAAATTCCCTTGAACCTTAACTATTCTGTGATTTGCTAAGAAAAACACTTAAACAACAATAGAGACATTATTTAAATGCAAAATGTGCCTTGTAGATCTGGAAGTGTTATTGGCTTGTCACTGTAAATTAGTGTGTGACTCACCTTGTTGTAAGGTGTTTTTGTTTAGAGAAACTCAACTTCTTAGGCTACATTTTTTCCATTTCTTTAGGCAGCAGAATGTCAGAAAAAGGAGTCCAACAATACTTCAGATGATGACAGCTGTGAGAAGGCTGAACTAAATGCACAGCAAGCATTTGTGTTTGGGCAAAACTTAAGAGATAGAGTTAAGGTAAACACGTGTTTGTTCTCTTGACTAAGAGTTTATGAAGTACTGTGAAGCTACTATATGAAAAGGTTAAAACCTCCATGTATATATGTAAAATTAAAAGCTGTGAACACAGTAGAGTTGACTGTTCAATAAAATTAGTCTTCTGGACATTTAATAAATGAATTCTGTTAAGTAGCATAAGAAGCTTTTTCAAAAATAAATGCATCTACTGCAATCATAAGTAACAGCTAAAGCTCACTACAATGTAGTGTTTTCTCTTACCTTTTGGGTTAGAATTAAGTTGAAATGTTGTCCTAAGATGCTTCCATGCAACCAAGACTTCACAGAAAAGATGGAAAAATGGGGCAGCCTGGGCTCAAACTTGTGCATAGAATAACTGAGTTGGATTGTTAGTACTTCCTATTGAAGACAGGTTTGCACAGGTTTTCTAGCATAATAAAAGAAAGTGTAACATTGGGACATAGACTTACCTTGTTTTGTTGTAGAAAGTATTTGTGGATGGAACTTTGTCTTTGGAAAGAATGAGTTGAAAAGCTATTGATACATAGTTGTTCTTTTTCTAGCTAGGAGATGAAAGTGATGAAACTGCTGACGTGCAGAATGCTGGCCTTTTGACATCAGATACACCTTCTGCAACAAACTATTTTCTACAGTACATCAGTTCCAGGTGAGGCTACAGGGAAACCAATAGAACAGTTCTTACTCTTTATTGAAAATTCTTTATGATTCTGCTCTTTATTGGATGCAGGGCTTAGACTGGGTCAGTGAGCACCCAGGCTTCTGAAGAATGAGATGGCAGTCTTCAGATCTTGGGGAAACCTCAATCATCTGGTCAAGGGAGATGCATTTGATACTATTTATTTGACCACATCCTCACCAAAACCTCTTCAGAGAACCAACAAGCATGAGATGAGAAGTCTTCTCATGAATGATTAGAAACAGTGATGGACTAAATTTGAGCTACCAGTAGAATCCTGTGGAGATCTGCAGTGTATTTGTGTTGTTCAGTATGTTTCATATATGATATGGATAAAAGGAAGAATAGTTAAAATTTTTCCATTATAGTAAGCTTTTCAGAGTAATGTAGAGGGCCTGTATGAATAAGTAGGAGCCTAACTGTGGGAGGATTTTGAAAGAACTTCTGATGAGGCAATAACATCAGAAGAAATGTGATGTATAGGTAAAGTGAGGCAGCCAGGAGAAAACTGCTAATCCTGTCTTACGTAGTGATGAGCTCTGAGCTGATAGCCTTCACTTGAGGCTGAGGTAGTGATACAGCTCTGTGAAAATGCTAGCTTCGTAGTGGTCAAAAAAATGAAGTAGTGTACAGAATGAGTAGAAAACAGAAGATACAGAGCTGTGAATTCAGGTAATAACTGGAAAAGCATGAGAGGAAATCCCACCAAGAGTGATGATGTAGAGCAACATCTCTGCTCCTGGAGTAAGCTGAAGTTCCGATTATTTGAGGCCATGAAATAGTTGTAGGAAAAGCACCAATACATTCTTGCTTTGTCCTTACATTTGGCATTTTTAAGATCCTGTTGTTCACCATGCAGTGGGCAGTTTTGCAGTCCGATGAACTTTTGATGCTGAACTTTCCAGATGATGCACTGGAGAGGTAGAGAACACCTTTGCCCTCTTGATGCCAGGTCAATGTCTTTACAAGAGAGAGTCAGATTTGTTCAATCAGATTTGGCAGACAATAACTACTAATATGTGACCTTCAAATACTGAAATACTTTTTTCGTATTTTCCAACTCACATGACATCTCCTGTCATTTCATTTGAGTGTTTACTTTGGGAGGATTTATTCATGGTGAGTCAATTTCCAGAAACCTAGTTTTGGACTTGTCTTAAAAAAAAATAGTTTCTCTAAGGGGAGTTGGCTCTGATTTTCAGTTGAGATGGCAAAGCATTATGGTAATCAACTTGTAAAAGGAAACTCCTCCCTTCGTGTAACACTGTCAATTCTTTAAAAACTGTAAATGTGCTGGGTTGCGTAGCAGATGCTGGTAGGCCACATTGGGTTCCCTGTCAGCATTTAGAGCTCAGAACTGTGGTATTTAATTCCCTTAGTAGGTAGAGCTGTCTTCCACTGAGGATCTCCTCTGTTCTAGGAATCCCCTTATTCAGAAGTAGCAACTCTACATGTACAGTTTAAAGGTTTGTTTGGTTTCACTTGAATCATGTTGATGTGAGTCCCCATTTTCCAAACTTGGTGAAATGCATGTAGGCTTGATTCAGAATGGTCTGCCTTTTGTATGTTCACTTAGTGAGCAAGCTGGTGTCTTAGAAAGGTGTGCCTGATGGAAAGGGACAGGAACAATAACTTGAGTCTGTAAAAGAATAAAACTGTTGTCCTTCCTAAATAGGATTTAAAATCTGTTAATAAAAATACTTAATGGGAGGAGGACGCTTATTCTATAAGGAAGAAGTAAAGGCTGATATTTGATTGTGAAACTTCTTGGAGAAGCTGTGGTATTGCAGCTAGTCTGATAAAAGGCATTACTTATCCCTGCTACCTTTGCTTCAGTTACGATGTTGGAAGTGCTTTTGTTTCAGTTCTTTCCCTTTTTGAGAGAATTGACCTAAAAATATGTAGTAGTTCAAGTTCTGTGCATGTAGAGTACTGTTTTTAAAAAAGCATGTTATATGTTTAGACAATCAGCCCTCACTTAGCACTCAGCATTGCTTTGTATGTTATTAGTTATCTGAAGGGGAAGATTTTTACAGAGACAAAAGCATTTGTTGTCATTCTGAGAGAATTCTCGTTCTGTAGAACTAGAATGTGCTCTTGTGTTAAGTTGAATTAATTTTTACCTATGTTTGTGTCAATCAGTGCTTACTTCTTTAAAGCCAGTGACAATCACTCACTTTCTGAGGAATTTTATTAGTAGAAAATAAAAGAGGTATTATTTTCGGTCTTGTAAACCTGGTTTATTTCTTGGGTTTTTTTCAGTGTAGAGAACTCTACAAACAACGCAGATGCATCTAGCAACAAGTTTGTTTTTGGACAGAACATGAGTGAGCGAGTCCTAGTGAGTATCCACTATGTATATGTTGTAATTCTGTGAGCAGTTTGTTATGGATTCTCACTCAGGAATTTTGAGAGCCTTTAATTATACTTGTCACTTGAGTATGGGGGTTTTTTTCAGTGGTTTCCCTTGAAGGTAACTTACTTTGAGTGCAGCACAGGTAGTTCATTATGAGCTATTGTCTGCCCAGCAATACTCTCCAGGTTTTCTCTGCCAAACTCTGTCAATGTAAGGATATTCAGTGCCCTCTCTGTAGCACATGTGGTTCTTGTTCCCAAGCATTTTATGGCACAGCTTGTTGCTTTAAATGGCTATTGGAGTGTAAATATTAGAGGGTATTTTATGCTTGTCCTCAAAATTGAGAGCAGTTCAGTTATGTGACTCCCCCCCCAGGATGGGATTTCAAGCCCAGCAGTAAAGCAGCTGCCTTAGGACTGAGGTATGATTCCAGAAATGCTGTTTATGATGTACCAACCTAAGGAATAACTTCTAGTACCTCACTGTTTCCTGCTGTTTTTATTCCTGTGCTGGAACAAAATGGAAACATTCAATGCTGAGTGTTCACACCTGTCTAACTACCAAGCAGGAGTTCAGTCAAAGTGAACAAAGCAAGTCAAAAAGCTTCAAAATAAGGATTGAAACTTGGTATGAGTTCAAGGGAAAATTATTTGAACTGGTTTTCAGGTCTCACTCCAGTCAGTTCCTTGGCTGGCTAGTAGGATAGCTTTAACTGTGAAAGCATGTTGTCTGTGAGATTCTTTTTTTGCCATATGGTTTATAAATACTGGAGCTGCCCTCAGTACTTGGTCACTAGTCCTGTTCAGCAGAATTAGTGTTTGTTTTCTCTCTTCTGTTTACCTCCTCTTATTTCTGTGATAGAGTCCACCAAAATCAAGTGAAGGTAGTACAGAGAGTAATAAGGAAAATGCTGCTACAGAGTCTGGGTCTGAATCGTCTTCTCAGGAGGCCACGCCAGAGAAAGGTGAAAAACAAACTATTATATTAGGAATGGTAGTTAATCCTTTTTAAAATTATTGTATTTTTCAATATCCTGTTACTTTTCAAAAACATAAGATTTTTATGTTACCTTTACTGTCTCCTGTGACCAAAGATACAGGCTGAATGTGGAAGTTGCCGGATGCTGTAGATCCTCTAATATTGAACATGTACAGGCTGCACTGTCTTTTTCATTGTCGTTCTGTGGTACTGGGAGTATCTTCAACAGAATAAAAGTAGAGGGAATTAACAGAACTGGTAGTAGGAGAAATGTGGCAAACTTTTTTTTAACAATTCTATTTCAAGTGACTGAATTTCTGAGTCAAATGTGTATTGCATTGCATGGGAGCACCACATGTTGCTTGAACTCAGAACTGTTTGCTGGATTCCATGTCTTCAAATTGTCAAGATATTATGGAAATTCTGAGAAGTATGGGTTTCCTTCAGTAAACTGCTTGCAAGCCCAAATGAAAGTGGAAAATTAATTGCACTGTCCATGTGTAGGCACAGCTGTATGGCTGGCAAGAGTATCAGTACTGCTGGAGCATCTACACATAAGCAGGTGTCCCTGCAAAGGTTGTGAACTATTGTGTGTAGGGACAAAATTTACCTTTTTTGTCTCTTGGGCTTGTAAAACAAGTATTAAAAGACAAGCTTTAACTTCTGCTTAAAATTTCAGTCATTTTTTTACATGTTCTATTAAGGTCTGTCTTCTATACTTTTCAAAAAATCTCAAAATTCTGGTGTACTTGTGTGAGACCTTTGTACATCTTATAAAATTATATGCTAATCATTCTCAGACTCTCAAAATGTTGTTCAGCTAATAATATTTCAGAATCACTGGCAGAGTCTGCAGCAGCCTATACTAAAGCAACAGCAAGGAAGTGTTTATTAGCGAAGGTAGAAGTGATTACTGGGGAGGAAGCTGAAAGTAACGTGTTACAGGTAAGAAATGGATAGAGTAGAGGAGCTTTGAGTTTGTGGGGATTCATATGGATGTCCAGTGGATGCACACCATCTGATTCCCTACAACTCAGCCTTCCTCTATATTTGTAATGTATTTTCTTGTGTTAAAATGCAAACTTTAGCTATTTATATCAGATCCTTATTTATTAACTTGTTATCCATTGTTTTTTAATTTCATCTTTCTGGAAAAGTTTTAGTGTATAAGCCATCCAGGTGTATCTTAAGCATACTTTTCTGAATCCACCACATAGAAGCTTCTGTTTTTTATGAGACAATTATTGGAGGAAAATTTAAATGAACTTAATATTTTTAAGTTCTTTAATTGCTGTACTACTGAAGATTTTCTAAAACTTGGAGTGGACTATTTATGCCAGCAGTCTGGTTTCTTGCAAAGCAGAAACCATATCGCAAGCACTCAGGAATTTGGCTTGAGATACTTAAGTGAGTTAGTGATGTTGTAGAAGGATATTTGGTCATGACTTAGACTCCTGATCTTAATAATGGTATATTTAACATTGTGGTTATTCATTAACTTAAATATACTTACTCCAGTATATCCTTAAGAAAAATGTGCTGGGTTTTCATATAAAATGAAGTGGTATATATATTTTTTTTCTTGTCTTTCTTTATCCTCCAATTATAGTTTGTTTTTTTCCTTGAGATATTTTGTTTCTCAGTATTTGAACTGTGTTCTTTTCAAGGATAGCTTTTTTATTCTTACAGTCATGATGCTCTATTCTGACACCAAACAGTTGCACTGTCAGTATCTAATGCCTATCAGTTACACTTGTATTACCTTACAAAATGATACTCTATAATGTTTATCTTCTTGGACTTCTTTTTACCAGACATAAATGGTCTTTAAATGGTTCTTCTGGTACTTCTCTGTTTCTATGTAATTCAGAAATGTCTGGATGCTTCACATAATTGAACTGAAGGGATAAAAATCCTGTTTCGCTTAGGAAAACCACAGCTTTTGGCAGTTGTATACTTAATAGAGGACTGACTTGCATGAATATGTTGTAACTTAACAGACCTCTTGCCTAACATTTATTCTTTTTTTCCTGTGAAATGTAGTGCATTAGAATTCCAAATTGGAGTTGTACAGACAGAACTATGTTAATGTTACAGAAACAGAGTATACAGAGCTAGATGTTTTGGGGTGAAGAAAATGAGAAATGGAGGGAAGGAAAATGGAAGTATTTTTTCCACCTAGTGCATTCTCATCTGTGGGTAACTTGAGGGTGATGGTTTGAGGTAACAGTGAAATTGGATTAGAGAGAGGGATATAGAGTAGAGATGTTTGGCATAGAAGAAAAAGGGAGCTTTTATGTCAAGAAGGGTCATCCCTACTGTTGGGAAAAATACATACACCTTTTGAATTTTATAACTAATGAACCCTGCAGGGAGGCAGTGAAAATACTTCACTTACTAATGACTCTGTGTAGTTCAGGCTTTATTAATTGATTATGAGCCAGCATGTTTGTTCATCCTTTGGTTCCTTAATGCAGGAAGAATTTTGCTTTGCTTTCATTATATTTGCTGGGTCTTCCCAGCAACAAATACCATCTTCAGTGGTGCAATGTGTACCTAAGGCTTTTAAAAGAATTGGCTGATATAAGGCAGTCTCTTTTGACATTGTTTCCTCTGTGAGAGCTTATATCTTACCTGAAAATTGCTTGTTGTTTTGATCTTGAACCCTTTTATTCTTTAAGAATATATAGCTTCTGTTAATAAAACCTTATGAAAACAGAGAGTGTATTTTGAGAAATTTATTGCAAAAGAGAGGATGACTGTTTTTGCTTCCATAGCTATAAACAATTAAAAATTTCAGTATGAAATCTGAATATTTTCTTAACCAGCAGTAGATGACTAAGAAATATATGATTACATCAATCAACCACTATGCCATAGAGATATTTTCTGTTACAGATTCAGTGCAAGCTGTTTGTATTTGATAAAAGCTCTCAGTCTTGGGTGGAAAGAGGTCGAGGGCTCCTGAGACTCAATGATATGGCCTCAACAGATGATGGAACATTACAGTCTCGACTGGGTAAGAGGAACCAGGGGAAATGAGATACTGCATGACAGTCATGCTGTTTTTGTAGGGTTCTTCCTTGACATACAGCAACTTTCACTTCAGTTTGTCATAGCTACAGCAACTCAGAAGCAGTTTGGACCTTTTCTTTTGCTTCAGTTAGTGGACATTTGCCCCCTTCTAGTGCGGCAAGTGTTCCAGTTACTTTTTCCCCCCATAAAAGCAAGCCATGTTTAGTAACTAGAATATTTGACTAGAAGTTTATGGTAACATCATTCAGACCTGGCTGTTTTGGATGGGTTGCTTGTGGTGGGGAAGTCTGTTTGAATAGTGCACGATTGTTCAGGCTGGCAGGAATGTGCATTAGCCTGAGATTATCAGCACAGATGCAGCCATGAACTTTGATGTATTAACATATAAGGCTTCAGACTAAGTACCTTTAAATATGACCCATAGTCTTTAATAGCCTTGTTGTAGTTTAAACCCAGCCAGGAGCCAAGACCCTTGCAGCCACTTGCTCACTCCCCTTCCAGAGGATTGGGGAAAAAATTGGAAGTGTATAAAAGTTAGAAAACTCATGGCTTAAGATAAAGACAGTTCAATAAAGAAAGCAAAAGTGGTGCATGCAAACACATGCAAACAAGAAATTAATTCACTGCTTCCCATGGACAAGCAGGTGCTCATCCAGCAGGGCCCCATCACATGGAATGGTGACTTGGGAGGACAAACACCATCACTCCAAACATCCTCCCTTCCTCTTCTTCCCCCTGCTTTATATCTGGAGCATGGTTTTATATGGTCTGGAATGTTCCTTTGGTCAGTTTGGGTCACCTGTCCTGGCTGTGTCTCCTCCCAACCTCCCACTTCACTCCCAGCCTCCTCACCAATGTAGTGGTATGAAGAGCAGAAAAGGCCTTGGCTCTGTCCAAGCACTGCTCAGCAATAACAAAAACATCTCCATATTATCAACTGTCTGTTCAGCACAAATCCAGAACACAGCCCCATACCAGTGACTGGGAAGAAAGTTAACTCTACCCTAGCCAAAACCAGCACAAGCCTCCATTCTTCTCACTTACAGTTGTGACAAAAGCCCAAAAGAGCTTACTTGTAAAAAGACTGAAACATTTTTACAGTAAAAAGTGTCTTGACTGTTTTGAGCTTCTTGATGTGTCTTTTTCCATCTAACTGATCTTGTAACTTGGCTTTAGTGATGAGGACTCAGGGGAGTCTCAGGTTAATCTTAAATACCAAGCTCTGGGCTCAGATGCAGATCGATAAAGCCAGTGAGAAGAGTATCCGGATCACCGCCATGGATACAGAGGACCAGGGAGTTAAAGTTTTTCTTATATCAGTGAGTACTGGTTTTTGTTTGTCGTAACCTTCCTACTAAAGTTGGTGCTTGCTTAAACTGCAGTTGAGGTAGCATTCCCATTTTTCTTTTCACCCTACACTGTCTTAACATCACCCCCGCCCCAAGGACAGGGCGCTTGGCAGATTTGCTTGTCTAAAAAGTCTTGCTAGTTGTGAGCAAATGCCACATCAAAGGCTGTCCTAGGAATCCAGGTTGTCCAAAGCATTGCCTGTGGAGTTATGTGTTCCACACATACTGAGACTCTATAGTGTTTAATGTAGAGTGTTTTCTGATGTTAAGAAAAGTAGGCATTATTTCAGAGATTTTATGCAATAGTTTAACCAAAATTAGATCTACAAGAAATTTCAGCACAGGAAAGCTATCACTGTCTACAGTGTGGAAGGATGGATAGGTGCCCACTGAAAGGGAAACACTAAAACTCTGTCAAGAGCATTATATTAGTACTTAAAGGTTACACATTTTAACTTCAATTTTCTTTTGATACAGAGTATTCGAAGCAGTAACAGCATAGTGAAAGTGATTTCTGTGCTTGCTAAATGGGGAATGGCAATCCCAATCAGAATTACTAAAACACTTGGCATCTCATCATACAGTCAGCAAGGAAGAAAAGTCATTCCCTAATGTCTGCTAAAGCACTGACAGATTTGGCGAGGTCCGAACACATTCTTTTGATTTACACTGATTCTACACAAGATGTTGCAAAAGAATTAGTGTTCCTAGGGATCAGAAACTGAGAGCATCAGCAAATGGTCAGCTTTCCCTGTGACGTTAGGTTTGTAGGGCTGGGATCTGGAGTCCCAGAATGGAACTTAAATGGAACTTAAATACCAATACCAAATACACATTGACGAAGAAAAAGAAGTTAAATTAATGGATAAGTTTTTCTCAGTATTTTTCTAGATTTGAAAGTTTTAGTTAGTCTGCCATCAGGTTATTTGCTCTTGATTTTTGTATTGATAAAAAGTATCTTGTTTGGAATTATTTTTTCATTTCACCTCATTGCAGGGGAATTTTGCAGATACAGAGGTGACAGATTCAAGTGTCAGATGGGGCTGATGGAAACTATTTTTTTATGAAAGAATCTGAGGAGTGGGATTGCTACCTTACAATTATCGTGGAATAAGGATAATAGTTACTATGAGGACTTAATTGACATAGTGAAAACAGAGTTTTGTAGTATTTGAAGGGAGTTTCCTTTTAAATAATGTCCATTAAATATTTAGTTTGATAGGCCTAATAATTGATTGGTTTAAGTGCCCATTAACCTTTGAGAGTTAAAAATATATAATCTTCAACAGGTTATCAGAAATGCTTCCCTCTGAAACAGTCTGTTCAAAAAAAAAATGGAATAATTGCCTGCCTGACTGTCCATTCAGTTTTCTCATTATATCTCATATTGAAATTTTACGCCAATGCCTCATAAAACAATTGGCTTGATTATGATTAACTAATGTGTGAAGTTGAATGATTGACAGGCCAGCAAAAATCTGCAAGATTTTAATTGAAGGTCTTTTTAATATGAGCTTTTGGAAGGTGTCAGGAAAGCTCTGTGATTTCTGTGTGAAGAAGGCTATATGAAATCAGCTAGTACTGGCTATATTAGCCAGAGAAAGTTGGAGCTGAGCAGAGGAACACACTCTCACCACCAGAGTTCAGTGTATCTAGTGTCCTGCTGTGTGTACCACAGCCCGTTCTGACTGGTTTGAAAAATACTTAAAGAGAAAACTGAAAAGTATATTGTCAAATTTGGCATGACTGGTGTGTATTATGTCAGCAGTGTTTTATTGTGTTATAATTCTGTGCACCTTTTTCTTATTTCTGAATATTAAAAAATGCAGGCAAGCTCTAAAGATACAGGGCAGTTGTACGCTGCATTGCACCATCGGATCTTGGCCTTGCGGAGTAGAGTGGAACAAGAGCAAGAAGTCAAGAATGTAGCACCTGAGCCAGAGGTAACGCAGTCAAATGAGGAAGACAGCGATGATGATGTCATTGCACCTTCAGGATCAGTTGGAAGTGGTAAGTAAGAAAGACAGTGGTGTTCCCTGTTTTCCATGCGTTTTTCTGTGTCATTTCTTAAGGCAGACTGTGCTCTTTGTATGTCAGTGGAGTAGGACTATTGCATGGATTGCCTTTTTAAATGCAACTACTTCCTGCTTCTTCTCCAAACTGGTAGAAGGCCCTTGTGCTGCCTCTGAGTTACATGCCACAGTTTAGCAGAGGTTTTCTGTGCTTTTTATAATTTACAGGATTTCTAAGGTTGGTTCTGAGTTTCATTTTTGCCTTCATCATGGCCAAGAGTTACACATAAAACCTGAGATGACTCAGTGTCCCAGTTTGAGATCAGGGGACAGCATCCAGGCTGGTCTTTCAGTAGAGAGCTGTTTGGAAAGCAGATGGTTTACAAAGGGGCATGGAAGGAGTGTAATGTTTTTTATTGCATGTGAGGAGGCCATAATTTAAGAAAAATACTAGTCTTCAGTTTGAGGAAGGCTTCCTTTTGTGTTTTCAACTTGGAAGTCATTGTGCTTTGCTTTCTTGTGGCTGAGAACATCCAGCCTTTGACAGTCCTCCATCCAGATTGACAGAAGGGGAGGAAAAAACCAGGAATGAATATGAACAAAAGCAGTGGGAAGATTGAAGAAGTTGGAAACTGAGCTTGTAGGCTTTGGGATCCTGCTGGGATCCCTGAATCAGATTAGTCAAGAACATAAAATTCTACAGTAGACAGAGCTTAGTCTGGAGAAGGAATATGTGAGGCAGGAGAGGAGGAATTCAAGAGTTCTCATCTCTCATTAACACCTGAATCTGAGACTTCTGTAGGCTGCTTGGGATGGGTCTCTTACTGCAAGGCAAGAAACAAAAGATACTTCTTATGACCAAGAACTACTTTTATTGTTTCAGGTCCTAATGATGAAGGTGATGGGCAGAACGTTGGCAGCACATAGCAGATGTGAGCCGATCTGCTTGCAAGGCTGCTATGAACACCATCTTGCAGGCATCTCTGGATACCCCAGGCCAGCGATTATTTCAGGCGGTGTTGAAAGCTCCAGGACTTAAGAACTGTGCATCTCTGTTCTGTTTGTTTGGTTTTTTTGGTCTGGATCAGTAGATTCCACACAAAAAAAAAGCAGACTTGGAAACTACCTGAATGTGGTTTGGGACGTTGAAAGCTCATCATATTGATGAGCAAAAAAAAAAAAATCCAACCCCAAAACAAACAACAACAACAAAAACACAAAATGCAACTACCCCCAACCATTTCCCCTCTTCCTTGTAATTAAAATGGCACATTACAGCTTGTCACAGCTTTTCATTGGGACCTTTTGGCTGTTTCTTCAGTAGTTCATGTCTTGCAGGTCTCCGAGGTAGAACTTTTCAACGCAGTTCCAACTTGAATTCTGCTTTTGTAACCCCTACTCCCCTTTATGCAGGGAAACCCTGTCCTCACCACTTCCTATGCTCACTGGCTGCTCTTTTGGGTTCCTTTTTTTTTGGACTGCAGATGGGGCAGGTTATGTTTTTACCTTTTAATCCCAACATAGGTTGTGGATGTGGACACCATTGTTTGCTGTCTAGTGGGTTTGTAAACAAAGAAACAAAACATTGTGGTTCACCAGAAAAGCTTTTCTAATGCAGTAATAAGAGACTTTAAAGTCTGCAGGATGTTTTGCTAACTCCTTTTTTTTCTTCCCATTTTATTATTATTTTTTGGGGATTTATATTGTGGTGAGACTTTTTTATTTTAGTTTTTCAATAAGATGCTCTTGTGTGTTGAAAAAGTGAAACTATTGTTTTGTACTGTTCTTTTCTGTTACTATTTAAGGGAGAGCTAAGCCACTATATATAATAGATGTTGCATACAATTTTTCTTAGAAAATGTTAAGTTTCTGTGGCTACAGTAGAGTGTAGGAGGCATACAGGTTACATCTTCAGAAAAGTTAATAACAAAACAGCTGTTAGCCCTTGGAAGAATAAAATAGGCTCATGTAATGAGCTCTGCCAGCCATTAAACTAAATCTGTATAATAAAGCAGCTCACATTTAATGGCTTGATTCAACAAGCCATTTTAAGCACTTGCCTGACTTAACTGTATGTGAATAATCTTACTGAAGTCAATGCAACTCTTCATGCTTAAAGTTGAGGACATTTTTAAATATGTTGCTGAATTAATGGCCTTAAATAGAAAATTTAAATTCTAACCCTTCCTGTCCCCATTCCGTTTCCTGAAGTCTTGCAGCATGAAGAAAAAGGTAATACTGCCAGACTTGAGTAGTTTGGGCTGAAGGTTATTGTATTCTGTTCCACCACAAATAAAAGCAAGAATATGTTTTTCTGTGTGTAATTCTGAAGTACTCCTACTGTAACTATAACTCACCTTTTTTTGCTTTGGGTGTTTTTTAATCATTTGAGCCTTTTGTTTGAAAGTTGAGATTTATTTTCTTATTGAAACATATGGTATGTTCTTGTCCGGCAGAGTTGGAATTTGGTAGTCACCAGGTCACTTTCACTATAAATTCCCCAAATTGTTCTATTTCCTTTATAAATAGTTTGCTTATAGATAATTTCTGACTTGCATGCTTGCTCTTCTGTAGGTTAAGGATCTAAAATGCATCACCTGAAAAAATGAAAGGGGAAGAAGTATTTGGTGTAGCATGAATTGAAAACAGAAACCCAGGTTATAGTACAAAATCAACTTTGAAATTGAGTATTCAAATAGTGAAACAGTCCTTATTGCCTCTATTTTAATGAAACACACTTTTCACTGGCAGTCAAGAACAAGTCTTCCCCTGTTTCCTGTTGTTAACCATCACTGAAGACTGATGCTGTTGGGGTAGGGGTGCTTTTACTTTTCCTGGTAGCCAGTTGAAGGAATATCTGTTATTACTTTTCTGGGAATTGAATAGGGCTAATGATAAGCTGTGCCACTGCATCTTGATCTCTCTGGATTGTCTGCTCATGCCTTCCTGCATTTTGGTTTTCTTTTTTCCTCCCTAGAGTAGGGAGGTTTTACCAATGAACAGACCTGTTGCTGTACCCCTCTACTCATGCCATGCTTCAGCAGGAACATGGCAGGTTCTTTAGTACCCACCACACAATTGTTTCTGCATTACAAGGTCTGGGGACTTTGAAGTAAGTGATCTGCATTTTGGATCTGGGATCTTTTTACATTGTTGAGATACTCAGATTTAAACTACTCTCTTCAAACACCCTTGCACCGTAAAGGTGTTTCTTGTCAGCAGCTTGTTCATAAGGAAAATTAATAAGGTGTCTTGGCCAGCACAGCCTACTTCTGGGAAAACAGGCATTATTTCCTGGTCCCAGACTCTATGGGGTCTATGCTGAGTCTCACTTTGAAGTGTTTTACCTAAAATGCAGTTGATGGTGCATGAAAATTCAGAAAAATGGAATAAGCATGCTTGCTTTGGGGTTTGGTGGTACACAATCACCTACAGCTTTCTAAAAATTTCAGCAACTGTTTACTGATGCAGATTTTATTTTTAGCTGGAAGCTTTGTATAAATGTTTATAGTGAAGGCAGAAATGCTGCTGTGCATCCTGACAGAAATTGTGTTGCTGTGCATCCCAACAGAATTGGCAGTGGGTTGAGTTCAGGCCCTGCCCAGCAAGATATAGTTAGGCCAAAGCAAAACCCTGACTTAGCTCTGCTTTAAGCCTTAGTAAACCAGTGACAGGCAAAACCAGATAATGCCCATGTGTCTCAAAAGATCTGTGTAAGACTGTCATATCATAATGTACATGGGAATTACATTAAAACCTGTGTCAGCAAGCAAACAAACGAAACACCCTGAGCCCTGCGTTGTGTTTCCTGTACCGGGCAGCGGCTGTTCGAGGGGAGGGTGATGGTGACCAGCTCTGCTGCCTTATAGCAGTCTTCCCCTTGATTGTGCTCCTGTTCCATCTTTCCCCTTAGGCCTTTTGTTAACTTGTATGGTGTTGACAATTCCTGTATAGCCTGTGTGGCTGCTGACCCACGCAGGCACAGCCTTTCTGGTTTTCCAGTGGAAAAACAATACTGAAGAGTGTAGTAAATTTGAGCATGCTCGATGATGTACTCTGGCAACCAGGAGGGCCAGCCGTGTCCTGGGGGACATCAGGCACAACCAGGCGAGGGAGGGGATTGTGTCTCTCTGCTCTGCACTGGGGCAGCCTCACCTTGAGTTCTGGGGGCAGTTTTGAGCACCACAGTATAATCAAAGACATTAAGCTTCTAGACAGTGTCCAAAGAAGGGCCAGAAGGACTGGGAAGGGTCTAGAGGGGAAGCCATATGAGGAGCTGCTGAGGGCACTTGGTTTGTTCTGCCTGGAGAAGGGGAGACTGAGGGGACACCTCAATGCGATCTTCAACCTCTTCATGAGGGGGGAAAAAAAGCTGAGGGGCAGGTACCAGACTCTACACTCTCATGACCAGTGACAGAGCTTGAGGAAACAGCATGAAGCTGAGTCAGGGGAGGTTTAGGTTGGATATCAGGAAGTTTTTCACCCAGAGGGTGATTTTAGAACTGGAACAGGCTTCTCAGGGCAGTGGTCACAGCACCAAGCATGAGTTTAAGAAGCATTTGGACAGTGCTCTCAGCCACAGGGTGGGATTGTTGGGGTGCCCTGTGCAGGGCCAGGAGCTGGACTTGATGATCCTGATGGGTCCCTTGCAACTCAGCGTGCTCTATGATTCTGTGAAAGTGTTGCTAGAATGGTGATGCTACTGAAACCAGAAGTAAGCCTGTTATCTATAAAATGAAAAGAAAAAGATTACACCTACAGGAAATACAAACATTAAGGTAAGAGAATGCTGTAATACAACATCCTTCTGTAGTCCAGTTCCCAGTGCATGATGCACAGTTTTAGAGAAGATAGGGCAGGAAATGATCGAAATAAGTGGGTCCTCAGCCATCCTGCACTAGAACTAGGGTGGGAGGTGACCAGATTGTTAGAAGCCTGCAGGGATAAAAAAACCCCTCCAACTTTGTAATGGCTCCTCTCTGTTCCCTGAAGCATCAGCTGATGCCATTGCTTGGGTATTGCTGCCATTAAATGACTGTTCCTAACATGTCCAAATCTGCAGTTCAAGTGATCTCTTGTTCTCCCAGTGAGTGTAGGAAATGGTTTCTTTCCTTTCTAGAAACATGTTACATATTTGAAAATTTACCATGTTTCCCATAATCTCCTCTAGTTTTAGGATTTCCAGATATGATAATTGCCATAATTTGTCATACAAGATTTCATTAAACTGACTTTTCACTGTGTGCTTTTTCTCCCGGTGTTACTTGGTCTTTCTGTGCACTGGCTTGCTTAAATTGAACTCTAGTTCATTGCGTGGGTAGCAGATTTTCAGACAGGATATTATAAAGATGTTTTAATTTTTTTTAAGTGTTTCTTTTTTTCCCTCCTGTGAAATCAGCACAGAGCAACACAGGTGCAAGAGAAAATTGCTAAATTAGACAAAGTCAGTCTTGATTCTTTTCTGCTAGTGAAAGTACAGGTGTCTCATTAAGAAATGCTTACAGATAATTTCTGTAAATAAAAGTCTCATTTGAAGATAGTATTTAGAGCTCCCTTTTAGCTACCTCCTTTCAAGGACCCCTTTCCAGAACTTTTCCTTTTGTAAAGATACAAAAGCTGAATTTGTCACTGAGAACACTGGTAATTCTGTTGCAGGGGTGGACAGTGAATGCTTTTTCCAAGGTTATCTGTGAATTTAATGTGCAGTTATTTTGTATTAACTACTCCTGATCGAATTCCTGTAGCTTACCTTCAGCTTGTAATGAAACTGGAAGAGGCAAGTGGTGATACTATGTTTGATGTTCTCCTCCTGTTCCAGAGATCAGGAGGTGTCACTGAGCCCCTGCTGCAGGATGTGTGCTGCTGGTAACATGTACCTGAGCATCCGTGTGCTGACTGTACACTGTCCTCTGAAAAGCAGCTTGCTGTCTGTACTCCCTTTAGCAGACAAGATAAATTCCTGTTCTCTGGAGAATTCAGAGCACAACTGCTTCTGCAGACAGGAGATGTATTGGACAAGACCCTACAAAAAGCTCTACAAAAAGAGAGGGAAGGATGGGGAAATGTTTTGAATGCAATTTGCTGATGGATGGTTCTGCCATTTCTGAAAATAGAAGGAACCCCAGTTATTTGCAGCTTTGTAGTACAATGGCAAGCCCCTCCCCCTATTTAAGGGAGCTAATATTCTGCATCAGCAAGTTTGTTTATCAACAGTAAAAATATTTGGAACCAGGTTAATGTTTTAAGAGTAATGTTACATTAGTTATGTGTTGCTTTCCCTGGAACTTGCCTGTTTATAGTAAGGTAACTGTTCCCTCCTACTGTAACTGATGCCTTTTCTTGGTCTTAGAATCAAGAGTCATACACGGTTAGAAGGGGAAAAGGGATTTTACCTTGGTATTTATTTTAAGGATCCTTAGGTGCACACGTCCAGGTCATGTGCATCAAAATGCACTCCGCCAAATTCCCCCCCCCCCCCCGCCCCCCCAAAGATTGGGTATAACATTATAGGTGTTACTAATTAGCAGATCTATCAAAGATTCCCCAATGAGAGGCTCAAGTGAGCCCCCCTCCCCAAGGAGCCTTCTGGATGGTTCTATCTTAGTTTACAGAATGTGTTCTGGAGAGGACCTTGGGCTCTGGGGCACGCTGATCCCTAGCTACAAAGCTTCTAAAATGTTCAGTCTCTTAGCTGAACAAATGGGTCCAAGAATGTAGGCAAAAAGCACTAAGAATACAGAAGTTGTAAAAAAGGTATAACGGGTATAAAAGAAAAGGCAAAAAATCTTCATGGCATCGTAACAGCTCTCTGAAGTTGGCTGGGGAGGGTCTGCAGCCCAAGGATGGGTACCTGCAGAATAACCCCTACCAGCAGTGTGGCAAGGTTAGCTGCAGTCTATTCACGAGGTAAAGTAAAAAGCTGTACACACCAGGGTGCTGAGTCCTGCAGCTACAGGCATTGTACCTGCTGCAACGGAAAAGAGATGTGAATTCTCTGTCCCACCTCCTTTGTTGGTGGAAGAAGCAGTATGAATCTACCGCATGGGGTACAGCCTCAGAAGAGCTTTTAACAGCTGCTTGGAGCACAGAAAGCGATTTGTTATTTAATGGTGTAGAGTCTTGCCCTGTGCAAGATTCAGTGGCTTCTGTATGTTTATATGGGGGAGAGAGCATTTGCAACGTGTGCCGCCCTGCAGGCGAGTGTTTTCTCCATTCTGCTGTCCAGAAGGGTCACACAGCCCTTCGTCCGATGTGCTTAGAAAGAGCTTTGGAAAAGGGGCAAAGCTGCTCTAAAAAATGCCTCCTTTGTTAAAGCACTGGTGAGTGCCTGATGGTGGCATTGGTTCTGTGTGTAAGAACAGCAACCTCTCTGGCACGCAGAGGAAGCAGTGCCCAAGCCGAGGGACCGTGGAAGACCCTCTGCTGTGAATGCACTCCACACCAGTTCCTTCTGGCGCTGAGACAACTCTGGAACAGAGGTGATTTGCCTGCCGTGTTGAGCACACTCCCGCACATCTCCGGTGTCCCACAGCCCGGTGCAGCTGCCGAACCCTGGCCGTGCTCCTTCTCCTCTCCCGGCAGCCGGGGCTCATGAAGCTCCGACTTCACTGCCGGCCGGATACAGTGCTTCAAACCGTTCCTTTGGATAATGGAACAGTAGCATCCAACTCCAGCTGTTTTGAGCTCCTATCGCAGAGAAGAGATGCTGTGGGGGACCCAGCATACTGGAAAATGCAGAAATCAAGTATTGAATATGCTTTTCACATACAGGGAAAAGAGAGGTAGAAAGGTGAGAAAGCTTGAGCTAAGAACGATAGTTGTAGATTTCTTCACTCAGATCTTGGAGCTATTTCAAGAGTCGGGAAAACAGCTGAAAGAGCTTTGCTTGAAGGGATGTCACTGATAGGGAAGATGTGTGATAATGTCTTTACAAACAATTCGATGGGTGAGGGCACGGGTGCTAACGTCTTTGAAGGGGGTCTTAATGTCTTTACTGCCTTCAAGCAGCAGGTTTGTTACAGAGCCCAGGGAGCTCGGCTTCTGAAACAGACAAGTGGGTCTGCACAGGCCTGAACTTCTGAGCTTTGCGATAAAATGCCAGCTTCAAGGGGGACTGTGGTGGGCGGTTCGGGAAGGCTGCACCTTCCTGGTACCTCAGCCAACGGGGAAAGGAAGAGGGCAACCTGCGGCCGGGAGTGCAGGATAAAAGGAGGCTGCGCCCTCCGAGACCTGGAGAGAGAAAACCCCGCGGGCGTGTGCCCCAGGGCACTCTCTCCCTTTATTCCAATAAAGTTGCAGGGCTCCTCTGTCTCTTTTATGGACACTGGCTTTTCAGTGCGTGATTATCTGTACATCACCGAGAAGGCACAGTAGAGAGCTGTGCTTTTATTAGCATACTATGAAGAGCTGGAAAAATAAATGCATACAACGTCCCTATAGCCTATGTCAAAGCATCTTTATTATTTCAGAGGGAAACAGGGCCATACAGCAGTATAGATACAGACAGAGAATTAAAACAGAATCCTTGAAAATTCATTAAAAATACTTAAAGCGCTCTTAAGTAAGAGTTGTAGACTCTACCAAAAAAACTCCGCCCCCACAAAAATGCAAAACACCCACAACGAAGCAAAGCCACACCAACCTCCCCGTCCCGCAAGCAGCCAGCAAAGACAAACGGCAGCGTCAGAGTCCGGGGTGCAGGCTAAGAGCCTGAGAGCTGCGGCTGGGGCAGCTGGGAACAGGAGGTGGGAGTCCTTTAGGAAAGCGATTGCACGGGTGCGCTCGGGCGGCTCCCGGCCCGCGAGGGCTCCCGGCCCGTGACGGCTCCCGGCCCGCGAGGGCTCCCGGCCCGTGACGGCTCCCGGCCCGTGACGGCTCCCTGCGGGGGGGGCGGGGCCTCCGCGCTCGCCACGCGCGTGCCCGCGGGGCGGGGCCGCGCAGACTCTCGCGACAGTTCGGCCGTGCCCTTGTCGCCATGGCGGGGTACTGGGAGGGCCCCGAGGGCGAGCAGTGTCCGCAGCGCACCTGGCTCGCCACGCGCGTGGGCGCGGCCGCGGGTGGGCATCGGGGAGAACGGGGCACACGGGGGGGCGGCCGAGCGGGGCCCGGGCGCGGGCAATGACGCGCGGTGCTGTGTTGCAGGCCTGGTCGGGGCGGCGTATCGCATCATCCTGCTGCGGCCCGGCTCGGCTCTGGCCGCGTTGCAGACGGCGGCGGCGGACAGTGTCACGATGGGTAAGGGCCGGCACTCTGGCGGTGTAACTGTAGGGTGGGACTCCCGCGCCCCGCAGCCGCGCCGGCCTCGCCTCTGCCCGGTCTGGCTGCGCCCTCTCACCTGCCCTTGCCTCTGCCCCTGCACGGTTTCGGCGGCTCTGTCCTCCATCGGCCCTGGGTCGTTGTTTGGCCAACAGCCAGAACACTGACTACTGACATGGAAAGACATGTTCTTGATTTGCAGGTCATTTTTTTTTTGCAATCTAGAGTAAAGGTACTTTTTTTTTTTTTTTTAATCTCCAGAATACCCAGTTTGTGGGCAACAACATAGTGCAAGCAAATTATTTTTTTTGCTTAATGTATTTAGGCATTGTATTTAATAAACTGCATTTGCTGAAGAACAATGCAATGGTTTTGGTGGGAAAAGGAAAATAAACCTGGGGGTTTTCCCATTACGGGTTACAGACAAACAGAAACTATGCAGTTGTCTTGAATTGTCTTAGGAAGAGAAAGTGAATGCTGGAGAGAGGAGCAGGGAGCTGAGGGGGCTGCGTGGTTGAAGCTCCCTCAGCCCCTTGTCAAGTGCAGTTTTCCTCTTAGCAGACTCTTGCTTTTCAGTCTAATTCAATGCCTTGTGCCACCTCTGCCGCTCCCCAAGTGCTGGTGCTCTGAGTTGGGGCACAGTCAGTCCAGGTCTGCGTTTTTGAGTAGTTTGACTCTAAACCAGGGTCTGGCATCTCCTCTAATGAGCTGAGGTCGTTATGAAAGGACTGAATCATGTAATCAACTATGATTTCAATAAATCCCTTAATCCTAAACAGGCATATTGGGCCCTCTTACCAGTTTCACACCTGAGGAAGGGTTTATCCTGTCCTCTGTTCTGGGATCACACCTCATGGCCTCAAGCTGTGTGTTTTGCCTACAGATGCCTTTGTCCAAAGCAAGGAGAGCAGGAAAGCTGAAATGCAGTCCTAGGTCTGGGGGTTTTGTTTCTGCAGTGCTCTTTTCAGCTGATTTTGGGATCAGTGTAATTCATTTTCTGCTGAAATCTGCCCAGGTTTGTAACAGGAGCTGCTGGTTGTATATAGGGATTGAAAATTTTTGTCCTGGACATTTTTATTGGTCCCAAGAAAGATGAATTGAAACCTGCAGATGGTGCCTGGTAGACAGCTTCACATTTCATGATCAAGAGTCTGTATTAGATGAGGTGTGTAACTCAGTGGACAGGATGCTTCTACTTTGCAGTTTCTTAGTTCAATTCAAAATTCTTAATTCAATTTCAAAGTCAGTTTACAACAAGAATAATTTACAAACCCAGTTGATTTTTCTACTATCCAGAAATCATTGTGAGCCTGAGGCAGGCAGAGGAGGAAAGTGTCAGGACTAGCAGTCTGCAGGGAGAGCAGAGCCCTTGGGGTTGCTCTGCCCAGTGCTGTGAGGTGGGCTCACAGGGACTTGATGGCTGAGTTACAGCGCAGAGTCCAGGCAAAGCTGGGGAGGTGGCTGCACAGACAGCACTGCTCCCCTGCAGTGCCCCCGGCTGTCAGGGGCAATCCCATCACCTTGTTGGGAAGGGTGTAAGGCCTGCGCCGATACCCCGGCAGGATGCGGTGCTGTTTGGTGGCAGTGGGTGTGGGGCGCTCCGAGGGTGCAGCTCACAGCTGAGCGGGATCCATGTGGTGCAGGAGGAGAAACCCAGGGAAGCTGGGTGGGACTGGGTGATGCTGACCCTCACTGTAGGAGCTGGGATAGGATGTCCCTGGTTTTCCATTGTAGCCACTGTGAATATCGAAATCATGCTCAGTGTGAATTCTCTGGTCCTTGAGGATTTTGGTTTTGTTTTTTTACTTCTTGTTTACAGCTACACTAGGAGCTGTGTTTGGCTTAAGTACCTGCCTCAGTGCCCAAGTCCGGGAAGAACCAGAGGATCCTTTGAACTATTTCATAGGCGGTTGCACAGCAGGAGCTGTCTTGGGAGCAAGAGGTAATTGTGAACACTGAAATGTGCCTGCATTGAAATGTGCTGGTTTTAGAAACTTTTCTGTTGGGGAAAAATGTTAAAGAATGTTGATGCCAGGCTTCTTTGGTAAAGATTCATCTCAGCCTGTATTCATGCCAGTTTCATTGGCATTGTATGGACCTGCTAAAATAAATATGGCTACAGGAGGGGAGGGCACCAAAGGGAGCATGAAGTGATACACAGAATGAAAGGAGAGGTGACTCAGTGCTGCCAGTAAGAGCTACCAGTTATACCTTAAAATTGCAGGATAGGAAAAATATAGTTGTGGAAATCCATGTTTTCTTGGCAAGAAGTGTGTTTTATTTTAGACAGGAAGTACAATCTAATATCTGCCGTGTGAATTCTTTACATAGTCTGAGGGACAAGCTGTGTCCTGCTGCTGTTGCTCCTATAGCCCCTTGTAAGGCTTAAGCAGCTCCTGCAGGTACTGACACTGTTTTCTGTAGACATTCATCCTTGAACCTAAAGAAGTGAGGGATTTATTTAAGTTGTAATTGTGGTGAAATAGAATTAATCTTTATTTGTCCTAGTTGCTGAGCTGATGAGAGTTCAAAGCAGTGATTGGTTTTTTTGTCACAATATTTGTTATATTTTGTCACTTAAATGAGCCATTTAAGATTGCCGACTTAAGGGGATGGGGCAGTGGATTATTGAAATTGATATTTCAAATTGCAAGCTAAAAGCATGAGAACTCAATTTTATAAAAAGGCCACTTTTCCAATTCCTTGGAAACATTGGCCAGACAATGTTGCTGATGGTCAAGGGACTTACGAAAAATGGCAGTCTATTGAGATCTGCTGCACAGGACTTAATGTGCCTTAATGGGTGTTTTCTGCTTTGATGTGTTTTCTTCAGCTCACAGTTACCTCACTGGCACCACGGCATGTCTGGGGTTTGGAATCACTGCGGCTCTCATGAAGATTGGTAACCAGGAGGGCTGGAGGCTGACAGGACCTCCCAAGCTGTAAACGTCACCTTTCACCCCTGTGAGCTGGCTTCCAGATGCTGTATGTACTTAGGACATCGTGTAATAAAGATTCGGTCCAGTCAGCAGTTGTCACAACATTGTGGTGTCGTGTGGCTGTTTCCCAGCGTTTGGGCTGAGGTGCAGAAAGCTGGTGCTGCTGAAGGGGAAGCGGCATCTTCTGGTCTGGCTGCGATTTCTGTGAGCACTACGCTGTAGCTTCAGTGAGGTCCTTGCAGTTGAGTGGGCCCTGTGGGGCTTCTTGACAAGGATTGGGATTACGCTGCACTGAGCCCATCAGTGAGGGTCTGGAGCCAAAGCTTCTGAAGGAGTGCTCGGCTCTGCACTGAAGATGGGGAAGGTGGGGTAGGGAAGAAGTTGTGGGTTGCCCACGAGAAGGTGTTTGGGAGCCTGAAGTCTTTCTCCAAAAAGCATTTCAGGAAGTCTAGAGCTAAATGCTTCATGGTTGAACTTGAGGAATATCTGGGGCTGGAAAGGACCACTGAATGCCAGCTGAGAGCTGGAGCAGGTTGCTTATAGCTGTGTCTGGTTGAATTTTCTATGAACAAACTGAAGTGTGTCCTGCGAACCCACTAAGGTGGAGAGCATGGAGCCACAAGATGCACAAAGAGAGGCAAGAACTGGATCATTTTGCCTGGAGAAAATGTCAAGATTTGATCTAATAGCACTTTTTCACAACTTAGTGGCTACAGAAAATGCAGGCTCAGGTGTGCAGTGGAGGGTGGGAAATAACAAGATAGGGAAATTCTAACTAGATAAAAAAAAATAATCTCACAAGCAGGTTAAGTGCTGAAAAATAGACTTGTAGAGGATGTGAAATGATCTTTGGGAACACAGAATTAACTGGACGCGTGGGAACACTGCGGGACAGAGATGGGACATTAGGGGATGGGTGCATGTGTTACAGGACAAGGAATGTGAGTATGGGGGACGCAGGTGCATGGGAGAGGGGAACATGGGGTGTGAGGGGAGGGGACAAGGCAAGGAGATTGGAGCACCAGAGGACAGCAGAGGGAGGGACAGTGATACAAGGACACAGTCAGCTGTGGCAGGTTGTGTTGCTCTGGTTTGTGCTCTGTGGGCCAATGGGGTCCTGGGTGTGTGTGGGGTGGTCCTGGGGGCACTTGAGGCTGGGTTGAGGAGCTGGTGTCCCCGTGTGCTCCTGGGGCTGAGACCCCCAGCTCTTTGGGCTGGGCTGCAGCTCAGAAGCACAGCAGGTGATGGCAGACCTGTGTAGTGGTTTGGTTCAAGATACCCATTACTTACTTATTTTCCTTCTGTGAGATAAGAATTAGGAGAAAGCAAAGCAGGCACAAAACTTAAAAGAATAAAAAAAGTTTAACAGACCTAAAAGAAAGAAAAGAAAGTCAGACTAAACCTTCAGAACACTTCTCTTGCCTTCACCTTTCTCCCTTCTCCCACTGACAACATAAAAAGACAACCCTTTAGATTTTCAATCAGTTTACCACCTCTATAATAATCTTTTTCAGTTCACTTAGGGTGAGGAGTCTCTCTTGCTCATGCTATGGAGACATTTCCACAAGAAACAGTTCTCTCGTGGCTCCAATGTCACAGCAAGACAGCCGCCCGGGTTGGTTCTCTGCTCGCATGTGAGAGTCCCTTCCCCTGACTTACAGCTTTCCCCACAACTGCTTTCGAGGGTCCAGTCCTGAGCTACTGGGGTACCATTTTAAGGATGAGCTGTTCAGAAACAAAGGTTCTCTTCACCTATCTCTGCGAGCATCTTCATCTCTAGGAACAGAGGCCTTCTCCTTCCCTGGGAGCAAGGGTCTTCATCACTTTCATCTCTGTTCAAGCTTCTCATCAAATTACAGCTACTTCAACATTTGCTCTTTTCAGCACAAGTACTTCTGCTCACAATTGCAATTTGAACACTCTACTCCCCCTAAGCTTCATGCAATTACAGCAGGTACTCTGATGCATCATAGTCCGTCACCATAGCTTTACAACAGAATTTCAGCTTCTAGGTTTGAAGCATCTCCTCTTTCTCCTCCCTCAGGGTTTCAGCTCTTCCTTCTTCACTGACTTTGGTGTCTTTATGGTGTTTTCTTCTCATGCCTTCACCTTTCTTCTTTCTCTGACTCGGGAGAGGATTGATGTCTGCAGGTTTCATCTGTATTGGAGGAAACTTACAGCACTAAAAGGGTTAATCTCACCCGGGCCTCGCAGCTGGAATTCGCTTATCGCTGTTGGTCCCATGATCTTTGCCGGGCAGAGGCCTCAGATGAATTTCGGCCGCACTGGGTGAGGGCCGGCCTGGCCGAGCCGCGCCGCGGAGCCGCCCGCAGGAGCAGGGCTGCGGGGCTCCGGGGTGGCTGTGTCCCGGCCGGCCCGGCCCACACTGAGGGGCTGCGCCGGGTGTCCAGCGAGCAGAAGCGGCTGAGATCTCAGCCAAGATGTGCCGAGCAGGGCCCGGCCCGGCCCCGCTGGGCCGTGCCGTGGGCCCCCAGTTACCTACCCAAAAGCTGGAAGCAAGAGAAGCTTTCCCGGGCTTTGTTCGTTCTTAAATGTGGATTACAGAGGTGTGTCAAGCTTCTTAAGTGGTTTTAAAAAGTTGCCAATATTCAAACTAGCCGGTTGATTGGTTCTGTTGGGTCTGGAGGAAGCTGTAAGCGCCTCTTTGCAAAGAATTACTTCCATGACTGATGGAGCCCTCTTTAACTAAGAACCCAAACTATGCTAAACCATGATATTCTGTCACCCCCTCATGGGGGTGGGGGGACAGGGGATTGTCTCCTACCTGAGGACTTGGGAGGGGGCTCTGCTTCACCCTGGGATCTGGAGAAGAGCAGTGTTTAGAGAGGGGCCCAAGGGGCCAGGGATCTCCAGCAGAACCTGCCCATGGTAGCACAGTGTTTACTGAAGCTGCTGTCAGCTTCAGCTGGCCCTGCTGCCTGTCCTCAGAGAATTCAGTGACCCCACTGCCC
This sequence comes from Coloeus monedula, assembly GCF_965178545.1. Lineage (NCBI taxonomy): Eukaryota > Metazoa > Chordata > Aves > Passeriformes > Corvidae > Coloeus > Coloeus monedula. Next base: position 953,539 of record NC_138807.1, on the reverse strand, counting down.
CAGCCTTGGGACTCTGGGGCCTTGGACCTCCCTCTGCCTGAGCCTCTCCCAGCTCCTGGCTGGGGCCACGTGTCCTGTCTGGTCTATAATTACCCGGGCACATTCCTAGAGGGTCACAGGAGTTCTGTGGAGCAGCAGCAGGCGGTAAGGGGGACAAGCGCATGGCACAGCATAACAAACCATGCAGTAATGCAGGACACGGCATACAGCAAGCGCTTCACTGGGCTGCAAAGCGCATGGCCTTTGGTGAGCGAGGACACGCAACACAGCACAAAGAGCGAGCAACACGGCGGGGGCAAGGGGTGGCAACAATGTCATGAGGGTCAGCACATCTCGACAGTCTGTGGTGCAGGGGAGCATGACATGCAACATTGCAGACAACTAGGGGGATAATGCATCACAATGTGTGACAGGCAGCATGACACACAACAGGCAGTGCACAGCAGGCACTGCCATGCACCGAGCAGGTGTGGCGGGTGCTTTCCTGGGGGCCAGTGTCTTGGTTGCTGTTGGACCATCAGTAGTTTCAGCTAATGGGGCAATGGCTGAGGAAGGGCTTGGTTGTGTGTGCTATAGGACTGAAGGTCTGAGGGGTGACAGTGGCCTGAGCTACGGGGTTGTGGGGCAGCAGTGTTGGCTCTGGGTCAGTAGCTTCATGCTAAGGCTTCAGAGATGAGGCAGGTGATGGGATCAGGCTCAGTGGGGCAGTGAAATGGGCTGTTGTTCTCACCTATGGAGCTGTGGTTTTGCCAAGGGGCATCAAATTTAGTAATGGAGCAGTAGCAGAGCCTGGTGTTGCTGGCTGTGGGGTAAAGGCTTTGGTGGTGGATCCAGTGCTATGTGGCAGTGCCAGCAGCAAGATCCCATGTCCCCAGCCAGTACTCCAGCCATGGGCCAGAAGCTCCAGCTGTGGAGACAGCACCCTGACACCCTGCTCCATGTGTTCCCACAGGCAAGATGTGGGTTGCAGAGGGGCCAGCCCCAGACCAGTGGAGCCTGCAGGATCGGGCTCACGCTGGACACTTCCTGGCCATGGCTGACCACCTCCGCACCACAGGACAGCTGGTGGATGTGGCTGTGGGCCCAGAGAGTGACATGGCCCATGCTGTGGTCCTGGCCTCCATCAGCTCCTTCTTCCACCGCTTCCTGGAGAGCAGGACCAGACAACTCCGCCAAGATCCCCCACCCCATGTCCCCTTGCCACCTGGGGCCACACTGTGGGGCTGGCGGGCTGTGCTCACCTTTGCCTATGGGGGAATTGTGCCCCATGGCCGGGCGAAAGAGGTGGAGGAGGCTGCCCGGGCCCTGGGTGCCCCCCGGCTGGTGGCCGCCTGTGCCCTGCGTCTGGAGATTGACCACCAGGAAGAAGGTCCTGAGCCCCTGGAGGAGCAGTGGGAGACGCTAAGAGCCATGGAGCAGCTCCATGCCAATGGTGTGGGCTGTGACCTCCAGCTCCAGGCAGGGAACGAGGTCATCCCAGGTGAGCAGGGGGTGGGGGTCCTCCATGAGGGGCTGAGGAGTGGGACAGAGCGCTCTGGGACAGCCAAGTCCTCTGGTGGGGATGATAAGGCTGCAGCTCCAGGTGCGTGTCACGCTCTAGAGGTGCCCTCAGGGCTGCTCCCCTTGGCAAAGCTGGGGCTTTGATGGGCATGGGGCCAGGACACGTGAGTTCTGGGGGCTGCACAGTGCAGAGGGTTCCCTGCTGCCTCCCACCATTTATTCCTCCTTCCTCCTAGTTCAGCGACTGGCCCTGAGCTGCTCCTGTGACTTCTTCCGGGCCCTTTTCACCTGCCCCATGCGGGAGGCCACCCACAACCCTGCCGACCCGCTGGTCACGGGGCTGTCCCCAGCCGAGCTGCGTCTCCTCCTCTCCTTTGCCTACACAGGAGCTGTAGCAGGGCCATGGCCCATGGTCTTGGAGGCAGCTGAGACCTCCCTGCGCTACCAGGCCTGGGGGCTCCTCACTCTCTGCCTGGATGTTTTCACCCATGGCCTGACCCCAGAAACTGGCCCTGATGTGCTGGCCTTTGCTGTGGCCTATGGGCTGGATGAGGTGGTCCATGTAGCAGAGAACTACATCTTGGCCACCTTCCCCTGTGTGGTGATTACACCGGCCTTTTTGGATCTTCCTGCACACCTTCTCATCCGCCTCCTCCGCTCTGATGGTCTCAATGTCCTCCACGAACTGGAAGCCTTGGAAGCAGCATCTCGGTGGCTTATGGCCAATGGAGATGGCCAGGAGGATCTAGCCAAAGAGATCCTGTCATCTGTTCGCTTTGCCCTCATGTCCAGCCTGGAGCTGAAGAAGGTCCCATCTGTGACTGCAGGGGTAGCTGACCCAAAGGTCCTACGTGAGCTCATGGTAGCAAGTTTCGCCCCCATGGCCCAGCTGCCATGCCGGGTACGTTCCTTGCAAGAGGTGTTGGTGGTTTGTGGTGGAGACAAAGTAAAGGGCAACCTGACTGCCCGGAAGCCCAGCAGACACCTCTGGTTTGCAGACCGCTACCTCAGTGCTGTGGGGCTGGTGAAGCAGGTTGAGTGGAGGGAACTGGGACACTTTCCTGATGGCCCACGCTTCCGTCATGCTGTAACTGTGGTGGGCAACAACCTCTACGTCCTGGGTGGAAAGCACTACTACGGGGTCCATGACACCCTAGCCAGTGTCTACAGGTGAGAGCTACAGAGGACTTAGAGTTCCCATGTGGCACCAGGACATTGTGGGATCAGAGGAGGTGTTGGTAGAGCTAGAGCTGCCCCATGGATCCAAGACATTGTGGCATTGAAGCTGGTCAAGTGCCCTAAGACATTCTGGGATGGGTTAGGGGTAGGACTCAGAGGTGCCCTCTTACTCCGGGGTGTTACAGGCTTTTTTGGAGTAGGAGCGGGAGGCTTCTATCTGGAGATGCCGCAGGTCATTATGGGTTTGGTATTGTCCAGAAGGAGAGGATATTCCCATGCAAGGTGACCATGTGACCCTAAGGCATTCTGGGACTGGCAGGTTGTAGGTGGGTTGTTGCCCTCAGCAGTGCCAACATCAGCTCATGGTGTTGTAGGTAACAGGTAGTCTCTTGCCCCTTTGCCTCTCAAACCCAGGTACCAGCCTATGGATGATTCCTGGGAGCGTCTGGCCAGTATGACGTGTGGACGGAGCTACTTTGCTGCTGTGGCACTTGGGAATTTCATCTATGCCCTGGGGGGCACCTCAGGGGAGCTCTACTGCACAGATACTGTGGAGTGCTACGACCTGGCCAATGACACCTGGAGGTGAGGCTGCTCCAGCAGATGCCTAGTTTCCCTTTTCTCTAAGAGCCCCTTGCCTTGACCAAGGTGCCCACTGAGTGCTTTGGGTCACTAAGCCTCCAGTGGAGGATGGACTTGCAGTGGTATTTGGGAGAGGTCTACTGGTTGTTGAACAACCATGTCCCTTGTGGACTGCGTGACGGCCAGTGTTTCCTAGCGGGTGGCAAGTGAGTTTTTGGCCAGTAGTGTGTTCATTGCAAGTCTTGTTGGCCATCTGCCAATGAGACAAATAGTTTGATTCCTCTCATTGGCAGAATGTTCATAGGGTGATGGCCAATGTTGTCCATTGAGGGAGCCCGCTGTGGTTGACCAATGGTGCGGCAACTATAAAGTGTTGAACAGTGATGCCCCTGGGGTATCTGTGTCAGCTGATGTTGTCCACTGGGGCTCGTTGGGTGCTGGCAAGTGTTGCCTGCTGAGTGGTTAATGAAGCCAATGGCACCCCAGGGAACCCCTGGGTAGTCAGTCACTGCAGGATAGCCCTGGTTAACCTGTCCTTCACCCCTCCCTCTCTCCTTGCCTAGGAGGTGTCAGCCCCTGCCAATGGCTCTGTGTGGGCACGCGGCATGTGCCCTGGATGGTGAGCTCTACGTGTCGGGTGGGTGTGATGAAGCATACCAGTGTCAGGCATCCTTGCTCCGCTATGTCCCAGGTGCACCTGTCACACTCCTGGCACCCATGAATGGCCAGCGAGCTGGCCACGTCATGGAGGAGGCGGGTGGGCAGCTCTACGTGGCCGGGGGCCTGTGTCAGCGGGCTGGGCAGACTGGCTACAGGGACCAGCTGACTTTTGAGGTCTACAGCCCCAAGCAGAACATCTGGGTCCTCCTCAGCCCCCTGCCCCGTGCACATGTAGTTGGGGGTGCAGCTGTACTGGGAGGGGAACTGCTTGTACTGGGAGGGTACAGTCATGAGACCTACCAGGACACGCACTTGATCCATGCCTACCAGCCGGGTACCCGGCGCTGGATCACCCGGGGTACCTTGCCCCATGCCTATACTGACCTACAAGCCTGTGTTCTCACTTTACCCCCTGCCTTGCGTGGCCCCAGCTGCCTTAAGGACCCCTTGAGATCAACTGAAACTCCCAATAATACCTAGGGTATACTTAGCTTAAAAACTCTGCACCCCATACTGGGATACCCAGGTAGCATCCATGGGTACCTCTATGGGACAAAAGTGCCCAGACCCCTCTCCCAGAGTGGGTTCCTCCTGTGGTTTCCAGCAACCCTTCACCCTTAAGGTACATGACCTAGACTGTAGTGAACTTGTGGAACATAGAGATTTCCCACACTGTAGTGCTGTGCCTCCAGGAATACTCAGTCTTCTTTGTCTGAGCCCTTCACTGGGAGCTGGGAATCCCCCAGTTTCCCCCCCCCCCCCACCTGGTTTGAATAAAAATGCTTCCTGAATTGTCTGTCTGGGTCTTGTTGTTTCTGGTGGGAAACCCAGACATCCAGGTGCTTCTCACAAGGAACAGGAGGAGAGCAGGAGGGCAGTGACCTGGGTGTCCTGGGTGGGTGGTGCTGGGCACTGGGGCTCTGTGTGCCTGTGTTCACTGGGCACGAGGGTGTATGTGTTTGTCTCAGGACTGAGAGGGATCTTGGGTTGCATAGGAGATCCTGAGGGAATAGAGTCCTGCGAGTGCCAGGATTTGGGCGGGTTGATGGTGGGGTTGATAGAGTACAATAGGGGGTCCTGGGGGCTTTGGGGTTCCTAGGTGGTTTTGAGAGGTCTTGGATTCCTGGAGTGACCCGGAGAGCTTGTTCTGTGGAGAGATGGGAGAATTCCAGGGAGGAGTTGAAAGGAGAGGCAAGGGTAACGGGATTCTGAGAAATACTGGGGTACCAGTAGTGCCTGTAGGGAGGGAACTGGGTGACTTCAGATGTGTAGAGGAAGGTGAAAAACGGTAGTCTAATGAGTTCTGAAGAGAAGGGGATAATCACTTCCCTTGGCCTGCTGGCCCTGTCTCTGTTAACCCAGTCCAGGTTTTGTTGCCCTCCCTTTGCTGCCAGGTGCACTGCTGGACCTTGTTCACCTTTCCGTCCATCAAGATACACAGATCTTCTTCCACAGCTCTGCTCCCCAGATGTCTGCCCCCCACTGTTGGGGCCTTCAGACTGTGCCAGCACTGGAGCTGCTTGCCTCATCGTTGTCCCAGGAAACAGGGATAGAAAGGATGGTGTGGTAAGAGGACAGCACCAACAGATGGACAAGTGCCCACTTACAAACGCAGTATGTCCATGTCCATGGACACACTTGCACACCAGACCTTCACCAGCAGACACACTCATGCTGGCCAAGCACAGGCACACGTTCCCACCTGTGAACCCAGTAGTTAACCTGGCAGAAGGCCATGCTGACTCAGCAGTTTGACAATACATTTGGGGCAATTAGAACTGGAACTGCATTTCAGGCTGGAAAAGTGATTCATAGGATCCTTGAATGGTGCATTTATGCACCATTGCTGGGGCGAGCCATTCAACCTTCCACCAATGGTGACTGTTGTCTGCTTCTTACACCTCCCAAAATGTTTGAGTGACATCTAGACAAGTAGTCACAAAGTTTGGCCATCTCCTGAGTGCTTTGTCCCTGTGTAATCCCTTACAAGTCACATCCGTTGCCCTTCAAAGCCTCCCACCTTACTCCCCAGTATCCAGCCATCCCATAATTGGTCATGCAGAGGCATCAACAGTTGCACTTTCTTTATTACCTGCCAGTGGGATGCTTTTCCCATGTGATTCTGTACCACAGGGAAGAAGCGCACACTTGGGGCAAAAGTCAGGAATAAGAGTATAAGTGTGCAGTTTTGGATGCCAAAATACAAGAAGGACCCAAAGCTATTAAAGAGTAACGCAGTTCTGTGCTCGTTGCACGAGCTCTGGCGTGCCCTCGGTCAGAGAGACTCCAGCTGCGTTACTTCTGTGCCTCGCAGAAGCGACTTCGGCATCAGGAAAAGTGCTGCTGGCTGAGCTCACTGGCTTCTTTGCAGAGGAGACACGGCAGGAGCTGATGATATCGGCTCACGTTAGTTCGGAGATAAAGGAAGAGAGAGGCTGTTCGGGTCTGGCTTCCAACAGGTTTATTGTTAGAAGTTTCACAACCCAAACAAGCTCGGAAGGGATGGAATGCGATTAGATTCCCCTCCTCCCTCCCCAAGGCTTGTCCTCAGTTTTATAGGGGGTTTCAAAACCATGGGGAAAGGGGAAAACAACCAACGAGTTCCAAGCCAGGGGGAGGATGCAATTGAACAAGAACCACTGTGGTAAACCGAGAGGCGGGAGTTATAACAGAACCAATGAACGACCGAATAACCGAGAATTTTCCCGAAGCGGGGGAGGTGGCTTGGACCCGGGCACCGCCCAGGGGGTGCGGCTTAGGCTTCTGAGCCGCCCCTCGACCCACCCTCTGAGTCTGCCTCTTGGGGAACTCGATCCAGGGGAGGGGCTGGGATTGGTTGGCATCACACAGCCCCAGCCCCGCAGTGGGGTGGGTCGTGGCATCAAAGGAGTATCCAGAAGAGGCTGCAGAGATGGGGAAGGGTCTAAAGCGGAAGGGTTTGAGTAGCAGTTGACGGCACTTTACTTATTTAGCCTAGAGTACATTGAGGGAGACAATTCAGCCTAGAGTACTCATCAGGGAGACCTCCCCTGAAGGGAGGCAGAGGGGCAGCTCTGATCTCTGCTCTCTGGGACCAGAGACAGGACCCCAGGGATGGCTCTGTGTTATGGGGGCATCCCAACGGATGAATATTAGGAAAAAGTCAGGAAATGAACAGTCTCCTCAGGGAATGGCACAGCTCCAAGGCTGCCAGAGCTCCATGAGCATTTAGATGTTCTCTCAGGCACAGAGTGGGATTGCTGGGGTGTCTGTGCAGGGCCAGGAGTTGGACTTGATCCTCAAGGGTCCCTGCCAACTCAGGATATTCTAGGATTCTGGGATTCCATGGACTTTTCTCCTCTGTCTTCACTACTCCATATACTGAAGACAAATTTCTCATTCACTGTGCCCTGCCAGGACTGTGGCAGGTCCAATGAAATTAAACCAGCACCCCTTTGAAATTCAGGCATAGAATATTTATTATGTGATTAAGAACCTGGCACTGAGTGGAAAGTGTATTGCATCTTTGTGTGCATCATTTGAACAGAAGCAGTTGCGACAGAGCACAACGTAAGTTCTGCTTGCCCTCACTCACTCCAAAACCAGGCAGTGGCAGCCCCAGATTATCACTGACCAGTTTAGGACATTATCTTCCTCTGCCAAATACTCAAGTAATTATTTTAGCTCTGGAAACCTCAGATGATTGGAGAATACTAGAGCAAGGAGCTGGATGGCTTCCCCTAGGCAAGTAGATCTTTCCATTGTAAAATAAGGCATGTGAAGCAGAGCCACGACTCTCGATCTCTTTCTCTGAGTGTACAGAAACATTTACATGGTGTTACCCGCATATTTCACTCTGACATCACCGATGGCTTCAACACCCCTGTCCAGGCTGTAAGCAGATGGGGTCCTCCGGAATCCAAGGTCTGTGACCATCAGCTTCCTGGAGGAAGGCTTGATTGATGTGTGCAGCGGACTGTGGTGAACCCACAACTCCTTTGTGGTGCAAAAGGAGTAACTTGCAGGAGGACTGTGTTGTATCCCCAGATCTTTAACTGTGCAGTAGGTAACCTCAGGACACAATTCCACTTCCTTGATTGTACAGAATGTGGGGCGCTGGAGGGGGATTTTGAAGCTGCTGAGATGGATCATAGGGCTTCCTGTTGACTCCCTCCATTCCAGCAGTGGATACTGCACCCCTTCGGTCTGCAGGGACTGGTGCCAAGAGGGTTGTCCCAGCAGACACATCCATGCCAGCCAACCTGCTAGAGCCAGCATGGTCAGGACCAGCAGAGCCAAGGAAGCCAGGTAGAGCACCCAGTGCAACAGGCAGCAGTGCCTCAGCACCCACTGCCCCCACTGTGGACCCTCCCCACCTGCCTGCAAACGCAGCACGGGTACAGCCCGTCCTGGGATGGAGCATGGGCAGAAAGGAGGAGGAGAAGATAGGGGGGAACATGCAGGATGGGTGAAGGGTGTGGTGTCCAGGGGAGGTGGTAGTGTTGGGACATGAGTGGAAAGCATGGTGTTGGCCGACATCAGAGGAGGAGATGGAGGTCTGGCAATGGAAGAGGCCTCTAGCATGGCAGTAGAAGGCACTGCTGTGGAAGTGGTGGGAAATGTGCCGGTGGACCCCATGAGACTGGCATAAGTTGTGCTGGTAGCAAGGGTGGTTTGGGGATGGGCACTGGTGCTAGCATGGCTGCTGCTCATAGTGGTTGGCAGTGAGGTGGCAGAGTCAAGGGTGGCAGATCTCTGCAGGGTGATGGTGGTAGTATCAGTGAGAATGGTGGCAGTGCTGGGGGTCTGTGTGGGTGTCATGGTGGGACTGGCTGGTACAGGAGTGGTGGTGCTGGCAGCTCTGATGCTTGTCAGCACCGCAAGCAAAGTGCTTGGGAAAAGGGTGGAGATACAAGGGGTGCTGAAGGAAGGTCTGGTGAGGGGAGGTGTTTTGGTAGTGAGGGTAGGGAGGTAAGGTGAGGTAACAGCATAGGGCATGGTAGTGTGCTCTTTGGAGATGAATGGATGTGGGGGGAAGGTGGTCATGGTAGCTTTCTCTGTTGTTTCTTCCCCGTAATTATATTCATCCCCTCCTTCCTCATCCTCATCCCCCACAATGCTGCAGTTGAGCTTGAAGTGAATGATGGGCTTCTGCCTATGCTCAGCAGGGCTGTGGCACAGTACCTTCTCGGGTGCGACCTCCACCTTTGTTTCCTCCAGGCCCCGCTCTGGCTGATAAACAACGTCAGCATTCTGCCTGATCCAGGTCTGGAGGTAGTGCAGGTCACAGTCGCAATGCCAGGGATTCTCAGTGAGGAAAACGTACATGAAGAGGCGCCCCTTTGGGAAGAAGTCAGTGGGCAGGGTCTGTAGCTGGTTCCCCGAGAGCCAGAGGGTCTCCAACATCTGCAGGTCCTGCAGCAATTCCTTGGGTAGCTCCTTCAGGAGGTTGTCTGAGAGGTCCAACTCCTTGAGTGCCCTCAGCCCTGCGAAGGCCTCCTGGGGAAGCTGCTGCATCTTGTTCCCTCGCAAGTCCAGGTCCTGCAGCTGTGGCACTGTGTGGAAAGCCCTCGGGGCCAGCGTCTCCAGGCTGTTGTGGGCCACAGCCAGGTGGGTAAGCGCAGGCAGGCCCTTCAGGACAGGAAGGACCCCCAGTGCATTGTGGGAGAGGATCAGCTCCTTCAGGGATGGCAACACGGCCCCAGTGTGCAGAGCCACCAGCCCATTTTTGGCCAGGTCGACGTCCTGAAGCCGGGTGAAGGGCAGGAAGGCGGCGGTGGAGAGGGACTCCAGGCAATTGTCGCTGAGCAGCAGGATGCCTGTGTCCACAGGCAGGTCTGGGGGCACTGCGCGGAGAGCTTGCCCTGTGCAGTTCACCTCCAGGAGGTCCTTGACCTTGTTCATCTCTGAGGGGCAGGGCTGGGCTGGGGGCAGCAGGGCCAGGAGAGTGACCAGGGTCAGGGCAGGAACCTGCATGGCCTGGAGGGGGGAGAACCGAGGGGTGTGGGTGCAAGCAGGCATGAACCTACACATTGCCTTTTTCCTGCGCAAGCACCATTTGCAGCAGAACTGGCATCCCCTGCCAGACCCTCTGGCACCCTCTGAGCTCTGCAGCTCCTTCCTGGGATGGGGGAAGAGAGGGATGAATCCCACACCTACTGCAAATCTTGGCCCTTTTTCTCACCTTGTTCTCTTCCATAGTGGGGAGAACCTGACTCATGGGCCCCTTCACAGCAACGCCTTCTCCCCTGGAGCAGCATTGCTGCCCTTGCCACTGTAAAAGCCATCCCTCTGCAGTGTTTGTGTCCCAGTGTACCCACACCCAGCTCAACCCAGACAAATTGTGTGCTGGAAGAATCTCCCTGAATATGCTCTTACCCAACACCAGCCGAGCCCTCTGCTAGATTTGGAGGGCAGGAGCATGAATCATGTGAAAGGAACTTCCCGTGCACAGATGTGACTTCCACGAACATCCAGGCCCCTGTGAACACTGTGACTCACCTGTGAAACTTCCAGCGTTTGCTCTCCTGCTGCTCTGCCTCCTCCTGCTCACAGCCCAGGCAGTGCTTTGGGACAATGCTAGCAGGGAGCTGCTCAGCCCTCTATCAGCACCCGCAGCTGTGGGAAGGGAGCTGTGGTTTCCTGAGCAGCCAAGCCTATCTCCTGTCCTTTCGCACGGCCCTTGCTTTGGCTGCACCGTCACATCACTATCTCTCTTTGCAAAATGTCGACGAGGATCAGCAAGCATTGCCCCAGAAGCAAATGGTTGAGGCCCACTGCAGCCTGCACTGGATCCTGCTTGTTCTGCTGCTCAAGCCAGTTTTCCCCTTAGGATTTGCAGGAGCGCTTGCAGAAAATAATTCCTTTGGCTTCTGGAGAGGAAATGGGCAGGAACATTGGCCACAGCTTCTGAGAAGGGGCTGAGGTGGTAGTAAAATGAATCTATGCCCATGATGCTGGCGAAGCCCTTGCATCTGGATGCAGTCCCATCTGGACCAGGATGCCTTGAGGCTCATGACATCTCTTGCTGTCTGTGATAGGAGTGGGATGGACTGAGGCTCTCCTCCCCCAGCAACTGTAGTTTAAGGCCCTCTTTTCCAGCTTGACAAGCCTGTGAGTGAAGATGCTCGTTGACTTTTCTGACAGATGGACTCCATCTGCCCCCAATAGACCAGGTTGTTCAAAGCAAGTCCATGGGTCTAAGTAGCCAAACCCCTGGCTGTGGCACCAGTCCTGTAACCATTTGTTGATTCCCCAGATTCTACTGGCTCTTTCAAACCCCTTCCCTTTTACCAGGAAGACTGATGAAAAAACTACTGGTGCTCCAAAGTCAGCAGCTACTGCTGCTCCCCAGGGCTCTGTAATCCTTCCTGATGCTGCTCAGACTGCTCTTGACTCTGCCACTGGCACCCACATGAAACAACAGCAGCAGGTAATGGTGGACGGACAAGGCATGGTAGTCTCTCAGTGACATCTCTGATATGAGTCCATGGTAAGCAGCATAATCCACAGAATGCAACAGGCCAGTAAATAGTGCCTCCATACCTCTCAGAAGAGTTTCCTCCTACTATTACCCTCTTCTTAGTTGTGCAGATTGTTATATGGGGAGCAGTTTATGCTGCCTTACTGGTTGTTATATGGAGAGTAGATGGGGCTGCCTTGCTCACCTCCAGTGCCTCTTCTGCTGGGTCTTTCCTGCAGACCACTGAAAGGTTCTGCAAGGGCACCTCTGTCTTCTGGAAAGGTTCTGCAAGACCACCTCTGGCTTTGGGGGAAGTCCTTGCTGTTCCAAGTTTCCATTCTTCCACATTGGCCCTCCTCCCTTCTGTGTGTGTTCTCTTGGTCCTCTTCCCTTCTATGTGTGTCACTGGGGGAGTCTCTTGCTGTTTGGCTTTGGGCTGTGGGTCTACTGCAAACTGTGCTTGGAACAAGCAGACTTTCTCCTTCCTGGGAAAGAACTCCTTCTCAGACTCCCTGATACTATACAGCCGTCTCACTGCCTCTCGCCTTTCTCAGCTGCTTGTCGCAGGTGGTCCTCCACCTGGGCACACCTTTTGCAGGTAGGTCTGCTGCCTGTCCCTGCCCTAGAGAAAGATTCAGTCACTTCCTGCAGTGAGAGATCTGCACTGCAGCCTCTCGATTTGGCAGCTCTATCTGGATGGAGGCATTGGCAGTAGCCAGGGCAGATGGCGCAGACGTCCACGTTGGAGTTGCAGGCTTTGCTCTCAAAGGAGTGCCCACCGTTCTGCCTTGGGAGTCAGGTAGGAGGAATGTCTTCAACCTGTGCGGATGGTCACACAACATGCCTGGTTGCTGGAAGACAGAGCTTAGATGCAAGTTATGAATGGTATGTGCAATGATAACTGCATTGGGGTACTCATCTGCAGAGGCATTTCCCTCTGCCATGGAATCTTAATCTATAATGGTACCTGCAGAAGAAATGGAGTCTGAAATGATACCTACATTTACAACAGTAATTGCAATGGCATCTGTGTTTGCCTACAAGACATGAGTTACTTAATCTTGGAATATAAATTGTTCTTAATAATATTCTTGCCCTCTTTTAATTTTATTTTTCTTTTTTTCATTCTCCCTTGTCCAAACAAAGAAAACATGGACAGGGTCTTCGTGGATTGAGACAGGAGGTGTCATTTTAACTTGAACTGCTGATTCCCCAGGCTTTTTTGCTTCTTTTTACTTTTAATTTCTACAGTCAGATGCACCTGTGTGCTCTGGCTGCTCCCTTTCCTAGACCCAATTGCTGGAAATTATATAACTTTTCTAATTTTAAAATTAATGGTTTTAATTAACTTCTAATTATTAAAAAAATTAATCATAACCAGTATGTAATTTATAAGTAGTGTGTTAGTCTTAAATCACTTTTAGCCAGCGCTCAGCAAAGTTGTCATATGCTCCTTTTATGGGAACACAGCTTGGGAAAATAACTGAAATTTTACGTTTTGCTGAACTAACTCTGATACGCTTCAATGAAAAAAGCCTGGGAGAGAGAGATGTATTGTTGAAGCTGGACATCTAGGAAGCTGTCTTGGGGTGACAAAAAAATCCACAACAAATGCAGAATGTACGGACGACAAGGACCTTTTGCAGAAACCAGAAGATAAAGAGGAGACTAACAAAGACTCATATGTGTTGGAAAGTCCCTACTGGAGGAAAAAGATACTAAAAAGACTAAAAATATGGACTAATTAGCATAAGAAGCAAGAAATCAACAGCCAATAGAAGATAGAATACTAATTAATGAGTTATGTAATTTAGAACCAATGAACATTAATTTCTTTGTTTGCTAACAAGGTATAAATAAGTGAAAAAGTTTTGTATCTATGTCTGTATGAAGGCTGGAATTTTGTTGGCCATACACACACCTCCAGACCAAGGATAAAGCAATGCCTTACTTGTTAACACTGAAAAGACTAAACACTAAAAAAACATGTTAGAGGGGTTTATTTATCCTGACCATGCTGGGGGATTTAGTAACACAAGGATAGCAGAGCGTGCTGACAAGTCACATTGGCTTGCGCCTGTTTTTTCTGTTTTATATATTGCCTGGCTCACATGTGTTTGCCCACTGCTGTAGCAGTGGTGTCACTGCCAAAAGCAAGTGCAGAGTGTGTTCTCCGATGGGGTCTAGAGATACAAACACTGGCTCCACTGCAGTTTGTTGGTGGCTCCTTATCCTCTTTTGCAAGAGAGTAGAGGAAGGCTGTAGCCAGGTCCATGTTGAAGCTGCTTGAGTGTCAGAGGCAATGAATGGATTTCTTTTGGGCCTGTTCAACAAATGCAGTATGCGCTGTGTATTCTAGTGATCATTTCAGCTGCAGCTGCTGCTAGGCCAGCCGCAGGCTGGAAGGGCATTGCTGGGTCTCCTCTCCACTGTGGTCTATGGTGTCTCCTCCTGCCATCTACCAGGAAAAAGAGCCTGTCTGAAGTCCCACACAGTCCTGGTGGGCTGTGTCAAGCCCTGGAGCCTTCTGCCCAGGCTGAGCTGCTGAGATGCCCTTAGCATCTCCCTGGGCAGTGAATGCTTGTGCACCCTTCCCCTGCAGCAGCGTCCCCTCCTGGTTGATGTCTCTCCTGTACTACAGAGGAGGGGAATGTGGGTGTGGAGGGAGGCAAACACCATCCATACATGGTGTGGTATTGTGTATATTTGGCCTGAGCAGTGCTGAGTCCTGGTGTGTTGTATGTGTACATCTGTAAAAATGTTGCTGGCTCCACAGAATTGTGCAATGCTATCGACACATGCGACAGGATCTGCAATGCTGTCTGCATATGGAATGCTATACGTAGCACTTCTTGTGTCCAAAGCTCCAGTGCAGATAACATTGCAGATGTAGGTAGTATTGAAGGTTAAGTTATCATAGCAGACTCTATTGCAGAGGAGGATACCCACTGCAGAGGTATCATTGCAGATAAAGATACCATTACAGACCCCACTGAAAATGCAGATGCTATGTCAGATACCATGTCAGATGCCAGTGTAGATGCAGAGCTGGCAGGGAAGACACCGGCCTGACTGAATAGAGAAATTTGGCTGGAACTCAGGGAGAAAAAGAGAGTTTATCACCTCTGAAAGAAAGGGCAGAGAACTCAGTAGGGCTACGAGGATGTTGTGAAGTTATGCAAAAAAGAAAGTTAGAAAGGTGAAAGCCCAGCTAGAAATTAATCTGGCCACTGCTGCAAGAGATAATAAAAAGTGTCTACAGATACATCCCCCTAATTAGTTGAGGCCCTTCAAGTGATCTTTCAAATGATCCTGACCTTCAAATGTCAGCAATCTGGGCACACAGATGGGTCAGCACATTTGTTTTAGCACTCTTGTAAAGCCCTTGGCATGTTTTGTCCCTAAATGATTTTTCTCTTTCCTTCACATTCCTTCCCTAAAAGAGGAAGATAAACCCAATGAGTAAAATCAGGGCATCTTGAGGTAGAGGGATTGTCCAGAAAGGGCATTTGCCTCCAGCAGCATGCAGGGAAACAGGAACCCCAACAGAGTGATAACCAGACCCCATGGTAACCTCTTGCTCCTTTTATCCTGGCAGATGACACTGGCCAAGCCCCAGGCACCGGCAGGTATTTGCTGTGCACAGCTCCTCCAATGCTGAAACATGTTTAAAAAAACAATATACCCCCAGAGATTTTGTCTGCTCACCTTGAGCTGCAGGTAAGGATGATCTGATTTCCCCATTTCATTTCTATGTCTCAACAAAAAGTGTTGCAAGATTCAGACTAGGGGAGAGCCCTGAAATCAAAGGGAGTTTTCAACTGCACATTTTTGCACGATTGCCTTAAACAAAACAGAGTTTGAATCTTGTTATTCCTTTCTGCCTGGAATAGTCCCATTCCTCATCTGAAAGATACTGTAAGTCTGGCTGAGGACAGCCCAATTTTGAGCTTTCCTTGGAACAGTACCCCAAAAACTCAGCAGCCCAGTATCAGATGTGTACTGAGGGAGCACAAAAGAAGGATGAGAGTGCACCCACATGCAGAAAGGATAATGCATACTTGTCCAGCACCTTCATGGAGACCACTGCCATGGCCTCCACAGAAGGGCACTGTCCATTCCAGTTTCCACCCACCACTGAGCTCTCTTGTGTTTGCACTATACTTTTAAAAGACATTTTAAGTTTTGTGTCTAATGGGAACCCCCTGGATAATTCTGGGTGCTGTCAGGAAACACCCCAGAACTTATTCCAGGTTGTCAGCACATCTGCAGTCAAGAGATGGAGCACCAGCCAGATCCACTGCCTCTGGGAATTCACAAAGTTGGTGTTCTACTGGTTTTGCAGCCTAATAGAATCAAAAGCAACTTAAGCCTGTCAGGAAAATTAATCCACAAACACCAGAGCTTTATGTCCAAAAAGGAGGCAGAGGGGTCCTGTAACTTTATTCGAATAAAGGGAAAAAAATTTCTCATGGGGTCTCTCAAATTGTTAGAGGATGCAGCCTCCTTTTTATCCTGATTTCCCAACCGCATTTCCCCCTCTCTTTCCGCATTGGATGAGGTACTTGAGAGGTACAGACTCCCCAAATCGCCTAATACAGACCCTCTTCTAATTTATACTCCTCCCCCCCCCCCCCCTTATTTTCCTTGTGTCTCTGTTCTTTTTCTCTAAATCCAGGGATTTAGCATGGTCTTGAGTGAGTAACAGTCTGTGTCAATTAATGGAATTCCTATGGAATTTATGGTTTCTCCCATTGCTTCTTTCACCTATCAATATCTGGCTTTATGTACCATCAGGCCCACAGTTTGTAAAGACACCTCCATCTCATTCCTTTCAAGCCAAGGTGGTGACTCTCCTTTACTGACTTTTGAGAAAAAAGCTCATGTCTTTACAAACAATTTGGTGCTAACGTCTTTGAAGGGGGTCTTAATGTCTTTACTGCCTTCAAGCAGCAGGTTTGTTACAGAGCCCAGGGAGCTCGGCTCCTGAAACAGACAAGTGGGTCTGCACAGGCCTGAACTTCTGAGCTTTGCGATAAAATGCCAGCTTCAAGGGGGACTGTGGTGGGCGGTTTGGGAAGGCTGCACCTTCCTGGTACCTCAGCCAACGGGGAAAGGAAGAGGGCAACCTGCGGCCGGGAGTGCAGGATAAAAGGAGGCTGCGCCCTCCGAGACCTGGAGAGAGAAAACCCCGCGGGCGTGTGCCCCAGGGCACTCTCTCCCTTTATTCCAATAAAGTTGCAGGACTCCTGTCTCCTTTTTGGACATAAACCTCTGGCGTTTGTGGATTTTCCTGACACTTTTGACAGCATTTTCCTCTTGGGATTCAAACCATTTAAAAAAAAAAAAAGTGAAATGTACAAAATGTGAAATGTGAAAAGTACATTTTATAATGTTGGCTTTTGCAGATGTGTTGTGCATTGTAATGTTGGCTCTGTGAGAGTGGTTTTGTTGTTATGTGCATTTTATTGTTGGTTCTGTGGGAGTGGTTTTGTTGTTATGAGGGAAGGGGACTGAGTGTTGACTTTCACTGGGGCTTAGATCTATTTTTAACACAAACTTTGTATTGAGATAGGGGGGATTACTGTAATTGGATAACCTAACCAGTGAGGGAATCGAAACCTATTGAATGTATCGAAATGTAACAACTGCCCTCAACGAAGACAACTGCACATGCTCTAAAAAGGCGGGACAGGGGAGGACTTATGTTAACTAGTTCAAAAAGGATTTTAATATGAAAAATGGTTTATAAATATGTAATTAGCTGATGCAATACCCAGGGGTATATGAGGGGGGTTTGCCACTGCTGACTGTGTGCCTCTGGCTGTAGCTATGCATCCAGCGCTGTTACCTTTGGCCTTGTTGACTTTGTCCCTTATTAAATCTTTCAAATTTTGATAAAGAGTGAGTTCTATTTTTCATGAAGATAAATATTTTGCTGCTTATATTTGTTTATCAAACCTGAAGATTTATTGAAAAGTGGTGCTGAATCGCCCCAAAGCAGGCCAGGAGACACTTCAGAGACAGAGTCAGAGAAGCGGGTATTTGCTTTATGCGGCGCTGGGTGTGTGGGGGATCGCTCCTCCTAACGCACACACACGGCACTTCCTACAACACAATATTATGTGTAAAATTCATGAACAGTCATCACATTCCTTGGGATAGGAGTGGTTATACAAATTCGTTCTCGGAAGTCATTAATATCATTAGCATACGTGCCATGCATGCGCTGTGTACGCTGATGGGCGCACTGAGGAAGGCTCCTCTTCTTCCTCGGGGGTCTTTCTGATGAAAATCAGTAGTCTTCGTCACAATGCACTTTTTACCTTTCTTTCTGGAGTATGCGCAGTTCTTCGCTGGATGATTCAGTGATCTCTGTGCTGGTTTTCAAAAGATCCTGTTCCTCTTATCTTGACAAGATTCAGGCGAATCCTGCTGCTTAGGTTTTGTGATTAACATTTGCTGTCTCTTAATAGTTTATTCGTGCTTACATGAGTTAACTGTGGATCATCCCTCTTCTCCATCCCCCCTTTTCCTTGATCGTTTGTAATTCTTTACAAACCTTTCATGTCTTGAAAGTAAGTACCCTTCTCTATCTTGTTTCTGGTTTTTTGCCATTGAGCATAAGCATTGCGATTCCAAGTACATAAAACCGTACAACAATAACTACTAATGCAAACAGTAAATAACAATGCAATTATACAAATAACTATTATGAACAATTGTTTAAGCCAGGATAAGTTGGGCAACCATGCTGTAAGTTTGTCCTATACATCTTTAAACCCCCAAGAAGTGTCGTCTAAGGTGATCTGATGCAATGTTTGTGTTTTGTCCAGAATTGTCTGCAAATCTCTTCCTATGCATTTATTTAAATCAACATAACTGCAACAGCTTGTATTTTTAACTGTACATACTCCTCTCTCTTTGGCATACAGCAAATCTAATGCAAGTCTATTCTATACAGCCAATTGTGAGATGCTCTTAATCTCAATTTGCTGTGCTCTTATGGCATCTGCACTGGCATTCATTATGGTTTCTACGGTAGTGGGAAGATGCGCTATTGATTTCTCTAGCTCACTTGCTCCAAGGCTGGGTACAAACCATCTGGCAAAGCTCTGAAATCTAGTGGGCCTATCTTTCAAGTGTGGGAGACAGAGGAGTAGAAACTCCTGCAATTAAAGGAGGCTTTGATTTACAACCCTGGGAGAGACTAGGTCTGGCTTAATTGACAGAGATTTGTGGACTTTAAGCAAAAGGATTACAAACTTGTGCTCCTGTCATTATAAGTAAAATTGTACACTGGGTGTTTTGGTGAAGGGTTTTAAAATATAATAGTGTGGTTTTATATAGTTTAAGTTAAGAATGTAGATGGTATAAGAGAGACATCTGTGTGTACGTGACATGAGAAGTTATTGGTCAAGACATAGCTGCATTGCAGTGAGAAGTGCCACAGGTGATAGGTCATTAATCTAAAACAAAGTGTCGTTTTAACTATCTATTGGATTAGAAAATTATAAATTATGATGTAACCTTAAATCTTGTGACTAGTCGCCATTACTCGGAGGTGTTGTAAAATCTCACGCCTCGACTGATGCGTTTGTTATTTTGAACAATAAATTTGTGTAATTGCATAGTCCCATCCCTTAAAGTTATTTTCCTCCGACACGTGAAAGCGCGAGAAACGGACAATCAAGGGGTTCAATGTCTTCTTGGTCCTGCATATAAAAGTTTGGAGCAAGCCTTGTAGTTGAGAGACAACTTTAATGTGGGGAAATACTGGTCCTATGACACAGCGGCCTTGCCATCCCAAGGGTAAAACTTTATAGGTGCTGTGTCCACATATCCAGTACCAATCCCGCCCTGTGGGCACTGGCCAACCCTTGGGCTTTGGTCCTTGTCTTGTTTGATTCTTATTCTACATGTTAGTCCCCCCATAGGTCTAAAAATCTGAGCAGTTGGGGTAGCTGCCTATAAATGTTAAGTTCCCGCATTTGGAGTCTGTCTTATTTCCTCCGGAGTTTTTGGTTATAGATTCCTCCCAGCACTGCAGCACGCAAGGTACCAGTGAGGAGTCATTTACTGGCTCCTCAGTCTCTAATTTCCACTGAAGTTGATCTAGGGATATGTTGACATAATGTGAAAGCCTGTTAGTACTAAGTGCAGCATAGATTTCTGTTGTATTAGGGAATGCTGCCCCAACCAAAGGAAAGCCTCTAGCAGAATTCTCAGGCAGCTGAGAACATATCCAGCAATCAGATTAAAGTTCTCAACAACACCTTTGAGCAATTGAAGGTATGTATTCTGGTCCCATGCACCTACCCCAGTTACCAACATCACCAGTATGGTCCAAATCATGTTGTGTTGATTTTTCGTAGTTGAAGGCGCAGAGGTCCTGTTCTTCTTGCTTCCCACTCTGGTTTTGGTGCAGGTTTGGTCCTGATAGATAGATCCAGGTCGGTTTTCCTTGTACTTTAATTGCTGTATGAGTGGTCAGCAGTGTCTGATAAGGTCCATCCCATTTTTCCTGAAGTGGATCCCCTGAAAGAGACTTAACAGAAACCCAATCCCCTGGTTTCACATTATGAAAGGCTTTATCAGGTGGTGGCGGTTGACAATTAACAACTGTAGTCCGTATTGATTGTAATTTTTGACCTAAATGCTTTACATAATCTATTAGGTAGCTTTGCCCTACCAGAGCCACACTGTCATTGTGAATCACGTTTGTTCCATAGGGCCTTCCATACAGAATTTCAAAGGGACTTAGTTTTTCCTTAAGCTGTGGTTTTAGCCTAATTCTTAGCAAAGCCGTGGGCAGAGCCTGATACCAATAGAAATTAGTTTCCTGCCAAATTTTGGCTAATTGTTGTTTTATTAAGTGATTCATCTTTTCTACTTGTCCACTTGCCTGAAGCCTGTATGCTGTACGTAACTGCCAATGTATACCCAGTAGATGACTCACTCATTGCACTACCTGGGCTACAAAGTGTGATCTCCTATCAGAATTTGTTTCTCTGGGTACCCCAAATCGTGGAATAATTTCTTGTACTAAAGCTTTAACAATTTCTCTAGCCTTGTTTTTTCTACAAGGGAAAGCTTCTGGCCAACCTGAAAAAGTATTTGTGACAACTAAAAGATACCTGTATCCCCGTTTTCTAGGTAATTCAGAAAAGTCAGTTTGCCACACATCCCCTAGTAAGGCTCTTTTAGGGATAGTCCCTGTGTTTAACCTAACAGTGGTATTAGGGTTGTTTTTAAGACAGATTTCACAAGTGGAAGTTATGTCCTCAATTGTCTCTTTTAATTTTGGTGCTATCACTTTGTCCTTTAAGTGGTTATGCAGAGCATCAACTCCCCAGTGTGTCTTAGAATGTTTGCTCTGGATAAATAATTTTAACAGTTTTCTGGGTATGACTATGAGACCCTTTATTCTAGCCCACCCATCTGTTCTTACTTGTCCCTTTTCTTCTTGTATCCAATTTAAATCATCAGTGTTGTACGGTGGGGGTTTTTCACCCATAAGGATGCTAGAAGGGATTAGAGCTAGGGGTTGGAGCTGAACCCCACTGGCCACTGCCTTTGCTGTTTTGTCTGCCACAGCATCTCCCAGTTCAGGGATGGTGTTACCTTGGGAGTGTCTTTTACAGTGCATTATAGCCACTTTTGAAGGTTTTGACACTGCTTCCAGCAAGTGTAAAATTTCAGTAGCATGCTTGATTTCTTTCTTCTGTGAGGTCAATAAACTTCTTTCTTTCCAAATAGCCCTGGGAGTGTGTACCACCCCAAAAGCATACCTTGAATCAGTCCAAATGTTGATAAGTTTTCCTTCAGCTAATACCAAGGCTCGAGTCAGAGCTATTACCTCAGCTTTTTGAGCTGATGTCCCCACAGGTAACAGATTTGCTTCAAGGACAGCGTCTGTGCTTGTAATTGCATAGCCAGCAAACTGCTTACCATTCTTGACATAGGTGCTTTCATCAGTGAACCAGTTGTCTGCATTTTCTAGTGGAGAGTCCTTCAAGTCTGGGTGGCTAGAGTAAACCGCCTCCATGATTTCAATGCAGTCATGCTGTACAGGCTCCTCAGCGGCCTTGCCCTGGAAGTAAGCTGCTGGATTGAAGACGTTAGTTACTTGGATGGTCACGTCCTCCGATTCTGTTAGGACAGCTTGGTGTTTGAGAAAGCGAGATGGGGTTAACCAGTGATTTCCTTTCTGCGTGAGCCCTGCTGACACTGTATGTGAGACAAAAATGGTTATCTGCTGGCCCATTGTGAACTTGAGGGCTTCCTCTATGTTCAGGGTCCCAGCTGCCACTGCACACAGGCAGGTGGGCTATCTTTGGCTGACCACGTCCAGCTGCTTGGAGAAATAAGCCACCGGCCTTCTGTATGGTCCCAGCTTCTGTGCTGAAAGTCCCAGCGCCAGTCCTTGCCTTTCATGTGAAAACAACAGAAAAGGTTTAGTGACATCCAGTATGCCCAATGCCGGAGCTTGCATTAACTCACGTTTCAGAATTACAAATGCATTATTAGTCTCTGGTGTCCAGCATAGGTGAGTTTCCCCAGTCTCTTTTAGGAGTTGGTATAAAGGTTTCACAATTAGTCCATAGCTGTAGATCCACAACCTACACCATCCTGTCATTCCCAGAAAAGTTCTCAGTTCTTTGATTGTAGTTGGCTGGAGCATTTGACAAATTGTCTCTTTCTTGTTATTTTCCAAGGCTCTCTCTCCTCCTGCCAGTTCATATTTCACTTTTTGGAGGACTAGCTGAGCCTTTTCAGGGGAGAGCCTATATCCGCTTAGTCCCAGAACATTTAAAAGACTTACAGCCCATTCCTTGCAATCTTCACGGGTTCTTGTTATTAGTAGGTCATCAATGTACTGCAGAAGTGTACCTTCCCAGAGTGGCGGTGTCCAGGCTTCCAGTTCTTTAGCTAATGATCTCCAATTCTTGTGGGGCTATTTTTGGAATCCTTGTGGCAATATGGTCCATGTAAGTTGGCTTTTTTCCCTGTTCTGGGGTTTTCTCATTCAAATGCAAAATTTTCCCGACTGCTTTCAGCTAATGGCAGACAAAAGAAGGCATCCTTTAAATCTAGAACTGAAAACTACACCCCAGTCACTTTGTAATTTTGTAAGTGTAAGGATTGGCCACTATGGGATGCAGTGTTTTTGTTATTGCATTTATTGCCCTCAGGTCCTGAACCAATCTATAACTTCCATTTGGCTTTTTGTACAGGTAGAATTGGGGTACTCCCTATTGGGGTAGGGAGACTTACACTCTCTTAACAACTCTTGATCAATAGATTTAGCAATTGTTGGTTCTATTCTCACTCATGATTCTTGTCTTAGCGGATATTGTTTAACTGACACTGGTCGTGCGCCTTCTAGTAGTTCAATATTCACCAGGGAAGCCCATTTTGATCTCCCTGGAATTTCAACATCCCATACTAGTGGGATCACTTGATCTGTTATTTCACTATCCATGGGTATTTCTCCTCTTTTAGGCAAATTTGCTAAACTTAAGGCCATAATTAATTTTTCCTCGGGAACCTGTAGTCTCATTCCTTGTTCTGTAAATTCTATTTTTGCTTCTAACCAAGTTAAGAGATCCCTGCCTAGCAGTGGCTTTGGTGAATTTGGAAGATATAAAATTGATGCATTCTCATCATTTTACTTAGTGTAAATTTTAAGGGTCTTAAAAGTAGGGTTTTTCTGTTTTCCCCATGGCCCCAATAACTTGGACATAATCATTGCTTACAGGACTCAGAGTCTGATTCCGGACTGAGAATGTGGCTCCAGTATCTACCAAAAATTCCACCTCCCGTTCCCCTAGCCTAACTTTAACCAGCGAGTCTGCTAGGGAGGGACCTGCTGGTCCCCATCACTCACGGTACAGCTGTGCTACAGTCACTGGTCCGGCGGCACTGATGATTCTGATGTCGTCGGAATCGCGGCACGATTCATAGGACAATTCTGCTTCCAGTGCCCGAGCTGGCCACACAGTAAACATTGGTTAGGGGCTGGGCGTTGCTGTCTTTGCCCCCTAGGTGGAGGCCTCCTCCCCCCCCTGGGGAATCTCGGTCCCCTAACCTGGGTGACCACGACCGTAAGGGGCTGTGCTCTGTTGTTATAAACTTTCCATGCCGCTGCTAAAAGGTTCTCTACGTTCCGGTTATCTGGTTCCCTGATCATTTGCAATTTTCTGCGTATATTTGGCGCTGACTGACCCATCAATAAGGATATTAACTGTTGCTGCCTGATTTCAGAAGCTGGATCCAGTGTAGCGTGCCTCCTCATACTATCTCTTAGCCTTTCTACAAATGAGCCTGGGGACTCAGTAGTTTCCTGGTGAATAGTGAACAACAATGACCAATTAACCGTTTTAGGTATAGTGTTTAGCAGTCCCCAGTGTATTAATTTCCTGTATCCAACCAAAAACGGATGTGTTTGTGGATCGTTTGGGTCCCAATGTGGATCTGCTGTGGGGAAAATATTATCTACATTACCGTGTAATATCCCAGTAGCTATTTGTCCCTGCACATGTGTTCTTGCTGTGGATATTACAGCTGCTTTTTCTGTTTCAGTTAACTCTGATAGCATTAAGTCTATAACCTCCCAATCAACATCCTGATTTCTAACAACTAATTCAAACCTCTTTGCTACCTTTTCAGAGTCTTCTCTATACATTCTGGCTGCCTCCCTCCGGGTATCTAAATCCAGAGCTGTAAATGGTGCTTTAACTTTTGTTATTCCCCCGTCTGGCCCTACCACTTGTATGAGCAGTGCTGTGAGCTTCTTCTCTACAGGGGTCTTGCTCCTAGTTCTGGATGATATTCCTGAGCTAGCCTCACTTGTCCCTTTGTCTCCACTACCCTCCGGGGATGTTAGGGATGCTGGGGACGTTGTCCCTGATGTTAGGGTGTCACCACTGTATTTCATTAACTGAGTTTCTAAGGGATCCTGGTTTCCCTCCGTTTCGAGCTTTAAACATCTCTGCCCTATACTGCATGATGAGCAACACCTCTTCATGCGGCTTTTCCCTTTTGCCTCCTTTTCTAAAAGCAGGACCATTGAATCCTGGGGTGCCAAATTGGTACCACACAATTTCTGCCACTCCGGTTTATGTCTTAAAGTAAAAAAACAATCCGTGTAGGAAATTTCATCCCATCTATTCTCCCTCCTTGAAACTAACATTAATTGTAGTAAGATGTTGTAGTTTAAAGTCCCATTTTCTGGCCACTTTTCACCATCATTTAATTTGTATAGTGGCCACCATTTGTTACAGTATTTAATTAAGGGGCTCTTTTCATAGTCCCTCTGGGGATTCCTCCTAGTTCTTTCTAATGTGCCAACACACATCCCAGCGGACTCTTCTGGGTTATTTCCTTGCTTTCTGATGATCCTATTGCCTCCTTTGTCTGTTCCTCTCTTTTCTCTCCCTCTCTTCTCTCTTCCACTCAAGCCTTCCTGCACATCTTCTCCCACTTTTCTTTCCAAGCCTTCTAAGTCTACACACTAAAGCTACAATAAATCTCTCACTATTCTCTGTCACTCTCCCCTTACTTTAACGTTACTTACACCCTCATTTTGGACACCACCCACTTCTCCTAGTACGATACCACTTTCTCTCACAATTAATATATGTACACAAAGTCCAAGCTTCACCACTGTTTCCACAGAATTTCAGAAGGGAAGTTATTAGAAAAGGGGTTGGGTGTCTGGGTGTTCTCAATTTAATGTCTAAAATCTCTCCTCTCCAGTGATACAATCTGCCTCCCTCCAGATAACAAGGTTGAACTCCAAACCAATAGTTTATATGATTTATACTCATTCACTCGCTGCCAATCACTTCACTTTTCACTGGCTGCTCCTGTCGCCGGGTTAGAAGATCAGTAGTTACTGAAGATCAGTAGTTACTGAAGATCAGCAGTCTTCATCACAATGCACTTTTCATCTTTCTTTCTGGAGCATGTGCAGTCCTTTATAGAATGATTCAGCGGTTTCTGTGTTGGTCTCAAGTAAATTCTTGTTCTCTTATCTTGACAAGATTAAGGCAAATCCTGCTTCTTAGGTTTTGTGATCAACATTTGCTGTCTCCCAATAGTTAACTGTACTTATGTGAGTTAACTATTGATCAGTCTTATCAGTGTTAGTGTGTTGAGATGATAAAAGCTCAAAGTTACATATAAAATTTGGCTTTAGATTTGTAAAGTGATTCTTTGAAGTGCCATGTAATTACGTATTAATATCCATTTTTATGAACTAATGTTTTTTTCTGAATTTGTGTTGTTTTCAGAATACTCCAATGCTAATGCCCGGATCCTGAAGAATTCCGCAGTGATCCTGAGGAGCGTCCTGGCTGGTGCAGAGCAGAAGCTACATGAGTATCCATGAAGCACTGGATTGCTTTTGAGAGTTTTCAGGGTGTGAACTTTCTGCATGGATATTAGTTTAAACAAGCATTCAGACTCCATCTTGTTAATTTTTGTTGTCGTGGGGTAGATTTTACTGTATCTGTCCCAAAGTAAACTTACATTTTTAGGCAGTTCAAACTTCAAAAATGGTGACTTTTAAGATGATTCTGAAAGAAGTAAGATGAGTGTGTCTTTACTAAGAGTCTGTGTAAACCTGCTTGCAGGTAAAACCAGAGACTGATAGATAAGAAAGGAATGTTGCCAACTGACAAAGAATTGTTGCTCAACTAAGGCCGTGTTAAGTTCCTGAATTTAAAGAAGAAGAACAAAAGAAAGGGAGGCGGGGATGAGCTGGGATGTGTGTTTTGTCACATGTTAAGGGGTTGCGTAGTAAGCAATTCAAGATGTCCATGCCTCTCAAGTACCTCAGCCAATGGGGAGAGAGAGATGGTGATGCAGCCGGGGAAAATAGGATTAAAAGGAGGCTGCGTCCTCCAGTAATTTGAGACACCTCAGGGGAATACCCCATGGTCTCTCCCTTTATTCAAATAAAGTTACAGGACTTCTCTGTCTCCTTTTTGGAGATAAACCTCTGGTGCTGTGATTTTTTCCACAGAATTCTGTTGGGTTTGGTCTTGAGGTTGATTTTGCTGAGAGCCAAGTTGGAGATCCTGTTTCCTCCATGTCTTGGTTTAAGACAATTTAAGAGGTGGATGCTCTCAAATTGCTTCCTCCCCTTACAGCTTGAATCAATCCCTTTCCACCAATAAGGAGAAATGAATACGAGCAGATACATGTGAAAAAATAATAGTCTACTACCAAGCGAAACAGCAATGTGTAAAAATGAACAGTAATAGTCAATAGTTACAAAGTTGCTGAAATTTCAGGCACAAAGAGAAACTCAAAATGGCAGAGTGACCCCTTCCCCCAGATGGTGCCCCCACAGCCGACTGCATGTGGGGAAACAAAGGGAAAAAGGCGGCAGCCATCCCTCTTATCGCTCCAGCAGTGGCCCCCTCTGGCGGCTGGTACTCGGTCAAGGGCTAGAACTCGCGGAGGGATTTCTTCCTCTCCACAGAAGACAGCAAGTCAAGGCAAGGCAGCTGGGCTGGGGCAGGTCTGTGCCTGCTCCACTCAGCTCGATGCTGCAGCTACAGACAGGTGTTGCAAAATTTAATCTGAAACAGTTTTTGATTGGGAAACGCAGCTTCTCGAGTTGCTACTTTTGCGAGTAGTGCCAAGCAGCAAGAACCAAGAGGCAAACCGCGAGGCCAGTGAATCAGGGGGTGTCGGGTGGAGTCGCGGGAGACAAGCACTCAAGGCATGATGTTCAGCAAGTCTCGTTTATTTTTCAAAACTACACTTACTTATAGTACCTTTAATTAGCTCATACATATTGCAAAAGTTGAGCTCCTCATTGGTGGGAGCTATTCCGTGGGATCTGCAAACACGGTGGTCTTATCTTCCTCTTCCATATGGTTTCTGTCTTCTTACTTATCTGAATGCACATTCTGTTATCTATGCAACTTCTTGCTCAAGGACTCAGTGTCTGCATCTTTACTAAGCCTGCTGTGTTATCATGACCTTTGCTTTTTAGCCATTCTTCAGAAAGACTCTCAACACTTCCCCTGTTTTCTTTTTGCATGATCATAGTCATATTGACTGACTTCAAAATTAAATTTTTTACACATGACATTATACAGCTAAGCATAAGTAAACCAAGCAAAACAATTATTAGCAACAGCATTAAAGATTTAATCACACTTTTCATCCATCCTTCTAAGCCCATCCACTCTGTAAGTCCTTCTAATCCGAAAAATCTGGAGTCTTTATTTTTTGGGAGTGTTCAATCAAATTCTTAATTTTGGCGTGGATAGACTTAGAATGATCCTCAAGGTCCATACAGCACATTCCTTCAAAGTCTTCACAGCCATGGCCGTGGGCTAAGAGTAGAAAATCTATAGCTGCTCTATTCTGAAGCAGGGCGTGTTGGACTGAACTCAGATCTTCTGCAAGTTCAGACAACACTCGGCTGGTACCGTTTGCCTGTTTAACTACCCAACATGCCAGTTTTTCTAAGTGACGATGGGCTCGTGCTGCAGCTGCACCAGGAACAAAAAGGGAGGTAAAAAGCACTTCTGATTTGCTCCATAGCGTGAGGTCATCCTGACATTCAGGTGTTATAGTTTCTGTTAAAGACCTCTGCCATTGTGTTCGGTGTGTAGCATTAGGATGGTGCTGTGGAAGTGCAAGACTCAGTTGGCCAAAGGTACAGGGCCCATCTACAGGCCTGGATGGAATACCTGACCAGGCACGATTCCCACAAATTAGGAAAAACCCTCTGGGTAACTTTCGAGGGAAAAACGTTCCAGGGGCTGCAAGAGATCGATTTCTCACGGTAACGTTGCACCATTCTAAATCCCACTGTGAAAGCATTGCCAAAATCAAGGTGGGGTTGGATTCATTTAGTCGACAGCCATTAAGGCTGCCCTCTTGGCATAAATTACGTGAACTATTAATATAAATACAGGCTGTAGCGTTAAGGGAATCAACTAGTTCTATCTCTTGTGGCTCAGGGCCCACCGGGAGTTTATCATCCCAGCTATCATACTCTTGTAGGCCAGCGGTAATATTCATTGTGGATTTTAATGGTCTAATAATTTTGAACTGGTTCTGGGTCTCGATTACGAAGTTACGCCATGTATTATCTGTTAGTGGTACTCCAACTAAGCATGTCAAAAATGGGGTACTGGGTGTGGCTAAGGAGGCACAGAATGTTGTGGTGTTCAATTCACATGCCAAGGAGACCCAGATATTATCTCTAGGGTCAAACACCTTAGGAGGGTAGGAAAGGGGGTGACCCATTATTGAGCCTGCAATTAGCAGCACGATGCTTAAACCGCTGGCAAACATGATCCCACTTTCTTGGGTCAACTTGCCACTGAATGGGGACCCGATATTTGGTTGGCATGAGGATTGCAAAACTACAGAGTAGCTATCGGCTAAGATCTTTTTTGCTAAATGCTGTACTGACCACGCTAATTCTCTTAGCTGCAGATCTTCAAGATTTTCAACTAATTGCAAACTGTCAATGATATTTTTGCCTGTGAGTTGTACTAATGCTCCTTGAGCCGTCTCACGGTGCCAGTGAAAACTGCAAGACTGACACCAAAACCCTTCTGATAGATGTTGCTGGTGGACCCACCACTGTAAATTACAGCCTCCGCAAAGCAATCTTACCCACGCCTTATGATTATTACAATTACATGCAAAGCAACTAGACTGGCAAAAGCGCAAAAAGTGTCTCTGCAAATGTGGGAGGAGATAACCCTCTATCTCCTGTTCAGAGTCCACAAGGAAGGTAATGCAAAACCGCTGCTCAACTTCCTGCAGGATCTGTGAGATCTTCCTCTGTACCCTTCTTTTCTTCTTCTGTTGTGGATTGCTCATCAGTGACAACAGGCTTAGTCCATTTGGCCGGAACCCATAGGGGACCTGTCGGAGTGGACACACATAAGTAACCTCTTCCCCAGTACAAGGTTTTTACAGGATCTTGCCAAGGTCCCGTCTTGGGGTCTTTGTAGCGCACCCAAGGCATGGGCGTCGGGGGTTGAGGATAGGTTCCAAGGTGATGGACTCTGCCTGATGCAGCAGGAGACAACGCTTCCGTGGGCGGGAGGTGAGATCAATAGTGAGTAAGGTCAGAGATCCAGTAGAGCCAGGACTTGGCTGACACCTAGGTGCATCACAAACAGGCGGAATGCTTGAAGCCAGATGTGGTAATGGTACTAGTTGTGCTAGCTTTTGTCCTGCTGGGATCTTAACGGGAGGATAATCGGTATGTGCTAAAATAAAAATTTCTTTAGCGGAGTCAGCATCAACAAGACCAGTCTCTACTAGGAGTCCCATTGTAATTGCAGATGAACGACTTACAATAAGTCCTCCCATAGCTTGGCCATTAATGTACACAGGTCCGATGACACCAGTGGGAATGCGATGGATTTCTGATGTTAGCAACTCGGTATCTACTGAGGCTGCCAGGTCCAGGCCGAGACTTCCGCTTGTCGCTGGGCGGGGACAGGTAGAGGTGCTGGAGCGGTTACTTGTGTCGTCGCGCGGCCGCTGTTCGCGCTGGGTCACTAAATTCTTGCGGCTGTACATTCCTGACGAATATGACTGGGTGTCCCACAGCGATAACACTTCATGCGGCCACCTGGAGCTGGGCGGGGACGTGCTGCTGCCGCTTGGAGAGGAGCAAGGGCTGCCATAACCTGATTTTGAGAGCTAATAGCCTGTTCTTTAAGCCCTTCACCTAACTTTTCTAAAGCCTGTGCTAAGAACAGCTGAGAGCCAGTGGGCATGGTAGCAGCCTTTTCTAGGAGCTGCTGGACAGTCCAATCCCCTGGGGTGGAAGTAATAAGGGCACGGGTGGCTTGATTGCCATTTTGTAAAAGGCATTGCTTAAGTAACGTATCATGCATATGCTCTTGAACCCCAGCTTTTGAGATGGCTTCCATAACTTTGTCAACAAAAGAGCCTAAAGATTCCTCTCTGCCTTGCTTAATGTTCATATACATCGGGATCCCACCCGGGGCTCGGACTTTACCCATAGCTTTCTTAGCAACTGCCATAGCTTCCCGTAGCTTGGCAGGTCCTAGTGCCGCTTGAGCTTCTACTCTCATATGTTGACCTTGTCCTAGAAGTTCATCTACAGTGATATCTGCTAACGGATCTCCCTGGGGTCTAGCGAGA
The DNA here is from genome assembly GCF_965178545.1 of Coloeus monedula. Taxonomy (NCBI): domain Eukaryota; kingdom Metazoa; phylum Chordata; class Aves; order Passeriformes; family Corvidae; genus Coloeus; species Coloeus monedula. The sequence continues at coordinate 923,010 of NC_138807.1, read as the reverse complement.
TCTGCGCTAACAGCTGCCTCCTCCCTCCAGCGAGCCTCAAAAAGCAGTCGCTGATGCGGGGTATACATGAGCTTAGTAATGCCTTTAATGTCAGCAGGAAGAAGGGTAAAAGCGTTAAAAATATAATCAAGCATCTGTTTAACTGGTTCACTGGTGACACCGTAATTCCCCACCGTTGCTCGCAGCTGAGCTAACAGCTTCCAATCCAGATTAGTCACCTGCGCGATATTGCCGCCCCCTTGCGGATTAGGGACAAATAAGACAGGGAACGCTATGCTGTCCTGAGCAGCCGCCAGCATGTCAGAATCACCCTTTTGTAAGCCCTCACGAGCAACCGCAGCCCAAAGTTCTCGATGGCCCCTAGCCATGGCCTCCGCGAGGTCAGACTCTGCCCCAGGGACAGGCTCAGGGCTAACAAAGGGGTTTCGCGAGCGAGAACAGTCCGGCGGAGACGGGTGAGGCAAGGGCGGAGGAGCAGGCTGCGGCAAGGAAGGCGTGGGAGGAGCAGGAGGTGGGGGGGTTAGGGGCAGCGGAGTAAAGGGAAGCAGCAGAATCGTAATTACGGTTTTTATCATGGGCTGCCTTAATTTTTTCTGCTGCCCTTTACTCTGCTTGTACCATTAAAAGTTCATTATAGACAACTCTACATAGTTTAGCCATCTTTTTAGCTGGCTTATCGTCATCTAAGACAAGATCCCAAAGTTTATCACTATACGCGCGCCACTGACTTAATTCATGAATGGAGTGGGGGTCAGCGAAAAAACCGTAAGAGCGCGCATGCGTTAAAAGAGCGGGGAGGTCTTTATCAAGATCAATCCCTTTAAAATTACGCTTAAGCAAAAAAGCCTTGAAAAGTTCCTGTGCTGCTTGCCTTTCCATACTTACGTCGGTACCGTTGCTAGCCCCTCCAGGCTTCGGCAGCACGTATCGGCGAGCCCGCCTGTGCGGTCGCTCGGGCGCGGAGGAAATCGTTGCAGTATACGAGACCTCTTTCGCCGTCCGTCTAGCTGCGGGACCCGACCCCAACGCAACTCCCCCGTCGCATAAGGCAAGGGCAACTTCTCCTGTTCGGGCGCCAGATGTTGGGTGGAGTCGCGGGAGACAAGCACTCAAGGCATGATGTTCAGCAAGTCTCGTTTATTATCATAAACTACACTTACTTATAGTACCTTTAGTTAGCTCATACATATTGCAAAAGTTGAGCTCCTCATTGGTGGGAGCTATTCCGTGGGATCTGCAAACACGGTGGTCTTATCTTCCTCTTCCATATGGTTTCTGTCTTCTTACTTATCTGAATGCACATTCTGTTATCTATGCAACTTCTTGCTCAAGGACTCAGTGTCTGCATCTTTACTAAGCCTGCTGTGTTATCATGACCTTTGCTTTTTAGCCATTCTTCAGAAAGACTCTCAACAAGGGGGGATGGGGAAGCAGAGGTTAAATGATTTGCTAAGAAGTTGTTTGTTAAAAGCAATGCATACAGCTTGCTCAACACTTACTGTGCCTACCAAAGCAGGATGAGAAGATAGAAGACTATTGATAAAGGGAAAGAATCTTGACCAAAGATCCTGTTTTGGACTTGGGCCAGGGACATAAAGAGCATGCACAGGGAAGAAAGGTGAAAAGTTCAGGATGAGGAAGACCCTTTACTTCATCTGAGGAAGACCCTTAGTTCATCCCAGAGCCCCCTGCCCATGACCACCAGACAACACTGTGCAAGCGCAATGCGGATGTAAATAACTTTTGGGCTCACGAAGCGAGGCTGGGCGGGGCCAGGTAATGAATATGTATAGGTGTATTGGGAAACTCAATGAATATGGAACTTGTAACCCGATAAATACCAAGCTGAATGCAGCTGTGGGCAGGAATGACTTTGGAGGAGCGATCCCCCACGTGTCCCAGCGCTGGAATAAACATACCTACTTTACTCCTTATTCCAGTAGTGGAGTTTTTCCGCGTATCACCAGAGAGAGAGAGACAGAACTCTCCCTGAGCTCTCCGACTTTAAAAAGCCCGGGCGCTGCCCAGCCCCAGCCCCTGTTCTGCTTTCTGGCCGCAGCGTCTTACAGAGACAGTAACAATTTTTTTGGCACAGACAACAATAACATTTTGGGTTACCCAGGACACTCTACATGAAGACATTCCTTGTTGTTTGTGTTGGCTTTCACTGTGTTTATAGTAATTACAGGTACACAGTGTAGTAAGTATTTATTATTATAAATAATATATTTTTTTTTGTTCCCATCTCAGAAGAGTCTGATTGTCAGTGTTCTACCATTTCTTGCATTTTGGGGAGGCAGGGGGATGGGGTATATGGCATGTATTCTTAAACCCCATACCTTGGGCTTTTGCATACTAGCTACAGAGGAAAGAACAAGGATTGCCAGCTGGTGACCTATGCAAACAAGATTCATCCCTAAGTGAGTCCTGTTAGTTTCCTAAAGGGGTCCAAAGGATTATGGGGAGCACTAGTACTAGTCTGGCCTGTAATTAAGTTAAATTTCTTCATAGTACCTTTTATGGGGCCTGTGTTTTGAATTTTTGCTGAGAACAGGGTTTATAGCACAGGGATATTTTAGTTAAAGTCCCCTCATTATTAGGGTCAGAATCTGAATCTGAATTCCAATGACAAAAAACCAAAAAACATTTTTTAAAAAGGTTTCAAAAATTAGAATCCAAACCACATTTTCAAGGTCCAAAGCGTTATTTTTCAGATTTAACCCTGAGATTTTCAGGCACAAACACTATTTATATGATGCAATCCTCAAAAAGAGGGAGAACCACATACATTTTAAATCACCAGAACATGTGTTTGGGAGAACAAATAGTCAATTTAAAGTCTAAATCCACATCTTTAGACTACAAAATTACTAAAATTAGCTAAATTGCTGAAAAGCAATTTATAATTGCCAAGGTTTATGCTTTTAGAGTTCAAAGACACATTTGACACATTTAGACACATTTACAGGGTCCAAAACATTATTTTTAAGGCCCAAGGTCCAAAGCCTCATTTGTGAGTCCAAAGGCTCATTTTTGGCCCCAAACCTTCCTTTTTAGTTTTTCAAAGCCTCAATATCAGGGACCAAAGCCCCTCTTTAGAATTCAGTCTGCAATTTGGCCATCTCAAATCCTCCTTTTAAGACTCCAAAGACCCATTTCCTTATGCACTTATGAGTAAAGTAGGTCCTGAGAGACTATGGGGGGTAAGAGTGCTCATCCTTCCTTCTCTGTGATGGTGTGGGTGTTCCCTGTGTCACACTGGGAAGCACGTCAGCTCCAAGTCTGTCTGCAGGTGGGTCAGCTTCAATAGCTTTTTGGGCAAGCTGAAAAATTTCTATGTACCAGCTGTGACACTTGAGACAGGGAGCTGCAGATTTTAGAGGCTGCAGAACATCTGTCAGAGCTTTCACCACTGAGGATCAACCCACCAGCATGAGGTAGACCAAGATGGGCTTCTGGGAGAGGGTGGTGCCCACCTTCATGATGCCCAGTATCACCCCTAGAGGTACAGACATCTACAGACACCACAGGACTGTCTCCAGGACCCACCATGCAGCATTATGGGACACAACAGCTGTCCTGAGGGTGTCTCCATCCAGGGCTACAGACAGCAGTGACACACACGCCTGCCAATGCCCCACAGCCCAGGGTTGCTGGGAGAGTTGAGAGCTGGCAGGTGCAGAGCACAGCCTGGTTTTCCTCTGCTTTCCAGAGCAAATGGCTGGCTGGGACACAGTGGCTGGCTACATCCAACAACAGCTCTTGCTGTACAAGGTAGGACAACACTCATGTCCTCCTCATCTGCACAGAGAAGTGGGGAGTCCCATAGCCCTGAAGCATAGCCTGCAGTTCCTCTTGCTCTCCTCAGAGAGCAAGAAACCCACCTCAAAAGGTCCCACTCCACTTTCAGGAGACCACCTCCAAAACTGAACATGTTCAGGGATTGCTTCCACACAAAAAGCAACAGGATGGAAAGCTGTTGCTAGTACTTAGCCCCCCATGGTAACCTAAAGCTTCACTTCTTGGCAGTGAAGAATCACTAGGTTCTAAAGGGTCATTTGTACTATCTCACCTATTAACTTTTTTCATGCCTAAAGCCTTCATTTTAGGGCCACAACCCTCATTTCTGAGCTTCCCACCTGCTTTATGTTACCTTTTATTGGCGCTGTAGGACCTGATTTGGAAGGTCCAAAGTTTCATTTGTAGGGTAAAGGCTCATCTGTAGAGTCCAAAGCCTTCTTTAGAAAGTCCAAAGGGTTTTTCTGGGTTCCAAACCCTCTTTTTAGTTTCCATAGATCTCCTCTCTGGGACCAAAACAAATGAGGCCCTGGACCCTGCAGATGTAGCTTTGGACCTTCCAAATAGAACCTGAAGTCTTCAAAGTGATGATCTGAGTCCTTCAGGTGAGTATTGGGGTTTGTGCCTAAACAAGGTCGGGTTGGACTTAAACCAAGATGTTTTGGACCCTAACAATGAAATTGTAGTTCCTAAAAACAAGACTAAAATACATGGATATTTAAGGAATGGCCTTAAAAATAGGGTTTCACACCCTAGAAATAATTTTTTTAGCTTCCAAATGAGGCTTTGTGCATGAAGAACATAAGGCTTTGAGCCTTCAGTGAGGAGTTTGCACCCTAAAATGAGGCTTTGGATTCTAATGTGCTCTCCTGAGAGGTGGATTCCAAAGAATCCTGGTGCTAAAAAGCCAGCAAGGATGAGAGAGCCACGGTGAGAGAGAAGCTGGGTGGGGGCTTAGCAGCCAGCCAAGGTTCACCCAGCGCAGTTTCTGAAGGTGTTCCTTTGGTACTGCTAGTTCAGGGTCAGCCTGAAGCTGACCTTAAGGGCAGAGAAAATTCATTGGAAATGAACCCTAAGAGCCCAGGTGATTTGCTACATAAGTCTCATGGACACATTCCGTTACCTGGGAAGAATGGAACAGAAACCCCCAGAACTGCGAGTGTGCCAGTCAAACCAGTGACCAGACTCATAGCCCTCGGCAGCCTTGAATTCCTCTGGCTGCTGCAGCTCCAGGAAGAGACAGGAGCTTGGCTGGTGGGTGAGCCCTTTGCCAGGGGAGGTCCAATGACTTCTAGTTCTGAGAGGTACCCAGGTGATGGTAGCCACAGGGTTCCCTGGACACAACAGGACATGCTCCCATGCAGCCTCGTGTCACAAAGGGGCAGAGATGTGGCACCTGTTCAGCCATTGTGACCTCACCTGCCCAGTGCTTGGTATCCCGAGGAGCAGACCAGCAAAGATTGAGCTGGTCTTTGGGATAACTCAGCTGCTTTCTTTGCTACTTGCATGTCTGCATTTTTACAAGCATTCTTTGTCCTTGGCAGCGACTAAAAGCACCAACAAAATGATTCTGAGAGTTAAAGCTGTTCTGTGGGTGGCATTTCGATTTTTTTAATTTTCGAGCTACATTTATTTTCTTTCTCACCAGGAGATGGGATTAGTTCTGATCTGATCTTTCTGGAGGAGGATCTGTATCCTTTGTCATCCAGAACTTTTCCATCTGTTCCCAAGACGAGCAACGGCTGCAACGGGAAATAATTTCTGTAACAGCTTTGCCAGCAGCCTTGAACTTTGTGAATGCCCACAGACAACATGGCTGGTTCTTCATCCCTCAGTGTGCTAACAAACTAGAGTGAAATCTGGGGCGTTTCCTGAGAGCAGCCAGACTGACCCAGGTGATCTTGGTTAGACACACGAAAATGCATTTGGTCACTCTGTCACTAGTGCAGAAGACTTTGAAAGAGGACGTTGCTCATAGAAAGACTTGACACACGTATGTACTTGCTTGTTCTTTTCACATTAGAATCAGGAAAAAGGAAGACTTGAACTGATAATCCAAGGCTCTAGAGGGCAAGGAACATAGCCTGAGGGCCAGAAATCAGAGTGGGAATTTGTTGGACTTTCGGCAGACTAAGCAGGGGAACAAACTATTTTCCAAAATTTTTCCATACCAGTAGATGTAAATGGGCTGTTGGGCTTTCCCCAGTGTTTCTGGGATGGCAGTTAGAGCTGTTGCCCTCAGTGCTCCTGTAGAGAACTCAACATTTGAATGTGCTGTCAAGCAACAGTATTGTCACATCTCGTCAAATATCATTTCTCTGCAGTCATTGCTGAGGGAATGGCTCTGCCACAAAGGATCCTCTTCCCCCCAGAGGAGATTTGCATGGACTGGCAGCAAAGACAGAGACCTGGAGCAGGACTCTGCAACCTGGGCAGTACTTGCTATATCAACGTCATCCTACAGTGCCTGACATACACACCCCCTTTGGCCAACTACTTGCTCTCTCGTGACCATAGCCAGTTGTGTGAGTACTTCCAGGAATATCTCCTCGTAAATCTCTTGAGCACACTAAGGATTACAGAACTTGGAACTATGTTTAGGAGGACAGTAGCCCTTCTTTGTCAGTCCCATGAGCTTGTGTTCAAAGAAGAAGAAGAAAAAGCCACTTTTTCCATTGTGTGTGTCTACAGATGACACAAAATGTGTGTCCACCTTCAGGAAGGCACCTCTTTCTAGCCTGGTGCCTCTGTACCTGCAAGTCAAACCCTTATCAGACCAAAAACTTGTGACAATTTCTGAAGAACATTTTCCCTGCACTAAAATGTCCTGGGCTTGTTAGGACATTGTCATCTTGGGAGGAGTGAAGACTATTCTTAAAGCTTCAAGGTTACCACTAGGTTTCCTGGTGCTAGGGATGATGTGTTAACCCGAGGAGCTTTCCTCCCTCCCTCCCTCCCTCCCTCCCTCCCTCTTCAGGCCATCGGCAAGGCTTCTGCATGATGTGCGTCATGGAAGGGCACGTTAGGAAGGTCCTGCATTCCTCAGCCAGTGTCATCTGGCCTAGGGCTGTTGTCAGGGACCTCAAATGTAAGTAATTTCAGATGCTTTGACAGGTTCTCTCCCCTTCTTGTAGGTGAGAACTACTAACTTCTTTCTTAGTCATAGGAGAAGAATTTGAGCCTGACATGGCCGGAGATGCCTATGAGTTCTTACGCTGTGCTCTTGAGGCCATGCAGAGAGCTTGTCTGAGTGGAAGCAGAGAGTAAGCATAAGTACCTTTTCCATGCTCCTGAGCCCACTGGACTCCTTGATGTGCTCCCATCAAGGAAAACCTATGCCCATGGCTTTCTAAGCTAAACTCTTGGAGGAGGGGATAACTCTGCCTTGCCATTTATTTCCAGTATAGACATCTCTTCTCAAACAACTACCATCATCCATCAAATATTTGGTGGCTTTCTGAAATCCAGAGGTATGTTTCCACGTCTATTGCTCTCCTTGGCATTGTTTCCACCCTTCTGTCTGTGATAAATGGCTGGTCCTATAACTGGCACAGTAGGTACAATGAGCATAAACTGTCACCATCAATTAACTTTCTCCTTCACTCAGCATTTTGATTTTCCTTCCAGTCACATGCTTGAGGTGCCAAGCAGTTTCTGTTTCCTACAAGGCCTTCCTGCATGTCCTTTTGGATATCAAAGTAAGAGGGCTTGCAATTGTGCTTCAAGACATCCCAAGGCCCCTGTAGCTTCCCAGAACCAAAGCATTTGTCTTAAAAATGGATCCTGCGAGCACAAGGGAGCTTGGTAGTGGGTGGGAAGGGGAATGTACCTCCTTCTGCAGAGACCATGGCACTCATCTCCCCATTCTACAGAGGAAGCTCTTGTTGGCCCCAGGAACCCCCAGGACAAAAAGGAAATGTTCAGCCTTCCTTCCTTCCTTCCTTCCTTCCTTCCTTCCTTCCTTCCTTCCTTCCTTCCTTCCTTCCTTCCTTCCTTCCTTCCTTCCTTCCTTCCTTCCTTCCTTCCTTCCTTCCTTCCTTCCTTCCTTCCTTCCTTCCTTCCTTCCGAATTCCTTCCGAATTCCTTCCGAATTCCTTCCTTCCTTCCTTCCTTCCGAATTCCTTCCTTCCTTCCGAATTCCTTCCTTCCTTCCGAATTCCTTCCTTCCTTCCTTCCTTCCTTCCTTCCTTCCTTCCTTCCTTCCTTCCTTCCTTCCTTCCTTCCTTCCGAATTCCTTCCTTCCTTCCTTCCTTCCTTCCTTCCTTCCTTCCTTCCTTCCTTCCTTCCTTCCTTCCTTCCTTCCTTCCTTCCTTCCTTCCTTCCTTCCTTCCTTCCTTCCTTCCTTCCTTCCTTCCTTCCTTCCTTCCTTCCTTCCTTCCTTCCTTCCTTCCTTCCTTCCTTCCTTCCTTCCTTCCGAATTCCTTCCTTCCGAATTCCTTCCTTCCGAATTCCTTCCTTCCGAATTCCTTCCTTCTTTCCTTCCTCCCTCCCTCCCTCCCTCCCTCCCTCCCTCCCTCCCTCCCTCCCTCCCTCCCTTCCTCCCTCCCTCCCTCCCTCCCTTCCTCCCTCCCTCCCTCCCTCCCTCCCTCTACTGCCTGTGGGATCATGTTGGGTCTCCTCAGCATCCGCTGCCTGGATCTTTTTGTTGACTCCTTGGAAGTGTTCAGGCATGGGCATTTCTCACAGCTCAGCAGCTCCTTTCTCACTCCTCCAGGCACCCTCATCCCTCACCACAGCTCTGGAGGACTTTGTGACATCCAAGAAGCTGGATGGAAAATACTGCCTCAAATGTAGCAAGTAAAACGATTTCTATCAACTTATTAACACTTGATTCTATGTAAAGGAGCTGCATGTGATTGAGCAGAGTCATCATGGAGGTTTAAAGCACAATTATGAGATGCAGCTTTTTTTAATGGGACCTTATGGCATGGAATAGCCTTAAAATACTGTATGTGAGACACAAAAGCTTGTCTGGTCTTGTTGGGAGAAGATAAAGTGCATTTCAACACTTTGCTCCACTGTATTTCAAGGTGTGAGAAGAAGGTTACTGTCTCTAAGAGGGTTACAGTCCATCATGTGCCCAAGGTCTTCACGGTGTGCTTGGAAAGGGCTGCTGATCACACAGGCAAGAAGATCAGCAAGGTGTGTATGCAACTGCAGTGTAACTTTCCCTTCGAAGCAGAAGACTCTCCAAAGCAGTACATTCTTTCAGAACCTGCTCATGTTGGGGTTTTTCTGTTCTGTTATGGGGAGAGGAGAGTTCCTATGGAAAGACCATCCTGGACTCTGCTCTAACAGAGCTGCTTTGGCTGAGAACAGTTTCCTGCTGCCCAAACCATTATGTGCTGAAGAGCTATTTCGTGTGGTAGTTTGAAGCAGCTGGGATGGGGCCTGTGGCTCAGACCCAGGAAGCCATGACAGCTCCAGAGAGTGTCCCAGAAGGAACAGTCCCTCGGCCGCCGGGGTGCCTTCGCAGGGGGTGCCTGTCTCAGCAGGCTGTCAGCTCTTTAGTGATTCAGTGGGAGTGATTTCAGCTCTTGTCCTGCGAGGCAAACCCCAGGCAGGACCAGGAAGCTCAGAGAGCAGTTCCGCATGAGGCAGCTTTATTCGTCCACACCCCGCGAAGGGAGGCTAGGGATGAGCTCTCTGATCCCACAGGGGCAGAGGGCTAGATCTTATAGGGATACAGGGGTGGATGTGAGAGGGTAAAAGCCAATGTGTTACAAAAGATCTGCATAGGTTCTCCAAGAGGATCATGGGTCTGTGTCCTCTGCCTTTTCCAGGGGGATTCTGCTGGGAGCAATCTCCCTATTTCAGCAGGCCTCCCTCCGGGGCAGAGGCTGGGCATACCCTACAATAGTTCAGGATAATTTGAGCCCATTTGGTCTTTCTGTAGATTGTGGAGTATCCTGAGTACTTGGATCTTCGGCCATACATGTCTGACACAGCTGGAGAACCCCTCCTCTACTCCTTATACGCTCTCGTGGTGCACAGCGGTGACACCTGTCTTGATGGACACTTCTTCTGCTACACAAAGGTAAAGAGTAACTTCTCTCTTGATAGAGTAAAATGCATGCCGGGAAGACAAACTTCCTTGTCAGTGTTCCAGGTAGCCAAGGCTTTCGGGAGAGAAGGTCTCCTTCAGGGCTGACTGGGATTTGTTTTGGTGTACTCTTTGCTCCGCTGTTCTCTCTCTTTGGTATTGTAAAGAAAACCTGCAGTTCCTTTCCAGAGATGGATGACTTTCTTTGCAGGCCAGCAATGGACTATGGTACAAGATGGATGATGAGTCTGTGGATAATTGTGGCATCCACACGGTTCTCAGGCAGCAAGCCTATTTGCTGTTCTATGCCAGGTAATAACCAGGGTCACATGTTCAGAATAAGTTTCCTTTTCCTGGCTTTGCTGTTTGTCTTCTCATCCTCCTGGGTGTTTCTGTCATAGGAGACAATTTTTCTCTGCTTACTTCAGTGCTGTCAATTCTGAGCTATGCCATACCAGTCCTTGTCTTGCTGGGCTTTAGGGTTCTGGCCTATGTAAGCTGATCATTGTGTGCTCTCTGAAACTAGGTCATGTTGACTAGGTCATAGGACTTAAAGGGGCCTCCAGGAAAGATGGAGAGGGATTCTTTATCAGGGAATGCAGTGATAGGACAAGAGGGAAAAATTTCAAAGTGAAAGAGAGATTCAGATTGGTTATTAGAAAGAAACTCTTCCATGTGAGGAGGGTGAGGCACTGGCAGATGTTGTCTACGCGCTTCCCTAAGCTGTGGCTGCCCCATTCCTGGAAGTGTTCAAGGTCAGTCTGATTGGAGGTTGGAGCAACTTGTAGATGTCCCTGCTCATGGTAGAGGGGGTAGAACTAGATGGTGTGTATGGAACCCTCCAAACCAAACCTTTCTAGGATTCTGTGAAATGGAGGCTGTAGGGAGAATAGAGATGAGGACTTGCTCTGACAGGGGCAGACCTTGTGGGAAGACCCCCATCAGATTTTGCATTGGTGACCATGGTGAAATATTCTCTCTGTTGTAGAAACCACTCCAAGAAAATGACCGAATGCCAGAGGAGCCTGCAAGGAATGCCCTAAACAGAGATCACTTTTTTTTTTCTCCAGGTGCTCTGATTTGAGAATGGGAGGAATGGTGGCTTCCTCTCTGACACCATCCTATGCCCATTCCTTCTTCAGTCAGTGGGGGACCAGCAGTGAGCAGGCAGGTTCTACAGCGACACACAGTCAATTTGGTAGTACTATGTCAATGCAGAGGACAAGTGCCAGGGAGAAGAGCCAAACTAGATCCCTGCAGTGGGGCAACGATCACTGCAGCTGGTTCATGAACAGCACTGACTCCAACAACTCAATAGGAAGGAAGAGAAAGAGAACTAGTCCTCCGGGTTGTGACCATGCTTTCAAGGATGGCACAACTTCAGGGCCCTTCAACAGAAGCTGTCAGTGGGCTCCTGCACCTAGTGCTGCTTCGGTGCAACACCTGGACCTGCTAGCACCGAATGCTAGCTCCAAGAGGGCTACTGCTCGGGAGCAGCCCCTGCTAAGGCAGAGAGAGCAGGGCAGATCACCACAGCAGGGCTATGATCTCCGCAGACGGTTTGTGGAGATCACAGACTACCACCAGTCAGCAAAGAGAAGGAGGAAACACTCATTTGGAACAAAGAGGCAGAAAAGCCAAAGCCAGAATTAAAACCCCTCATTATCCTTGCATGTATAATTTACAAGGTGCTTCCTCCTCTGTAGATTTTGGGGCAATTGGTGGAAATACCCTGTGTGGGATGTTTGTGTAATGGGATTTTGAAAGCTGCATGCTTGCATGTGCCCAACTGGCAATCTCTTCCTTTTAAATATGGAGTTCAATTCACTCGAAGGGACATGAACTGGATGAGCCAACAGTGACTGGAACTGAAAAAGGCTGGATGGTTGGGCCCCGAGGGTGCTGCTAAGTGCCACCAAGTCTAGGGTAATGCCAGGAACAAACACTGTCTCCCAGGAATCAGCACTGGGATTGATCCTGGTTAACGTTGCGATAAACGAGATAACCCAATCAAAATTAATAGAGAAATAAAATTTATTATGCAGCTGAAATATTGGTCTCAAAAGCCAAGATCGAGAAAAGCAGCACCAAGCCCGGGATCGGAGCTGGGTGAACATGCATAGATCTGACCTCTATCGCATCAGACCTCCCAAGTTCACGCCAGCTGCCTTGTCCAGGTTATTTTTATGCAATTTTTGGGAAGTGTTCAAGTCCAGTCCATTCTTCTCGTTCTTTAACATATTCATTAAGTTCTTCTTTCACAGTGCAAGGCTGGACAAAGGGTCTTCTAGATGTGACAAATTGCCCATCTTTGGTGATGAATTTGTCTGTCTTCGATTCCTGGAACCCTCAATGGAGTTCCCGGAATGTCCAATTCCTTATCTGCTGAGATGTAGATATCAGAAGATAGTGATCAAGTCATCATAGTGTTAATGCCCCGGTGATAAGATCCAACCCCACCTGGGGTGGAATCCTCACCTATTGATTACTTCTGTGCTGAAAGAACTTCAACTGCTCCAGTGTTGTAAAATTTTCCTCTCAGCCAGGCTGCTGGGGGCGTTTGAAACTCTGGCTCTGTATAGTTTTATTACAGTTCATTTTTACACATAACAGCACGAATTACAGACTTCATTTATAACAACATCTTCCTCAACTAACGGTCTGTCTTCTGGGGCAGAGGACATGCTCAGCAAGTTGGCAGATGACAGCAAACTGGAAGAGTGGCACTTAGGCCAGGGGTTGTGCTGCTATCCCCAAGGGACTTGGGCAGGCTGGAGAGATGGGCTGACAGGGACCCCTTGCAGTTCAGAAAGGGAGGTGTAAAGGGTGCCGAGCACCAGCAGAGGCTATGGAATGATCCCATAGAGGCTCCATCCTTGGACATGTTCCACAGCCCTCTGCACATGATCATGGAGAAGTGGCTGCAGGTGCCCCTGCTTGAGAAGGGGGGGTGGGAAAGCCTTGCCTTCACCCTCCAGTGACCTACCTCCCAGGCTCAAGGTGTCACAGATGCGCAAAATAGAATCCAGCCAGCAGTGCTGTCCCCCTAAGGTGACCATCAACAGCTCCACCAGGAAGCTGAAGCCTACGGAGAGCCTAGGCCAGGCCAGGCTCCTGGCAGGTGCTGTGCCCCCAGCAGAGCAGCCATGAGTCACTGGACCCTAAAAATGCAGGTATGGGACCTAAAGGTAAGTGTTGGGTCCCTACAAAGGAGACTTTCATAGCATCATCAAATCACAGCATCACAGAACAGTAGGATCCTAGAATCCTAGAATGTTTTGGGTTGGAAGGAACCTTAAACGTCATCTAGTTCAAACTCCCCTGCCATCGGCAGGGCACACTCTACTAGACCAGGTAGCTTCAAGCCCTGTCACACCAGGCCTTGAACACTTTCAGGGATGGGGCAGCCACGGCTGCTCTCAGCAATCTGTGCCAGGGCCTCACCACCCTCTCCGGGAAGAATTTCTTCCCAAAATCTAATCTAAAGCTAATTTTTGTCTGTTTGAAACCATTACCTCTTGTCCTGTCACTCTGTACCCCTTTGTGCCATGTCACTCTCCAGCTCTCTTGGAGACCCTTTTGGGGCTGGAAGGTGCTAGAAGACCCTGCAGCCTTCTCTTCTCCAGGCTGAAACACCCAAACTCTCTAAGCCTGTCTTTTTGAGAGGTGCTCCAGCCCACTGAGCATCTTTGCTGCCTTCTCTGAAATGGAACCAGCAGGTCCATGTTCTTTCATGACAGAAACAATGATTTGTGTTCTATAAATGAGGCAGAGCAGATGGGAAACCTGTTGATCCTCTGGCATTGGTTTTCCTCCTCACAGCAGGCGAAACTGGTGGATTTTGATGTCCCTTCTTTTACTGGCTCGGTCTTTTCCTAGGGTTACGACTGGCCAGGGCTGCCCTGCAGGCTCCCCGGGCCGGAGAAAATAAAACCAAAAAGCTGCCAAAAGGATTAGATGGTGAAAAGCCTCCAGGCCAGGGAAACGAAAAAATCCGAAAAACACAGAAGCTTCTTGCCTAAATTGGCAAAAATTAAACCAGCAAAGGCAACAAAGTAACAATCAGTGTAGCCGCTGACCACGCCAGAGAGAGAGAGAGATTGAACAGAGCCCATGCCCAGGGTTCCAGGCTCTGGCCCCGCTCCTTGGTTCATCCTAAAATAGCACAGACATTTCTGGGCATAAAGCAGATTATTAGGGAATAAAGTATCATCATAAAATCACCCCAAGACAGTGTCAAATGAGGTTTGAATCCTCCAAATGAAACTGTGGGCCCTAAAAAAGGTCTGTGAGTAACAAAAGAGAGGATGGGAGTCTAGGAATGAGCATTCTGGCCCAAAAAGAGTGGCTTTATTTTGAGGGGGGGGTCCCAAGTGCTGGAGAGCTGGCCAGATAAACGACGCAGACACCGATACGATTTGAGCATCGTTCTCTGCTTTCTTGTTTACCTATACAAGCTTGTATCTACTTTGCAAAGATTCACGCCCAGTCCCTCTAGACGGCCCCTTATCCGCGGGGGAGCCGACCAGTGGATAACTTTGCCAAGGACTCTCAGGGCTGCCTGCTGCCAGGTGCTTTTCAGGCTTGCCTGCAGCCAGGGGCCAGTTCAGGGGTTTTTCCTCAGCAACCCTGGGTTGCCCAATCTTTCCTGGGGTATCATATGCCCCTGTTCCACAAGGAATCCCTCTACAGCTTTACAAGAAAAGAATGTGTAAGATGCTACAAATGATCCTTTGGACCGTGCAAAGGAGGTAATCTCTGGCCTCAAGAAATGAACCTTTGTGCCGATTAGAGTGCTTTGGACACTCCAGAGGAATTTTTGAGCTGTAAAAGAGCACTTTGGACTCTTGCAAATGAGAATTTGGGTCTTCAAAATGAAACTTTGGACCCTAAAATGGGTCTTTGGAAAGGAAAAGGAAGGTTTGAACTCTGAAGTTAGGTTTTGTGCCCTTAGGGAAGTTTCGATACCACAAACCAATGATTTGCACCCTATAAATGCCTCCTTGGAGGCTTAAAAGAAGGCTTTGAGCCTGCCAAATTCAAGACTGAATCCTAAAAAGAGGCTTTGGCCCCTGACAGGAAAGCTTTGGAAGTTAAAAAGATGATTTGGGCCTGAAAAAGAGACTTTGCTCCCTACAAACGGGGCTTTGGACCTTCCAAATCAGACTTGGGGCCTTCAAAATGATGCTCTTAGCCCTTTGGATTGGTCTTGACACCTTAAGAGCACCCAAACTTGGAACATACAAATGAGGGTTTGGACACAAGCCAGGCAGTTTTGGAGCCTAAAAATGAAACTCTGAGTCCTAGAAAGACTCTGCGTACTGAAAGTCCGGCTTGGACCCTTCAAATGTGGTTTTTGGCCCTGAAAGAGTGACTTTACAACCTAAACATGGGTATTCAGACACTCTCAACGGGACATTGGGTATGAAGAACCCAAGGCTTTGAGCCCTCAGTTTATCCTGAGTTTGTAACCTGAGGCACATTTGACCCATAAGTAGGCAGCTTTCAAAGCTAAAAGAGAAACTTTGATTTCTACAAAATAGTATCTGGGCCATGAGAGAGCCTTCAGGGCTCAGAGGTACCTTATATCTCTCGGCTACCCGAAAGGAGGTTTTACCAAGGTGGGGTCTCTCATCTGCAGCAGTAGGCTACCTCTTTCCTTCCCCAGGCAGTGTTACATGGCAAGGCAAGCACCAAGCCCCTATGTTGCTACTGCAGATAACAGGCTGCCCAGCAGAGGGAAAGGCCAGCAACCACTTTCTGTCCTGGTACCTTTTGTGTGGCAGCAGTCCCTGGACATATACTATTTTGGGTATCCAAATTTTAGAGATGACCTCCTTCAAACTATGGCGGTACACTTATTTTGGCAAGGAAATCCCCTAGCCCCAGGTCAGGTGGGAGCTGCCCAGGTGCAGGATGAGAGGCTGTCCAAGAGTGGTAAAGGCCAGCAACATCATTCTATCTGGACACCTTTTTCTGTGGAAATAATTGTTACAACCTATTGATACAGGGTGTGATGTTTGTTGTAAATTCTTAGGCTAAACAAGGACACTGGACACATGTTAGGCAACTTTTGTGCTTTTTTGTACTGTCACCATAACTCCAGCAACCAGCCCACTATTTAGACTCAACAAGTGTTGGCTAAAAAGCCCTTAAATTCTACAATAGACTTCCACAAGTGTGATGGCTAACAAGACCTTAATTTTGTACAGTACACTTCAATGAGTTCTCAACTCCCACAACAAACTCCTCAAAGATGCTGGTTCACAACCCACAAAACACAGTGGTGTGAGTACTGACTCAAAGGTGCTGTCTAACAAGCCACAACACTTCCATAAGTTCCGCGCTCCCACAACAAACTTCAGTATGGAGTACGGAGTAGAATGTGATAGCCATGTTTTGCCCAGGGAAAGCAAGGGAGGAGAAAAATAAAGGTGAAGGAGAGAGAGAAGAAAGAACATCACCAGTCTTTAGATCCCACGTTGGTCCTGCCACATGGATTGTCAGGAATTGGAGTTGCAAAAGAAAGCAAGCTGTACTAGTTTGAAAACAAACCAGTGGGAGGCACCAAGTCAGAATAACAATTTAATAGGGAATTAAAAAAACGGCAGAAAACTGGTTCAAAGTGACAGAGTCAGGATACAGCCTGACACCCTGTTAGTCAGGGTGGCGGTAGCAGTCTGATACGATGGTGGCTGCAGTCCTCCTGAAGTGGTGGATGTGGTTCTGTTGGAGCAGTGATCCTGTAGAAGGGGCTGCTCTTCCTTGGAAGGTGGCTATGTAGCTCCTGTCCTCTGGGAATCCAGTGGAAAGGGTGTCTGTGGTGCTCAGAATCTCAGATTATATCCAGGATGGAATGCTTGGTTCCTCCTTCTGGGTGGAGCATCTCACAATGGGATGGTGAGTGATGAGGCCAGGCGCTGATGGGCTCATTAACAGAAGATGGTCCGGAGGGAGGAGGCAAGGAAACCCTGCCCCACCTGGTTCCAACAGCTCATGAGGATGGTAATAGAATACACTGGGACCCAAGACAAAAGCAAAAGAAAAAGAGAGGAAAAAGAGAGCACTTCCTTTTATAGTTAGTTAACCAGGTGCAGCCTCTTATATTAACTAGGCTTTTCTTGCCATTTTGTACATGGACAGCCAGCCCTTTGAGCCCTCCTCCAGAAGTGAGCTGGGGCAGGGGAGAATGAGCATGAGTTTTAAGGTGGAGCGGGAATTTGGCTCTGAACAGGGGAAAAACGAGGTTCACTCTTTGTAAAATTTTAAGAAAAACTTAATAAAAGGGACAATTAGGAGACAACAGCAAAAAGGGTATTACGGCTGGCCGGGTGCTTTGGCAGAGATCCAAAGGCACACCTCTACATCCAAAAGATCGTCTTTAAAAGTACATCGCTTATTTCATATTCATCACCATCATGCATAATTCATTCATTCTTTGGAGTTGCTAAGTATCATCCCATCAACCTTATCTTCCTCCTTGGCTCCACTCTGTCTGGTTTCGGGTTTTTCTTCTGATAAGATTCTCCAGGAATGTGAAGACCTTCTCTGCCTATCTTTTCTAAATTGACTACATAAACAATAGACTTTCTATATCATGTATTACAGTACCTAGGTAAAATTTTTCTAACATTAAGGAACATGAAAAAAAACCAACATCACAATACATTCATAACAATTATGTAACATGCGAAAAGCCAATACCACTGTACATTCATAACAGAACCCACTGCCCCACCTCTGCAGGACATTCTCCTCTATCACACCTTTCCTGTCAGAATGTTTGAATGTTTGAGACAAAACATGCTTATTCCTGGTCCTCCACAGCAATCCACAGATGTATTCAATTCTGAAGGTGTATCAAAATATCATAGGGTGGGCTCCTGAAAGAGGATGACAATACCTTTCCTCAGAAAGGAAATCACCTAGCCCCTGTATCGGTGATTCAGAGCAGACTCTGCCCAGGACAGAAGGCCTTGATCTGGGCATCCTGGAAGGTGACTGGCAGGCTTTGCTGGCTGCTCTGATCTGGGAGTCCCCAAGGCTTCTGAAGCATCTGTCATGGTTGAATGCCAGCCAGCAGCCAAGCCCCATATAGCCACTTGCTCACTCCCCCTCCAGCAGGATCAGGGAGAAAATTGGAAGGGTAAAAGTTAGAAAACTCGTGGGTTGAGATAAAGACAATTCAATAAAGAAAGCAAAAGCAGTGCACACAGGCAAAGCAAAACAAGACTTAATTCACTGCTTCCCATGGGCAAGCAGGTGTTCATCCAGATCCAGGACAGCAGGGCCCCATCACATGGAATGGTGACTTGGGAGACAAGCGCCATCACTCCAAACATCCTCCCTTCCTCTTCTTCCCCCTGCTTTATATCTGGAGCATGGTTTTATATGGTCTGGAATGTCCCTTTGGTCAGTTTGGGTCACCTGTCCTGGCTGTGTCTCCTCCCAACCTCCCACTTCACTCCCAGCCTCCTCACCAATGTAGTGGTATGAAGAGCAGAAAAGGCCTTGGCTCTGTCCAAGCACTGCTCAGCAATAACAAAAACATCTCCATATTATCAACTGTCTGTTCAGCACAAATCCAGAACACAGCCCCATACCAGTGACTGGGAAGAAAGTTAACTCTACCCCACCCAAACCCACCATATTCTACCCTTTGTTCTGTGCCATTTACCTCATGCCCAGGTCCCACACTATTCAATACTGTTGCAAAATGGGCAATATGTATAATTTTCTTAGGAAATGATGTTCTTTAATGTTTGATCTTTGTATACTTTCAAGCCTAATCAACAAGAATGGAGATTTAATCTGTGAAATAGAGAGCAGCTTACAAGCAAGCTCTAGGTGATGTCAATATGTTAGAGAAAAAATACTTATTAGTAGAACTTACTGAGGTTTAGGGCTGGACATGCTTCAATGATCTCAGATTTAGAGGGAGGTTAACAAAGCTTGGGGAAAAGGATGTTCCACTGTTAGTGGACATCAAGAGTGCAGAATTTATGGGACAAAAGGACATCTGGCAAAAGTCCCAAGATAAGGAAAAGCTAATAAAGCCAACTCATCAATTATGCCAAAATCAGCTCCAACTGGGTAAAAGGTAATTTCTACAGGGGAAGATTGTGGCCAACAACTCACAGACCACTGACCCAAGAAACCCACCAACCCAATAGAAAAGAAGGATTGAGCATACGGACTAATTAGCATGAGAAACAAGACAACCATTAACCAATAGAAGGTAGAATACTAATAAATAAGAGAACTATGTAAAACTTGTAGTGAATGAACATTAATTCCTTTGCTTGCTAAAATGTATAAATAGTAAAAAGTTTGATAGTTGGTGTGCTTGATTTGTGGAATACCACCTGGCACCAAGGCTTGCGCAATTCTGAAATAAATTATCAACATGCTCTTGAGAGTGTAATTATTAGCTTGTTGCACAGACAAATCCGATTTTTGTGGACAGCAGTGTTTGGCGACCCAGATGGAACCACAGAGTCTTGCCTGGATCAACTTTCTGCCTACCAGCAGAGATGCACTCTTTCTAGATTCCAGCATGCACAGACCTTTTGATTGGGCACTCGGTGCGTATTCTCCTCCAGAAGCAGGTAAGCAACTCAAAGGCGCAATGCATGAAAACAGACATTCTGTAAGCTACAAAGGCAGGTGATATAATATTGTGGAACTGCTATTGTGTAGTAAAATTTTGGAAAATTCATAGATACCTGACAGTGATGGCTGGAATGTATGAAGTCATGGGTTAATGGTGATATAGTATAATGGAATTGAAATTCATACACACTTGACAGTGATGAATGGAGCGTCTGAGGTTGTGGACACTCTTTTTGGGTAATAATATGGGAACAGGGTAATTGGCTGAACCTTTCCCTTGTTCTCCATTAGGATGTATTTTGAATAATTGAGATAAGTTTGGTAGAGACCCTCTTACAAAGAGGAAATTAAAGCACTATTGTACTCTTATGGTGGCCAAAATAAAAATTGGAGAATGGGGAAAATGTGTTGTTGGAGCTTAATATTTTCTTAGACATGGTGTTGTTTTGTTGTTGACTTGGTAAACAGAATGAGGTTTGTTTTATATTGATGCTTCCATTGTATAGAGATCCAGGTATTCAGAAAAAGTGTAAATTGGGAGGAGATATGCTGATGTCATGTATTAAGGAGAAGGAGAAAAAGACAGGAGATTGTGTGTTGGGGGGGCAATAGATAAACAGGACGTTTGGGCATAGCATGCATTACTCACATCAACAAATCCTGAACACCTACTTCTGTAATCCATTTTCCCTTCTGAACCCAAAGAATTGTCACAATTAACTGCACATCATCCCTCCCCTCTGCTTTCCTGAGAAGAGTTAAAGGAGTTCCAGTTCCCATTCAAAATGCAAGCATTGCTCATGTACCCTGGGGGCCCACACTGTGAAGTGTGCACTCAGAAAAGTCAATTCCAGGTTTGGTTTTCCCCCTGCTTTCTTCCTGCAGTTATTGTCTGTTCAAAATAAAACAAAATCACTTTATCTCCATGATTTAGGGCAACAAAAAAGAAACTGATGAAGGATGTCAGGTGTCTGTTTCTCGCGCTTTCACGTGTCGGAGGAAAATAACTTTAAGGGATGGGACTATGCAATTACACAAATTTATTGTTCAAAATAACAAACGCATCAGTCGAGGCGTGAGATTTTACAACACCTCCGAGTAATGGCGACTAGTCACAAGATCTAGGGTTACATCGTAATTTATAATTTTCTAATCCAATAGATAGTTAAAACGACACTTTGTTTTAGATTAATGACCTATCACCTGTGGCACTTCTCACTGCAATGCAGCTATGTCTTGACCAATAACTTCTCATGTCACGTACACACAGATGTCTCTCTTATACCATCTACATTCTTAACTTAAACTATATAAAACCACACTATTATATTTTAAAACCCTTCACCAAAACACCCAGTGTACAATTTTACTTATAATGACAGGAGCACAAGTTTGTAATCCTTTTGCTTAAAGTCCACAAATCTCTGTCAATTAAGCCAGACCTAGTCTCTTCCAGGGTTGTAAATCAAAGCCTCCTTTAATTGCAGGAGTTTCTACTCCTCTGTCTCCCACAGTCAGGAAGATAAATGAGAGTAAAATATCAGAAGATACACAGTAGCAGATTTAATGAATGTAGATGAAAATTAACCGAAAACTTAGAAATTAATGTACAGCTTAATTACAGGGTGAGAAGGAAG
The DNA here is from genome assembly GCF_965178545.1 of Coloeus monedula. Classification (NCBI taxonomy): domain Eukaryota; kingdom Metazoa; phylum Chordata; class Aves; order Passeriformes; family Corvidae; genus Coloeus; species Coloeus monedula. The sequence goes on along the minus strand of NC_138807.1, from coordinate 901,920 downwards.
GGAATCTTCCAATGGAGTTGAGGGTTTACAGAGTTTTTATTCTGAGTCCCACCCATTGCTAGGACTGGAGAAAGCTGTCCTGGAGTGATTGTGTCTCTTGTCCTCCCTCAATAGCTTTGCTGCAGTGATTAGAGGTATCAAGCTGAAGAGAGGCTTGGCTGATTGTAAAAACAGATGCTGCCCAAAGGGGAAAAAAAAGAACCATTACTTTGCAAACTCAAATCCTCAGAGGCTCAGACTAGATTCCTCTGTTTACCTGAAATATGCAGAGTTAGGACAGAGGGGACTATCTGCACCTCTGTCTCCATGTCCAGGACCTTGCTATCACAGACAAACATGGCATACAGTCCTATTAATTTATTTCTCCAGGTGTACTTAGCTTGCTGGGATTTTTGTGCTGCACCTCTTCCCTGAGGAAAGGCTGAGAGAGTTGGAGTTATTCAGCTTGGAGAAGAACAAGCCCCAGGGAGACCTCACCTTGCCACTCTTCAGTACATCAAAGGGGCTTGTAAGAAAGATGGATAAAATAAGATTTTGTTCCTACACCTAAGGGAGCAACTCCTGGACGGTTTAGTTTTAAAGCCAGGCTCAGCGCGAGTGAAACTTGTGAGAGTACATGTAGCTGAGAAGGAATGTGCAGAGCCTCGGTGCAAGTTGTGTGGTGGTGTAGTGCTGCTGTGAGAAAGACGTACCTAGCAACTGCTTCTGTTCTGGCACATCTTTGTGGAGGGAGGTATATGGACATCTTGATCTCTGCAAAATTGAAAGTGTGTGAGCTTACCTGTAGCTGAGAAGGAAATTGCAGAGCACCATAGTGTGACTGCAGTTCATACACTGCAAGAGGAAAGAGGGCTGCCACTTGAGGGCAAATACAAGTTTCCATGAGTAAGAGACAAGGTCCCAGCACGCTTCTTGTCCTGGCACATTTATTCATTCAGACTGCAGCTGGAAACTCTTCAGTTTAGCTATGGACTCCGTGACATTGTGAGAATGTGATTCTATCTATAGTTAAGAAGGAAATTACTTATCACTAGAGTGTTTGGTCTAGTTTATAGCCTGCAGGGGGAAGGTGAAGGCCAGCACTACCTTTTTGTTCTAGGACTTTTGGTATGGGAGCAGCTGCTGGACGTTTTGAAGGGATTTGGGATCTGTGAGAGTTAAAGACTAGGATGGTATATAGAGCTTGAGGGAAAGTGCATATCTCCAGGGAGTGTGAAGATGTTCAAAGGATGCAAGTTACATGTTGAGCCAGCTAGAGTGTTCTCAGATGACACATTCTCAGTTGTTTGTAAACAAGCTTTTTGCTGGATTTTTGCAATTCTTTCCCTAGGCTTTGAATGTGACTGTACGCATAGCTGAGAAGGAATGTGCATAGATGGATACTGTGGTGTATAGTTTAAAAGCTGCAAGGAGAAGGGGTTATCCATCAACTGTTTCTTACCTGGCACAGGAATTCATCTTGCCCCTTGATTGTGGTGTGAATTGTTCCAAATGGAAGCTGAAATCTATCCTTTCAGTCTTGCCTAGAGACCTTCAGGATCAGCTGCCTTAAAAAAAAGGTCCTAGAACTAAAGAGACAGTGGTGGGCATCAGTTTTCTTATGCAGCATTAAAACTGCATGATTCACATTGGTGTTATGCTTTTTTATTTCAGCTGCACGCACCTTTTCGTTTTTGCTCTCTCACTGAGTCCAGCTCCATAATCTGGAAACAAAAGAAGAGAAAGTTGCTGGGTTTCACATTCACTTAGAAGGATATCAACAACACCATGTGAACTAGGGCTATGAGCTTTCATTTCAAACTAAATGAACTATAACATTCTTTCTTTCAATCATGCAGAGCTCCTGATCCTAAGCTAGCTGTATCAAGTGTAAACACTGGTCATAAAACATGCCTGCTTAGTAAGCTGTTGCTGTCTCCACCTTTAAATTGCATCTTGGGAAAAGTAACACAGTTTTAACTTGGAGTTATGCACTTTCCTACTCAGCTGCAGGTACAATCAGATTCTTCTGCTCTTGCAGACTACAGCTTCAAAATTCAACTTGTCCAGCAATCGCTCCCATAATAAAGGTCCAAGAACAAAGAGTAAGCACTGCCCTTCACATTCCCCTTGCAAATTATAAAGTGCAGAACACATGGGTCTGTACGCTCAGTTCAATGTACTCTCATGCACTTTCAGTCTCACAGAGTCCAGTTTCTCAGGCCCCACAGAACAGGTCTAGAACAAGGAGGCCATGCTGGAATTGCATTTTCTTTTGCAGCCTATAAACTGCACACACAAAAATGAAACAATTCCTCTTCCTTCACCGCTAAATGCAGGATCCCGATGTTCTGTCAGTCTCCAAGAGGCAGGATGCACAGCCGAGCTCTTCCACCGACTGCTCGCACACGACTGGGGCCACGCCAGCGAAGCGCTTGGCTTTTTCCCCCGCACTGTCAGCGCTCCTCGAAACAAGCACACGATGGCGCTGACGACTTGCAAAAGAAGGCCAAGCACCTGGCGCTGCTCGAAACCACCCCAAGGGCAGAGGCAAGTTGCAAACGTCCCTGCACTCAATCAACGGTGCCAGGACAAAAAGATTTCCCTCATCTTCCCCTTCCAAGAGCGGACTCTTCTTTACACCGCACTCCAAGAGGCAGACAAACCTCTTTGGCCCAAACAAATCTTTTCCCTCTCGCAGATTCCACCCACCGACTTGAAACCGTCTGGCAAAAACAGAGCTCAAAACAGTGCGGGCTGAGGAAGCTCTTGCTGCTTACAACTTCAACTGCACCCCTCAAACTAGCAGCACACACGCTGCTCTCGGCACTTTCCTTCTCAGCTCTAGGCACCATCCTGAGCCTTCCCTCTCCCAGAGTCAGGATCCAAAGACAACGGCACCAGGGACTGCTCACGCACGAAAGGCACCAGGACAAAAGGCTCCCGAGCTTGGCCTTTGCATTCCTGCTGACAGCTCAACAGCTCTAAGCCAGAGAGAGCTCTGCCTCTTGGGAAAAGCCTTTAAAATCCCTAAGAGCACCTGATGTGCACATCCAAACCTGCTTTCCTTGCCAAAGACAGCAACTACAAGCCCATCTCCAAAGAAACAGCATCCCCTCCTCCAAAATACAACAGATCCGGGTGTTGGAGCCCAGAGTGCAGCGAATGTTTCTCTGCCTGTTCTGAGGGGTCCAACCCCCCAGGGAAACACTGTTTTTAACCTTCATCTATGGAGAAAGCTGCCAAGGCTTTGGGATGAATTAGAATCTACAAGGGTATTAGTTAGTTGGTAGTATAATACATAGTTTGTCATAGGGTGAAAAATACAGTTTTGGGTTTATTAGTATGGTAAGTGGATGAAGACAAAATGGAGGATCCCTGTCATTTTTCAAGTCTCCTCTTTCTTCTTCACCTACTCCATTTTCTGCCGTGTTGGTAGCACAGAATGATTGGTTAGGAAATGCCGCAGTACAGGGGTACATGAATAGATAGTTCACTAGACATTGGTAGAAAAGCAAAAATAATGTATATTCTTGGTGACAATTGGGTGATTTATCTTTAAAAGGGCCTTGAATTTTCTGTATCATGTCTTTTGGAGCCTTCTCTGCTTCATGCTCTGCCTGGGTCATGTCAGCAGCATGTAAATTACTGATAAGATATAATAAACAATCTGAAAATCTAGAATTTCCAAAAGTCCCGTTCGTCTCTTACTCCTGGCAAGGACTTTCAAAGGCTCTGCCATCCAGGGAGGACAAGTGGGGGTCGAGAACCGCCACATCCAGGGACTGATCCACCTCTAGTATTGAATAGGTCCAACAATTGCCCCTACACGCCCAGGGGCCAGGAGAGAAATGTCTTGCTGGACTATTCCTCCCCATGCTACCTTAACATCTGCTCCAGCAACACTGGCACTATGTCCTTGCCTTCGCAAGGAAAGGCACTCCGAGTCTCTTGGCCTTGCCTTGCCTTCAGTACCTTGTCTAGTTCTTCTTAAGCTACCCTTGCTCTGCTTCCTTTGCCTCTGCTGCCTTGCCTTGCACTACCTACAACTTGCTGGCTTTGCTTTGCCCTGCCTACCACTCTTGCCCTCGCCTTCCATGCAGGCAAGGCGCTGCAAAGCAAGTGCAGGCAATTGTGGGCAAGTCAAGGGAGAGGTAGGCAAGGCCAGAGCAGTGAGGAGAAAGCAAATGGAGTGGTAGGTAAGAGAAGGCCCAGAAGTTAGAGGCAAGGCTGGCCGTAGGAAGGAAAATCCACTGATGGGAAGGCCAGGCAGAAACAAGAAGGGCTCGGCAAGCCAAGGCCCTGGAGGAAAGCGGTAGGCAGGTCAAGGGCGGGGCATGGCCATGCAAAGGAATGCAAGGCTCCAGAGGGCTCCAGAGGGCTAGCAGGGCAAGGCAAGGAAAGTGTTGTGTTGCCAAGGCAAGGCAAGGCAAGGCAGGTGAGAAGTACATTCAAGGACTGCTGGTACACAAAAGTGGCCAGGACCAAGTGCTTTGTGTGGCCTTGATCCCGCGTGGGTCATGTCTAATCTGCATCTAAAAGACTTGAGCTACCTGCTTTCCTTTGTAGGCAAAAGAACTCTCATTCTGGTCCCCGAGCTCAAGGGCAAAATGCGAATTGCCCTTCCAAGATTCAAGACATGCAAGGATTGCTCCCAGACCAAGGCTGCCCATAGAGGTGAGTGTGGCAACACACGTCCTCCCCTGGTCTTCCTCTCCTGTGATCCTGAAACACGGGAGATGCTTGAGAGCTTTGAGATTCCTAGGAGGAGCAGAAAGGGCAGGGCAAGGCCATGAAATGTCATTGAAAAGGGGTCTTGAATTCCAGGTGGGGGAGGGGTGAGCAAGGTCATGCAAGGCAAGGGAGGGCTTCAAGGGCAGGGCAAGGCAAGTGGTGGCTTTGCGAGGCAAGGCAAGGCAAGGCAATGAGGGTCCTAGAAGGAAAAGGAAAGGTGAGGCCAGACCTAGACGAATGTGAAAGGAAGTCAGGTGGGGGATGGGTGAGCAAGTCAATGCAAGGCAGGGGAGAAAAGGCAGGTTGAGGGAAGGCTACAGAGAGGGCAGCAAGGAAATGCAAGGCATGGGGAAGCATGTGAGGAGTGGGTGCTGCCAGCCGGCCAGGATGGCAGGGGCGGGGCCACTGCAAGTAGCATGGCGTGGATGTGGAGGGGGGTGTTAGTGTGCGGGAGGTGTGTGTGTGTGTGTGTGCGCAGCGGAGTGCAGGGTAAGTGCAGGTGTGCGTGTGCGCATAGGGGGGTTTTGTGCCAGGTGCTGTGCCGGGGGGAGCCATCCCACCGCCAAGAAGGTGTGGGAGTGAAAGAAGTAACATAGATGTGTCTTTACAAAGAGACCGTGTGAATCCGTCCTTAGACAAGGCTAGGAATTTACAGGGAGGGGAGTAACAGAAGAAAGTATTAGTTCTAGAAACTGTTACTAATCGACAGAGACTGTTGCTCAGCCTAGGCCCTGTAAAATTCCTGAACCTAGAGCAAGGCAGCAAAGACTTAATAGCATTAGGAATAGTTTCGTTTTCTTCCTTTTCCATACAAAAGCGGGGTGCATATTAGAGGAGGGCATAAAGTAGGCAGTTCTGGAAGTCTGTAATTCCCGAGTACCTCAGCCAAAGGGGAAAAGGAAGAGGGTGCAATGGCCAGGAACTTAGCATAAAAAGGGGGCTGTATCCTGCAGCCATTTGAGAGATCCCATGGGAAAAGCCCCATGGCCTCTCCCTGTAGTTGAAAAATGATACAGGACTCCTCTGTCTCCTTTTTGGTGGATGAAGAAAGTCAGAAAGCAACACTTCTGCCAGAACTCTCCAAGATGCCCCCTTTGCTCGCAGTGACTCCATCACTGCCTGGGAAGCTGTCTTTTCTACAAGAGGAGTTCAAGATACAGTTAAAAGTTGTGTGGCAGAGAAAAAAGGCAATAATTGGTTTACAAGGGATGGCAAACAAGAGATACCAGAAGCTTTGGCCCTACCAATATTAAAACAACTCTATGAAGAGAGTCCTTGCACTTCCTGAGGACTGGCAGAAGCCTTCCTCATGATGGATGTTGCTGTGGGTCTTTTTAGACTGGCAAAACGAGCTGTTGAAGGTTGCTTGATCTGTGCTAAAGCAAACAGCCAAGTCACAAAGTAACTTGCCAGGGGAGGGAGGCCTTGGGCTGCAGGTCCCTTCCAAAGATGCCAGGTGGGTTTTCCTGAGATGCCCCAAGTGGGAAGGCTTCATATCTTCTGGTAATCGTATGTCAGCTAGCAAGGTGGCCAGAAGCATTTCCAACTGCTTCAGCAACAACAGGATCAGTTATTAAGGCATTTTTGGAACAAATCATTCTAAGACACAGCATTGTAAAGCAATAGACTCAGATAGGGGAACTCATTTTACAGGAAAGATCCTTCAAGGGGTTTTGGCTTCTTTAGGAATACAATGGAACCTCCATAGGTCCTGGCACCCCCAGAGCTCAGCTCGGGTAGAAAACAATGAATAGAGAAATAAACACCTTTTGAAGCTGGTAATAGAAACCAAGATGCCATGGCTAGGGCTTTGGACATTGGCTTTGGCGAGAATGAGGGCCTGACCCAGAAGAGAGATTCAGTTATCTCCCTTTCAATCGTCGTTTGCAATTACCCTGGTAATTCTCAACCTAGTGGGGGGTAGAGGTAGGTGATGTATATTTAAAACCATCTGTGGCCAGGATACTGCTTCTTGTGAAACCCCTTCAACAGGAAGCTCAGCTGGCACAAGCCCCGCCTTTGGACTTTGCTGCTTGTAACATCCAACCAGGAGATTGAGTCCTAGTTAAGGAGTAGAAAGAAGCGCCAGTGGCGGTGAAATGGCGTAGCCCATTCCAAGTTTCTTGACGACAGAAACAGCCGTCAAGACAGCTGGACACAGGTGAACCCGTCACTCTCGGGTCAAGGTCTCTGAAGCCTCGGAGATTTGCACATCTCAGCTGGAGGAGAAGGCCGGGAGGCTGTGACTGACACTCTGCAGGAGTGGGCCAGAGCAGTAGCCAGTGCTTCGACATCAGAGGAAGCCCTGCGTGCCTACCCACAGACCACCTGCTGAAATAGTCTCTATGGGTATCCCTCCTCTAGAATCTCCACTCACTGGGGGGCTAATACTTGCGGCCATTGTTTTATGTTAAGTGGTTTCTGTGTCTTCAATTGCCATAGGTGGTGCAGAAGACAACGGGAAAATTAGACTAGCTAATTAGATCACACTATTAAAATATTTTTCTTAATAATTCTACTTTTATATGGTCAGCTAAGTTTAGGCCAGGAGTGGGAGAATCAATTTGCAGCCTTAGCAGAAGAAGTAGCAAAAGTTTTTAACCTTAGCAATTGCTGGCTCTGTGGAGGGCCAGGAGGATCTGAGAGTGGCCATGGTTGGCTAGCCCAGCTGAACCTAAATGGTGGGTCAATGTGAGGGCCACAATGGGATGGGATTTGGGGCCAAAGAAGGAAGTCCATGGCCACTTCATTCTTCTCCAACAGGCACTTATTGCCTAACCAGGACAGGGCGTGTCTATGTAGGAAAAGGTGTTTGTGAATTGACTTTCCCTCTGGGTTTAAACAATTGGGTTTGGACCCCTAATTGCCCTCCTAACAATTGTTCCAAATATCAAGGCAAATGCAATCAAATAGCTGTTCAGCTCACTAATGGTAGCTGGGTAAGGTGTTCTTACCACACTTACCAAAAACATTTGGAAGGCTGTAAAGCAATGGTGAGGGACAGGGGGTTTTTTTGACCACCTATTTTTGAGCTGTCCACACAAAAATTCCACAAGTAGAAGACATGTTGTTTGTGATTATCAGTGGGAATGGCAACACCGGATTGGAACTCAAACCCTTTTTAGTGAGTTCTGCTCCAAATCCAACCAAGCAACTTGCAGATGTAAATGTAGATGGGAGCTCCATGTGGGAGCTGGAAATGCAAATGCTGTGACCCTTATGGTGGGGCAGCTATTGTTGGAGGACCGTTAGGCCCGGGAATCCTGCTGTATTTTGACCCACCAATTGATGACCAAGGGTAGGAAGGCCCCTTTGCTAATGGAACACGGGCTTTGAAAGGACATGATTGGATTTGTGGCCAACATGCTTAACTCAGGTTACCTCCAAACTGGTCAGGGATATGGTATATGGGGTATATTAGACTGTTGTTCTTTTTGCTACTACAAATTCAGGGAAATCGCTTAGGAATCAAAATCTGTGATGATTTAATTAGAGAAAAGCAGTCAACTGATGCAGCCTTGGCTGGAGGGAGCACCCCAAAATGGGGAAAAGATGAATGGCCACCAGAATGAGTTACACAACACGATGGACCAGCCACTTGGAATCCTAAAGAATGAATCCCAGATGCCTGGGAACCCATTTATCATTTGAATGAGATAATTAGGTTACAAGCTGTCTCGGAAATAATTACCAGCCAGCCAGCCACAGCTCTTGACCTTCTTGCTGACCAACCCACTTCAATGAGGAAAGCGGTATTCCAACACTGGATGGTATTAGATTATCTGTTAGCAGAAGAAGGAGGAGTTTGTGGGAAATTAAATGACTCGAGCTGCTGCTTGCAACCAGATGACAGCGGAAATGTGGTCAAACAAATAACAAAGGAAATAAATTCAGCTCATAGACCTGTCCAAACATGGAAAGGATGGGAACGGGACACGTTTTCATGGTTAACTGTCCAGCTATGGGCTAAATGAATATGATTTCTCCTCTTACATGCTATAGCAACTCTAATCTTTTGACCATGCGTCATGCTGAGTGCAGCTCTTTCAGCAGGTAGTCAAGGGATGCCGCTAGCAGCCATGCCTACCTGATCCAGAAATGACTACAAAAAGACAGAAGAGGATGTCACTGCAAATAATAGCAAAAGCCCAGAAGACTCAAGAAGAAAAAATTAAATCAGTGGTAATTAAGGTTTGTAAAGACAAATACAGATCAAATAAAAAGAGGAGGGATTAAAAGGAATAAGATGAATGAGTCTTTACAAACAGACCGTGTGAATCTGCTTGTAGACAAGGCTAGGAACTTATGGGTAGTGAAGTAACAGAAGAAATGATTAGATTGATTACATCACACACTGCCTCAAACACGCCAAGGCAAGCGCTATGTGCTCACAATGGTAGAAGCCACCACAGGATGGCTGGAGACCTACCCTGTGCTTCACGCTACAGCCCATAACACCATCCTGGGCCTGGAAAAGCAAGTCCTTTGGAGGCATGGCACCCCTGAGAGAATCGAGTCTGACAATGGGACTCATTTCAAGAACAGCCTTATAAACACCTGAGCTAGAGAACATGGCATAGAGTGGGTGTACCACATCCCTTACCATGCACCAGCAGCTGGGAAGGTTGAGCGGTGTAATGGACTGCTTAAAACCACCTTGAAGGCACTGGGTGGGGGGACTTTCAAAAACTGGGAGGTGCATTTAGCAAGAGCCATCTGGTTAGTTAACACCCGAGGGTCCACCAGCCGAGCAGGCCCTGCCCAATCCGAACCCCTACAAACAACAGACGGAGATAAGGTTCCAGTGGTGCACATGAGAGGTATGCTTGGAAAAACTGCTTGGGTAAAGTCTGCCTTGAGCAAAGACAAACCCATCCGTGGGGTTGTTTTTGCTCAGGGACCAGGTTGTACCTGGTGGGTGATGCAAAGGGATGGAGAGACCCGATGCATACCTCAAGGGGACCTTGTTTTAGGGTGAACTACCCATGGCTCTGTACTTGTATCAGTATCAGCATGTATATTTGTATATAATTCGGGTGATGCATGTATTTATATGGTTAAAAAGGTTAAATTTCATGGAACATGTTGTTGCTGCCTGTTCCGAGCTTCCCCTCCCCCCTCCCAAAGACATGTGCTCCGAGCTCCTTTGTTCCAAGCGCGGGCAAAGCCAAATGTAACTCAGACTCTTCAGCAGTGTCTGATTGGCCGCTCACCCCGGGTCCGCCCCCAGTCCTCCCCTTTCCCCTTCTCCTAATAAAGATGGTCGAGGAGAGGCAAACGCTCTCACTCAGCTCAGCTACTTTCCTGTGAACATCTCTGGTTGTCTGTCTCATTTGAAAGCTTCTAACTGCAGGGAATTGAGCGGGCAGGGAGCTAAATTTCTCCCTCTTTGCTTCTGCTGATGGTATTTGCTCTGCAGCTGATTCAGGTACCGATTTTAGAGCTACTAAAGTGCTAGATCGCCCTTGCTACCTCTCAAGGCTGCTCGAGGCTTTCTAAGGCATTGAAATATAAGCGCTAGCCGGTATAAAGCTGAAAAGATACCTTCCACATTTGGCGCCCAACGTGCTATCTCTGAACTCCGGTTCTGAGAGACTTTCAGGGTGTCCCGGCAGCTGTGTGTCTGCTGGAGTTAGCTCTGCACGTCCTGCTGTGCCAGCTCTGTGTGGCGAGCTGTTACTTTTTGTGTAACATCGAGCCCAGAGCCTCAGCCTGTACCCTCCCCCACGCCACATGGCGAGGGAACGGCTGGAAAGCAGAAGACCCTTCTCGCATGTTTTTTTTCTCCGGACCTGCTTTCCTGTGATAAATCCAGAATTCTGGTGAGTATTTCCCTGCTGGTTTAGGGGCTCCTGTCTTAAGCTGGTGCCGGTGTAAACTTTCTCTTTTTTTTTCCTCCTTTTTGGCGAGTAAGGGGTTGAGGTTTGGTGTGCATTCATAATGGGATCTGAAGTTTCTGCACACCATAGAGAAATATACCACCAAGTTCAAAGTTACCTTTCTTTAACTGGGCATATATACCCTAAAAATCTAGTTCAATCTTTTGTACAATGGCTTTTTCAGTACTTTCCTAATCTGACCTCCGAAGACATAAGATCTGCTGAATTTTGGGATAAGGTGGGGAGAAAACTCTCCTCTCTTAGGCGTGCAGGAGATGAAACAGTTTCAAAATTCTTTCCTCTCCTGTTACTAAGTTATACTTTGCCGGAGAAAAAGGCAGTACATGAAAAGCCACTGCAAAACCCCCCTGTTAATTCCCTTATACCCTCTTCCAACCCCTGTGTCCCGGACCCCTCTTCCCCTACGCTGGAAAACACAGCTAGAGCAGACTGCTTCTCAGCACAGGAAAGCTATCGTCCTCCTGGCTCACCCGTGTTTCCTCAGCACCCTGCCTTGGATGGGAATCCGGAGCCCATCCCAGGACCTTCCCAACCCCTTTTCTCCACTCCCTTTTCCCCAGTTTCTAGCCCTCATGTTTCAAGCGCGCGTAAAAACCCCTTCTCCCCTGATGTCTTTGTTCCCAGGGGCAGCCATTGCCATGTGCTCGCAGCCCGAGAAAAAACCCCTCCCCCCAACCCCGTTTCTCCGAGTTTGTTTGTCTCCAGTAATGGCGGACGCAATGTTCCTTCCTCTCCAAACTACACCTCCCACAATCCCTTTCTCCCCATCCCACAAATCCCTTCTTGTCCCCATCCCCTCCCACTCCTGCGTCACAACCTGACCCCGCCCTCAACCCCGCCCCCACAGCGTCGTGTTTCACCCCTCCCTCTGTTCCCGCCCATGGCTCAAGTACCGCCCCTGCCTCCCACAGCCCCGCCCCTGCCCCTCCCCTCCTCCGGCCGTGTCCCCGCCTCCACTCCCCGCCCCTGCCCCTCCACTCCCCGCCCCTGCTTCCCACTGTCCCGCCCCTGCTTCCCATTGTCCCGCCCCAGGTTCCCGCAATCCCGTGACTGCCCCTCTGAATCCGGGAACCCATGCCTACCGGGAAGTAACTCCAAATGTTTCTACTACACTCTCTTGTACTAGCAATGGAGCGAACCCCGACTGGAAACCCCTTCCTTGTTCTGATATTAAGGATTTGTGCAAGGCAATTAAGGAGTTTGGAATGCATAGTAATTATTTTAAGAGCCTTTTAAGTGCTACTTTTGCAACTCACTTACTTGTACGTCATGATTTACTTACATTAATGCAAACTCTTCTCACACCTGGTGATTTTATGATGTGGAAAAAGCAATGGAAAATAATTTTATCTGATTTATTAAAAATTTTGTGGCAAACTCCAGATAATTACCTGGATTTTGAAAACAATTACATCACATTAGACCTTTTATCTCGTGACAATAATATGGCAAATCCTCAAAAACAAGCAATGCTTATCCCTCGTCCAGTTCTTACTGAAATCACACGTGCTGCTGAAAAGGCCTTAACATTATTACCATCTCAAACTCCTAATTCTCATTATACCACCATCAAGCAATTGCCAAATGAAAATATTACTCACTTTTATAACCGTTTGTGCGAAGCTGTCTCTTCCCAGGTCCCTAATCCTGACCTCCAGCAAGCGCTCCTACTCGAACTTCTCCAAGTTAATACAAACGATGCTTGCAAACAAGTCATTCTCACTCTCCCTCTGCATCCTCCTCCTACTGTTGAATCCATCCTCGAAGTCTGTACAAAGAAGGTGCAGCTGAACACAGCTGCTCCCTTTTTGAAAAAAGTGGGGATGGTTGGGGAAGTTGTAGAGAATGTTACAGGTACAGGAGAAACTCAATCGCGCGGTAACTTTGTATGCTATCGTTGTCAGAAAAAGGGACATGTAGCTCCAAAGACTGTTTCCCCAGGTCAACAGCAGGGAAACTAGCGACTCAACGCGTCCTAACAGCTCCGCGTTCAGACATAAATAGGGCTGCAGACAAAGCAACTTGGACTTCTGGACTCAGGTTTAAGGTAACCTGTGATAAAGCACACCATTTCAACAACAACAAACAGACTGTAATACCCATCTCATTCCAGAATGTGGACCACATGCCAGAATTTACATACCTTTTTGTTATTGGGGACACTCGGGAAACACCTGCTGGGATAGAGGTTACACCCACACTCATGCAAATGGATCAGAACGGGTGTTCTAACCTAATTGTACAATGTATATATCCACCGTACTTTATGCCAAAGGGTCAAGTCATTGCACAGGCCTTTCCACTGCCCAAATACCTGCCCACAGATGGTCATATCCCAGCCATCTGTTGGACTGAGGTTTTGGGAAACGGCAAACCTGTAATAGAATGTAAGCTCCGTTACAAATCACATAAAATCAGTATAATGGGAATGATAGACACAGGTGCTGATGTGTCTGTCATTCCATTTGATAAGTGGCCTATGCAATGGGAATTGCAATCTCAGGGCATCATACAAGGGATTGGAGGTACCCAAATTGCAAAGCAGTCCAAACACACCATCCAAATTGAAGGTCCTGAAGGACAAATAGCGACACTTCGTCCGTATGTCCTAGACACCAAATTCACCCTGTGGGGAAGGGATGCCATGTCTCAGTGGGGAACAAAAATTGATATCACCCCTAGACATCAAAATTTTCCCTTGCAGGCCACTGAAGCAGAGTGCCACCCACAGAAATTAACTTGGAAAACAGATGAACCTGTGTGGGTTAACCAGTGGTCGCTAAAAAAAGAAAACTTAGAGGCACTCAAAACATTAGTAGCTGAACAATTGGCTAAAGGAAATATAGTTCCAACTAACAGCCCATGGAACACACCCGTGTTTGTAGTACAAAAACCGGGAAAGAACAAATATAGGCTACTCCAAGATCTTAGAGATGTTAATAAGGTTATTGAAGACATGGGACCCCTTCAGCCAGGTATGCCATCACCTTCAATGCTCCCACAACATTGGCATTTAGCTGTTCTTGACATTAAAGATTGCTTCTTTCATATTCCACTCCACCCTGCAGATGCCCCCCGATTTGCATTTTCTGTACCATCTCTTAATCGTGAAACTCCCATGGAATGTTAACATTGGCTTGTGCTTCCCCAAGGTATGAAAAATTCCCCAACTCTCTGCCAAGAGTATATTGCTATATATATATATATATATATATATATATATATATATATATATGTATATCTCACATTGCTAAAATTCTATCTCCCATCCATGCCAAAGCAGAGAAAGCCATCATCCTGCATTACATGGATGATGTGCTGGTGTGTGCTCCCAATAATCAGTATCTCAAGCAGACACTTAACATGGTGATTGAGGCCCTAGAGGCCCAGGGCTTTGAATTACAACCTGAAAAAATGCAGAGAACAAGCCCTTGGAAATACCTCGGACTCAAAATCACAGAAACCTCTATCACCCCAACACCTGTCACCATTAATAATAACCCAAAAACACTAGAGGAAGTGCAACAGATCTGTGGGACACTGAAGTATTTAAGGTCCTGGTTAGGACTCACCACAGAGGATGTAGCTCCTAGTGCAAACCTAGTAAAAGGGGAGGGCGGTCCAGCATCCCCTAGATCCCTGACAGAAGAGGCAAGGCAGTCTCTCAAAAAGATACAAGAGCTCATTTCCACCAGACAAGCACACAGGTATCAGCCCTCCCTACCCTTTAAGCTTGTCATGCCAGGGAAGGTACCACGCTTTCATGGCCTCATATTTCAGTGGGACAAAGAGCAGAAGGAACTCCTCATCATAATTGAATGGGTATTCCTTCCACTCCAACCTCCTAAAACCATCACACAGCCACAAGAACTAATGGCAAAAATTATCATGAAGGGTAGAGCAAGGCTCCGCACCCTGGCAGGATGTGACTTTGCATGCATCTACTTACCTGTAACAACTGACACATTAGATCACCTACTCCAAAATAATATAAATTTACAATTTGCATTAGATAGTTACTCAGGCCAAATCTCAAATCATTACCCAAAACATGACATGTTTAATCTGCCATTCTCTTTCATCCCTCGAGAGATTCAAAGTAGAAAACCCCTCAATGCAATTACCGTTTTTACCGATGACTCAGGAAAAAGTAAAAAGTCCGTGATCACATGGAAAAATCCAAAGACGCAAAAGTGGGAATCTGACATTGAGGTAATCCAGGGATCACCACAAGTAGCTGAATTAGCAGCTGTTGTTAGAGCATTTGAGAGGTTCAAAGAACCCTTTAATTTGGTCACAGACTCAGCATATGTAGCTGGAGTAACTGTTAGAGCTGAGCATTCTCTCCTAAAAGAAATTTCAAACAAGAAAATTTATGATTTGCTCTCAAAATTAATTTATCTGGTTTCCCACAGAGAGCATCCCTATTTTGTCATGCATGTGAGATCACATACAAACCTGCCAGGATTTATTGTGGAAGGTAATCGTAGAGCTGATGCTCTGGCTATGCCAGCAGACATAGTTCTATCAGCCGACTTACCAAAGCTCCCCCAAGTTTTTGAACAAGCAAAATTGAGCCATGACATGTACCATCAAAATATTCCTGCTCTTATCCGCATGTTCCATCTGTCGCGGACACAGGCAAAAGCAATAGTGGCAACATGTCCCAACTGCCAGAAGCTACAGCTTCCATCACTGGGCATGGGGGTCAATCCCAGAGGCATTAATAGCGGTGAAGTGTGGCAAATGGACGTCACACATTTCCCTGAATTTGGGAGATTAAAATACGTTCATGTTTCTATTGATACCTTCTCTGGTGCTATGTATGCCTCTGCACATGCAGGTGAAAAGGCTAAGGATGTTGAAAAACATTTTGTCCAAGCTTTTGCTGTGCTCGGTATACCTGAGGAGATAAAAACTGATAATGGACCTGCCTACACCTCCCAGGAGTTTAAAAACTTTCGTCAGCAGTGGGGATTTCGACATGTTACAGGTATTCCTCACTCCCCAACTGGACAAGGCATTGTTGAATGTGCCCATCAAACCCTCAAGCGAATGCTGCTACAACAATCAGGGACCACCAAACTCAACTCACCTGTCCTCAGACTCAGCAAAGCACTGTTTACCATAAACTTCCTGAATGGCACCTTTGAGGATCCAAACCCTCCCATCTATCGTCATTTCCAGAACACCAGGAGACAGAAACTGAAGGAAAATCCAGAAGTCCTGATCCGGGACCCAGAGACTCAAAGAATCCAAGGACCGTACAAACTTGTAACTTGGGGATGTGGGTATGCCAGCGTTATCTACCCCTCAAGGACTGAGATGGATCCCAGGGAAGTGGGTAAAACCTTATGTCACTTCCTCAAAAGTTAAGGAGGTTAAAACTGCCTCCTGGGAGAGACGCCGTAAAAAGAATCCTGATTTTGCACCTTCATGTAAACCCCCTACTGCGAATCTTTATGTTAATCCCTTAAGTTAAGTTGCACTGTTTTGCACTCAGGTTTTTGCACTGTATTTTGTAAATCTTCATCCTGATACTCCATACCATAGATGTCCTAACTAAACCCCTGAGTTTTGACTGGGGAACTAGTTTAAAGGCATCCTAGGTACTGTTGAGTTGTAGGGATGATAGATTACAATTATGTTTTGCACTGTTGTTTTGTTACTGTTCTATGCACTTTTAAGTTACTAAGAGTTACAACCCAGCTTTAAAGAAAAAAAATAGGGAATGGTTGCTGCCTGTTCCGAGCTTCCCCTCCCCCCTCCCAAAGACATGTGCTCCGAGCTCCTTTGTTCCAAGCGCGGGCAAAGCCAAATGTAACTCAGACTCTTCAGCAGTGTCTGATTGGCCGCTCACCCCGGGTCCGCCCCCAGTCCTCCCCTTTCCCCTTCTCCTAATAAAGATGGTCGAGGAGAGGCAAACGCTCTCACTCAGCTCAGCGACTTTCCTGCGAACATCTCTGGTTGTCTGTCTCATTTGAAAGCTTCTAACTGCAGGGAATTGAGCGGGCAGGGAGCTAAATTTCTCCCTCTTTGCTTCTGCTGATGGTATTTGCTCTGCAGCTGATTCAGGTACCGATTTTAGAGCTACTAAAGTGCTAGATCGCCCTTGCTACCTCTCAAGGCTGCTCGAGGCTTTCTAAGGCATTGAAATATAAGCACTAGCCGGTATAAAGCTGAAAAGATACCTTCCACATCCTCCTCATTCTCTTTGTCCTCTTCGTCCTTGTCGTCCTCCTCATCCTCCTCCTCGTCCTCCTCCTCGTCCTCCTCATCCTCCTCGTCCTCGTCCTCGTCCTCATCGTCCTCCTCCTCCACCTCGTCCGCCTCCTCATCCTCCTCCTCCTCGTTCTCCTCCACCTCGTCCTTCTTCTCCTCCTCCTCCTCCTCCTCCCTCTCATCCTCCTTGTCCTCCTCATCCTCATCCTCGTCCTCCTTCTTGTTCTCGTCCTCGTCCTCCTCCTTCTCCTCCTCCTCCTCTTCCTCCTCCTCTTCCACCTCCTCTTCCTCCTCCACCTCCATCTCCACCTCCTCCTCGTCCTCCTTGTCCTCCTCGTCCTCCTCCTCATCCTCCTCCTCCTCGTCCTCTTCATCTTTGTTGTCCTCCTCATGGTCATTGTCATGCTCCTCCTCCTCATCCTCCTCCTCCTCCTCTTCCTCCTTGTCCTCCTCCTCCTCGTCCTCATCCTCCTCCTTCTTTTCATCCTCTTCCTCCTCCTCCTCCTCCTCCTCCTCCTCCTCCTCCTCCTTCTCCTTTTCTTCCTCCCACTCTTCCTCATCCTCCTCCTCGTCTAAAGAGAAAAATCACCCCAGGTACCTGATTGGGAGCTGTCTTGGGATCCCAGCTGGGATATAAGGCATCTAAACCAGAGATGGAAAGACTCTGGGAGATTCCAGGAGGAGTCTCCAGTGGACCTCGGACCAGAGAGCTGTTTGCAATCACAGGGGTAGAAAAGGCAGGATGGGCATTCTGTGGGCGAGCCTCTGGCACCCAGCCACTCTCCCAGCGCTGCCCCTTTTGCTTTGCCATTTTTATTGAGTTGTCAGTAAATTTTAAGAATTCATTTCCATATCGGATCTGGGTCATTTAGAACAGTTCCAGGGGCCCCGCAGTGTCACAGTGCTCCCTGCGCACCCTGAGGCCCCACATCAGCCAGCCCAGGCCATTGCCACGCTTCCAGTCACTCCCAGCATGATCCCAGTGACTCCCAGTCTCTCTCAGCATATCCTG
Organism: Coloeus monedula; assembly: GCF_965178545.1. NCBI lineage: Eukaryota > Metazoa > Chordata > Aves > Passeriformes > Corvidae > Coloeus > Coloeus monedula. The sequence continues at coordinate 884,073 of NC_138807.1, read as the reverse complement.
CTTTCCCCCAGCATGCTCCTGGTCACTGCCCCTTGTTCCCAGTTGCTTCCAGCATGATTCCAGAGTGCCCACAGCCACTCCCAGTCACCCTCAGTGATGTCCCAGTTGTTCCCGGTATATCCCAGTTGCCCCCAACGTGGTCCAAATTGCCCCCAGCATTCTCCTTGTCACTCCCAGTATGATCCAAATCACCCTCAGTGCAATCCCAGTTACCTCCAGCATGGTTCCAGTTGCTCCCAGTTGCCCCTAGTATAGTCCCAGTCACTGCAAGCATGACCTCAGTGGCCCCCAGCACAGACACAGTCACTCCCAGTTGCTCCCAGTTTCCCCCAGCATGCTCATTCCCAGTCACCCCAGTTGCCCCAGCATGGTTCCAGTTGCCCCCAGTATGATCTCGTTCATTCCCAGTATATCCCAGTTGCCTCCAGCACACACCCATCATTCCCAGTTGCTCCCAGTAGCTCCCAGTAGCCCTCAGTGTGGTCCCAGTGGCTCCCAGTATTTCCATGTCAGTGCTCCCAGCGCTGCTCCCAGCCCTGATCCGTGGGGATGGGAATGTCCTGCTCCCTTCCCGGGGCAGGCTCACACCTGAGCCAGGTGTGCAGGGCAGGACCTTGCCCTGAGCCCAAGCCCTGTCCCCCCTGCAGGATCTGCTTCCCATCGGCCTCTTCCTCCTGCGGCCCCAGGCCCAGCTCGGTGCTGAACGAAGGGCGCTGGGCTGGGGTCATCCACTGGCGGGGGCTGCGCACCCCCTCTGCCCCCTCCCCAGATTCCCTCCTGGGGGCAGCAGGGGCTGGCTCAGGAGCCCTGGGGCTCCTGGGGCTCTGTGCTTTCCTTCCTAAGGAAAAGAACCGTCCTTCTCCTCCAGGCACCCATGGCCAAAACTGAGATTCTACCTCCCAAATTCTGTCTATCCAAGGATTGCTCCCAGACCAAAGCTGCCATGCGAGACAGGTCTGGCTGCTCTCGCCCATGGTGGCCACCTCTCATTTTCTTCCAAAACACCTGGACTTTGTGCTTTTCTTTCATGTGGAAAAACCCCATCCTTCTCAGCTGTTGCTATGACCCAGCCCACTGCTGGGCTGGGCAGCGAGATGCCGATCAGCCCCGGACCCTGCCGTGGATCGAATTTCCCCGGGACACAGACTCGCAGGGTGGGTCGATGGGTGGCTCAGAAGCTTAAGCCGCATCCCCCTGGGGCTGCGCCTGGCTCCAAACTGCCTTTCCCTGTTCGGGAGAATTCCCTCTTACTCGGTTGTTCACCGGTTCTTTGTTGTATCTCCCAGTAGTTCTTGTTGAATTGTATCCTCCCCTGGCTTGTAACTCATTGGTTGTTTTCCCCTTTCCCTGCGGTTTTCAAACCCCCTCTAAAACTGAGGGAAAAGCCTCTCAGTGGGATCCCAGATTAAGATCATTGCCATGTTCTGTTGCTAAACTTCTGACAATAAACCTGTTGGAAGCCAGACCAGAACCCTCTCTCTCTTCCTTTATCTCCGAACTAACGTGAGCCAATATCATCAGCTCCTGCCGTGTCTCCTCTGCAAAGAAGCCAGTGAGCTCAGCCAGCAGCACTTTTCCTGATGCCGAAGTCACTTCTGCAACACACAGAAGTAACGCAGCTGGAGTCTCTCTGACCGAGGGCACGCCAGAGCTCGTGCAGAGAGCACAGAACTGCGTTACTCGACAAGGTGCCCATGGCCAAAACTGGGGTTCCACCTCCCAAATTCCCAATATCCAAGGGCTGCTCCCAGACAGACCTGGCAGGACAGACAGATGTGGCTGGCCTTGGCCTCTGGTGGCTGTGTCTCATGTGCCCCTGAAACCCTGGGGCTCGGTGCTGCCCTTCCTCTGGAGACCACTGTGACCCTGCGTGGCCTCGTGGAACCCAGGGGCCGTTGTGACCCTGCAGGGCTGGTGGCACCAAGGGGACCATTGTGACCCTGTGGCATTCCATGGAACCAAGGGGCCACTGTGGCACTGCTGGCCCCAAAGAACCGAGGGGCCTTTGTGACCCTGCAGGGCCCACGGAACCAAGGGAACATGGAACAGCTCTGGCTGCCTTGGGCTCCTGGGGCCGCCTGGCAGTTCCGGCTGACCTTGGCATGGCCAGAGCTGCTTCTCACCTGCCCTGGAGCACTGGGGCTCCGTGCTTTCCTTCCTGTCTGTGTTGGTTTGGCATGGCCTGGGTTTTGGTAGCGGGGGGGCCACAGAGGTGGCTTCTGTGAGAAGCTGCTGGAAGCTTCCACCATGTCTGGCAGAGCCGATCCCCAAAGGCTCTGAAGATGGACATGGCACTGGCCAAGGCTGGGCCACTGAGAGAGGCTGGTAATGCCTGTGTGATAGCAGATTTCAGAGGAAATGAAAACAAAGTGGGACACAGTGTTTTTGTAGTCAGAGAAGAGGAGGAGGGGAGAACGTGTGAGGGAAACAACAGGGAGACACCAAGGGCAGTGGAGAAGGAGGGGGAGGAGGTGCTCCAGGAGCCAGAGCCGAGATTCCTCTGCAGGCCGTGGTGAAACCATGGGGGAGCAGCTGTGCCCCTGCAGCCCTGGGGATCCATGGGGGATGCAGAGATCCACCCGCAGCCCTGGGGATCCACGGGGGATGCAGAGATCTACCCGCAGTCCCTGGGGATCCATGGGGGATGCAGAGATCTACCCGCAGCCCCTGGGGATCCCCGGGGGATGCAGAGATCCACCCGCAGCCCCTGGGGATCCCCGGGGGATGCAGAGATCCACCCGCAGCCCCTGGGGATCCCCGGGGGATGCAGAGATCCACCCGCAGCCCCTGGGGGAGGTGCCCACGCCAGAGCGGGCGGATGCCTGCAGGAGGCTGGGATCCAGGGGCAGACCTGGTGCAGAGGGGCCCTGCTCCCAGGCTGGAGCAGCCTGGCCTTGAAGAACTGACCCCATGGAAGAGTGACCCACACCGCAGCACTTCTGGGAGGACTGCTGCTCGTCAGATTGGACCCACGTCAGAGATGCTCACGGAGAACTGTCTCCCGTGGGAAGGGACCCCACGGTCTCACAGGGGAACAGCTCCTCTCCCTGAGCAGCGGAGAAGCCACAGGAGATGAACTGACCACAATCCCCATTTCCTGTCTCCTGTGCCATCGGTGGGAAGGATGGAGGGGAGGGGGAAGGTGTTCTGAAAGCTCTTCTTTCACTTCTCATTATCCTGCTCTGATTTTGTTTTTAATAAATTCACTTTATATCTGTAAGTTGAGCCTGTTTTGCCCAGGACGGTGTTGGATGAGGGATCTCTCCTGGTCCTTATCTCAACCCAGGAACCCTTTGTTATATTTTCTCTCTCCTGTCCAGCTGTGGACAGGAGTGAGAGAGCAGCTTTGGTGGGTGCCTGGAGTCCAGGCAGCATCAATGCACTACAGACCTAAACAAACTCCCTGGGCAATGATTCCCCTGGGATCTAAAGCCCCCACCCCTCACACGACAGCCCCGTCCCACAGAAATGTCAGCCACTGAGCCTCTCGCTCTCCATGGCTTCACTGCTTTGGTGCCCAGTGGTTGCCACGGGGCCACCATCGCCCCTCTGAGCTGGGTTTGGGTGGGGTTTTGGTGGGTCTGCAGTCCCTGTTGTAATGTGGTTGTTCCAGTGCACAGACCACGATCTCTGGGCTGGCCACTCTGGGGATTTATTTTAGGTCACGTTTAAGCTGCAGCTTTGACCATTCTGTTATTCATGTTCAGGTTGGCAGCTCCAGGACTCGCTGTGATCCACCTGTGACTCACATGCCAGGACCATAAAATTCTGAAAAACTTCACTGATCAGCCCAGCAATTCCAGCCACTGCTGTCTACTTTTAAATAACACAAATCTGTCAACCCCTCCTGTGCTCACAAGACAGCCACAGAGCAGGACAGCAGCACAGCAGCCAGAGCTGAGGACTCCCACAAGGACAGAAGGACAGCGTGGAAGGATAAACAGAGCGGCTCTGAAAGCACCGAGGGCTGCTGCTCCCTGGCCCTGCTGCTGTGCTGGGACTCAGCTTCTCTCCCCCTCTGCACACAGGCACTGCCCTGCCAGATTCAGATGAGGTTTCAAAGGAAGCTTTTTTGACCAACAAGTTGCTGCAGGATCCTTTATTTTGCTAAAGTGCACAGAGGAGGTGACTCCTCATTTCCGTTGTCTCTGGGTAAAATTCGAGGTGTAAGCAGTGAATTCTAAATAGGATGAATGATCCCAGTAATGGGATGGTGATGGGATAAATAAAGTTTCATTGTGCACAACATTATCACAAAATGAAAAAGGAAACCCTGCACACACACAGCCACTATGAAAAACTTGAGCAGACAGGCTGGGCCTGCACTGAGTTACACTGCAGCTGTGGAGAACAAAACCGGCATTTCATTGCTGCTGAAAAAATCCAGTCATCATTTTCCTCAGGGCATCCCTGAGCTCCTGGTTCCTCAGGCTGTAGATGAGGGGGTTCAGGGCTGGAGGCACCACCAAGTACAGAACTGACAGGGCCACATCCAGGGATGGGGACGAGATGGAGGGGGGCTTCAGGTGGGCAAACATGGCAGTGCTGAGGAACAGAGAGAGCACGGCCAGGTGAGGGAGGCACGTGGAAAAGGCTTTGTGCCGGCCCTGCTCAGAGGGGATCCTCAGCACAGCCCTGAAGATCTGCACATAGGAGAAAACCATGAACACAAAACAGCCAAATACCAAACAGACACTGACAGCGATGAGCCCAAGTTCCCTGAGGTGGGATTTGGAGCAGGAGAGCATGAGGATGTGTGGGATTTCACAGAAGAACTGTCACAGGGCATTGCCCTGGCACAGGGGCAGGGAAAATGTATTGGCCGTGTGCAGCAGAGCGTAGAGAAAGGCACTGGCCCAGGCAGCTGCTGCCATGTGGGCACAAGCTCTGCTGCCCAGGAGGGTCCCATAGTGCAGGGCTTTGCAGATGGACACGTAGCGCTCGTAGCACATGATGGTGAGGAGGGAAACCTCTACTCCCATGAAGAAGACAAACAGAAACACCTGAGTAGCACATGCTGAGTAGGAGATGTGCCTGGTGCCCCAGAGGGAATTGTGCGTGGCTTTGGGGACAGTGGTGCAGATGGAGCCCAGGTCGGTGAGGGCGAGGGTGAGCAGGAAGAAGAACATGGGGCTGTGCAGGTGCTGGCCGCAGGCTCCGGCGCTGATGATGAGGCCGCTGCCCAGGAGGGCAGCCAGGGAGATGCCCAGGAAGAGGCAGAAGTGCAGGAGCTGCAGCTGCCGCGTGTCTGCCAATGGCAGCAGGAGGAAGTGGCTGATGGAGCTGCTGTTGGACATTGGCTGTGTGTGGACATGGGGACCTGTTCATGGAGAAAAGTCAGTGACAGCTTAAGGGAAATGTCTCTCAGCAAAATCAAAGACATGTCCCACAAATCCTTCTCCTGTCACACACTGACACCTTATGGGGATTCAGAGCGTGGCCACGGAGAAGGGCTTTGGCTGGCATGGGGCCTTGCGAGAGACGGGGCGGGCCGGGCCGCGTCTGGCAGGAGGCGAGACAAAGAGCAAGAGGCGAGACCAAGAGTAGGATAGTTAATGGGAGATTGGGCGAGGAGATGGTAATCTGTAGCCCTTGGAGATGTAAAACATGTAACCTTAGGAGCTGAAGTTTGTAGCTGCTGAACTGCTGGTTTGAACAGTATATAAAGATGGGACTTGTGCGATAGAATTTGGCTTTGCATGCAGCCGGCCAAGTCCGTGTTCAATCACCGACAACACCCTTCTGTTTTTCTAGCAGATCTTCCTTCAGCTCCAGCCGCAGCCCTGGTTGGTGCTGGCTGAGTGTGACATGACTTTCAGGGCAATTGCTCCGGGGGTTTTTCTAATTCAGCCTTGCTCTGCAGAAGTGGGAGGGGGACAGGAACCTGTCCTGGTGTCCCACATTGAAACCCCAGCTAACACAAGGGCACTCCCAGGGCCCAAGAACAGGAATGGCAAAAGCTGTTAAAGTGTTCTAGAGGTTTTTATAGCTCCTCTTCATGTCCCCTGCTGACTGTTTTTGGATGTCAGAAACACTCAGCATTTCTGCTGCCCTCGGGGAGAATAGAGCGAGTTCTGTGAGGCAAGGTGGTGAGTGGAGAGTGAGGGGAGGTGGTCTGTCACTCTGTCCTGTTCCAAGATCCTCTGGGCTTTCACCCTTCTCAGATAGAGGATAATCACCCTCCCATATTTCCCTTAAAAACCATCCCAACGCTGCTGAGAGCAGATCGATCCACCACAGCCCATCAAATGTCCATCCCCTTCTCGAGCTCTCAGCCCCACACTGGTAGCCAAATACACACATGGCTCATTTCACCAACCCAACAGCCCTTTCTCCATCATAAAACTTTTGTGTCTCACTGTGGGGCTTTCAGGTAACACAAAGATGCTACACGACCTGTTTGCGTCCTGGAGGCAAGCTCAGAGCTTAGGGGGAATCCTCAAGAAGAAAGCCAAGTGTCCTAATGATGGCATTGGATGTAGGGAGATTGAGCTCCTTCCCTGGCTGCATTGCCCACAGCCGGGCACTGGGGACAGCGTCACCCTGAGCCAGCTGAGCCAGCTGTGCCCCCTCCCAGAGCCCCCCAGTGCCAGGCAGCTGCTCCCAGTCCTGTGCTCTGCAGAGGGAACTGGGCCCGGGACTGCAGAGCTGCCCCACAGCTCTGCTGCAGCTCTGCCTGCCCAGGAGGGGCTTCACGCCTTGGACCCCCGGCCCTGAGGGCAGAGGCTTGGCTGAGGGAGAGAGGAGGGGAGGGGGCTTGTTCAGAGGGAGGGGCTGCACTCGAGGGCATCCTGTGGAGGTCTCTAAGCTCTCCCTGCCACAACATTTCTGCCTTTTGTTTTCTCTCATTGCCTGATCTCCTCTCTGCTTGCTGAAGATCTTCCTCCTGGAGCTGTTTCCCTGTGCCTGACCTCTTCCTGCCAGCACTCACAGACCCCATATCTCTGTGCACTCTCCTTGGCCCTACAGAAACCTGCCTATGTGCAGGGCACTGGCTGGGGACAGGTTCTGTTTGCAGCTGGGAGAAAGGACAGCTCAGACTAAGCCTGGCGGGTCCAGCAAAGGTGATGCCGGTGTGGTGCATGGGCAGAGGAGTGGCTTGAAAGCACTTTAGGAAACTCCTGCAGAGCACTCAAGTTACAGTTCTGATGCCTTAGGGACTCTTAAAAATGAAGAATTCCTTTATCATTTCCCCCATTCCCCAAGAGTAGGAGACTGAAAACAGTCTCAGGAAATTTCATCCTTATAGAAAGGATTGTGTTGGAAATATTCCTGGACTGAGCTGAAGCCCTGAGCATGTCCTCATGTTCTACACCAGAGATACTCAGAGAATGTACTTCCTGAATCCACAGTCAGTGGCATGTTCCAGCTTGAGGAGATCACTCCAGGAACTGCAGCTGCACTGTCCCGCAGCCAGAGGCTTCCTGTGTCAAGGGCTGGGAATGATTCTCCCCCGGTCACTTCTCAGCATCTTCCCAGCCCTAACTGATGGAACCCCTCTGTGCCTCTGTGCTGTGCCTGCGCTGGCTGCAGGCAGTGCCCCAGCCGCCGGAAAGGCAGATCCTGTCCCTCCCTCATTGCTCGGGACTCTTCCCGGGGCACTGGGATGTGGGCATGTGCAATGCCAAGGGCAGGACCATGGGGTGGCCCCTGCCATGCTGCTGAGCAGGAGAAAAGAGGCAATGAGGCCCCAGGGCTGCAAGGGTCACTTGTCTCCCAGCTGGCCTCAGGGCCAGGGACAGCAGCCCTGGCCAAAGTGCTGCAGAAGTTGCCTCTGTCAGGGCCTTTCAGCTTCTGCACATCCCTCTGCCCTCTCCGGCCCAGGCTGTCCTACAGTGTCCCTGCCCTGCGCCTCTGTCCCTGCAGGCTGTCCTCATCCCCCCGGCTGCCCCACCTCGCTGGCCCCTTCCTTTGCTGATGGCTCTGCGTCCTGCCTGCCTCTGCCTTGGCACACAAAGCCTTGGACTGCTCCAGACTCCTTCTGGGGGACACACTGCACCACTGCACTGCCCTGGGAGAGAAATTCCTTTCTCCTCGTGTCCAGTCTGGACCTCCCCAGCTGCCCTTTGCATTAATTCTTTCTTTTGCCGGCTGTTCTCTACTATGTCAAAAGGATCCACCATCTCTGAAACCACCCTTCAAGCCCTCCCAGGACTCTCTTCCACTGTCCTCAGTCTCCACTCCACTGAGCACAGAGCTCCTTTGTCCCTGTGTAGTGATCATGTGCTTGAGGCCACGGGCACCTGGACAAGAAGGTCGGTTCTTTCCTGCAGGAAGGAAACCACAGAAGCCCAGTGTTTTGAAGGCAGATGAGAGGCAGCCACCAGAGGCCAAGGCAAGCCAGACCTGTCTGTCCTTGCAGCTTCTGTCTGAAAGCAACCCTTGGACATATGGGGAGTTTTGGAGGTGGAATTCCATTTCAGCTGTGGGTGCCTGGACCGGAATGACAGTTCTTCTCCCCAGGAAGGAAAGGGCAGAGCCCCAGTGTTTCAAAGGCTGATTAGTGGTGGCTCAAGGAGGCCAAGGCCAGCCAGACCTGTTTGTCTTGGCAGCTTTTGTCTTGGAGCAATCCTTGGATAGACGGAATTTGGGAGGCCAAATCCCAGTTTTGTCCATGGACGTCTGGCCAAGAAGGACAGTTCTTTTCCATTGGCAGAAAAGTGAGGAGCCCCAGTGTTTCAAAGGCAGATGAGAGCTGGCCCTCAGGAAGCCAAGGGAAGCTGGACATACCTGGCAGCTTTTGTCTGGGAGCTATTCCTCGGATATGTGGAATTTCAGAGGTGGATTCCCAATTTTGGCCATGGATGGCTGGACTTGAAAGATGGTTTTTTCCATGGGAAGAAAAGCACAGCCCCCCCGTGTTTTGAAGGCAGATGCGAGGTGGCCCCTAAGAGGCCAAGGCCAGCCTGAGCTGTCTGTCCTGGCAGGTTTCACATGGGAACAATCCTCGGATAGAATCCAATTTGGAGGTAGAATCCTAATTTCAGCCATGGGTCCCTGGAGGAGAAGGACAGTTCTTTCCCACAGAAAGGAAAGCACGGAACTCCAGCGTTTCAGGGGCAGATGAGAAGCAACCCTCAACATGCCAAGGTCAGCTGGACCAGCCAGGTGGCCCCCAGGAGGCCAAGCCAACCAGTCCTCTTCCATGTTCTTTGGATCCTTGGGGCCCTGCAGCATCACAATTTTGTTCCCCTGAGGCCCAGCAATATCACAGGTGGTCTCCTTGGCTCTACAGCGGCACAAAGGCCCCTTGCTTCCATGAGGCCTTGCTGTGTCAAAATGGTTTCCTTGGTTCCATGGGACTGCAAAATAACACAATGGCCCACTGGTTCCATGAGGTCACAGAGTGTCACAATGGTCTCCATGATCCCATAAGGTCCTGCAGGGTCACAATGGCTCCTTGGTTCTATTGGGCTCCCCAGGATCACAATGGCCCCTTGCTTCCACAAGGCCTGGCTGTGTCACACTGGCCCTTTGCTTCCATGACACCTTGCAGTGTCACAATGGTTTCCTTGGTTCTATGAGGCCCTGTGGTGTCACAATGGCCCCTTGATTCCATTGGGCCTCTTACTGTTACATAGTTCTTAGTTCCGTGATGCCCTGTAGTGTCACAGTGGTCTCCTTGGCTCCATGGTGCCACGCAGTGTCACAACGGCCCCTTGGTTCTATGAGGCCCGGCTGTGCCACAGTGGCCCCTGGCTTCCATGAGGCCCTGTGATGTCACAATGGTCTCATTGGTTCCACAATGGCCCTTTGGTGTCACAAGGCCTTGAAGTGTCATAATAGTCTCAGTGGGTTCCCCAGCTGCTTCACAATGGCCTCCTTGGTTCCATGATGCCCCGTGGCGTAACAATGGTATCCTTGCTTCCACACAGTCAGAATGGCCCCGTGGCCTCATGGAGCCCCACAGTGTCCCTATGATCCCCTTGATTCCACCAGGCCCTGCCGTGCTACAATGACCCCTTGGTTATACAAGGCCCTGCAGTGTCACAATGGCCCCTTGGTTCTGAAGCGTGCAAGAGCCTAATACTAAGAGAAAGGCTCCAAAAAACGCTTCGCCATTATCACTGCTCAACACCGGAAAGGCTTCAAAAGTGCTTCGTCATTATGGCTGCTTGTCAGAATCACTTTTGAATGCCTGGAAACTACGCGCCGTACGGGCCGTGCATAGCCTGCCTTGAGGCCCATAAAAAGGAAGGCAAATCTGGTGCAAAATGTGGAGGCGAAAGCGAAAGGTAGAATCCCTGCCCTTTGCCTTTTCCCCCACCACCACCATCGCCTGCCGTGAGACACCCTGAGGCCTCCGGGAGCCGACGCCGCCTGCCTGGGGAGAACCCCCCAATCCTTCACCCCTGCACTGAAATCCCGAGGGAGTTGTGCAACCCCTAGCCCTGCTCCTTCGTCCCAGGCGGACCCAGGTTCAGCTGCAAGCATCGAGCCTGCATCTCGGAGCATGGGCCGCCGCTTTCCAGCCAAACTGCTCCAGAGATGGGAAGAGGCAGATAAGACCCTTCAAACAGCAGAAAAAAAAAGGCAAAAACTTCTCCACTTCCCCCACCCTGTCTCAGCAGCAACAAAGGTAGCACAGTGTGGTGGTGACTTATCCTATGCTTTTTAGAGTAACCTTGGCTTTTTCTAACTTTTCTCTACTTTACTCTTTCTTTGCCTCTCTTACCATTAGATAAACAGATACCCATTTTTTTGGCACCAACATTTAATCTCGTTTGGTTTTAATCTGGTCTTTGGGAATATTTTGAACCTTCAAAGTTCTTTCCTTTTTATACTCAGAGATTTTGTTTTCTTTGCCCTTCTGGGTATAAATCAGATAGTAACAAAGTGTCATAATGCTCTCTGCGCTTCCATGAGGCGCCACAATGTCCCAATGGACTTTTGGTTCCATGAACTTTCGTACTGTCAGCAACAGTCTCCTTGGGTCCGCAGTGTCACAATGGACCCTTGGCTCCATGAGGTTCCGTAGCGTAACATGGACGCCTTGATTCCATGAGGTTGTGGAGTGTCACAATGATCTCCTTGGTTCTGCGGCCCTGCTGTGTGACAATGGGCCTGTGGTTCCATGAAGTTCTGTACTGTCAACCATGATCTCCTTGCTTGCACAGTGTCATAACTGACCCTTGGTTCCATCAGGTGCCTGGCCTCCAACAGCCTCTAAGAGACCCTTACGGCCCCTCAAGGCCCCTCACAGCCCCTCATGACCCCTCAATGCCCCTCACAGCTCCCCATGGCCCCTCATGGCAGCTCACAGTCCCTCACAGTCCCCCACAGTTCCTGGCCCCTCATGACCCTTCACAGCCCCTAACAATCTCTCATGGCCCCTCACAGCACCTCATGGCCCCTCAAGGCCCCTCACAGCCCCTCACGACTCCTCATGACCCTTCACAGCCCCTAACAAACCCTCATGGCGCCTCACAGCCATACACAGCCCCTCATGGCCTCTCACAGCCCAAGGCGTGGGACTCCTCCCGAAGGAGAAGAGATAGGGCTTTGCTTGTTCTCCTGTTATTTTGATCACTTCACAGTGATGAGTAAAGGAAGGCTGAAATGGAGCTTTTCCCCAGCACTTCCCTCGGGGATAATTGCGGGGCTGAAGCTCTGTGCTGGCGCTGGCCCAAGTGGGAACATCACACAGCCCCCCACAGCCTTTGCTGTCCCCCGTGTCCATTCCCTGTCCCTGAGACCTGCCCAGCTCTGCCAGCAGCAGGAGCCACAGTGCAGTGGGCCCTGTACTGGCACAGCCGGGGCTCCCGGCCAAGAGCAGCAGCAGCGCCAGCCCCTTCCCACCTGCTTGTGCCTCGGATTCCCAAGAGGTTTTTCCCGGTGAATTTCTGGAGAAGAGCAACAATCACCCACAAACAGACCTGATTCCTCAGAGCCCGGCTGTGCTGTGCTGATGCAACCTTCAGAGAAAGAAAGGATCGGATTCCAGCGCTGTTCCCAGCACTGTTTCACTCATCCTCAGGTGACAGCAGGAGGCTTTTCTTGTGTTTGCCTTGGGAATTACAGATCATGGCTGCTCTTCCCCTCCCTTCTGGTTGCCACTTGAATTTTATCTGAAAAACTGCAATTGCCTCTTTTGATCAGTGCTAGCCACAGTGCTTTTCTGATGGGGAATTCAGGTGTTTTGTTGCAGGCATCCTGATTAGCAGATCTTGAAATGTTCACAGGTCCATAAGCAAAAAGTCGAGGAGAATGAAAGCCATACAGGCCACATTCACAGCGCTCAAACACAGCCCTGTTGCTGGTGCTCTTGAAATAGAATCAGCTGACAGAGGCCAGCACAGAAATTGCCTCTGGAGTGTGGAATGAAACGAAAAAATCCACCGGGAGAAAGAGGAAGCAGAACTTCTGCACTCGCTTCATTGCTTCTTCCCAGCAGCAGGAGACGTGGATGTCCAGAGGTACGTCCTGCTGCTGCTGACCACAGTGAGAGCACAGCCTGCTGCCCAGTCCCAGCGGGAACCCGAGCCCAGCCCGGGGAGCTCCCGCAGCGTCGGCAGCTCAGCGGACGCGGTGCCAGGGCCGCAGCCCCGGGGACACGCCCGCCCATTGTGGGGCAGCGGCGCAGGCGCGATGTCCTGCGGCCCAAACTTGCTGCTGCTGCCACGCAAGGCCCATCCTTCTCCCCCTCCTCCTCTCCCAGCACGGCGCAAATTGCACCTCGCGGGATGCTTCCCCGGAGGCTGCTCAGGCGCCCCGCTCCTCTTTCCACCTGAGCGGCACTGCGGAGGAATCTTTGGCGCACTTCCGTAAGCCCGGGCCTGTCGCTTTGTGCTGAATCGGGGATGCAAACGGCCTTGTTAAGAAAGTCAGAAGCCAAGGGAACGGATTAGGAATTATTAGAAAAAAACTACCCTTCTTCCAGGCAAGGTACACCAAGTCATTTCCCACATTTCTCCTTTGCAGATTCTTCCAGTCGTCTGCTCGGAGAGCTCCAGCTTCTTCTGGTGCTTCCCATGAACCGATTGTACTCTTGATTTGCGCACCAACGCACCAGATGTGCAAGCATCTACGCTGAACTCAGAAACCAACTGCCTCTGTCAGACCATTTTCACAGTCCAGGTCACTTGCAAGATGTCCACTGAGAGCTTGGAAGGATTAGCCCACAGCTCTCCACTTCTGGCTGCAGGCTCCGGAGATTCTTTCTCTCCATTCAGCCAGCCTAACAATTGCTGCTACACCCTCCTCCTGTTTCCTTAGCCTAGAACAGTAACGATGGAAACCTTACCCACAGCACAACTCGCTAGTCCACCAGAAGGAGAAAGGACAAGTGTTCAAGCTCTCAAAACCTTCGTCCTGCTTTGCTGCAAGAGTCGTGCTGCACGCACAGTGTGGCAAGCCAAGAGAAGCTGCACGTGATGGCACATCTTGTGACAGGAGCTCCAGCTAGGTCTCCAGGAAAGGGTCTTGAAAAGAGCAAACATCACTGTGGACAAGATTCTTGCAAAAGCAAAACAGCTTCCCAGAAGTGACATGCAAACGGAAAGAAACAGCCCAAGATGTTCCCGGATACTATTAATTGCTTCCCTTCTAGGCTCCCCTTTTCTGTCTTGCACTAGTTCTATCCCACAGTCATTCCAAACTGATCTTACCTCAAAGACCTAGGACTTAGCAAGTTTGAGACACTCTGCAATACCAAGAGCTACACACAGTTTGCCTTCTCCCTGTTTGGCTTTGAAAGCAATGCTGGAGACACCAGAATCCTGCCAATGGAAGATTGTAGAGCGCAGTGCATTGCTCGGCTCTGGCTTCTAGAGACAGGGCATGTGCTCTCATGGGACTGCACCCTCAGCAGTGACAATAGACAGCAGCAGCAACAAAGGTGATTCCCATGACACTGTCGCAGGGCTCAAGACTCCGTGTCTTGGCTTCACATGGCAAAGCTGACTGTTTGGACAGACTCAGCATCCAAACTAGTCAGCTTTTCTACCTGTGTCAATGAACAGCAGGAGAAGGAAACAAGCCAGCAGTTTCTTTGCAGAGAGGGCCTTTGCTCCAGGCTGAAAGTGCTGGATTGGCAGGGAGGAGGCAGACAGCTGAGAGCTGAGCTGCTCTATTGGACTGGCATCAGAACTCGGCAAAAAGAGTGTTTCCATTCTTTTATTTGAATCCTCCTATCGGCAGTCGCCGATTTTCACCTGGAACCGGACAAGAAAACAGCAACAGCCCTGGCGACGAGGGCACCGCGCCGGGCACGGCCCCGCCGCTCCCACTGCCCACGCCGAGCGGCCGGGGAGCAGCGCTGCGCCCCGCAGGGGCTGCACGTCTCCCTCCTCACCTCCTGCTCTGCCCTCCCACGGGGCTGGCTCTGCCTGGCGCTGGCAGGCTCCTCATTCGGCACTTTGCTCTGCTCCAGGCGAAAAGCGCGGACAGCGCTTTGCTTGCTCGTGAGCAAGAGACCGCGGCGCGGGGCGAGCGAGCAGCAAGGGGCAAGTTGCGAGATTGCCGCAAGGAAGAGTTACAATCTGGTGAAGAAGGAGCTAAACAAGACGGTGCGTTTGGCGCGGCTGCGGGAGGAAGAGATGCTCCGTGACTCCGCTTCGGCCCCGGAGCCGAGCGGCCCGTGCTGGCCCGGGGCGCGCGGGGCTCGGCCGCGGGGCGCGCGGGGGAAAAACGGACACCCGGGCAACAGACACACGGACACGCGGACAAACGCTCCCAGCGCTTCAGCGGCAGCGGCGGCAGCAGCAGCAGCGGCAGCAGCGGCAGCAGCAGAAGAGCAACAGGAAGCAGCGGTTCTCCAGACCCTCCGCGTTCCTTCTCCTGCTCCTCCTCTCCTTCTCCCAGTGTCCCGCATCCCCTGTCCCGCTCTCCCTTCAGTGCTCTACCCCCTCCGCCCCTTCCGCGGCCTCCCTCTCCCCATGCCAGGCCGGGCCATGCGCCAGGCCCGCCCCCGGCCCCGGGCGGGGCTTCTCCCTCCCCGCCCCCGGGCGTCCCGCCGCGGTCTCGCCTCCGCCCGGCTCTTGCCGTAGTGGCGGTGGCGCTGCTGGGCGGGCATCAGTGCCTGCCTCTTGGGCGGCATTGCCAGCCTCTGGCTCCGGCCGGCCCGACTCCGGCGCCGGCGCCGGCCCCGGCTCCTCCCGGGACCCGCCGAGGACACAGACGGCGCGGCCGCTCCCGCCGCGTCCGCTGCGTCTTCCCCGGTCCGAGCTCTTCCGCTCGGCAGCGCGGCCCCCGCCCCCGAGCCGCCGGTGTCCGCTTCGAAAGAGGCAACATGTGGGGATACCCGGCCCGGGGCGGTTGAGGAGCGGCCGGAGGCCGTTTCTGGCCCCGGGCCGAGCGCTGACAGCCGCGTCTCGCCGGCAGGGAAGGCGCAGCAGGGCCTGAAGGAGCGCTACCGGCTGGGTTCGCTGCTGGGGCGCGGCGGCTTCGGCAGCGTCTTCGCGGCGACGCGGCTCTCGGACGGCGCCCCGGTGAGTGGCGGGGCCGGCGGCGGGCGCAGGAGGAGCGGGGTGGAGGAGGGCGCAGGAGAAGGAGGATGGGGCTCGGCAGGGCGGGCGGCGAGCTCAGCCTGCTGCTCCCCTTGGCTTGCAGGTGGCCATCAAACGGGTGCCACGGAACCGCATCCGTCATTGGGGCGAGCTGGTGAGTGAGCGGGGGGAGGAGGGGGGTGGTGGGCAGCGGGAGAAGCCGGGGCGTGACGGGCGGGGATAAGCCGAGGCCGGGAGGGTGGAAGGCGGCAGGACGCCTCGGGGGAGAGCGGGCGTGGGGGCAGCGGAGGGCGCAGAGCATCCCGGGCTGGGCAAGGGCTTCCCGAGGCCTGGCACGGCATCAGCCCCACTGACGGCATCGTGCTCCTCCCGCAGCCCAACGGCACTAGCGCACCACTCGAGGTCGTGCTGCTGGACAAGGTGTCCACCGGCTTCCCTGGTGTGGTGCAGCTCCTCGAGTGGCTCGAGCTCCCCAACAACGTGGTGCTGGTGATGGAGCAGCCGGAGCACTCTCAGGACCTGCTTCATTTTATTCGAGCGCAGGGCTTCCTGTCAGAGGAGGTGGCACGGGAGCTGTTCTGCCAGGTCCTGGAGGCCGTGCGGCACTGCACCAGCTGCGGGGTCCTTCACAGGGACCTGAAACCAGAGAACATCCTGGTTGACCTAGCCACCGGCCAGGCCAAATTGATTGACTTTGGCTGCAGCACCCGCCTGCAAGACACAGCCTACACCTGCTTTGCAGGTGAGTCCCCGCCGGGGTAGGCTCCCGGTGCCGGCATATCGCGGCCCAACCTGGCTGTGGCAGCGGGGATTCTCCCTTTTGATGCCAGGACCGAGTGTTCAGCCCAGTTGCTTTTGAGGGCGGGTGGCCGGGGGCCCATCTTCCAGCCCTGCTGGCAGCCTTTGCCAGCCACTCTGCCCAGGACTGGCACTGGGGCTGGGGCAGCCAGCGTGACAAAAACGCACCCGTGGGTGGGGGTAGCAGGGGGGGGGGGCCCAAGCTGTGCACCCGCTGGTTTGGCGTGCGGGCGAGAAAGGGCTTGGACTGCTCAGCTCGCCTTGTTTGCCTTGGCTTCAGAATGTTTTTTGGGGCAATGCAGGCAGGGAGGGTGAAAGCATGGTTTTCCCCCCCGGCACTGAGCAGGTTTTCCCTTTGCGTGGAATGCTCGGGCCTTGCCAGGGCTTCCACTGCCCTCTTGCGACACCGGTGGCTTCTTTTCCAACCCCCAGTTTGTCCACAAGTCACAGGCGCTGGTGAGAGGGCAGCAGGTCACACCGCGTGCCACTGGTGCGGCCCCCGCGTGCCCAGGGATGCTGGGGCAAGGCTCCGGGAGCAGGCAGCATCCCCCTCTCTATTGTGTAGGAACACCATCGTACAGCCCCCCGGAATGGAACCACTTTGGCTGGTACTACGGCGAGGCAGCGACCGTCTGGTCCCTGGGCATCATGCTGCACCAGATGGTCTGCGGGCAGCACCCATTCCCGAAGGGCCGGAATATCAGCTGGGGCCAGCTGTTGCTCCCACAGCGGCTCTCTCAAGGTGGATGCTCATCTCTGCGGCACGGGGGGAATAGCGGTGCTGGGAGACAGCAGCGGGCTCATGAGCATCCTGCTCTGGCAGCTGCCGAGGAGGTGGCACATGCCCCGCTCTCCTGCTCTCCTCCAAAACAAAGAATGGATGGGCAAGTTCAGGCACAGCTCGGAACCCCCATGGCGTGGCCTGGGCATGGCAATAGTGGGGCAAAGCGGACAGGAGCCTTCTGCAACTGACCGGCACTTTCTGGTTTCTCCCCGCAGACTGCAAGGAACTCATCAGATGGTGTCTGTCCCTGCACTCCTTGGACAGGCCCTCATTAGAAGACCTGTTGGGTGATCCTTGGCTGCAGGATATTCATCATCCATAGAAGAAGGGAGAGAGCCACAGGCACACTTTGATCCAGGGAGCTGGTAAGTTACAGCTCCACACGTGCCTTGGCAAGAAGAAGCCCAGAAACGCAGGCTTTTCTGCCCTGCCTGTATCACTGCGCAGGGGTCATCAGATGGGAACACGCAGCCCTTGTGCTGGAGCTGAGCTGCTCTTCCCAGCACTGGTGGCCGCCGTGCAAGCTGCTTTTGCTTGTCCTGCTTCACTGACAGCCGGGGCCCTGGGCGAGGCACTGACAGCCTGCTCTCAGCCGCAGGGAAGAAGGAGCCCCTGGAGAAGCTGTACCAGGTGGGGCTGCTGCGTCTGGAGACATGGAGGATGACATCAAGGACGACAAGCTCTTCCTTGACCTGGCCACCGGCAAGCTGAAGATGATGGGCTTCGATTCTGGCACCTTCTTCAAAGCCAGGCTCCACAGCGAATTTACAGATGAGTCCACACCCAGGGGGATGCTCCCAGATTTGGGCATTGCACAGCCTGGCCGAGAAGCAAAGGTTCCCCCCTTTGCTGGGGCGGATGCAGCTAATCCTTCAGCCGGCTGCCAAGCTGCTTTTCGGCAGGGCGGGCGGGATGGGCTGGGGTGCTTACGAAATGGGAGTCGGCCCCTGGCCCTGCCAACAGCCCCCACCACCCACTGTTCCCCGGGCTGGGGCTGGGGCAGGCAGCCCGACACAAACAAGCCCCCATGGCAGGAGCAGAGGTGGCACTCCAGGAGCTGTGCACGGGTTGCTTTGTTTTGCAGGAAAAGAAGGGCTTGGGCTCCTCCACTCCCCTTGTTTGCTGTGGGCTCGCCGTGCCTGTTGGGGGGCAGTGCAGGGGGGAAGGGAGAAAGCGTGGGCTTCCCTCACCCGTGGGTGGGTTTTTCCCCAGCATGTAGGGAAGGTTGGGCCTTGCTCAGGCCCCCGACAGAGAGAAGATTTTTTACCTTTTTTCTTGTTTCTCCTTTTTGTCTGTAATGCCTTTTCTTTAATTTGTTGTTTTTCTTCAAGGAAGCGTTGTAGGTGGTGTCCAGTCTGGATCGGGAAGTGCTTGGGAGCAGCTGCGGCGTGGATGGGACGTGGCCTTGGAGAAGGCCGAGGACATGACTTGGGAGCAGCTTTTCTTCCGGCGGCGGGTGGCGTGCGGTGGGTCCCCGTCTTCTTGGCACGGCTGGGATAAGGGCTTTTGGGAGGTGGCAGCGAGCACAGGAGCATCCCGCTCCGGGCAGCTGCTGAGGAGGTGGATCTGCCACGGCTGGCTGCGGGCGCTGGCACGTGTCCTGCCCTCCTGCTCTCCTGCCAAAGGCAGCAGGGATGGGCGGCTTCGGGCACCGCTCTGAGCACGGCCAGCACGGCCTGGGCACCGCGGGCGGCTGGGACAAGGGGGACAGCAGCCTTCAAGTGACGGGCGGTTTCTGCTTTCTCTCCTTGCAGCCGGGCTCTGTGGATGCTGAGGCTGCTCTGGGCTCCGCCAGGGCTCTGCTGCGGCTCAGCACCGGGCCGGAAGAAGCCAAAGAAGAACCGGTGTGAGCTTCAGCAGAGACGTGCCCGAGCATTTCGGCAACGCAGCTCAAGCCTGCAGAGTGCACGCCTCCAGGGGAAAACATGACACCCCCCCGCCCAAAATAAACTTGTTCAATAACTTGTGAAATGAAATCAATCTGGGATGACCCCAAATGACATTTTTCAGCTTGCTCAAGCTTTAGCTCAGCCCTTCTCTGCACAGTTCTCTGCCCCACCTGCCTTTTACTTCACAAGTGCTCCCTCTTTTCCCCTAGTGAGTTGCCAGCTCAGGGCAGTCTCTGTCGCACTGTAGCCTTCCTTGATGTCCCTGACTGCGAGGAGGAGCGAGCCTCAGGTTTAGGGACTCATCCTTTCACTGGCAGAAGAACAGCAATGTCTCAGAGGTCCGGTGAGACCTGAGTATCATTCAAGAGCTGCCCTCCAGGCCTCAGCTCTCCTCACTGTTAGCTTCCCACTGTCACTTTTCCTCGTCCTTGCAGCAGGATGAGCTCTGTGAATGCCCTTGACCCTCCCCACTCCTGCCAGCCCAGCCACCCAGCTCAGTTTGGCTTAAGCTGAAGCTTCTTTGTCTCCTCTGGCACGCCAGTGCAGTTCCCTCTGCGGGGAGCAGCAGCCCCAGAGCACAGCAGGCAACAGCGCAGGCCGCAGCTGCACCAGCTCCCCTCCACGCGTGGCTGGGCTCTTGGTGGCAACTAAATGCTCCCTGTTTGCAGCTGTCACTGGAGGATGACCCCAGGGCAGAGCCCAGCCGGGCTCCCAGTGCATCCCCCGGAGCTTGGGGCAGACAGTGGTCCCAGAGCTGAGGTTAATGGTGCGCAGCCGGCGCCGTGGCTCGCAGTCAGTGTTTGCAAGTGTTGCCTTCTCACCTCCTGCAACTTGTGGGGAAAACGAGCTGTGCGGCCGGGCCAGCACTGCCCCTCTGGGCAGTGACAAGGCTGAAGGTCTTTGCTGTTGCCGAGGAGGTGGCATTGAGCCTTAGCAGGGCCTGGCAGGTGCGGAGCCGGATCTCGCCTGCTGCCCGGGGCTCGCTGCCCGCCAACCGCCCCCAGCCGCCGCGCTCCGTTCTGCAGGGACAGAAGGCTCTGGCTGCACAAGGGTTCCCATAATGTCTTTGTACCCGTGGCTGCGGAACGAACACGGAGAGGGAAAGTGTCAGTCACGTTGCTTGCACATTCCTTCCTTTAGATACAAGACACATCTGTGCACAGCCCCGTGTACAGATCTCTTCAAAGGATAGGCAGGGATAGAGATTTCCCACATAGCCCTTCTTTGGCGTAACTCACCTTGTAAGCTGGCATCCGGGGCATTTTTGTCCCAGCTCTGTGTGAGTAGGTGTCCAAGAGCTGAAGTGAGCAGCATTTAGAAGCAGTTTCAAGATTTCTAGTCAGGAAGTGGAGCTGACAAGCATCTGTGTAACTCACCGTATTCATCGGGAGGGGCTGCTGGTTCTTTAGGAATATGGCACAATGGAGACACGAGACCGGGGAAAATCCCAGCTCTCTGTGGATTTGTGCAAAAGGGGGAAGCAGCAGAAACACTTTGTGTCTGCTTGTGCGGACACAAGGTCCAAGGAGCTGGGGTGGCAAAGGGTGGCCTGGGCTGGTGGCAGGTTAAGTCCTGTTTCATGTCATCATAGAGTGGCACAGGACAAAGCTAAAAGCACCCACAGCCACACTGATGAAGTCTTTCTGATGCTGCACATCCTATAGGAAATTGTTGCTGTCACACAATCCATTGGTATTTCTAACTTTTCTTTGCAATACTTTAGGTCCAAGTTTCAAACTGCAATATTTTTACACTCAAGACACGGTCATGCACAATCCATATTTCAATTTCCTATTGCTTCAACCACAATTTAAAATAACTTAATATTGGCAACAAAACCCAAAACCTTTAAAAAAAGGATGCTGAGGTCAGTGAGATGGATCCATGCCATCAGCACATTTGCAAAGTAAATAACTTAGTTCTCTTTTTAAAAGGATCAGTTACCTCTTAATCCAAAGTTACAAAAGATTTTTCACTACACATTTGGTTTTTTTCTCTTTCATATTTTTTCTGGTTTTTCTTTTTTCTTTTTTTTTTTAAAGAGATAACACATCTTTAAAAAGGATTGTACAGCAAAATGAGATGCATTTCTGCTCAACAACGCAAACGTAGGCTCCTCCTCTGTTTCCTTTTGTCTGGATACCCTGAAGAAAAAAACCTAGCAGACACCAGCAGAGGTGTAAACTGGTTGCTTTGGACTAAAGTGAAGTTCAGCACTGGTGACATCCTGACCCAGTCAAGAGTTGCAGAATTCTTTTGCAGATCTCGAACCATGTGCTTGCGGGCACAGCACCTGCAGTGCTGATGCACCAGTGCACGAGAATAACTCTGTTATTGCCCCACCGAATTTGGGCTCTGCCCAAGAAGGAGGTGCTGCAGTCCTTTGCTCCTCGTTCCCGTGTGGAGCAGCTCCCTTCCTGCTGGCTGAGCTGCTCAGGCAGAGCCCGGCAGCTCCTGACACTGAAGGGCTGAGGCCTTTCCCCTGCTGCTGTGCTACAGACGGATTTAGCAGCATTGCTTAACGTGGCGATACACAGCGGGACCAAAAGCAGTTGCCTTTGTAGACCTTAAGCTCAAAGGTGAAAAATCTCAAGAGACGAGGATGGAAGAGACTCGCAGGCTGCCTGTTTGCTGTGCTGCCCCACTTGTGAGCGGCCCAGCCTTGCGTGAGGCAGAGTGAGAACAAGGGGCAGCTCCCTCCCAGCCCCTCAGCCAAGGGGCCCCTCCAGTCCCGGGGTTTGGGGCACCATCAGAACCTTCCAAGCAAAGGTTCTCTTTGAACTTGCTCATTAATGAAATGCGCATGGTCATTAGTGCTCTGATAGATGTATCCACCCATTAGTGAAACATGGATTGACCTTTCTGTATTTGGAAGCTGGACAAGGCCACAAAATCTGACATCTGGCCTTGTTCGGGCTGTATGGTCAAAGTCAACTCCCTTGCTTCCTCCTTGAGCCCTGGCCAGGCTTGGGGAGAAACCAAGCAGGAGAATGAAACCTGATATTCCCACACTAGAAGTGCTGTCGGTTTGTCAGTTCAACACTATCAAAGCTGGGCCCTCTCCCAGCGAGGTTGGAGCCTCACCTGTGGCTGGAGGCAGCTGCAGGAATTCCCAGTGTCCGTGAATGGCTCTCCAGTCCTTGGCTGGGACAGCTTCCCCCAGCTGATGGGTGCATGTGGGCGATGGTAAAGTCTGAGGGGAACTGCTGCTGTCTCTTTCGTAATCACTACGGGCAATCTTTGGCTGTGATGATTGGGTGCATTGCTGAGCTTCTCCTTTTGTGATTCTTTGCTGCTTTGAACTACAGTAAATGACGCTGATTCCTTGAGTTGGTGTCTGTGTCTTTGGTGCTGACCCTGCCCACTGGTACAACAAATTTGGTATAGTCTGGCCGGATCACAACAAAATGCTGCTTTTTAAATGAAAGTGTAAGGAATCAGTCCCATCCAAAATTCCCGGATGGGAAGATCTTCCCGAGGGTTTGCTGGCTGTGGCGTGGGCTGAGGTCGGAGCACCGTGCGAGCAATGAGGACGTCAATTGAAAGAAGCTGAAGCACTGGATGTATTAGAATGCATCCAAAAATTGCATATGGGAAAAGGAAAAGAACTTGTGGGTTTGGGAAGATGAGGGTGAATTTTGTTAACAGCATCTCGGAAACAGCACCAACAGAAGGAACGCTTGTTGTTGAAACACTCCCACATGGAGCGACAGAAGAAGTTTTTAATCTTGAGCTTGGATTTGTTGAGCAAAGGAAATAATAATAATAACAACAAGAATAATAATAAAAAGAATTATCTACATGTATATAATTTAATAAAAATCGTATGTTTATGTTTTCACATGTATATAATGACGTTGTGAAATAATGCTCCAAATACCAATTTGTTAGCTTTGGCTGCTCAGGGATATAAGACTAAATACTCTACAGATAATGATTGGCCAGGGCCCCAACATCGCTGGGAAACTGTGTGAGATTGTATACAACAGATGAAGGAGGAAGGGATGAACCTGGCTGTTTCTATAGGGTTTGCTGACGCCAGGACATGGAATGCTTTGTCTGTTACTGTGAAAAATAAAGTGAGTAAGACTGCTGGGTTTTTCATATACCAGACTATCCACAAGCTGCAGAATTGATTGAACAGATGAAGGGGTTGTTAAAAGAGCAGTTGAAAAATATAGGAGATGGGAAGCTGTTGCAATGAAAAACCCACCTCACAGATGTGCTCCATCTCCTTAACAATGGGCCCACTGGGGAAATGGAAACCCCCTAGGTGCGCATGGCTGCACCCAATTTGCAAATACAACCACGGACAGTGACACTCTGACTTCCTGGGAAATTGTTCTGGGGGTGATGGCCCCTGACAGGGCCATCCCAGAGGCTGCAGGGCTGGACCTTTACGCATTAGAATTAATCAGGATAAATCAGAAGCAAATGAGAGTTATCAATACCGGCACAGGAATTCAGATTCCTCTGGGACACTTTGGTTTGATAACTGCTCACTCAAGCTTGGCCTTGACAAGTGTTCATGTCATGGGAGGAGTGCTTGGTGCAGATTATCAAGGAGAAATTAAAGTAGTTCTGTTAAACAATAGTGAACAACACTGGATTATTCAACCCCACGGCAGGGTAGCACAATTATTGATATTGCCAGTTTTTAAAACAACCGTGACAAAAGGACATCCACCTCACATCACTACTGTTCCTGGAGATAAAGGGTTTGGATCCACCAGTCCTAATCATGGAGCCAGAGTGTGGGTCCAGAGGCCAAATGGCCCGCCTGAGCCAGGTGAAGTAAGAGCTGTAGGCAAAGACAACACTGTTTGAATCCTGAAACCTGGGTGAGAAAGATGGGAGCATGTCCCTGCAGCCAAGTGTTCTATGTGAGAACTAAGCAATGTTACAGGATATTGTTTTGCAGAGCCTGCCAGACCAAATCTCCCTCTTTGCCCCAATGGCCCCTTTGGAAAGTGCTCTGATCCACGGCGCTCGATGTGAAGACTGATGTGCCACTGAGTGACTTCTGCAGACAGAAAGGGACCACTTAACAGTGAAACTATGGTTGATCTTGCTGATTTAATGTTGTCACTGTAATCGGAGCACTGGTTAGGAAAATAGATTTCTAACAGTAGGAGCAGAGATAGGGAACTCATTTAACCTCAGTAATTGCTGGGTGCGTGGAAGTCCAGAAGGATTCAATGACTGGCCTTGGCTGGCCCATCTGGCCCAGCCCAAATGGTGAGTTAGAAACTTGAGCACAGTTCATGATAAAAACAGGGTTCTAGACCGAGGGTGGCGATCCCTGACCGCTGCATTTTCATAGAAAAGGCATTTCTTGCCTAAATCGGATAAAGAGGAATATATGTAGGAAAAAGTGTCTGTGGATGGATGTTGTCTCCTGGAATACGTTGTATGCACCCACACTGTGAACTGTTCAATTGCACCCAGTATAAAGGGAAATGGAATCAAAGTCACGTACAGCTCTTTAATCATGGCTGGGTTAAGCGTTCCTATGAAGATTGTGAAAAGATACCCTTAAAGCACTTCCCGTATGATATTTTGGCTTGTCAACAAAGTAATTCAAATGCTTAAATCTAAAAGATTGTAGTATCAAAAGGATTGTTATGAAGGTTGTAGCTCGTCTCTAGGTCAAAGGACTGATTGAAGTACTGAGGCCTGAACAACAGGCCCTGACTGAGGCCTGAACAACAGGCTCTGAGCCAAAGTTGACATCTACATGAACCTTCCAACCAAATGTTCTATTTGTATCTGCTCAGTAACAAAGCATTATTAGCAATATGCTCCATGTTCATTGGTGAAACACGGATTTACCTTTCTGTATTTAGAAACTGGACAGGGCCCCATCTGGCCTTGTTTGGGGGTTTAGGATCAAACTCCCTTGGTTTCTCCTTGAGCCCTGGCCAGGCTTTGGGAGAAACCAAACAGGAGAATGAAACCAGATGTTCCCACACTAGAAGTGATGTCAGCTTGTTTGTTCAATGCTGTCAAAGCTGGGCCCTTTCACAGCGAGGTTGAAGCCTCGGAGCCCGCAAAGGTGGATGTACCTGCAGGAATTCCCAGGGTCCGGGAATGGCTCTCCAGTCCTTGGCTGTGACAGCTTCCCCCAGCTGATGTGAGGATGTGGATGATGGCAAGGTCTGAGAGTGACTGGTGCTGTCTCTTTCTTGATTACTGTACACAATCTTGGGTAGTGATGATTGGGTGCTTTGCTGGGCTTCTCCTTTTGTGATTCTTTGCAGTTTTGCATTCTAATAAATTACACTATTCCTGAACTTGGGGTCTGTGTCTTTGGTGCTGACCCTGCCCACTGGCAAAACAGACACTGAGGGCCCTGGGAGAACCAAAGGTGCCTTGCGACACCGTGGGGCCTCGTGTAACCAAGGGCGCCATAGTGACACCGTGGGGCCCAAAGGAACCAAGGGGCCAGCGTGACACTGCAAGGCCTCATGGAACCATGGAGAGCATTGTGACACTGTGGGGACTCCTATAATCAAGGGTCTGTTGTTTTCCTCTCCCTGCCCCGGCCCCAGCCCTGCAAAGAAGCCCAGTCCTGTCTGGCCCTGCAGCAGGAACTGGAGGCACTGGAGGTCCAGGACAGTGACTCTGTGTCTGGAATGCTCAGGAGATCCTCAGCTCGGGCAGCTCCTGCAGCCCCAGGGCCCCGCTGCCCAGCACAGCAGCAGAGAGTTGGCTCCGGGGCTCCTCAGGCTGCTCCTGCTGCCATCCCAGGCACAGGGCAGCCTCTTGCCAGGGCTCCCACTCTGCACACACACGAGCTCCTGCTCTTCTCCTGGCCCATGCCAGCTCCCCACAGAGCCTTTCCCAGGGGAACACATCTGTGCTGGCCTGAGCAGCCATTGCTGTAGCCTCTGCCCTGCTGCCCAGAGCCCCCGAGCTGGGGGTGCTGCTCTGCAGAGCATGGGGGCTGTGCTGCCCGGGGCCATGGGCTGCCTCTGCTGGGCTGTGCTGCTCAAGCTGGGAGACAGAGCTCTGCAGCTGATGGTGCTCCCTGCACTGACCCCCTCCCACACAGGCTCTGCTGTGGCCATGGAGGGTGCTCAGAGGTGCCTGCCTTGTTCCAGGGCTGGCACATGGGCTGGGGCTGCCCTGGATCCTCCTCTGCAAGTTCCCCTAGGGTCAGACGAGTCACTGCCCACACTCCTTTCCCTGTACCTGCTGTGTCCCCTGGGGCCTCAGAGCTCTCATGGGTCATAGGCAACATTCAGTCCTTTATCTCTGGGTGAGCCCACCCTGGACAGGCCTGTGCCCAGTGAGCTACACTCACTGCTGATCCCTGGCACACACTGTCCCTGCAGGTCCCCTGTGTTCTGCTGGCAGCTCCCAAGTCCCTCCAGAAGAACATTCCCCTGCCATCAGCCCTAGCACAAGTTGCAGAGCCCCAGGAAGGTTCATCACAGACCATTCACCATCTGGTGGGCACTGGCCTCCAACAAGCAAAACCTGAACCACACCTGAGTCTCTTGAAGGCCACACTGGGACCCTGATCTCATCCCACTGAGCCCTGGGAGAACAAGGAACACAGGCAGCCTCTTTAGAGTCTGGTCCTTGGACCTGTTCCTGACAGTGACTGTGGAGGGAGAGCAAAGCCTTCCTGCAGGGCCTTCAGGAGATGCCCTTTGCTGATGGAACTGCTGTGGCGGAGCCCAGCTGTGTCCCAGCAGTGCCCATGGCCTGTCCCTGCCTGTGACACGCAGCAGGACTCGCACCACCCGGACAGAGCTGTTGGCCTTACACCATCACAGCGGCTCCAAAGGAGAGAGTGGAAGTAATAAGAGAGGAGCTCTGAAAAGACCAAGCTCTGCTGCTCCCTGGCTGTGCTGCTCTGCTGGGACTCTTCCCCCCCAATGCCTGCAACACTGGCCCTGCCCTCCAGCTTCAGGGATGGACTCAACCAAAGGATCTCGAACAGAGACCTTGCTGATGGGTCCTTTATTTAATGTGAATACCCACAGAGCAGACTCCTTATTGACACAGTCCCTGCCAACAGTCACATTCAGCCTGTAAACAGTGAATAAGATGCATAACAAAATCTTTTGGGTACAACCTTAACGTATGATAAGAAAAAAAGCCACCAAAACCACCACCACCAAAACAGCCTGAGAAGGCAGGCTGGGCCTCTAATGATTACACTTTAGCCTATGGAGTTGAAAACAGGCAGGTTTTTGCTGCTGGAAAGCATCCAGTCATCATTTTCCTCAGCACATCCTTGAGCTCCTGGTTCCTCAGGCTGTAGATGAGGGGCTTCAGGGCTGGAGGCGCCACCGAGTACAGAACTGGCAGTGCCAGGTCCAGGGATGGCGAGGAGATGGAGGGGGGCTTCAGGCAGGCAACAAAGCCAGTGCTGAGGAACAGGGAGACCACGGCCAGGTGAGGGAGGCACGTGCAAAAGGCTTTGTGCCGGCCCTGCTCAGAGGGGATCCTCAGCACAGCCCTGAAGATCTGCACATAGGAGAAAACAATGAACACAAAAGAACCAAAAGTTAAACAGATGGAAAACACAACAAGCCCAAGTTCCCTGAGGTGGCAGTGTGAGCAGGAGAGCTTGAGGATGTGTGGGATTTCACAGAAGAACTGTCACAGGGCATTGCCCTGGCACAGGGGCAGGGAAAATGTATTGGCCGTGTGCAGCAGAGCGTAGAGAAAGGCACTGGCCCAGGCAGCTGCTGCCATGTGGGCACAAGCTCTGCTGCCCAGGAGGGTCCCGTAGTGCAGGGGTTTGCAGAGGGACACGTAGCGCTCGTAGCACTCGACGGCGAGGAGTGAAAACTCCTCTGAAATGAAAAAGAGAAAGAGAAAGAGGCTGTGCAGCACCTCCTGCCTAGGAGGTGGTTCTGGTGGAAATGGGCAGCTGGGTGTGCAGCGGGAACCTCGAGCCAGGTCACAGAAGCCCAAGCTTTAGCTTTGAACACAGCAGCACAAAACGCAGAATGAATGACCTTGCCTAGAAATCACTGAAGGACAAAGGGTGAACATATGGACTGATTTGAACTCTGGGTTTGGAATAATACACGCCCAGGGAGCCACATGGAAGGAAAGGGCACAGAGGTCTCCAGTGAGTACAAAAAGAAATCAGTCACCTACTGCAGAGTGTGCCAAAGCCAAAAGAAGTGGCCCTGATGCCCTTGTAAAGCCCATGGGTTTGGAGACTCCCCAGGTAACCCAGGGAATCCATTGGCTGACCAAACAGCTCAAGAGGGGGCTGCAAAAGCTCTCCTTGCACTAATACCTAGCAAAAACTGGAATGTTCTGCAACAACAACCAGATTCCAGTGATCAGGACAGGCAGTCAGCCCCAGCAGCAGCAGCAGCTACAGAAAATCCCAGCAGGTGATTGGTAACCCCATGTGGGCAGCTAATTGTAGCTCCACAGTTAATGTAGAACGGAACTAAAACATCAGGAAACACATGAGGAAAAGGAGAACATGGTGGCCAGTTTACAAAGGCATCTAGTAAGCACCAAAATGGCTTTTAGATAGATCAGTTGTTGAGAAAGATGGGATTGGTTTTGAAGGAAGAAGGCTACCTCCAGGGCTCGTTAAATGGGAATAATCACCAGGTGATTTTGGCCAACTGATTTTGCAGAAGTGCCCAGGCAGAAGGGGCACTGGCACATTTTGGCATTGGTGGATCCTTTTTCTGGATGGCCAGAAGCTTTCCCATGGGGCACCAACAAGACAAGGGAAGTCTCAGAAGCTTTGCTGAAATTAATATTTAATAGCACTGGGACTAACTTTTGTAAGCCTTAAAAGGTGCATGGTTCTCAACAGATCATTGGGGCTGGACTCGCCTGTACATCCTTTCCAACCAGGAGATGCGGTGTGCATCAGAATCTGGAATTTTGGAACAATCCAGCCAAAGTGGAAGGGACCATCTCAAGTCCTCCTGGTAACCTACCCTGCACTCAGGGTAGAAGGAATCCAACTCGGGGTTCATCACATGTGGGTAAAACCAGCGAGCACACATTAAACACAGCAGAAACAAGACTGACTGACACCGTGGGGTTTGGGGTTTTACATAAATCCTGTTGTTTTAGGTATTGAATCTGATTTTCTAAGGGGATACTATTTATTGGATCTAGATGAAGATGATCAATCATTGTGCATTTATAATAATAATAGAAACGATGTTCCTGACTTCTGGGAAGGGAAATGGGGTTTTCAAAGTCAGTGCAAGATGTTGGCAGATGACAGAATGTAACCCCTGTAACAGCTTGTTTGCCAACACCAACCTCTGCAGAAAATCCAGCTCCATGGGGAGCTTCAGTCAGCAATTTGACAAAAATCTGGGAACACGTGTGGGAAGGAAATAGCACCCAGGGCACCTGGAGAGGGATGGAAGGAGAATATTCCTTACCATGGACACATCAAAACAATAGTGCTGAGAATTGTAACATCTCCAAAGCGGATCTGGAAATTACCTCAGGAAATATTGATCAGCTGACAGATTGCACTGATACCCCCTGGGGCTGTCAAATTCCAGAAGTATGGAATGGCCCTCAGAGAGGACTCTGGGAATGTTTCCAGCCAGTTCAGGGGTGTCTGGGCTGGGCACGGAGCCCAGGCCTCCCACAGGACCCCTTAGAGGTGGGTATAAAATATCCTGATTTAACAAGGTCAAGGCCAAAGGATCCCAGAACCAAGGAAAAGTGGTATTGCCCTGGGACAGACACTTGAGCTGTTTGGAATGCTGAGGTCCAGCGGCTCCTGGCTGTGGCCCAGGCTCTGAGGCTGGGCTGTGTTTGTAGAAATGATTCTGCCTTTCTCAGGGACACCTGGGCTGAGCCAACAAACAAGGAGCCTTGGAGAGGCACAGAGTGTCAGCAGGACACGGTCAGATCCTTAGGAGCCCCAGGATAGGTGGGAAGGGATGGAATTTGGAGCACACGTTTGCCCCTGGGAGAATCAGGAGCACCACAGACACTGGGGGTATGAACGTTCCGTCCCTCGTGCAAGGAGTCACCACCGGGAACCCGACTGTGGGGAAAGGTTAAAGGGGATGGAACTGGGAAACATCCCAGTGTGGGAACTCCAGCGGGATGGATTTTAGAATCCATCTCTGCTCCGCAAAGATCTGCCTTTAGGAACAGAGCAGCCACACACCATTGGGCTCTGCAAATGGGAACTTCAGTGAATGCAGCTCCTTTGGGGTTTGCTGAAATAAAGGAACAATTGCCAGCCCCAGCTAAAATGACCTTCCAGAGCAGATTGGCTTTAGCCCTATTGCTGCTACATGGACAGGGAGTGTGTGGATTCTTGAACTGAAACAGCAACACTTGTTGTGTGCACATTCCAAATGTGATGCTGGATTGGATGATCAGGTAGAGAGGATAAAATCGGTTGCTGCATCCAGCAGGGAATTAAGGGGAGGGTTAGACCGTAACTGGTTGGGTAAAATATTTAGAGGACTTGGATTTTCCCTGACTGATGGTTGGCCTCACTTTTGCAAAGTCTAACTGGGATCAGAGCAATACTTGTGCTTATGACACTTGCTTTGAGCTGTGTAAAGAACATGGTTGTGAAAGCAGCTGAGGAACTCATGGGATGTGAGTAAAGGAGCAGAGTGAGGCTTAGGAAGGCTTGAAGGGAAGAGAAGCTTCACAGCCCTCCAAGGGGGGGAAATTTGCCAGATGAAAAACCGTTTGCACCTGGTGGGTTCATACAATGCTTCTTCTCCAAAAGCCACTGGCCATGGAACCGCCCAAGGCTGATTCTGTAGGCAGCAACCAGCCCAGGTGTGCCAACTTTCACCAGTTCACCGGGCAGTCAGGGCTGGCTTTGGGGTCAGCGACCACCAGGGACCCCCAGAGAGACCCCCAGGGCAGAAGAAGGGATATGCAAAGGGGTGGGGGAAATCTGCAATGATTTTAGGGCAATGATGATCGTGTGTGTGTTTCTTGTGGGACAATCTGGGAATGTGTCTGTGAAACACAGTCTGCAAACAGGAACATTCCTGAACTCGGCACACACGGCTTTGGGAGGGGCTCTCCCCTCGTGCATCCGGCCCAATAAAGAATGCTGCTGCTTCGTGCTGCGCTGGTGCTGAGGAGGTTTTGTTTCACTGAAGTTTTGGGAACACCTCTGTGCCTGTGTCACAGAACCACAGAGCAGCTGTGATGTCAGAAAGGGGCTGTGTGGCATCACAGAGTGGGCTGTGACATCACAGAGTGGCTGTATGACATCAGAGAGTCTACTGTGACATCATGGAGCACCTTTGTGACATCACAGAGTAGTTCTGTGACATCACAGTGGTTCTGTGGCATCACAGAGTAGGGCTGTGGCATCACAGGGCAGAGGTCAGATATCATCTAGCAGACTATGACATCACAGAGCACTTGTGACATCACAGAGCAAGTGGTGACATCACAGGGTGCTGGTGTGACAGCACAGTGCAGAGTTGTGACATCACAGATAGGGCTGTGACATCACAGGGCGCTTGTGTGACATCGCAGAGTGGTTGTATGACATCCCAGAAGAGGCTGTGACATCACAGAGTGGGTTGTGACATCACAGGGTGGCTGTATGACATCACAGAGTCAGCTGTGACATCACAGAGCAGCTGTGTGATATCACAGAGAGGACTGTGACATCACAGGTGGTGTGACATCACAGAGTGGCTATGACATCACAGGGTTGCTATGTGACGTCATAGAGTGAGCTGTGACATCGCAGATAAGGCTGTGATATCACTGGGCAGAGGTCTGACATCATAGAGCAGACAATGACATCACTGAGTGGTTGAGAATGTCCAACATCAAAGCTTCGAGCCAACAGCAGCTCCTGGAGGGGATTCTGCCCCCTCTGCTTGTCCTGGGAGCCCAAGGGCAACGCCCCGGGCACAACAGCCCAGAGTGCTGGAGCACAGTGTCCCTGCGCCAGGCCGTGTTCCCTGGCTGTCCCCTGTCCCTCGGCTGTCCCCTGTCCCTCGGCTCTCTGGGGCCGGGGGTGGCAGCAACCCTAGGGGAGAACAACCCTGAGCCCCAGCTGGGCCAGTTCCCCCAGTTCCACCCGGGGTGGGGCCCAGGTCACTCCCAGCATGGGCCCTGGGGCTCCCAATCACCCCCAGTATGATCCCAGTCACTTTCAGTTACACTCAGTATGATCCCAGTCACTCCCAGTATGATCCCACTATGATCCCACCATGGTCCCGGGTGTTCCCATTCACCCGTCTGTGCCCCCCAGATTTCTTCTGCAGCCCCCCCGTGAGAGTAGGGGGTGGGGGCCGAGTGCTGGTGCCCCCCTGCCTGCAGCAGATCCAGCGGTGAGGGGAGTTCAGGGGTCCCTCAGCATTTGGGGTCCCCCGGGATTTGGGGTGAACCCCCCGGGGCCCCCAGGATCTCCCTGAACACGCTGACGCTGCCCGTGCGCAGCGAGAAGGTTCATACCCGGCACGGGGTCCCCAGCTCTGTCACCGGCATCGCCCAGGTACCCCAAAACCTCCCGGGAATCCCCAACACCCCCCCGGGGAACCCCAACCTCTCCTGGGACCCCGAAAATATCCCCGGGACCGTCCAAAAACTCCCCAGGACCGCAAAGCCCCATACAGACCCCCCAGAACCCTCTCAGGACACCAAAATTCCCACGGGACCTCCCAACACCCCCCGCAACCCCTTGAGAAGGTTTATACCTGGCACGGGGTCCCCATCTCCATCACCGTCAGGGACCCCAAAACAGCCTTGGGACCTCAAATTATTCCCCCCGGGTTTACCCAAACCCCCATTTTGTGACCCCTGAAAACCCCCCTCGGGAACCCTCAAAAACCACCCGAACTCCAAAAACCCCCGGGACCCACAAAACCCCCCAAGGAGCCCCTCGCGAATGTTCACACCCAGCACGGGGTCCCCATCGCCATCATCGGCACCACCCAGGTACCCCCAAAACCTGCCGGGACCCCCAAACCCTGCCGGGACCCCCAACCTCCCCCCCCCCCCCGGGGCTCCGCTGCCGGAATCAACGGGAGTGGTGTTGCCCTTTTAACGGGAGTTACAGTGGGCACCGACTTTACCGGGGGGATCTTAAAGCGCCGATGGTAGAGCGAACCCCAAAAATTCACCCGGGGGGCACTCTCCCGTTTGCTGCACTCGGGGGAGCCCCGAACGGCGACGGGTCCTGGGCTGAGCCCCGCACTCAGCCGGGGCTGGGGAGGGAACGGGGAGGGCTGGGACGGAGTTTGGGGGTGCTGGGGTTAACTGGGGGACCCCACTGGAAGCCCTTTGCCGCTGTCCCACCTGCCCGGATCCCCCCTCTCGCACCCCTTTGCCGTTGTTGCCCCAAAGCTCCGCTGCCCCAGCTCGCTCTGGGGTGACCCAGCCCTTTCCCATCGTGGCCCGGCCCGGCCCCGCTGCCCCGAGAGCTCCCGGGCCGCGGCCGCAGGCACGGAGGAAGGGCAGGAGGAGGAGGAGGCGGGACAGAGGAGGAGGAAGAGGAGGCACGGGGGGAAGAAGGAGGAGCCGGAGCAGGCGGAGGAGGCTCCAGGTGCGGGCAGCGCTCTCTGGATCCGCAGCCGCTCGGGCCGGGAGCATCGCCCGCCCCGCATCCCGCAGGTGCCCGGGGAGGGGGAGCTCGGCCCAAACATGCCGGGCGGTGTTTTTGGAGGGGGGAGGGATATTTGGAGCTCGCAGGGAATCGATTTGGGGCTCGCTGTTTCGTGCTGTCTGTCGGGGCGGGCGGCGCGATGTTTGGAGCTTGCGGGGCTCCAAAGGCGAGCCGCAGATGCCCCTCGGGCGGATATCGGGGGGACCCGGGAGGTGTTTTTGGGGGTGGGGGTGGCGGTGGCGGCAGAGCCCCGGCGGGGGCGGGGGGATGCGGGTCCCCCCGCGGTGGGGGTTGGGCTTCCCGGGCCGGGCCCTCCGAGCTCTGCCGGGGCCCCGTGGGGACGGCGCGGGGCCGGCGGGGGCGGGAGGACACCGGTTTGGGGGAGCCCCGGGAGAGCCGCGGCTTCCCTAAGCGGGACCCCGGAGAGAGGAGAGCCCCAGAAGCCCAAAGCGGGGAACCCGAGAGGGGGGACCCCTGGGATTGGCGGGACCCCGGCGGGGGGGTCTGGGGGCTGCAGGGGCGGCACGGCCGGGAAAGGGGCTCGGGGGTCCCGGGGCCGGAAATAGCTGCTCCCAGTATGAGCCCAGTTCCCTCCCCGAGTGGTTCCAGTTTCCTCATCAGTCCCAGTATGAGCCCAGTCAGTCCCAGTATGATCCTGGTCAGTTCCCCTCACTCCCTGCAGAATCCCTGTTGCTCCCAGTATGAATCCAGTCGCTCCCAGTATGAATCCAGTCACTCCCAGTCACTCCCCATTATGATGCAATTTGCCCCCAGCACAGTCTCAGTTGCTCCCAGTTCTTTCCACTTTTGCCCAGTGTGTTCCCAGTTCTCCCAGTTGCCCCAGCATAGTCCCAGTCACTCCCAGTATGATGCCAGTCTGTCTCGGTTTTGAAAGACAGGTGTCTGCTAAGGAAGGCAGAAGCCCCCCTTGAAGTGGCAGATATAACCCTTTTTCCCTCCAAGTTATTATATTTTGAAATTAAGGGCCTTTAGGCAGAGATGTGGGAAATAGGAATAACAGTTCTTTACTATATATATATATATGTATATGTATATGTATATAACCAGTCAAACAAAACAACAACAACTATGACAGTAACAGCACACACAAACCCAGTGCCAGCCTTCTCGGCTGTCAGGCTATTTCCCCTCGGGTGCAGTTCCGCTCGCAGCCGGCAGGGGCGCTGGCGGCTCCCGGTGAGCAGGGCAGGTGCGATGGTTCCCCCGCGGCTGCAGGGGGCGCTCCGGAGCGAGCTCGGGAAACACGCGGGCAATGGCGGCCTGGGATCCCGGGAAGGGAAGGAACAAAGGCTTCACAAACCGCTGGGCAGCCGATCCCGGACTCTCAGGAGCAGCAGGCTGGGAACGGCAGGCTAGAGCGGCAGGCTAGAGCGGCAGGGACGAACGCAAATCCCGGGTGGCAGGCGAGATGTATCCAGATGGGAGAACCCCACGGATGCCCAGGCAGGCAAGGGCGAGCAGGGCTACAGCGTAGCAAAAGCTCGAAGCAGCAGCAGCGGGGCAGGGCAGCCACAGCTCGGCCTCCAGCAGGGCAGGGAAAGCGGCTTTTGGGGTCCCGGCGTTGTTTCCAGCAGGAAGAGAAGAACGGCCAAAAAGAAAGAAGCAGCAGCTCCTTTCTCTGCAGCTTCTCTCTCCGGACGCTCAGAGCGAACTGCCCCCACACCCAGGTGTAGACAAGAAAGTAGCCAGGCCCGCCCCACTCCCTTTTTGTCTTTCTTAAGTACAGCTATTTGTCCCCTAGCAACATGCATATGGGAGAAAATTCCTTTAACAGAAAAAAAACCAAAAAAACCCTAAGACTAAACTAAAACCCCAACATTATCCACCCCGAATTTTTTCCCATACTAACATGTTACATGAAACTTAACTTTTTTTCTTAACCATATAAATCTATGCATTACCCAAATTATATACAAATATACATGCTGATAGTGATACAAGTACAGAGCCATGGGTAGTTCACCCTAAAACAAGGTCCCCTTGAGGTAAGCATCGGGTCTCTCCATCCTTTTGCATCACCCACCAGGTGCAACCTGGTCCCTGAGCAAAAACGACCCCACGGATGGGTTTGTCTTTGCTCAAGGCAGACTTTACCCAAACAGTTTTTCCAAGCATACCTCTCATGTGCACCACTGGAACCTTATCCCCGTCTGTTGTTTGTAGGGGTTCGGATTGGGCAGGGCCTGCTCGGCTGGTGGAGCCTCGGGTGTTAACTAACCAGGTGGCTCTTGCTAAATGCATCTCCCAGTTTTTGAAAGTCCCCCCACCCAGTGCCTTCAAGGTGGTTTTAAGCAATCCATTACACCGCTCAACCTTCCCAGCTGCTGGTGCATGGTAAGGGATGTGGTACACCCACTCTATGCCATGTTCTCTAGCCCAGGTGTTTATAAGGCTGTTCTTGAAATGAGTCCCATTGTCAGACTCGATTCTCTCAGGGGTGCCATGCCTCCAAAGGACTTGCTTTTCCAGGCCCAGGATGGTGTTCCGGGCAGTAGCGTGAGGCACAGGGTAGGTCTCCAGCCATCCAGTGGTGGCTTCTACCATTGTGAGCACATAGCGCTTGCCTTGGCGGGTCTGAGGCAGTGTGATGTAATCAATCTGCCAGGCCTCCCCATACTTGTATTTGGACCATCGCCCACCGTACCACAGAGGCTTCACCCGCTTGGCCTGCTTGATCACAGCGCATGTCTCACAATCATGGATAACCTGGGAGATACTGTCCATGGTTAGATCCACCCCTCGGTCTCGTGCCCACTTATAGGTGGCATCTCTGCCCTGATGACCTGAGGCATCATGGGCCCATCGAGCTAGGAACAGTTCTCCTTTATGTTGCCAATCCAAGTCTATCTGGGACACCTCTATTTTCGCAGCCTGATCTACCTGTTTGTTGTTACGATGTTCTTCATTAGCCCGGCTCTTGGGGATGTGAGCATCTACATGACGGACCTTCACGGATAGCTTCTCTACCCGAGTGGCAATGTCTTTCCACTCTTCAGCAGCCCAGATTGGTTTTCCTCTGCGCTGCCAGTTTGCCTTATTCCACCTTTCCAGCCAACCCCACAGAGCATTGGCTACCATCCATGAATCAGTGTAGAGGTAGAGCTTTGGCCACTTCTCTCTTTCAGCTATGTCCAGAGCTAATTGAACAGCTTTGAGCTCAGCAAATTGGCTCGATCCACCTTCTCTTTCAGTAGCCTGTGCAACTTGTCGTGTGGGGCTCCATACAGCGGCTTTCCATTTCCGGCTAGCGCCTACAATTCGGCAGGAACCATCAGTGAAGAGGGCGTATTGTCTTTCACTCTCTGGTAGCTCGTTATATGGTGGGGCTTCTTCAGCACGTGTCACCTGCTCCTCTTCTTCTTCAGAAGATAACCCAAAAGTCTCACCTTCCGGCCAGTTCGTAATTATTTCCAAGATCCCAGGGCGACTTGGGTTTCCAATTCGGGCGCGCTGCGTGATGAGGGCAATCCATTTGCTCCAAGTAGCGTCGGTGGCGTGATGCGTGGAGGGAACCTTTCCTTTGAACATCCACCCCAGCACCGGTAGTCGGGGTGCCAGGAGGAGTTGTGCCTCTGTGCCAATTACTTCTGAGGCAGCCTGGACTCCTTCATAAGCTGCCAGGATTTCCTTCTCTGTGGGAGTGTAGTTGGCTTCAGACCCTCTGTAGCTTCGGCTCCAGAATCCCAGTGGTCGGCCCCGAGTCTCACCAGGCACCTTCTGCCAGAGGCTCCAGGACAGACCATTGTTCCCGGCTGCAGAGTAGAGCACGTTCTTCACCTCTGGTCCTGTCCTGACTGGGCCAAGGGCTACGGCGTGAGCAATTTCCTGTTTGATCTGGGCGAAGGCTTGCTGCTGTTCAGGGCCCCAGTGGAAATCGTTCTTCTTGCGGGTAACCAGGTAGAGAGGACTCACGATCTGGCTGTACTCGGGAATGTGCATCCTCCAGAAACCTATAGCGCCTAGGAAAGCTTGTGTTTCCTTCTTGTTGGTCGGTGGAGACATTGCTGTGATCTTATTGATGACCTCAGTAGGAATCTGACGCCGT
Source organism: Coloeus monedula (assembly GCF_965178545.1). NCBI lineage: Eukaryota > Metazoa > Chordata > Aves > Passeriformes > Corvidae > Coloeus > Coloeus monedula. The sequence continues at coordinate 846,518 of NC_138807.1, read as the reverse complement.
CCATCTTGCCACTTTACTCCCAGGAACTGGATCTCTCGGGCAGGTCCCTTGACCTTGCTCTTCTTGATGGCAAAACCAGCTTGCAGGAGAATTTGAATTATTCTCTCTCCTTTCTCAAACACTTCGGTCGCGGTGTTCCCCCACACAATGATGTCATCAATGTACTGCAGATGTTCTGGAGCCCCACCCTTTTCTAGTGCAGTCTGGATCAGTCCATGACAGATGGTGGGACTGTGCTTCCACCCCTGGGGCAGTCGGTTCCAGGTGTACTGCACGCCCCTCCATGTGAAGGCAAACTGAGGCCTGCACTCTGCTGCCAGAGGAATAGAGAAGAATGCATTGGCAATGTCAATAGTGGCGTACCACTTTGCTGCTTTGGACTCCAGCTCGTACTGGAGCTCCAACATGTCCGGCACGGCAGCGCTCAGCGGTGGAGTCACTTCATTCAGGGCACGATAGTCCACAGTCAGTCTCCATTCCCCATCAGACTTGCGCACAGGCCAGATGGGGCTGTTGAAGGGTGAGTGGGTCTTGCTGACCACCCCTTGGCTCTCCAGCTCGCGGATCATCTTGTGGATGGGGATCACAGCATCTCGATTTGTCCGATACTGCCGGCGGTGCACTGTCGAGGTGGCAATTGGCACTCGTTGCTCTTCCACTTTCAGGAGCCCAACTGCAGAAGGATTCTCAGATAGTCCAGACAGGGTGTTCAATTGCCTAATGCCCTCTGCCTCCACAGCAGCAATACCAAATGCCCACCTGAGTCCTTTTGGGTCTTTGTAATAGCCATTCCGGAGGAAGTCTATGCCCAGAATACACGGGGCCTCTGGGCCGGTCACAATCGGATGCTTTTGCCACTCCTTCCCAGTCAGGCTCACCTCAGCTTCCAAAAGGGTCAACTGCTGTGATCCCCCGGTCACCCCAGCGATGGATACAGGTTCTGCCCCCACATGTCCCGATGGCATTAAAGTACACTGTGCCCCAGTATCAACCAATGCATCATATTTTTGTGGCTCTGATGTGCCAGGCCATCGGATCCACACCGTCCAGAAAACTCGGTTCTCCCGTGCCTCTTCCTGGCTAGAGGCAGGGCCCCTCTAGCCCTGGTTATCATTCTTTCCCTGGGTGTACATGCTCGAGGTACCTTCAAGGGGATCCGACATATCATCCTCCCTTCTGAAATACCTGGCAGCTCGATCGCGGGAGGCTGAGGCTACCTTCACCTTAGCGGAACCCCCTCGGTTAGTGCCTCCCTCCTTGAGTTCACGCACCCGCGCTGCCAGGACAGAGGTGGGTTTCCCATCCCACCTCCTCATGTCTTCCCCATGCTCACACAGGAAAAACCACAGCTCAGCTCGTGGGGTGTACCCTCTCTCTCTAGCAGGGGGACGACGGGCTCTGACTTGGGGGCCTGTGACTCGCACTGGTGCCACACTGACCCTCCTCATCTCCTCCCTCATCTCCTCCCTCATCTCCTCCCTCATTTCCTTCCTCATCTCCTTCATCTCCTCTTTGAGGTCCTGGACCACAGCAGAGACATGAGCTTTCAGCGGGCCATTGATCATGCTGTCATAATGCCTGAGCTTGCTGGCAACAGAGCCCACGGTTTCTCGGGTATTGTCAGCATCAATCGTTGCAATGAAGGTGGTGTATTGCGATGGCCCTAGCCTTGCCAGGTTCCACATCATCTGTCCTGTGCACCTGACCTTATCGGGGTCATTATCATGCTGTCCATCCCTCCCAAAGAGTACCTCTAATATTGCCACCTCTCTTAGCTGTTGAATCCCTTGCTCGAGTGTCTTCCACTGCATTCTATGATGGTACTCCTGCATTCTTTCTTTGTGAATGAACCTTTCTCTCACACTCATTAAGAGCCGCTCCCAGAGAGAAAGGGGCCCTGGCTCCCTCACAAATACCTGGTCCACACCTGGGTCCTGGGTCAATGATCCCAGATACCTTGCCTCACCACTATCCAGTTGCACACTTGTGCCCATAAGGTCCCAAACCCGAAGCAGCCAGGTGGTATAAGGCTCACGCCCCCTTCGTGCAATGTCGTTTCGCATAGTGCGGAGACTGTCGTACGACAGGGACTCAGTGATGATTTCTGGCTCTGGCTCTCCTGCTGGTTGTGAGGGCCCTGGTTGTCCATCATCATTAACTGGTCGTACTGATTTGGTCTTACACTTCCTCCTTTGCACAGGGGCGACTGCTGCTGGCTGTGGTTGTCCTTGTGGTTCAGCTGAAGCCTGGACGGTTGTAACATCCGTGGGTTCTCCTGCTGCACCATCGGACTCACCCTCTTTGGGGCAGGGAGAGGGCTTTTCACTAGCTGAGGAGGTGTATTCCCTTAGCAATTGGCATATCTCCTGGCGCACCTGGCCCATCTCCTGGCACATCTCCTTGCGCACCTGGCCCATCTCCTGGCACATCTCCTTGCGCACCTGGCCCATCTCCTGGCACATCTCCTGGCGCACCTGGCCCATCTCCTGGCATATCCCCTGGCGCACCTGACCCATCTCTTGGCACATCTCTTGCATCCCTTTTGCCAGTACCCCCACCCAGTTTGGGTAGTCCATTTCTGAGGTGGACTGTTGGGCGGTATCAGTCTGTGGGGCGGGGTCTCTAGTGTCTGGGGCTACGTCAGTCTCTGGGGTAGGATCTCTAGTGTCTGGGGCCGTGCCAGGTTCTGGGGCAGGATAGGGCTCTGGGGTAGGATCTCTTGTGTCTGGGGCCATGTCAGGTTCTGGGGCAGGATCAGGCTCTGGGGTAGGAACTCTACTCTCTGGGGCCATGTCAGGTTCTGGGGCAGGATCTCTAGTCTCTGGGGCTGGTGTCCGGGTAGATATCCAAGCCAATCTCAACTTATCCTTGAGTGCTAAATAGAGTAGGCCTATCAGCAGCAGATGGTTAATATTCAGAGGGAATTTAAACCCTTCGAAAATTGATGGGGTGGGCCCGAAGAACTGGTTGAGGGGTTGGGGGAAAACTTCCCCTGGTGTCATTTCCTCACAGAAGGTACCATTGTTAACATAACCCCAAAAACATGTGCTCAGTGTGTGATAGCCGTTTATCCATGTGCCCACATTCCGGAGGAAGCTAAAAACCCATGAATTCCTCACCTTCTCAACCCATAACGCAAGCTGGATAACAGCAATGGTAGCCTTAGTCAGAGGACCCATATTCAAGTAAGGAGCTGCAAAGGGGAAGAATATAGCCACGGCCACATGCCACCCGAACCAGGGTAAACTAGACCACATAGTGCAGCCTAACAAGGTTCCTATATCTGGCACACAAAATAAAGTTCCAAGAACTATTATTCCTTTTTTTCACCTCTCTCTCTTAATGCCCTCAGGCCCCACGTTGGGCGCCAAGATCTGTCTCGGTTTTGAAAGACAGGTGTCTGCTAAGGAAGGCAGAAGCCCCCCTTGAAGTGGCAGATATAACCCTTTTTCCCTCCAAGTTATTATATTTTGAAATTAAGGGCCTTTAGGCAGAGATGTGGGAAATAGGAATAACAGTTCTTTACTATATATATATATATGTATATGTATATGTATATGTATATAACCAGTCAAACAAAACAACAACAACTATGACAGTAACAGCACACACAAACCCAGTGCCAGCCTTCTCGGCTGTCAGGCTATTTCCCCTCGGGTGCAGTTCCGCTCGCAGCCGGCAGGGGCGCTGGCGGCTCCCGGTGAGCAGGGCAGGTGCGATGGTTCCCCCGCGGCTGCAGGGGGCGCTCCGGAGCGAGCTCGGGAAACACGCGGGCAATGGCGGCCTGGGATCCCGGGAAGGGAAGGAACAAAGGCTTCACAAACCGCTGGGCAGCCGATCCCGGACTCTCAGGAGCAGCAGGCTGGGAACGGCAGGCTAGAGCGGCAGGCTAGAGCGGCAGGGACGAACGCAAATCCCGGGTGGCAGGCGAGATGTATCCAGATGGGAGAACCCCACGGATGCCCAGGCAGGCAAGGGCGAGCAGGGCTACAGCGTAGCAAAAGCTCGAAGCAGCAGCAGCGGGGCAGGGCAGCCACAGCTCGGCCTCCAGCAGGGCAGGGAAAGCGGCTTTTGGGGTCCCGGCGTTGTTTCCAGCAGGAAGAGAAGAACGGCCAAAAAGAAAGAAGCAGCAGCTCCTTTCTCTGCAGCTTCTCTCTCCGGACGCTCAGAGCGAACTGCCCCCACACCCAGGTGTAGACAAGAAAGTAGCCAGGCCCGCCCCACTCCCTTTTTGTCTTTCTTAAGTACAGCTATTTGTCCCCTAGCAACATGCATATGGGAGAAAATTCCTTTAACAGAAAAAAAACCAAAAAAACCCTAAGACTAAACTAAAACCCCAACACAGTCTCACCCAGCAGGGCCCCAGTCACTCACGTTTGCCCCCAGTTGCCCCCAGCACATTCCCAGTCACACCCAGTGTGGTCCCAGTCACCACCCATATGGTCTCAGACACTCCCAGTATATCCCAGTTGCCCTGAATATTCTTGTGGTCATTCCCAGGCACTCCCAGTTACCTCAGCATGGATCAGTTGCCCCCAGATTTATCCCAGTCACTGCCAGTACATCCCAGTTGTCACCAGCATGCATCCTATCATTCCCAGTTCCTCCCAGTGCATCCCCAGTAGGCTCTCAGCATGGGCCTGGTCGCTCCCAGTAACCCCCATTGACACCCACTATAATCCCAGTATGATCCCAGTCACTCCCAGTATGATGCCAGTGGCCCCCAGGGTGTTCCCAGTTGCTCCCTGTCAATGCCAGCATGAGCCCAGTAGCCTCCAGTATGATCCCCGTGACTCCCTGTCTCTCCCAGTATATCCCAGTCACCCCCAGCATGCTCCCAGTCACTCCCACTTCTTCCCAGCTGCTTTCAGCACGATTCCAGTTGCTCACAGCCACTCCCTGTCAATCCCAGTATGATTCCAGTCACCCCCAGTATGACCCCAGTCACTCCCAGGTACTCCCAGTATTATTCCAGTTGCCCCCAGAGTGACTCCCTGTCACTCTCAGTGTGGGCCCAGTTGCTCCCAATATGAATCCAGTCACTCCAAGTTCCTCCAAATACGATCAATCCCATTTGCTCCCAGCGTGGTCTCTGTTGTTCCCAGTCACCTCCAGTATGGTTCCAGTCATGTCCAGTACCTTTCCAGTCCCTCGCAGTCTGATTCCAGTATGATCACAGTCCCTCTCAGATACTCCCAGTATGATCCCAGTCAGTTCCAGTAGGATCCCAGTATGACCCCAGCATGGACACAGCTGCTCCCATTATCTTCCAGTGTGGTTCCAGTTGAACCCAGTTGCCCCAGTTCAGACCCAGTCACTCCCCACATGAGGTTGAGCGCTCCCTGAATTCGCAGCCCCCCACCCGTGGGATCATCGCCCCCCATCCCGCAGGTGCCCGGGGAGGGGGAGCTCGGCCCAGATATCCCGGGGGGGTTCCCTGGGTTGGGTTTTTTGGGGGGATGTTTGGAGAATGAAGATCTCCAAAGCTGAGCAGAAAATGCCCCTTGTGAGGACATTGGGGGTCCCCAGGAGGTGTTTCTGGGGGTCCCGGTGGCGGTGCCAGCAGAGCCCTGGCAGCGGGCAGGGGGATGTGGGGTACGCCCCGTGGTGGGGGTTGGGTCTGCCCGGGTCAGGCACGGCCACCTCCAGCCCGGAGCCAGGGGGCTGCGGGACCCCTTGGGAGAGCCGGAGGGGGAACCTCGGGAGCCCCAGAGTGGGATGAGCAGAGAGGGGCAGTACCGGGAGCAGGGGAGCCCCGGCAGTCTGGAGGAGCGAACCCCTGTGACCCCCAGGGCCCCAAAGTGGGGAGCCCAGAGAGGGGGGAGCGCCGCCATTCACGGGACCCTCAACAGCCTGGAGAGGGGGACGGGGGACTCCTTGGACCCCCTGCACCCCGAAGCAGAGAATAAGGGGAGAAGGGACCTGGGGATCCCATAACCCCCAGCATCCCTAAGTGGGGAGACCAAAGGGGGGAACTTTTGGATTCCTGGACTCCCAGCAGCCTGGGGAGGGTGGAGACCAAGGAGAGAGGAGGACTCCCAATGAAAGAGGGACCTCCAGTAGCCAGGACAGGGGGGAGCCCCAGAACCCCAAAACAGAGAGGCCAGAGAGGGGGAACTCCTGAGAGGCTTTTTCAGAGCAGATATTTATGGACACACTGTGCCCAGTGACTTCTAGAGATGGACTTGGCAGAAGGACCTGTAAAGTCAACGTGCTCATCCCTTGTTTTTCCCCAGACCAGGATTTCCCATTCCCAGCCCTTGGCCAGATGGAGGAGGAGGCTGCGAGGAAGAGGAAGATGCCCCGGGAGCCCCAGGCAGGTGAGGAGGAAGTCAGTGCCCCTTTCCCCTCTCTCCTGCTCCATCTCCCAGCCCAGCATCGCCCCCGGCTGCAGGACAACCCTGCTGCCGGCGCTGTCCTGCCGGGGACGGACTGGGGGGATCTCCTTGCCCTTCCCTGTGGCACGGAGGCAAATCCCATCCTCTCCTTGTTCTTCCTCCCCAGACAAGGAGCTGAGCACGGAGCCCAGGTAGGACAAATCCCCACAGCAGAACCTGGTGGAAGAGGCCGTTTTGAGCGGCTCCACGGCGCAGGAATCCAACGGGGAGGAAAAGCCCCGGAGATCCCGCAGGAGGAGGGGCTGCAAACGCAGCCCAGGGTGCTCTGAGGAGGAAAGACCCACCCTGTGCCGGGAAGGCGTCCGGAGATGCAGCCAGAGGTCAGAGATGGTGGTTCATGAGCAGCTTCACGATGGGGAGAGGCCCTACGAGTGTGGGGAATGTGGGAAGAGCTTCAGGTACAGCTCCAACTTGATCAACCACCGGCGCATCCACACTGGGGAGAGGCCCTATGAGTGTGGGGAATGTGAGAAGAGCTTTGTCACAATCTCCAACCTACGTATCCACCAGAGGATCCACACTGGGGAGAGGCCCTACGAGTGTCCCCAGTGTGGGAAGAGGTTTCACACCAGCTCCAGTCTCCTCAAGCACCAGCAGATTCACACGGATGAGAGACCCTTCCGTTGCCCCGACTGCAGGAAGGGCTTCAAACAAAACTCCCAACTCGTCACCCACCGGCGCATCCACACTGGGGAGAGGCTCTACGAGTGTTCCTAGTGTGGGAAGGGGTTTCAGAGCAGCTCCACTCTCCTCCTGCACCAGCGGATTCACACGGATGAGAGGCCCTTCTGCTGCCCCGAATGCAAGAAGGGCTTCAGGTACAACTCCCACCTCGTCAGGCACCGGCGCATCCACACCGGGGAGAGGCCCTACGAGTGTCCCCAGTGTGGGAAGAGCTTCTCCAGGAGCTCTCACTTGACCCAACACCAACGGAGGCACCGCTAAGGGAAGCCCTGCGAGTGCCCCGACTGTGGGAAGAGCTTTGTCCTCTGCTCCAACTCCATCTCCCATCAGAGGACCTACGTTTGGCAGAGCCCTGGTGACCCACATTCCCAGTGATCCAGGTTGGGAAGAGCCCTGGCTGGTGCTCTCCACGTTCTCCTGGATCCCTGTAGGCACCTGGGTGAACGCAGGGGCAGGAACATCGATCGGGACTCAGATCAACATTGGAGATTCATTGGGAAGAGCTGATTTTTTACCTTTACACCCTAAAATTTTCATCTGCTCTGTCCAGTTGTTTCTTCTGGTGGCTGCGGAGACAAACAATGGACTCTACACGATTCGGTGTGAATCAGGCAGAAGCCATTTTATTGATGACCTACTGGCCCTCATATACAGTTCTTGCTTTCCCTACACGCGATCGTGCATAATTATTATGGGTTAAAGGCTATTTTCACGCGCTGCTTTATGCTTTGTGATTGGCTCTTGTCTGTGTGTCACATTGTCTGTCGTGTATGTCACAACTGTCCTTCAGTTTGCCTTTTCTTATCCTTTTCTTCCTTTGCTTGTTCCTTTCTCACAACCTCCCCATGGACTCTTCCCCTGTGTAGGTGCTCAAGTCCTTCTGTCTTACGTGTTCTGGTTCTTCTGTTTTATGGCTGGTTCACAATATGTCCATTTTCTAGTAAAAACATGGTTTCCACAGTCTCGAGGCATCAATGGGTCCCACTGAGCTCCATGCCCACCACAGGCTCCTCATGGACTCCTTGGAGGAGAGAATTGGGAGCCAGGATTGCACAAAGCTCTCAGAGACTCCCAGGTAAAAGCCAAAGCCAAAGTCCTTTGAAAACCCTGCAGTCCCTGGGAGCATTGAGGAGCCCCCAGGGCCATTCCTGACCAAGGCTCCCCAGGGACTCCTTCCAGCAGATCCCTGAGGCCACTGGGATGTGGGGGGATGCTGAGGGCAGGACAAGGGGCTGACAGTGCCCAGCCTTGCTGGGGCTGTGCCAAGAGGCCCCAGGGCCTCAGGACAAGGTGTCTCCTCCCAGCCCTTACTGGCACAGATGCTGCTGTGCCCCAGGGCACCAAGACTTGGCTTCTCTTGGCCCCCCCTGTCATCCCTGCCTCCAGTTCTCTGCTCTGACTGCAGCCTGGGGACACTTTCTCAGTCATGTCCCTCACTGGGACCCATGAAAACTTCCAGAAACTTTGAAGTTCAATTCTGGCTGGAATTCTTGAGAGGTTTCTGCCAGTCGCTGTCAGGGACTGATGTTCAGGGCCTCAGCACCAAGGCCCGAGAGGTTCATTCCAGTCCTTGTGCTGTGTGTGTGCTGCTGAGCTGGGCCGGGCTCCTGGCACAGAGGCAGCTCCTGGCAAGCGGCAGCGCTGCAGAGAGACAGCTCTGGCCAGGAGCAGCTCCTGGGCACAGCCCAGCAGGGCTGGGGCACTGCCTGCAGCCAGCCTGGGCACAGCACAGAGGCACACAGGGCTTAAACTCAGCCGGGGCTGGGAAGGGGCTGAGAAGTGACTGCGGGAGAATCACTCCCAGCCCCTGGCACAGGAAGCCTCTGGCTGCAGGACACGGCAGCTGCAGCTCCTGGAGGGATCTCCTAAAGCTGCAGCATCCCCCTGCCTACGGATTCTGTGAGTACAACTCAGAGCATCTCGAGTGCAGGGGAGGTGAAATGCTCATGAGGCTCTGACGGGCTGAGGGTTTCTGATCACTCCCAGAATATTTCCAATACAAGGATTTTGATAGAAGTGAGGAAATTTCCTGAGACTTTGTTTTCAGTTTCCTGCCATTGGAGAATGGTGGGGAGGGAGGATAAATATTAAAGGTATTATGAATTTTGTCAGGTCCTGGGACATCCAAACTGTTCCTTTTAGTGATCAGCAGGTGCACAGAAGATCCCTCCTGTGCTTTCAGCCACTCCTGTGCCCATGCACCGCACCGGCATCACCTTGGCTGGACCCATCAGGCTCAGTCTGAGCTGTCCTTTCTCCAAGCTGCAAACAGAACCTGTCCCAGCCAGTGCCCTGCACACAGGCAGGTTTCTGTAGGGCCAAGGAGAGTGCACAGAGATTTGGGGTCTGTGAGTGCTGGCAGGGAGAGAGCATGCAGAGGGAAACAGCTCCAGGAGGAAAATCCCCAGGAAGCAGAGAGGAGATCAGGGAAGGAGAGAAAACAAAGCCAATAATGTGTCAGGGAGAGTTTAGAGATCCCCACAGGATCCCCTCCAGTGCAGCCCCTCCCTCTGAAGAAGCCCCCTCCCTCCTGTGCTCCCCAGCCAAGCCTCTGCCCTCAGGGCCGGGGGTCCAAGGCGTGAAGCCCCTCCTGGGCAGGCAGAGCTGCAGCAGAGCCGTGGGGCAGCTCTGCAGTCCCGGGCCCGGTTCCCTCTGCAGAGCACAGGGCTGGGAGCAGCTGCCCGGCCCTGGGGGCTCTGGGAGGGGGCACAGCTGGCCCAGGGTGACGCTGGCCCCAGTGCCCGGCTGTGGGCAGGGCTGTCAGTGCAGCCAGGGCAGCAGCTCAATCTCCCTTCGTCCAGTGCCAGCTCTGGGACTCTTGGCTCTGTCCCCGAGGTTTCCTTCCAAGCTGGGAGTTTCCTCCAGGATGCAAACGTGTCCTGAAGCATCTTTGTGTTATCTGAAAGGCCCAGAGAGAGGAGAAAAGCAGAGATGCTACAAGTGTGAAAATGCTGTCGGGTTGGTGAAATGAGCCAGGGGTGTCCTCGGCTACAAATGTGGTGCTGAGACCTTGAGAGAGGGACGGACATTTGGGGGTCTGTGGTGGATCCATCTGCTCCCAGCAGCACCTGGTGATCTTTAAGGGAAATATGGGAGGGTGAACATTCTGCATTTGAGAAAAGTGAAAGCCCAGAGGAACTCTGAGCAGGTCAGAATGACAGAGCACCTCCCCTGAGTCTCCACTCATCATCTTGCCTTGCAAAAGTTGCTCTGTTCTCCCTGAGGGCAGCAGAAATGCTGAGGATTGCTGATATCCAAGAATTCCAGGAGAGATATGGGGGGAGCTTAAAATTCAAAAACCCCAGAACTCCTAAGCACGAAAGGGTGTCTGTGTGTGTTCCAGGGGAGGGTGTACAGGAAATGGCTTTGGTTGTGGTTACAGATCTCCTCTAACTTTTCAATTGTTTCATTCCTCATGAACAGGTGCCCATGGCCAGACACAGCCAATGTCCAACAGCAGCTCCATCAGCCCCTTCCTCCTGCTGGCATTGGCAGACACGCAGCAGCTGCAGCTCCTGCACTTCTGCCTCTTCCTGGGCATCTCCCTGGCTGCCCTCCTGGGCAACGGCCTCATCATCAGCGCCGGAGCCTGCGGCCAGCACCTGCACAGCCCCATGTTCTTCTTCCTGCTCACCCTCGCCCTCACCGACCTGGGCTCCATCTGCACCACTGTCCCCAAGGCCATGCACAATTCCCTCTGGGGCACCAGGCACATCTCCTACTCAGCATGTGCTACTCAGGTGTTTTTCTTTCTGTTCTTCCTCTCAGCAGAGTATTTCGTCCTCACCATCATGTGCTACGACCGCTACGTGTCCATCTGCAAAGCCCTGCACTACAGGACCCTCCTGGGCAGCAGAGCTTGTGCCCACATGGCAGCAGCTGCCTGGGCCAGTGCCTTTCTCTACGCTCTGCTGCACACGGCCAATACATTTTCCCTGCCCTTGTGCCAGGGCAATGCCCTGTGACAGTTCTTCTGTGAAATCCCACACATCCTCAAGCTCTCCTGCTCACACTGCCACCTCAGGGAACTTGGGCTTGTTGTGTTTTCCATCTGTTTAACTTTTGGTTCTTTTGTGTTCATTGTTTTCTCCTATGTGCAGATCTTCAGGGCTGTGCTGAGGATCCCCTCTGAGCAGGGCCGGCACAAAGCCTTTTCCACGTGCCTCCCTCACCTGGCCGTGCTCTCTCTGTTCCTCAGCACTGCCATGTTTGCCCACCTGAAGCCCCCCTCCATCTCGTCCCCATCCCTGGATGTGGCCCTGTCAGTTCTGTACTCGGTGGTGCCTCCAGCCCTGAACCCCCTCATCTACAGCCTGAGGAACCAGGAGCTCAGGGATGCCCTGAGGAAAATGATGACTGGATTTTTTCAGCAGCAATGAAATGCTGGTTTTGTTCTCCACAGCTGCAGTGTAACTCAGTGCAGGCCCAGCCTGTCTGCTCAAGTTTTTCATAGTGGCTGTGTGTGTGCAGGGTTTCCTTTTTCATTTTGTGATAATGTTGTGCTCAAGGAAACTTTATTTATCCCGTCATCATCTCATTACTGGGATCATTCATCCTATTTAGAATTCACTGCTTACACCTCGAATTTTACCCAGAGACAACGGAAATGAGGAGTCACCTCCTCTGTGCACTTTAGCAAAATAAAGGATCCTGCAGCAACTTGTTGGTCAAAAATGCTTCCTTTGAAACCTCATCTGAATCTGGCAGGGCAGTGCCTGTGTGCAGAGGGGGAGAGAAGTTGAGTCCCAGCACAGCAGCAGGGCCAGGGAGCAGCAGCCCTCGGTGCTTTCAGAGCCGCTCTGTTTATCCTTCCACGCTGTCCTTCTGTCCTTGTGGGAGTCCTCAGCTCTGGCTGCTGTGCTGCTGTCCTGCTCTGTGGCTGTCTTGTGAGCACAGGAGGGGTTGACAGATTTGTGTTATTTAAAAGTAGACAGCAGTGGCTGGAATTGCTGGGCTGATCAGTGAAGTTTTTCAGAATTTTATGGTCCTGGCATGTGAGTCACAGGTGGATCACAGCGAGCCCTGGAGCTGCCAACCTGAACATGAATAACAGAATGGTCAAAGCTGCAGCTTAAACGTGACTTAAAAATAAATCCCCAGAGTGGCCAGCCCAGAGATCGTGGTCTGTGCACTGGAACAACCACATTACAACAGGGACTGCAGACCCACCAAAACCCCACCCAAACCCAGCTCAGAGGGGCGATGGTGGCCCCGTGGCAACCACTGGGCACCAAAGCAGTGAAGCCATGGAGAGCGAGAGGCTCAGTGGCTGACATTTCTGTGGGACGGGGCTGTCGTGTGAGGGGTGGGGGCTTTAGATCCCAGGGGAATCATTGCCCAGGGAGTTTTTGTTTAGGTCTGTAGTGCATTGATGCTGCCTGGACTCCAGGCACCCACCAAAGCTGCTCTCTCACTCCTGTCCACAGCTGGACAGGAGAGAGAAAATATAACAAAGGGTTCCTGGGTTGAGATAAGGACCAGGAGAGATCCCTCATCCAACACCGTCCTGGGCAAAACAGGCTCAACTTACAGATATAAAGTGAATTTATTAAAAACAAAATCAGAGCAGGATAATGAGAAGTGAAAGAAGAGCTTTCAGAACACCTTCCCCCTCCCCTCCATCCTTCCCACCGATGGCGCAGGAGACAGGAAATGGGGATTGTGGTCAGTTCATCTCCTGTGGCTCCTCCCGCTGCTCAGGGAGAGGAGCTGTTCCCCTGTGAGACCGTGGGGTCCCTTCCCACGGGAGACAGTTCTCCGTGAGCATCTCTGACGTGGGTCCAGTCTGACGAGCAGCAGTCCTCCCAAAACTGCTGCGGCGTGGGTCACTCTTCCATGGGGTCAGTTCTTCAAGGCCAGGCTGCTCCAGCCTGGGAGCAGGGCCCCTCTGCACCAGGTCTGCCCCTGGATCCCAGCCTCCTGCAGGCATCCGCCCGCTCTGGCGTGGGCACCTCCCCCAGGGGCTGCGGGTGGATCTCTGCATCCCCCGGGGATCCCCAGGGGCTGCGGGTGGATCTCTGCATCCCCCGGGGATCCCCAGGGGCTGCGGGTGGATCTCTGCATCCCCCGGGGATCCCCAGGGCTGCGGGTGGATCTCTGCATCCCCCGTGGATCCCCAGGGGCTGCGGGTGGATCTCTGCATCCCCCGTGGATCCCCAGGGCTGCGGGTGGATCTCTGCATCCCCCGTGGATCCCCAGGGGCTGCGGGTGGATCTCTGCATCCCCCGTGGATCCCCAGGGGCTGCGGGTGGATCTCTGCATCCCCCGGGGATCCCCAGGGCTGCGGGTGGATCTCTGCATCCCCCGTGGATCCCCAGGGGCTGCGGGTGGATCTCTGCATCCCTCGGGGATCCCCAGGGGCTGCGGGTGGATCTCTGCATCCCCCATGGATCCCCAGGGGCTGCAGGGGCACAGCTGCTCCCCCATGGTTTCACCACGGCCTGCAGAGGAATCTCAGCTCTGGCTCCTGGAGCACCTCCTCCCCCTCCTTCTCCACTGCCCTTGGTGTCTCCCTGTTGTTTCCCCCACACGTTCTCCCCTCCTCCTCTTCTCTGACTACAAAAATACTGTGTCCCACTTTGTTTTCATTTCCTTCTGATATCTGCTATCACAGAGGCGTTACCAGCCTCTCTCAGTGGCCCAGCCTTGGCCAGTGCCATGTCCATCTTCAGAGCCATCGGGGATCGGCTCTGCCAGACATGGTGGAAGCTTCCAGCAGCTTCTCACAGAAGCCACCTCTGTGGCCCCCCCGCTACCAAAACCCAGGCCATGCCAAACCAACACAGACAGGAAGGAAAGCACGGAGCCCCAGTGCTCCAGGGCAGGTGAGAAGCAGCTCTGGCCATGCCAAGGTCAGCCGGAGCTGCCAGGTGGCCCCAGGAGCCCAAGGCAGCCAGAGCTGTTCCATGTTCCCTTGGTTCCGTGGGCCCTGCAGGGTCACAAAGGCCCCTCGGTTCTTTGGGGCCAGCAGTGCCACAGTGGCCCCTTGGTTCCATGGAATGCCACAGGGTCACAATGGTCCCCTTGGTGCCACCAGCCCTGCAGGGTCACAACGGCCCCTGGGTTCCACGAGGCCACGCAGGGTCACAGTGGTCTCCAGAGGAAGGGCAGCACCGAGCCCCAGGGTTTCAGGGGCACATGAGACACAGCCACCAGAGGCCAAGGCCAGCCACATCTGTCTGTCCTGCCAGGTCTGTCTGGGAGCAGCCCTTGGATATTGGGAATTTGGGAGGTGGAACCCCAGTTTTGGCCATGGGCACCTTGTCGAGTAACGCAGTTCTGTGCTCTCTGCATGAGCTCTGGCGTGCCCTCGGTCAGAGAGACTCCAGCTGCGTTACTTCTGTGTGTTGCAGAAGTGACTTCGGCATCAGGAAAAGTGCTGCTGGCTGAGCTTGCTGGCTCCTTTGCAGAGGAGACACGGCAGGAGCTGATGATATTGGCTCACGTTAGTTCGGAGATAAAGGAAGAGAGAGAGGGTTCTGGTCTGGCTTCCAACAGGTTTATTGTCAGAAGTTTAGCAACCAGAACATGGCAATGATCTTAATCTGGGATCCCGCCAAGAGGCTTTTCCCTCAGTTTTAGAGGGGGTTTGAAAACCATGGGGAAAGGGGAAAACAACCAATGAGTTACAAGCCAGGGGGGAGGATACAATTCAACAAGAACCACTGGGAGATACAACAAAGAACCAGTGAACAACCGAGTAAGAGGGAATTCTCCCGAACAGGGAAAGGCAGTTTGGAGCCAGGCGCAGCCCCGGGGGGATGAGGCTTAAGCTTCTGAGCCGCCCATCGACCCACCCTGCAAGTCTGTGTCCTGGGAAATTCGATCCACGGCAGGGTCCGGGGCTGATCAGCATCTCGCTGCCCAGCCCAGCAGTGGGCTGGGTCATAGCAACAGCTGAGAAGGATGGGGTTTTTCCACATGAAAGGAAAGCACAAAGTCCGGGTGTTTTGGGAGAAGATGAGAGGTGGCCACCATGGGCGAGAGCAGCCAGACCTGTCTCGCATGGCAGCTTTTGTCTGGGAGCAATCCTTGGATAGACAGAATTTGGGAGGTAGAATCTCAGTTTTGGCCATGTGTTGGAAAAGGGTTTGAGGACTGCGAGGGCTCCGGCGAGAGGAGAAATTGCAGGCCAGCCAATATGGTTGATAGAAGCAAGCAAGCTCCAAGCAATCCAGAGACACTTATATAGTATACAAGTTTGTTAACTCTTAATCGGCTTAAACCTATCACAGCACATTTCTGCTTCTACATAATTAGACTACATTGGCAAAATTCTACTAGCTGTGTTATGCTTAAAGAATTCAGAGTTCACCCTCCCTTCTCATGGTCAGCACATCTTATCAGCATAGCTGCAAGTCTTCAAAACTCCCTTTTTGTTCCCAGGCCTGTTTCACACAGATGCTTTTCCCATGCTGTTAGTTTCTCACACAAACCTCTGCTTGCAGTTCTTTTATTGATCCAAAAATTCAATCAATGAGCCATGTCCCTGCCCCTCTAGCTATTCTCCAATAATTCCCCCTTTTTCTTTTTGCACAAGCAATACTTGATTGGCTACAGATGTAGTGACTTTGTATATCATCTTCTGCAAGCATTGGAATAGGCAAGGTAAGCACACTATTATTAATAATATTACTAGTCCTACAGTAATCAAATGCTGCACAAGTGAGACTAGCCATGATCCTAACCCAAGTGATTTTAACCATCCTTCTAAGCCGAGACTGTCTTCTTTCTGCAATTGAGCAGTTAACCAATGTAACTCACTTATCTGCTTGTGAATCGATTGGGAGTGATGGGACAAATTCATACAGCACATTCCTTCAAAATCTTCGCAACCATGTCCATGAGCTAACAACAGAAAATCAATCGCAGCTCGGTTTTGTAAGGTAGCATGCCTCACTGAATCTACATCTACTAAGAGCTCTGATAATGCTTTTGAAGTGGCATTAGTTTGCTTAGCAAGCCAGCAGCCTAGCTTGTTTAATATGCTAAGGGCTCCAGCAGATGTGACTCCAGGGGCTAAAAAGGATGCACTTATTATAGCTGCGGGGGACCAAAATTTTACATTATCTCAGCATTCAGCTGTAAACTGATGAGCCATACGCCTTACCCGGTAATGTCGGGTCATTTGCAATATCGTTGATGTCTTTGGTGTTAGTAATGACAACCTGCTAATTGTACACGGTCCACCTCTTAAACGAGAAGGAATTCCTGACCATGCTCGATCACCACAGATTAAAAAGCAACCATATGGCAAAGTTAGAGGAGAGTTAGTAGGTACGGACAGCTTTGTAACAGTACAATTGCACCACAGGGAACTATTACGATATACTGGTAGACTGGAGTTTACATTGGTGGGAGGTATCTTGCAGTTTTCCTGTCTGCATGTCTTACTTGTCCAATTAAACATAACACAGGCATCTGCTTTTACAGACCCTGGTAACTCCAGCTCTTGCGGTTCAGCAGGGGCAATAGGTAAGTGGGGCACCCACCGATCCCAATTATTGACTGTGATAGATGGACTAGTCACTTTACAGGCCAGGGCATGGGTCGGACATGGCCAAGCATCTATTGGCAGCCCTACTAAACAAGTGGAGAATGGGTTTCCGGGAGAAGAAAGAGATAGGCAGATAGTACTTTGTTTAGGTTAGCCAGAGTAACCCAAATATTTGTTTTGGGCTACACTGGAACCCACGCTTGGGAGCTAGGTATCAAGCAAGCATTAGTGACTATGAGCATTATACTGAGACATTCTAATAAGTTTCCACCTGCAGTTCTGTGCATGATGTACCCAAATCCTCTTATTACAATGACCACAAAGTATCTTAACCCAAGCTCTACAGTTCACAAAACCACAGTTAAAACAGTCTCTTGATATAAGGTGAACCCTTATCCCAAGTAAGGTTTGCTGTGTATATACAGTGGGCACAGCAGTCCTTTTTAGCTTTTCCTCCTTACGCTGATGCACTTCTGGATCCAGGGTCGGCGCTGGTCACTGCAGGCTCTGTCGCAGCACGAGTCCAACGGCTGGGTACCCACAGAGGTCCTGCTGGGGTAAGCACACACATGTAACCCCTACCTGAATATTGAACCTCGGCGGGCCCTTGCCAGATCCCTGTAGCTGGGTGCCTATACATCACATAAAAAGGCTTTGTTACTTTCTTTTTTGCTTCTACAATACCGCTGTGAAGATAGGCAGGTGCAGCGTCACTATCCCCAAATAAACACAAGTAATTTAATACATACAAGGCTTTTGCTAATTTTTCCTGCACATCTGAAATGTCCTTGAACTTGACTAGATACAACTTCAGCGTTTGATTAGCTCGCTCTACAATAGCTTGCCCTGTGGGTACATGAGGGATTCCAGTGACGTGCCGCACACTCCACTGCTGACAAAACTTTTGAAGCTGCTCGCTAATGTAGGCAGGACCATTGTCTGTCTTGATCTGTTCTGGTACCCCCATCACGGCGAAACAGCTGGTCAGGTGTCGTATTACATGAAGGGCCTTTTCACCTGTCTGCGCTGATGCCCATATAAATTTGCTGCAAGTGTCTATAGTGACATGCACATATTTCAGTCTGCCAAACTCAGGAACATGGGTCACATCCATTTGCCATAGTTCGTTTGGGCCTAAGCCTCAGGGATTAACCCCGACACCGAGACCCGGGCCATGATGACTGCATGTAGGACATGCCCGTACTATTCCTTTGGCTTCTTCCATGGTGATGTCAAATTGTCTGTGAAGACCTCTGGCATTCTGGTGGAATGTGTTATGGGCTTCCCGTGCCTTTGCAAATTCATTCAATGGCACTGTCACGGAGACTAACTGATCTGCATAGGCATTCTCTTCGCCCAGGCCCTCTGTCCATAGATGACTCCTGACATGTATTATAGCATAGGCACACGATCTCTGACCAATAGCTGCTTGGAGCTGGCGCAGTAGTTCAAACAGGCATCTGTTATTTATGTCTTTGATCCTAGCATCCTCTATCCGTTCCACGATGCCAGCAACATATAATGAGACTGTTACTACATTGAGCTTAACAGACAACCATCGCTTAAAGGCCCAGACCACTGCAGCTAATTCAAGGGTCTGCAAAGAGTCCCCAGGTTCAGCCTCTAATATCTGATGGCACCATTGTCCTTGAACCTGCCACGTAGCAGCTGCTCGTCGGGACTTCTTTCCCGCGTTGGTGAACACTGTTATTGCTTCTTGTAGTGGGTGCTTGCTCCTTTTGGGAATCTGTATCCATGTATGCTGTGTCATCCATTTCAGTACTGGAGCCTTGAGTGGTTGTATTTCAATTTGCTGGGCATTGCTTAGCAAGCTAATTTGCAAGGCTTGAGAATGTTGCAGATACCACTCAAGCTCATTTCTTTTAATTGGCAAGTAAATTGTTCCTGGCTCTTGCCCAGTGACTTGTATTATACAATTGCAGCCTTTCTGTACCAATTCTGCCACACTATCGATTTTCTGTTGCAATGTTGTTTTAGGCTGTAGGCTTGTGAACATCCATTCTAGTACCTTAACTTGCTCCCCCTTTTTCTTTTTGCACTGAGTCAGTGCACCGATAAGTTGCCTCTCCCCGTGGAGGACAGTAAAATCAACTGGAAGATCAGAGTCCATTCGATCAACTGCTCTGTCTGCAATAACAGTACTGATACATTGCATAGCATCAACTTGCTGAGGCGTGGGCCGAACAGGCGAAGAGGGATTGGTCCCTCTCAGCAAGGGCTGTAGTACCTCTAGATCATCATTACTGATGCCAACGACTGGTTGCAGCCACTGCAGGTCACCCAAAAGTTTTTGTGCATCTTTCAGGGTCTTGAGATCGGTCTGAATTGTCACCTTCTGTGGCTTGATTTGCGTTTCGGTGATATTCCACCCTAGGTATTTCCAAACAGGCGTACGCTGAACCTTTTCTGGCACGACAATCAAGCCATACTGTTTTAGCTGATTGGTGAGCAAAAGTTCTTGTTGGGGGGTGATTGGATTTGGCTGAGCGACGAGGATATCATCCATGTAGTGATAAATGATGGGTTTTGGCCACTGCACTCGAACTGGCTTCAGTGCAGCATCAACATACATCTGACACAAGGTGGGGCTGTTTTTCATCCCTTGGGGAAGCACTGTCCACTCATATCGGGAAGCAGGCCCTTCCCTGTTTATAGCAGGGAGAGTGAAGGCAAAATGATGCATGTCATTAGGATGCAATGGTATAGTAAAAAACCATTCCTTTAGGTCCACTATTAGTAAATGCCAGTTCTCAGGTACAACTGCAGTATTGGGAAGGCCAGGTTGCAAGGTCCCCATAGCTTGCATCTGAGCATTAATGGCACGCAAATCATGCAATAACTGATATTTCCCAGATTTCTTCTTGATGACAAAAATGTGTGTATTCCATGGACTCGTAGATGGTCGCAAATGTCCTTGACTTAACTGCAGACTTTCGAGTGGCCACTGCTCGATCCACACTGAGGCATTTGTAATCCAGTGCAAGGCTATCAGGAAAGTCAATGCAGCGGCCGCTATCGAGAAGGTGTGTCAGTGGTCAGCATAAAACCCAGCTGGTTGAGCACGTCTCTTCCTATTAAAGCGTTAACTTTCTCAGGCAGAGGCATCACTGTGACTACAACAGATGCAGTGCGTCCATCTAGAATAATTTGAATTCGATCTCAGCTGCGTTGTACTAAGGCAGTGCCTCTGACACCTTCAACCCCCCCCGCTGCATGTTGAAGGGGCCAGTGCTGAGGCCAGCATAAATTGGCCACAATTGTCAAGTCTGCTCCAGAGTCCAAGAGCGCAGGTAACGTTATGGAATCACTGCCATGAGTGAATACTGCAGTAGCAACTGGCTGCCCAGCTAGCGGGAGGGTAAGAAGAGCGAGAGTCCCAGTTGAACCAAAATTTCCTGTTCCCCGCTCCGGCGCTCCCTTGGCTATGGCAGCAGTCAGGTGAGGCAGAGGGATTAATTGAGCGATCTTGCTCTGTGCCAGGATGTGCACAGGTGAAAAGTGAGTTTGAGCCATAATGCCAATTTCTCCTTTATAGTCTTTATCAATCAGGCCGGGTAATACAAAAAGTCCCCTCAGGCTGCTAGAAGAGCGGCCTAACAGCAAAGCTCCATAGTACTGTCCATTGATAATCAGGGGTCCTTTGATGCCTGTCGGAATCCTCTGGGGCCGGCCGTCGATTAGAGTCACATCTATTGCTGTTGCCAGGTCCAAGCCGAGGCTTCCTTGGGTTGCTGGCCGAAGGCAGTCAGCGGATTGCAGGGAGCTGCGGAGACTGGCATCGCTACTGCTGGGGCCACTGTTGGTGTCAGCGCGCCGCGACCCTTGGCGCTCAGTCTCCCGTTTCCTGGCCTTTTCCGGCAGGCTTCCGTGGAGTGGGTACTGAGATTGCAGTTGCAACACCATACTCGCTGGACCTGACACCACCGTTTCACATGTCCTTTTCGGCCGCATCGGTAGCGCTTGACTTCATTAGACTTATTATAGCACCCGTCTCTTGGTGCTTCTGCCCCTTTCAAGGGGGCAAGGTCTGCAAAGGCTTGAGTCTGGGCGTTCATGAGCTCTTTCCCTATCTCTTTAACAGCTTCCACTAACATTGCCTGTGGTCCTACTGGCACTCGGCTCATTCTATCTAGCATCAGCTCTACCGGTGCGTCTGCTGACAAGGTAAATATTATAGATCGGGTGAACAGATTACAATTCTCCATAACACACTGTCTTAGCAATGGTGCCTTCATAAAATCCTGTACATCTGAATCGTGTATAGCATTAGCAACCCTGTTGACAAAACTAGAAAAGGACTCATCCCTTCCTTGCTTGCTTGACAAATAGGAGGGCTGAGGGGGTGCTGTTTTTACAAAGGACATTGCCTGCCAGGCAAGTCTCATAGCCTCTAATAATCTTTCTGGTCCCACTTGCACTTGCATTTCCACTCTGGCAAACTGCCCAACACCCATAAGCTGCTCCACCGTAACCCCATGTAAGGGGTTTTGTTGGTCACAGGCAATGTTAGCAGAGGCATCACAAAGGCGTTGCCAGTGCGCCTGCCACAGCATAAGTTGTGAAGGGGTCATAATCATTCTCATAATAGTTTTAATATCCTCTGGGCAAAGAATCCCACACCCCCACACATAGTTTAGCATCTGCTTGGCTGGTTCACTGTGCAGGCCGGATTCATTGACTGTGCCTCTTAGCTGAGTTAACAACTTCCAGTTTACAGGACTATATTCTCCTACTACTTCGTCCCCACCTGCTTGATATATTACTGGGAAGGCAACTGGATCTCCGATCGCTTCAAGGGAGTTCATAGTCTTTATTTTCAAGGGCTGTTTTTATGATATTTCTCCAATCAACCCGACTACATTGCAACTTAGGGCTGTTACATGCTGTGCGAATTTCAGTTCCAGCAGGCTCATGGCGACATGTAGCGGCTTCCTGTTCTAACTCCTTTTTTGTCGCCATCTGGTAACTCGTCCTGCTTTCTCACCGGGGGTGCAGTAGATACGGTACGTGGTGTCAGATCTGTAGGGGGTTTTACAGTTACAGGACACCCAATTGGTGGCGTGGGAACATAATCTTATGCTCCCGAGTGTCATAATGCCCAGTGGAGGGTCTTTGCTTTCTAAATGAGCTGTAGCAACTGCTGCTACCTGCTTTTCAACCTGATACTGTTTTAGGCAATTAATAACTGCTCTCCAGGGCTTCATTAACTTCTTAGCTTCCTTATTCTCGTCTATTACTAAATTCCACAAACATTCACCATATTCTCTCCACTGCTGTTCATGAAACAACGACCCCGACTCTTTAAAAAACCCCTTTGCCTTTGCAATCTCCACTAACCCCACACATTCCTTATTAAGGTTTATCTCCTTAATTCCCCGCTTTTCTAAAAAGCGTAAAAATAAACCAAGGGCCACCTCTGGTTCCATATTTGCGTCCTACCGCAACGACTGTGTCTAACCGCAAACTGCGTCTGACTGCAAACTGCGTCTAACCGTGCTGTCCCTGCTGTCAGGGTCGTGCAGCCTGTCAGGTTTAGCCCTTGTCAACCAAACGGTGGACCCCGCTGTTTGGGCGGTCCAGGCTGGGATCAGGCGCCGGCCTGCAGCCGCCGATCCTTACGCCCTCCGTCGCTGCTCCGGTGCCGCAGTTGTCCCGCCGAGCCAAAGGAAACGAAGTGCCAGTCCAAGTTCGAGCGCCATGTGTTGGAAAAGGGTTCGAGGACTGCGAGGGCTCCGGCGAGAGGAGAAATTGCAGGCCAGCCAATATGGTTGATAGAAGCAAGCAAGCTCCATTTATTAGCAATCCAGAGACACTTATATAGTATACAAGTTTGTTAACTCTTAATCGGCTTAAACCTATCACAGCACATTTCTGCTTCTACATAATTAGACTACATTGGCAAAATTCTACTAGCTGTGTTATGCTTAAAGAATTCAGAGTTCACCCTCCCTTCTCATGGTCAGCACATCTTATCAGCATAGCTGCAAGTCTTCAAAACTCCCTTTTTGTTCCCAGGCCTGTTTCACACAGATGCTTTTCCCATGCTGTTAGTTTCTCACACAAACCTCTGCTTGCAGTTCTTTTATTGATCCAATAATTCAATCAATGAGCCATGTCCCTGCTCCTCTAGCCATTCTCCAATAGCCATGGGCGCCTGGAGGAGAAGGACGGTTCTTTTCCTTAGGAAGGAAAGCACAGAGCCCCAGGAGCCCCAGGGCTCCTGAGCCAGCCCCTGCTGCCCCCGGGAGGGAATTTGGGGAGGGGGCAGAGGGGGTGCGCAGCCCCCGCCGGGGGATGACCCTGGCCCAGCGCCCTTCATTCAGCACTGAGCTGGGCTTGGGGCCGCAGGAGGAAGAGGCCGATGGGAAGCAGATCCTGCGGGGGGGACAGGGCTTGGGCTCAGGGCAAGGTCCTGCCCTGCACACCTGGCTCAGGTGTGAGCCTGCCCCGGGAAGGGAGCGGGACATTCCCATCCCCACGGATCAGGGCTGGGAGCAGCGCTGGGACCACGGACATGGAAATACTGGGAGCCACTGGGATCACACTGAGGGCTACTGGGAGCAACTGGGAATGATGGGTGTGTGCTGGAGGCAACTGGGATATACTGGGAATGAATGAGATCATGCTGGGGGCAACCGGAACCATGCTGGGGCAACTGGGGTGACTGGGAATGAGCATGCTGGGGGAAACTGGGAGCAACTGGGAGTGACTGTGTCTGTGCTGGGGGCCACTGAGGTCATGCTTGCAGTGACTGGGACTATACTAGGGGCAACTGGGAGCAACTGGAACCATGCTGGAGGTAACTAGGATCACACTGAGGGTGATTTGGATCATACTGGGAGTGACAAGGAGCATGCTGGGGGCAATTTGGACCACGTTGGGGGCACCTGGGATATACCAGGAGCAACTGGGACATCACTGAGGGTGACTTGGAGTGGCCGTGGGCAACTGGAATCATGCTGGAAGCAACTGGGAACAAGGGGCAGTGACCAGGAGCATGCTGGGGGCAACTGGGATATGCTGAGAGAGACTGGGAGTCACTGGGATCATACTGGGAGTGACTGGGAGCGTGGCAATGGCCTGGGCTGGTTGATGTGGGGCCTCAGGGTGCGCAGGGAACACTCTGACACTGCGGGGCCCCTGGACCTGTTATAAATGGCCCAGATCCGATATGGAAACGAGTTCTTTAAATGTACTGAGAACTCAATAAAAATGGCAAAGCAAAAGGGGCAGTGCTGGGAGGGTGGCTGGGTGCCAGAGGCTCGCCCACAGAATGCCCATCCTGCCTTTTCTACCCCTGTGATTGCAAACAGCTCTCTGGTCCGAGGGGCACTGGGGACTCCTCCTGGAATCTCCCAGAGTCTTTCCATCTCTGCTTTAGGCACTTTATATCCCAGCTGGGATCCCAAGACTGCTCCCAATCAGGTACCTGAGGTGATTTTTCTCTTTTGATGAGGAGGAGGACGAGGAGGAGGGGGAGGGGGAGGAAGAGGAGAAGGAGGACGAGGAGGAGGAGGACGAAGAGGACAAGGAGAAGGATGACGACAAGGATGAGGAAGAAGAAGACAACGAGGAGGATGAGGAGGACGAGGAAGAGGAGGAGGAGAAGGAGGAGGAGGAGGAGGAGGAGGAGGAGGAGGAGGAGAAGGAGGACGAGGAAGAGTCACATGAGGGTGAGGACGAGGAGGGTGAGGAGGGGGAGGAGGGGGAGGATGAGGACGAGATGAAGGAGGAGGAGGTGGAGGAGGAGGAGGAGGAGGATGATGAGGACGAGGATAAGGACGAGAAGGAGGAGGAGAGTAGGAGGATGAGGAATGCGACGAGGAGGAAGAGGAGGAAAATAATGAGCATGAGGGTGAGGACGAGGAGGAGGACGGGGAGGAGGGGGAGGAGGAGGAGGAAGAGGACAAGGGGGAGGAGGACGAGGAGGACAAGGATGAAGACAAGGAAGATGAGGATGACAAGGAGGGGGAGGAGGAGGACAATGAGGAGGAGGAAGAAAATGAGGAACATAATGAGCACGAAGAGGACAAGGAGGAGGACGAGGAGGAGGACGATTAGGACGAGGGTGAGGACAAGGAAAGGGAGGAGGGGGAGGAAGGGGAGGACAAGGAGGACGAGGATGAGGACGAGGAAGAGAATGAGGACGAGAAGGAGGAGGACAAGGAGGAGGACAAGGAGGACAAGGAGGAGGATGAGGAGGAGGACAATGAGGAAGAGGTGGACGAGGAGGAGGAGGACAAGGAGGATAGAGAGGACGAGGATGAGGAGGATGAGGATGAGGATGAGGATTGGGAGTGCGATGGAGGAAGAGGATGAAAATAATGAGCATGAGGGTGAGGATGAGGAGGAGGAGGACAGGGAGGAGGGGGAGGAGGAGGAGGACGAAGAAAAGGAAGAAAAGGAGGGGGACAAGGAGGAGTAGGATGAGGGTGAGGACGAGAAGGGGGATGAGGGGGAGGACGACGAGGAGGAGGAGGAGGAGGATGAGGAGGAGGAGGACGAGGACGAGGAAGAGGAGGACGAGGAGAAGGACGAGGAGGATGAGGACAAGGAGGAGGATGAGGAGGAGGAGAAGGACGAGGTGGAGGATGAGGACAAGGAGCAGAAGGAGGAGGACGAGGACAAGGACGAGGAGGAGGAAGAGGATGAGGAGGAGGAAGAGGAGGAGGAGGGGGACAACAATGAGGATGACAACAAGGACGAGGAGAGCTATGACGAAGAGGATGAGGAGGAGGAGGAGGATGAGAAGGAGGAGGAGGAGGACGATGAGGAAGAGTAGGATGAGGATCAGGACGAGGATGAGGAGGGGGAGGAGGGAGAGGAGGGGAAGGATGAGGAGGAAGAAGATGAGGAAGAGGACAAGGAGGAGGACGACGAAGAAAAGGCGGGGGACGAGGAGGAGTAGGATGAGAGTGAGGATGAGAAGGGGGATGAGGGGGAGGAGGATGAGGAGGAGGATGAGGAGGAGCAGGAGAAGGACGCGGAGGAGGAAGACGAGGAGGAGGAGAACGAGGACAAGGAGGATGAGGAGAACGAGGACGAGGAGGATGAAGAGGCCATGGAGGAGGAGGACGAGGAGGAGGAGGACGACGACGAGGACGAGCATGAGGACGAGGAGGACGAGGAGGACGAGGAGGACGAGGATGATGAGGATGAGGATGAGGACGAGGATGAGGAGGAGGAGGACAAGGATGAGGACGAGGAGGACGAAGAGGAGGAGGACGAGGACGAGGACAAGGACGAGGACGAGGAGGACGAGGACGAGGAGGAGGAGGAGGACGAGGAGGCCGAGGAGGACGAGGATGAGGACGAGGACGAGGACGAGGACGAGGACGAGGACGAGGACGAGGACTAGGAGGATGACGAGGATGAGGACGAGGAGGAGGAGGAGGAGGAGGAGGACGAGGACGAGGAGGAGGAGGAGGACGAGGACGAGGACGAGGAGGACGAGGAGGACGAGGAGGAGAAGGACGAGGAGGAGAAGGACGAGGAGGACGAGGGCAAGGACGATGACGAGGACCAGGAGGATTACGAGAACGAGGACGATGAGAATGAGGACGAGAAGAAGGAAGAGGCCAAGGAGGCTAAGGTGGAGGAGGAGGATGAGGAGGAGGATAAAGAGGAGGAGGAGGAGAAGGAGGAGGAGGAGGTGGAGGAGGAGGATGAGGATGAGGAGGACAAGGACGAGGAGGAGGAGGATGAGGAGGAGGAGGAGGAGGAGGATGAAGAAAGGGAAGAAAAGGAGGAGGACGAGGAGGAGTAGGATGAGGGTGAGGACGAGAAGGGGGATGAGGGGGAGGAGGACGAGGAGGAGGAGGATGAGGAGGAGGAGGAGGGGGAGGAGGACGAGGAGGAGGATGAGGAGGAGGACGAGGAGGAGGAGGACGAGGAGGACAAGGAGGACGAGAAGGACGAGGAGGACAAGGACGAGGATGAGGACGAGGACCAGGACCAGGACCAGGACCAGGACCAGGACCAGGAGGATGAAGAGAACGAGGACGATGAGAATGAGGACGAGAAGGTGGAAGAGGCCAAGGAGGCCGAGGTGGAGGAGGAGGAGGATAAAGAGGAGGAGGAGAAGGAGGAGGAGGACAAGGAGGAGGAGGAGGATGATGAGGACAAGGACAAGGAGAACGAGGAGGAGGAGGACGAAGAGGCCAAGGAGGCCGAGGCTGAGGATGAGGAGAAGGAGGAGGAGGGGGAGGAGGAGGAGTAGGACATGGAGCACAAGGAGGAGGAGGAGGACGAGCAGGGGGAGGAGGAGGAGGACAAGGACGAGAAGGACGAGGAGGAGGAGGACGAGGAGGAGCAGGAGGAAGAGGATGAGTAGGAGGATGAGGAGGAGGGAGAAGGACGAGGTGGAGGACGAGGAGGAGGATGAGAACGAGGTATGGGAGAATGAGGAGGAGGAGGAGGCGGAGGAGGAGGAGGAATAGGACATGGAGCACAAGGAGGAGGAGGAGGACGAGCAGGAGGAGGAGGAGGAGGACAAGGAGGAAGAGGAGGAGCTGGAGGAGGCGGAGGAGGAGGAGTAGGACGACGAGGACAAGGACAAGGACGAGGACAAGGATGAGGAGGAGGATGAGGAGGAGGAGGATGACGAGCAGGAGGATGAGGAGGATGCGGATGAGGAGGAGAAGGAGGCCGAGGAGGAAGAGGACGAGGACCAGGAGGATGAAGAGAACGAGGACGAGGAGAACGAGGAGGAGGAGGACGAAGAGGCCACGGAGGCCAAGGTGGAGGATGAGGAGGAGGACGAGGAGGAGGACGAGGAGAAGGCTGAGGAGGAGGATGAGAAGGAGGAGGAGGAGGTTGAGGACAAGTAGGAGGAGGAGGCGGATGAGGATGAGGACGAGGAAGACGAAGATGAGGAGGAGGACAAGGAGGACGAGGACCAGGACCAGGACCAGGACCAGGACCAGGAGGATGAGGAGAATGGGGATGAGAACAAGTACAAGGAGGACGAAGAGGCCAAGGAGGCCGAGGTGGAGAAGGAGGATGAGGAGGAGGATGAAGAGGAGGAGGAGAAGGAGGAGGGGGAAGATGAGGAGGAGGAGGAGGACGAAGAAAAGGAAGATAAGGAGGGGGACGAGGAGGAGTAGAATGAGGGTGAGGACGAGAAGGGGGATGAGGGGGAGGAGGATGAGGAGGAGGATGAGGAGGAGGAGGACAAGGAGGAGGAGAAGGACGAGGTGGAGGACAAGGACGAGGAAGAGGAGGAGGATGAAGAGGAGGTGGAGGACGAGGAGGAGGAGGAGGAAGAGGTGGAGGACAAGGACGAGGAGGAGGAGGAGGAGGAGGAGGAGGAGGAGGAGGACGAGGACGAGGAGGACGAGGAGGACGAGGAGGAGGAGGACGAGGACGAGGACGAGGAGGAGGAGGAGGACGTGGAGGACGAGGAGGACGTGGAGGATGAGGAGAGTGAGGACGAGGAGGAGGAGGTGGAGGATGAAGACAAGGAGGACGAGGAGGAGCTGGAGGCGGTGGAGGAGGAGGTGTAGGACGACAAGGACAAGGACGAGGACGAGGACGTGGAGGTGGTTGAGGAGGAGGACGAGGATGAGGAAGAGGAGGACGAGGAGAACGAAGAAGCCAAGGAGGCTGAGGTGAAGGAGGATGCGGAGGTTGAGGTGGAGGACGGGGACGAGGAGGAGGAAGAGGAGGAGGAGGATGAGGAGGAGGATGAGGACGAGGAATAGGAGGAGGATGATGAGGAGGAGGATGACAACGAACAGGAGGATGAGGAGGATGAGGATGAGGAGGAGGAGGACGAGGAGGACGAAGAAGCCAAGGAGGCTGAGGTGAAGGAGGATGCGGAGGTTGAGGTGGAGGACGGGGACGAGGAGGAGGAAGAGGAGGACGAGGATGAGGAGGAGGATGAGGACGAGGAATAGGAGGAGGATGACGAGGAGGAGGATGACAACGAGGAGGAGGATGAGGAGGATGAGGAAGAGGAGGAGGATGAGGATGACGACGAGGAGGAGGATGAGGACGACGAGGAGGAGGATGAGGGGGATGAGGAAGAGGATGAGGACGAGGAAAAGGAGGAGGATGACGAGGAGGAGGATGACAACGAGGAGGAGGATGAGGAGAATGAGGAAGAGGAGGAGGACGAGGCTGAGGAGGAGGAGGAGGATGAGGATGACGAGGAGGAGGATGAGGGGGATGAGGAAGAGGAGGAGGATGAGGAGGACGAGGATGAGGAGGACAAGGAGGATGACAACGAGGAGGAGCAGGATGAGGAGGAGAATGAGGAGGGGGACTAGGAGTAGGAGGAGGAAGAGGAGGAGGAGGACGAGGAGGAGGACCATGAGGAGGACGATGAGGAGGAGGTGGACGAGGTGGTGGAGGACGAGGAGCAGGAGGGGTAAGGGTGGAGATCTTCCTCATCCTGCTCCTCCACTGCTGACATCAGGGAATTCCCTGGAGCTGCCAGCACCTGCCTTTGTTGCTCGAGGATCTTCTCTAGCACCATGCCAAAGGCCTTCTCCTATGGCACTGCCGCAGCATCCTGTAGTCATGGACTGGCACCTGGCAGCTCCAGGACACTTGCTGATTGGATGCTTTTGCCTGGGAAAATCTTCTTGGACACAGCCTGGCTCCAATTTTTACTTCCAGCCCTTTCCTGCCCATCTGCATCCTCAGGCATGAGATGCTTCTGCAGATCGACGTGGCTCTGGGGGAGCAGCGACTCCTGTCTGGGGGCAAAGAAAACAAAGACAACTTGTAAGAAGAGAACCTGGAGCTTCTAGTCAGAAGAGAAAGGACTATTCAATCAAGGCAGGGCCAATGCAGGAAACTTTCTAAAATGGAACAAGCAGCAGAAGCACAGGAGTTTTGCAGAAGAAATTCCCCTCCCAGCACTTGGCTTAGGGAAAAAGCCTGATGTTGCTAGGAGAGACTTGAGTTCAGGTCTAGTATTGGGTAGCAGACATCTGAACATTTAGACTATTGGCTTACCAGGCTCACGCTATTCGAACCTGAGACTGAAACTATTCTACAAGCTAGAGATGCTGGGAAGAAATGTTTCTGCTCACACCATGACTGGGGACTGTGCATCATTACTATCTTGCACCTGTCCAAAGGCCTTCCTCCGTCTGCGCTCCGGCAGCTCTCACCGAGGCTCGGGCAGGGATGGAGGCTCTTGCCAGAAGTATCCCAAGCGTGGAAATCTTCCTCATCCTGCTCCTCCACTGCTGACATCAGGGAATTCCCTGGAGCTGCCAACACCTGCCTTTGCTGCTCGAGGATCTTCTCTAGCACCATGCCAAAGGCCTTCTCCTATGGCAGTGCTGCAGCATCCTGCGAGTCACGGACTGGAACTGGCACCTCCAGGAAAGTTCTGATGGGAAACATCCGTCAGCCATTCCCTGACTGCAATGAGCTGGCCTCCTATTCCTCTGCAAGGCTCTTCCTGGCCACGTGCATCCTCAGCAATGAGCCGGTTCTGCTGAGAGCCGCGGCTCGGAGGGAGCCGCGAGTCCTGTCCAAAGGGCTTCCTCCGTCTCCAGTCCTGCAGCTCTCACGGAGGTACCAGGTACGGTCAAGTCTCCTGCCAGGAATATCCGACCTGTGGAATTCATCCTCATCCTTCTTCTCCATTGCTGATGGCTCTAAGTGCCCTGCAGATGGGAACATCTGCCTTTGCTGCTGGAGGTTTTTGTCCAGCCCCACACCAAAAGTCTTCTCCTCTCGTACTGCCACATCGTTCTTGGAACCTTGGTTGGTAACTGGTGGCTCCAGGACAATCGCTGCTCTGCCTCTGGCTTCTGGGAGTTCCTTACTGGAGGCCTCCTCTTTTCTCTATCCTGCTTAAACAAGAAAGGCTTCCTAACTTGACTGCTCTGTGCCAGCTATGAGTACATCATCTCTTCTGGAACTCTTTTACAGTGGACACAGAGTTTGTTGAAGCTCATTCTCACAACTCCTATCGTGACTATGCCTCATAACTCTTACAACTTTTATTAGTTCATAACCTGGATTACACATTGTTTCTGTCTGGGTTAGAATTTTAAAATATACAATACAATTCTCAATATCCTCTAGCTACAAGATGCAACCACACATATTTGTCATTTTTTATTTTTGCAAAAACATTGGCAATTGTTTCTCTCTTTAATATTTTTCCCTTCGGAACTCATCTGTTTCCTGTTTTCACTTCCTCTGCTCAGAAGACCTTTCCTTTGGTTTATTCTTGTAGTGATTCTCCAATCTTTCCAGGCTACTTTATAGAGATGTAGCTGGTGCAACATATTAGGTAGTTTTTGTTGTTTTGATTTATACTACAGGAAGAAGATAAAACATGTATTTTACATTACCTCGGACGGCAAAAATTTTTTGCATTTTTAATGGAAAATGTACTTTTAAAGTTTGGATAGCATAATTTTAAAAAAATCGTTTCATTACCTGCCCAGTAGCCATAACATAGATCTGTATCCATCATCTAAAAGTAAAGCCAGCTTTTGATTTGATACACACATTGAGACTTTATCCTGTATGAAATAAAGCAGATAAAATATGCTATTACAGTTTTATCTTCAACTGCACATCACTTCTGACCTTGAGTGAAGGCTCTGCATTATTGAATAGAACCAACTGAGGCAGTGCAGCTCTCGGTTAACACATGATCAGAACCTTGGACTGCTAAGGAAGAGCAGGAAATAGTTTGGCTGCCACCACGAGGCAACAGCACATTGTCCTGTTGACATTCTCACTGTCAGAGTGAAACTGGAACCGAGCAATCCCATTCCTTTGCAACCACCCTTATGCTGCAGAGATGGAGCCCTGAGCTCAGCAATGCCATTTGTGACAGAGCTTTCCCAGGTGGGAAGGCATCCTCCCTTCCCAGAGGTATTGCAAGTTCCCCTCTTCCCACTCCATTCCATCCGGAAATGGAATGCTGACAATCCATAAAGGTTACACACTACAACACTGCCATGGATTCTTTTCCTTAGGCAGATCTAAGGCAGTCTGGGAGTCACTCAGCCTTTTGTGACCTCCTCAAGTGAGCATTTGTAACTTTTTTTCCTACAATAATCCAACCAAACAACTTGGTTACTGCTCCAAGTAATTACCAGCAGCTTTGGCTGTGTTTTCCCATTCGATTTTATTTAACCCAATATTTTGCAAATACTGACACTTCTATATTTGAAATTCCCAGCATATTACAGAGATTTGAGAGGTGATCTTCAAACTTGAGAGGTGACATTGGCCACAGAGTAGCAATAAATAGGAAATATCAGGACAAAAGTTAATCCAATACACACCCCCAACAATCCTCCTTTTTTTTAGCTCTTTTTTTTAATTCTGGAAGAAACAAATTTAACAGCACTGCCATGCATGCAACAAAGTGACCCAGGCATGAAGATGAGCAAACTGTTGGTCCTTCACATTCCAGTTTTCAAGGGTGACATTAGTGGGACACTGCTTGGAGCACTGCAATGATATCAAAGTAATCCCTTAAACTTCCTGCTAACTGGAAATTTCTTTTAAGATGCATAGATAATATAGGGCTCCTTACTTACACATACAGGCAAAAGGAAAAAACAAGTTTCACCACATTCTCGTAAACCTCTAGAAATAAAGTCCTGTAAACTTAACTGCCTTTCTTACTTTGAGAAATTGCTACTGCTATAACATTACCTGTACTGGACCTTGTCAATTGGATGCTTTTGCCCAGACTCCTTGCTCGATATATGTCATTTACACCACAGAAAACAAGACAGAATCCTATCCAAGCAAAAATTCAGTGGGAATGGAGAATGACTTACACAGCAACACCTGATTCTCTCTGTGCAACATGCACTACAGCTTTCTTACGGTCTGATCAGGCACTTCTTATGGTAAAGATCACCATCCTATAATCTGGACTACGCACTGACTTCCCGGCTCGCTGTGCCTCATCGCCGCCACCCTGATCCATTCTCTGGACATTGACTGAGCCTGACCATACCTTCTGCAACCACCACCTCCCTGGGCAACCTGTGCCAACGCCTGACCACCCCAACAGCGAAAAAAAAATGTAATATGTAATCCGAATCCCCACTATCCCATTTGAAGGCCACTCCCTCTAGTAGCCCGTAGGCTTCTTTTCAGAAGCGATGTGAGGGGAAGGCGGCTCGCCGCTCCCCTTTGCCCACACGGCTGGCTCCCTTCCAGGCCCAATCCCACCCACGGCAAGGAAGGAACGCACCCACCCACACACCCCGGGCCACTGCTTCACCGGGGCTCTGTCAGTCCCCTGCCGGGGCTCGGTCACTCCCTCGCCGGAGGTCACTCCCCCACCAGAACCAGAACCAGAACCAGAACCCGCTTCCCGAGCCCTCCCCGCTGCCGCCGCTCCCGCTCTGTCCCACCAACAGCCCCTCATCGGCACCAGCCCCTCTGGGCCCCGCCCCCGCCCCGCGGCCCTCAGCTTCAAAGGAGAGCATTGCAGCCCAGATGGCGTTGGATTCTGGAACAGGTCTAACGTGCTGGCATCAGGCAAGCTGCGAACACGGTCAGACTCTGGCTTTACCTTCCTGCCACCTCTCAGGACTGCTCAGTCAGAGCAGCCAGAAGGCACTGTCAAAGACAACCTGGTGCTGGCAAGGTCTGCCTTGCTTGCAGCAAGGAGCAGGGCCTGGAAGATGTCCCGCCCCTGCCGCATTATGCCGGCCTACCAGAGCACCTTGTCACCCGAGAGCTGGCAGATAACACTTCTCCAAGGCAGAGTTTTCCAAGTTCTTCTTCTCCAGTTTTTCCAAAGGGTCCCCCTTGGGCTGGGAAGGGAACCAATCGGGCATGTGCCTGGGAGATTTGTAGCAGCCCTTGGTGTTCACATTGGGCCTCCGTTTTCTCCTGGACAACCCTGCGTGGCAGAGGGCTGCTGGGCTGTTGTGCTATTGGCGGGGGAGGCGCTGCAGCCAGGCGTTTTCCAAATGCTCCAGGCAGCCTGGGGAGATCTCCTGCCTAGGCTGGCTTTCACCGCCAGGGACTAAAGGGCTTTTTCTGCTGCCGTTTTCTTTCTAGGGGTTTTGGAGCTGTTTATAAAGCCCTCGACGCCAGCACAGGGCAACAGGTAAAGTGTCAATGCCCCCAGCAGATTTTGCCGCTCTGGGGCGCTTTTGCCGCGGCTGCGAGCCTTGGCTGGAGCTTTGGGTGGCCGCTCCATCTCTGCGGCAGAGGCTGCTCCTCTGAAGCACAGACTAGGCTCAGCAGCCTGCAGACGGCATTTGGGACGGGCTTTGGTCCTTCTCCTAAGCTCTGCCCTCTGGCACAGCTGGGCTGCGTCGTTGCACGAGCACTCGCTGCGTGTTCCTGGGGACTTTGTGCGACGAGCGCCTTCTCAAGTCAACGGTCTCTCAATGTCCTTTTAGGTGGCCATCAAGAAAATGGCGCTTCAAGAGGAGATGTCCGAGGAGCTGGCTGTCAATGAAATCGTGGTCATGAGGGACAGTAGGAACCCCAATATTGTTACCTACTTAGACAGGTGGGGCTATTCTCATGTCAGTGTTCCTTTAGGATACTGCAAGCCCAAAGTGGCAAACCCCTTTGGTCGCGGGCCGAAAATGGAGCTGTTTAGGATTTCTCTCCTCCAGTGCGGGGGAGGAGGTTGCACTTGGTCTGCAATAATCTCTTCTGGCATATGCAGCTTGGAGAGCGCTTCCAAAAAGCTGGGTCAGCCCCTCGGGTGACTGGGCTGTGCCCAGGTCCTCTCTCTCCATGCCGGGCTTTTCTTCTTTCAGCTACCTGGTCGACGGGGAGCTCTGGCTGGCGATGGAGTTCATGGACGGCGGCACGTTGTATGATGTACTCGGGGCAGTGTACCTCGAGGAAGGACAGATAGGCGCTGTCTGTCGGGAGGTGAGGGATGCCGCTTGTGCTTCCCCTGGCCTGCACAGGATGGCCCTTGTCAACTGGTGGTTAAGAACAGCAGAGATTTCTTGCTCACGGCCTTGCTTTGCTGTTGCTGTCACGAATCGGAGAAGAAAGAGCATCTGAAGCCAACTGCCTGCCAGTGTCCCCGCACTTCCTAGGCTCTGTTCTCGCACTCTTACGTACTGCCGTTGTGCTCCGGCGCTCGCTGGCTCGCTGGCTCGCTGGCTGGCTCGCTCGCTGTGTTGCACTTGTTTCCTCTTGCCAGCTTTGCCTCTCAACGGTTGCCTGGAGCCTGTCTGTGTGTCCTGCATTCCTTGCCGCTCCAAGCCTGCACGCTGGTGGCAGAATTTCAAGCTAAGGGCAAAGGAGATGCCCTCAGCTTCAAAGGAGAGCATTGCAGCCCAGGTGGCGTTGGATTCTGGAACAGGTCTAACGTGCTGCTTCCTCCTCTGCTGCCACAAGGCTACCAAGAAAATCTGCCATGCCGCTCCCCAGCCAAAGGGCACGCGCTACGTACCGGAGGGAGGAGGGGCTTTTGGAAGCTCAGATGTGCTTTTGCTTGGAAAGATAGAACACTCGTAAGAGTGTTGAAGCAGCAAGCTCTTCCTCTTGACAGCACTAGGATGCCGCGCCCTGGCTCACAATTCCCTGAGAAAGCTGTCACTCTCGTCGAGCCCGTTCCTTTCTTGCGGGATGAAATCAGGTCCTGAACCTTCACCCTTCCCTTTCTCCTCTCTCTCTCAGTGCCTGCAAGGGCTGCATTTCCTTCATTCCCGCCGAGTCATCCACAGAGACGTCAAAAGCTGCAACATTCTTGTCAGCGTGGACGGATCTGTGAAATTGGGTGGGTATCCTTGGTGCGGCGCAGCGTTCCCGGGATGCGCTCTGGGGCTGCTCGGGGGTAACTGCCAGTTCCCCAGAAGCGCTGCTTGGCCAGCGCGCGAAACGTGAGGGCGTTTTTGAAGTGACCAATGCCTTATGTCCCTGGCTACAGCCCCGCGGAAGCAGAGCACTGCTGCTTTTCCAGCTCTAGATTCACCGTGGCCTTGTCAGGCTTTGAGCGGGCAATTCTTTGGCTGGGTTTGCCAGTCGTAAGCTGGCTTTGACAGGGTTTGTTTTTCTCCGCAGCTGACTTTGGCCTCTGTGCTCAGCTCACCCCTGAGCGCGACAAGTGCAGCTCCAGCGTCGGCACTCCCAGCTGGATGGCGCCGGAAGTCGTGAGAGGAGAAGCCTACGGCCCCAAAGTGGACATCTGGTCACTGGGGATCGTGGGGCTGGAAATGGTGGAAGGGGAAGCTCCTTACCAGAGGGAACCCCGTCTCAGGGTAAGGTGCAGCTTAGAAGTGCGTCTCGGTGCGGAGAGAGCTGTTGTGGCTAGGAAAGGAGCAGGTAGAGTGTCCTCTTCCCTTTTTTTGTAGGTTTTTGAACTGATAGAAAGGAACGGGGCCCCAAAACTGCAAAACCCCAGGCACCACTCGGCTCTCCTGCGCGACTTTCTCCGCTGCTGCCTGCAGACAGACGAGGACAGGCGCTGGTCTGCCCAGGAACTCCTGAAGGTAAGAAAAAGCAAAGCGGCAAAAAGCCCTGCGAGCTGTGGACGCCTGCATGAAGGGCCGAAGAGGACTGTGGGCCACGTGGGCCTGGGCGAGACAGGTCCGGGACCGGAAGGCGGAGGGGCAGGTGGTGCCCTCGGTCCTCTTTGTGCGTCTTCCTGGTAGCAGAGGAACCCTGCTTGAGCCTGTCGGACGTGATCTTGGGAAGTAATGGTTCCTTTTGCTTTTGTTTTTCCTTTGGGCAGCATCCGTTTGTGACCTCAGGCCATCCTGCCTCCAGCCTGGCTGCTCTGATCATCTCAGCCAAGCAAGTGCAGGAAGACTGGAGAGGAGACGCTTGCGCCTGAGGAGGCCTTGGTGCCCCGCCAGCTCAGAGGAGTGACGAGGGGACGTACCGTGTTTAGGAGAAGATTCGGCCATCCCCTGAGTTTTATAATGAGCTGTTCCGTAGTTAGGAAGTTTATGGGTTTGAGATTTTCTTAGCTTAGCTGGTTTTAGTTAGGACTCTAGACCCCAGAAAGCTTCATTAGTGGAGCATTGTTTAGCTAAGAGTAGAGTATTGCTGATGTAGGGAAGCTGAGAATTATCCTTGAGCCAGAAATGGACGAATCGTCATACTGATGATTAAGCTATGAAAGAAAAAGCTGGGACTCAGCAGAACTGGAGCAGGCATGAGCTGTCAGCCTGAACAGGTCGCCAGGAGGACAGAATGATGAAGATGAAGATGAAGATGAAGAAGTAGCCGGAAGAGCCTTGGTTTCAGCGCTTGGTTTCAGCAGGACTGGCAATAAAAAAACCGTAAAACCTCCAGAGCCCTGGAAGATTCCCTTCCTCGCCACGCTGTGCCTAAGCTGGACAGCGCCTTCGAAGCCGTGCGCTCTGGCCGGGCTGTCCCGTTGATGGCTTTGCGCTGCTTCCCAGGGGCCCAAGGCTCTCCCCATTCACAGAGGGGCCCTGCCCCGCCCCACGCGCCCCGTGGCGGCTGCCGCCCCGCCCGCCCTGCGGAGATGTTGCCCCCCCCACCCGCCCCCCGTGCCCTGGCGTCCCCCAGCGCCAGCCGCCCCTCACGGCGGGGCAGGAGGAGGGAGCAGGCCCCGCTTGTTCCCCTTTCCTGGCGCTCACGGGGCATCGAAGAGCCAAGGAGGGCTGAAACGGCACGTCCCCCAAACGCTTCCCTCTCTGGTCCTTTTGGGCCACTAACGCGCTCTGCTCAAGGGAGTCCGAGGGCCTACGCTCGGCTTTCCCTGCTAAGGTGTCGTTCTTCCTTCTGTAAGCTCCACAACTGGCTGGTTGATGTGAGCTGTCCAGGAGATGGGGAAAACGAGACGCTTTCAAACTGGGGGAATTATCCTGGTAAATTACTGCAGCTTTTCAGCAACAGAATTTCAAGGCGCAGCTGGGCCTTTCAGCCATTGCATCGATTTTCAAATGCCACCCGCAGCATCCGAAGTGTGAAGAGCCCAGTGTGAAGCTCCTCAAAGACACTGCAGCAGTTGTCCACCAGCAGGCAGGACGTGTCTGTGCTGAGTCACCAGAAAAGCAAGCTAAGCCCGGAGCCATTATTGCACGGGCAAGCAGAGTTGGTTTCCAGAGGAGTTGCATGCACTCGTTTCCCTCTCCCACTCACTACTTTCTCTCCTCTTTCGAGCTGGCTCCTGGCTTTAACTGGAGCTTTTGACAGAGAAGGGAATGACTGCATCTCATTTTCCTTGGGATGTGGCTATCCAAATGTCTGCAAGGAATCTTACAGGGAGCATGGAGCCTGGGCAAACATCTGTGAGGCTGCAGCTTTTGACTGCTTGAAACACGCCTTCTTTGGGCTCGGCACCTGCAGGCCACTGCAGAGCGGTAGCCGCAGGCTGCTGCCAGAGCTGCAACACAACAAAACTGTGGCAGCCCAAGAATCCGCGCGCAGCTCTTCTGCGTGTTGTCCGACGTTAAGGTGCCAAAGAAAGAGCAAGCAGGGAGAGAGGAGCTTTGTGTCAGGAGACAAGCCAACATCTCCCTGTCAGAAAGGGAGGTCAGGCTCCAAACTGAGTCAGAGCAAAGGTCAGCACGCACCTGCGTGCTCAAGAAGCAACTGCGCACTGCAATACTCCTGGAAACTGATTTCCTTGGCTTCTTTTGTCCCCTAAATGTCATCAAAGCGGTTAGGGCTTTCAGAAGCAACAAAGATGCCAGCAGGAACAAGCAGACTTGCTTTTAGTCAAAGCCTTGGGGAGGAAAAGTCACGTTTGCTTGGATTTCTTGGGGGCCTGCTGGATCGGTGCATTTTCGGAGTTACCCCGGGATGCCCTGAGCACGGGCTTATGGACGGTTAGGATTTTTTCTCCTGCTTTATGACTGAGGAGATCTTCCCAGGCTTTTCTTTTGCGT
This sequence comes from Coloeus monedula, assembly GCF_965178545.1. Lineage (NCBI taxonomy): Eukaryota > Metazoa > Chordata > Aves > Passeriformes > Corvidae > Coloeus > Coloeus monedula. The sequence goes on along the minus strand of NC_138807.1, from coordinate 808,128 downwards.
CAGCTGTACAGAAGATTTCGGTTGCTGGGCGTAACTACGCCAACAGAGCCAGAGCGGCTGCTATTGTGACGTCAAGGGAGCCGGGCCGCATCACAGTGCTGTCAGCGCAACGTTGTCCCGGTGCGCGCGAGGCCTCGTTGTCCAGAGCAGCTCTTTGGCTTGCTCGCTGCAGGAGGACCCTCGTGACTGAGGCGTTCTCAGCAGACGGCCTGCACCCCGAGAGGAGTCTTGGTTTTTCCCCCGGGTGGCATTCAGTGTGCAAACCCGCACAGCACTGCTAGAATGATCGGGCAAGTCTGTGCCGCGGTTTGCACGGTTTTTTCTGTGGCGTATTCCGGCTACTTCCTGACCCACCTGACTCGTAAGTAAAGGTTTATCCCGGGGGTAGCCATCACACGGCGTTTGCTTCACTTTGCTCTTTACGCTCGTTTGTAGTGATGAAGCTGATTTGGGAGCAAAAGTGCCATTGAGATGCCGCTCCTTTGGTAAAGCTCCTGCCAACAGCATCAGCTAAAAAGGGGGTGTCTGCACTGGCTGGCGGGTGGAGAGTATTTGCAACGTAACCTGCAGGGCTTGCGTTCCCTCCACGGGAGAGCGCGTGGCATTGGACACTGTCATTTCCTCAGCTTGCTGCTTCAGCCGAGACAACCTGCAAATTGCAGGCTGGCAGGGAGCCTCACAAGTACTTCTAAAACTTGCCCAGGAGTGAGGGAAAGCACTTTCTTGCTCCAAATCCTGCCATTAGAGGCCTTGGCTCTCTGCTGTGACCCTTTACGGTGCGCCAAGAGAGCGATTCCCTTGGCGATGAAGTGCAAGCTCCTAACCGGTTAGGCTTTGCTCCTGGACCCAGGAGCTGTTCCTGGGCTGCTTTAGAAGAGAACCGCCACAGCTATGGGGCCCTTTGTGGAAGCTTTCCCGGGGTATCATTTGCAGCAAATTGATGGGAATTAGTGCATGCAGTTTATTTTAAAAAAATAAAAAACAAATAAAACAACAGCAACAGCAACAGCAACAACAACAACAACAACAAAACGAAAAGAAAGGTTGCAGGAAAGAGAAGAGGAAAAAGCTGCTTGAGCTGTTGGGCAGAACAGCAGCTCTGACTTAAAGGACACTTGGCATTTCTGTGATCGTGTTTCTATCTCTTCAGTGACAAAAGTCGAGAGAGCCTAGTATCGTGTCCTTGTTGTTCTCTTGCTTGCTGTGGGAAAATCTTGTGTTGCTCCTGGAGGGATGCTGGGAAAGGAAAATGCTCTCTGTTGGGACTGACTTGTCCTGTGGGACTCCCCAGCACAGGCACTTTTCTAACGGCATCTGGTTCCTCTTCCCTTGCTCGCTGCAGGTCACCTCACACGCGGATGGAGACAAGCCCGTCCTTTGGTGAGTGGCAAAGGAAGCTCTGACCTTGCTGGCAGAGAATGTAAGAATTGTGCGGCAAGCTGCGAGCTTGGCCTGTTGCGGTAGAGTGTAGAGTGCCAGCCTGGGAGGCGGAAAGAAAGCCCAAGTCGGTGCTGGCATCAGCAGCAGCAAAGGGAGCACTGGCTCTTTCCTAATTTTCCATTGAAGAGCCTTTCAAGAGATGAAAGGCAAGTGTGGCAGGCCAAAGGTGTCTTGCTGATTCTAGCCAGGGTGGAAGATCAAATGCACAGCAAGACGGAGCACCACCTAATTTGCCCACCTTAAGAGGGTGAATTTCACGACTCAGAATCCCACTTGGATCAAAGTTTCTGATTTCCCCTTAGTCTGGGTGAAAAGAAACCAGCTTCCGGAGCTGACAAGAAAGCAGCTCCTGAAGGACTGGCTGCTCCCTGTCCCTCTCACTGCTGTCTGCCTGCAGGGCTCACCAGCAGGGTCAGCACCTCCTCTGGCTCCCTCTCTTGCTGAGGAAGAGGCTGAAGAGGAGCCAAATGACAAGAAGCCTCCAGCTGTTGTCCATCCACGGCCTGAACGTGCAGAGCCAGTAAGTGGCGCCTGTGGTTGGCACTGCCTTTGGCGCAGGGCCGAGCTTCAGGTTTCTGACGAGCCAGCCCTTGCCGCTCGTGCCTGAAGATGCTGGGGGCTGTGTGCCTGCCATGACGTAGTGCTGCTTCAGCCAGTCCAGGGAGCCCTGGCAAATGGCTTCTGAACTTTCACATTTGAGCGCCATTTTGCTGGGACGCTGAGAGGGCCTGAGAAAGTCTCTTGGGATCAGATGAGAGGCAGCATTGTGCCTTTAAATTGTTGCCAGCGTAGAAGTGACCCCCTTGGTGCACGGTGTCCGTGCAGGCTCCCCGTGGTCAGCGGCCAGAGACGGTCCAAAGACGCAGTTGACAGCCTTGCAGGATGCTTAGGAGACACTGGCCCCCGGGAGGGACCAATTAGCTCCAGGCACAACGTAGACCAGACTGGCTTTCTGGTCAGACACGACCATGCCCACTCGAGGGTGACTTCATTGGCCAGGGGAACACAGCAGGAGGAAAGCAACAAGGCTCTGGGGCCCTGCTCCCACCTCTTTCTGTATCTTTGCAACCTCGTCAATACCTTGTTGCAGTCGTCTTGCAGAAAATCGATAAAATGTAGCGTGAACCTGGCCATGTGCTGCTGTAGCACAGCAGCCTTTGGGGTTTGCCCGTTGCCTTTGAGAAGGGCACATGCAAAACCCCCCCCAGGCAAAGAGGCCTGGCGGTGGCTGACAGCCTTCCTTTTGCCGTGTGCTCTCCGGGGTATCTGTGCCAGCCACCTTTCTGACAGGCAATCCTTTCTTGTCCCAGCTCTCTCTTGACGCGCGCTCTGCCGTTCAACGTGCCGCTGCACCGGCGCGGTCCGCAGCAGCCAGCACTCCGCCACGTGGCAGCACTTCGTCCAGCAGCCCAGCCCAGCAGCTGGAGATGAGAGAGGAGCAGAGCCTGAGGAGACTGAGTACGTCTGGTGTATTTCTGGTCTGCCAGAGCGGCGTGTTTTCTGCGTGTCTCTGTATTGGCTGCGCCAGAAGTTCCTCCTCGCTTTAGTGCCACAGAGGCATTTAGGCCTCCCTCCAAGAACCGGTTGCTGTGCTTTGAGGCGGCAAGAGAGCGCTCGGCGCGTTCCCGCTGCCTCTGAGGGCAGCTGGCACTGGCTTGGCTTTGCCTGGGCTGCCCTCTGTGCCAAAGACAAAAGCAGAGGTTGTTTCTGTTGAGCAGAAGGCTGGCACCTAGCGGGTGACTGGGCCCCAGGGAGCTCTCGGGCCCCAGCTATTCTCCGGCTGCCCTTTTTACGACTGTTCTCACTCCTCCTCTCACTGGTGCACGTTGTTCTCCTAAGCGGCCCTGCCGGTGACGGCAGGTGCCACTGCAGAGGCTGCGGAGGCCCTTCCTTAGCTCTGGGGGCCCAGTTCCTAAAGGCCCATCGTTCTGGGTTATCACATGAGCTGCTGTGCTTGAAAGCCATGAAGTGCTTCTTGGAAAGGCCAGCTGCTGAAAGGTGGAGAAGATCGCCCTCCCGCTCGCTGCTCTCAGCGGCTGGAAGCCAAGTGACTGCCCCCGACAGTGGGGCTGCATCTTGGATCGTCTGGGGAGCGGCATCTCCCTTTGAAAGCGAGCACCTTGCACTGCTTTTGTCTTTCAGGGAGCATTGTGAGTCTGGGCGAGCCGAGGAGGAAATACTCGGCATTTGAAGAACTCGGACGAGGGTAAGTCTGACGCCTGCTCCTTACGCAAAACCGTGGGCCCGGTCTTTGGCCGGTGCAGCGTCAAGCGTGGCATCAGGCAAGCTGCGAACACGGTCAGACTCTGGCTTTACCTTCCTGCCACCTCTCAGGACTGCTCAGTCAGAGCAGCCAGAAGGCACTGTCAAAGACAACCTGGTGCTGGCAAGGTCTGCCTTGCTTGCAGCAAGGAGCAGGGCCTGGAAGATGTCCCGCCCCTGCCGCATTATGCCGGCCTACCAGAGCACCTTGTCACCCGAGAGCTGGCAGATAACACTTCTCCAAGGCAGAGTTTTCCAAGTTCTTCTTCTCCAGTTTTTCCAAAGGGTCCCCCTTGGGCTGGGAAGGGAACCAATCGGGCATGTGCCTGGGAGATTTGTAGCAGCCCTTGGTGTTCACATTGGGCCTCCGTTTTCTCCTGGACAACCCTGCGTGGCAGAGGGCTGCTGGGCTGTTGTGCTATTGGCGGGGGAGGCGCTGCAGCCAGGCGTTTTCCAAATGCTCCAGGCAGCCTGGGGAGATCTCCTGCCTAGGCTGGCTTTCACCGCCAGGGACTAAAGGGCTTTTTCTGCTGCCGTTTTCTTTCTAGGGGTTTTGGAGCTGTTTATAAAGCCCTCGACGCCAGCACAGGGCAACAGGTAAAGTGTCAATGCCCCCAGCAGATTTTGCCGCTCTGGGGCGCTTTTGCCGCGGCTGCGAGCCTTGGCTGGAGCTTTGGGTGGCCGCTCCATCTCTGCGGCAGAGGCTGCTCCTCTGAAGCACAGACTAGGCTCAGCAGCCTGCAGACGGCATTTGGGACGGGCTTTGGTCCTTCTCCTAAGCTCTGCCCTCTGGCACAGCTGGGCTGCGTCGTTGCACGAGCACTCGCTGCGTGTTCCTGGGGACTTTGTGCGACGAGCGCCTTCTCAAGTCAACGGTCTCTCAATGTCCTTTTAGGTGGCCATCAAGAAAATGGCGCTTCAAGAGGAGATGTCCGAGGAGCTGGCTGTCAATGAAATCGTGGTCATGAGGGACAGTAGGAACCCCAATATTGTTACCTACTTAGACAGGTGGGGCTATTCTCATGTCAGTGTTCCTTTAGGATACTGCAAGCCCAAAGTGGCAAACCCCTTTGGTCGCGGGCCGAAAATGGAGCTGTTTAGGATTTCTCTCCTCCAGTGCGGGGGAGGAGGTTGCACTTGGTCTGCAATAATCTCTTCTGGCATATGCAGCTTGGAGAGCGCTTCCAAAAAGCTGGGTCAGCCCCTCGGGTGACTGGGCTGTGCCCAGGTCCTCTCTCTCCATGCCGGGCTTTTCTTCTTTCAGCTACCTGGTCGACGGGGAGCTCTGGCTGGCGATGGAGTTCATGGACGGCGGCACGTTGTATGATGTACTCGGGGCAGTGTACCTCGAGGAAGGACAGATAGGCGCTGTCTGTCGGGAGGTGAGGGATGCCGCTTGTGCTTCCCCTGGCCTGCACAGGATGGCCCTTGTCAACTGGTGGTTAAGAACAGCAGAGATTTCTTGCTCACGGCCTTGCTTTGCTGTTGCTGTCACGAATCGGAGAAGAAAGAGCATCTGAAGCCAACTGCCTGCCAGTGTCCCCGCACTTCCTAGGCTCTGTTCTCGCACTCTTACGTACTGCCGTTGTGCTCCGGCGCTCGCTGGCTCGCTGGCTCGCTGGCTGGCTCGCTCGCTGTGTTGCACTTGTTTCCTCTTGCCAGCTTTGCCTCTCAACGGTTGCCTGGAGCCTGTCTGTGTGTCCTGCATTCCTTGCCGCTCCAAGCCTGCACGCTGGTGGCAGAATTTCAAGCTAAGGGCAAAGGAGATGCCCTCAGCTTCAAAGGAGAGCATTGCAGCCCAGGTGGCGTTGGATTCTGGAACAGGTCTAACGTGCTGCTTCCTCCTCTGCTGCCACAAGGCTACCAAGAAAATCTTTGCCATGCCGCTCCCCAGCCAAAGGGCACGCGCTACGTACCGGAGGGAGGAGGGGCTTTTGGAAGCTCAGATGTGCTTTTGCTTGGAAAGATAGAACACTCGTAAGAGTGTTGAAGCAGCAAGCTCTTCCTCTTGACAGCACTAGGATGCCGCGCCCTGGCTCACAATTCCCTGAGAAAGCTGTCACTCTCGTCGAGCCCGTTCCTTTCTTGCGGGATGAAATCAGGTCCTGAACCTTCACCCTTCCCTTTCTCCTCTCTCTCTCAGTGCCTGCAAGGGCTGCATTTCCTTCATTCCCGCCGAGTCATCCACAGAGACGTCAAAAGCTGCAACATTCTTGTCAGCGTGGACGGATCTGTGAAATTGGGTGGGTATCCTTGGTGCGGCGCAGCGTTCCCGGGATGCGCTCTGGGGCTGCTCGGGGGTAACTGCCAGTTCCCCAGAAGCGCTGCTTGGCCAGCGCGCGAAACGTGAGGGCGTTTTTGAAGTGACCAATGCCTTATGTCCCTGGCTACAGCCCCGCGGAAGCAGAGCACTGCTGCTTTTCCAGCTCTAGATTCACCGTGGCCTTGTCAGGCTTTGAGCGGGCAATTCTTTGGCTGGGTTTGCCAGTCGTAAGCTGGCTTTGACAGGGTTTGTTTTTCTCCGCAGCTGACTTTGGCCTCTGTGCTCAGCTCACCCCTGAGCGCGACAAGTGCAGCTCCAGCGTCGGCACTCCCAGCTGGATGGCGCCGGAAGTCGTGAGAGGAGAAGCCTACGGCCCCAAAGTGGACATCTGGTCACTGGGGATCGTGGGGCTGGAAATGGTGGAAGGGGAAGCTCCTTACCAGAGGGAACCCCGTCTCAGGGTAAGGTGCAGCTTAGAAGTGCGTCTCGGTGCGGAGAGAGCTGTTGTGGCTAGGAAAGGAGCAGGTAGAGTGTCCTCTTCCCTTTTTTTGTAGGTTTTTGAACTGATAGAAAGGAACGGGGCCCCAAAACTGCAAAACCCCAGGCACCACTCGGCTCTCCTGCGCGACTTTCTCCGCTGCTGCCTGCAGACAGACGAGGACAGGCGCTGGTCTGCCCAGGAACTCCTGAAGGTAAGAAAAAGCAAAGCGGCAAAAAGCCCTGCGAGCTGTGGACGCCTGCATGAAGGGCCGAAGAGGACTGTGGGCCACGTGGGCCTGGGCGAGACAGGTCCGGGACCGGAAGGCGGAGGGGCAGGTGGTGCCCTCGGTCCTCTTTGTGCGTCTTCCTGGTAGCAGAGGAACCCTGCTTGAGCCTGTCGGACGTGATCTTGGGAAGTAATGGTTCCTTTTGCTTTTGTTTTTCCTTTGGGCAGCATCCGTTTGTGACCTCAGGCCATCCTGCCTCCAGCCTGGCTGCTCTGATCATCTCAGCCAAGCAAGTGCAGGAAGACTGGAGAGGAGACGCTTGCGCCTGAGGAGGCCTTGGTGCCCCGCCAGCTCAGAGGAGTGACGAGGGGACGTACCGTGTTTAGGAGAAGATTCGGCCATCCCCTGAGTTTTATAATGAGCTGTTCCGTAGTTAGGAAGTTTATGGGTTTGAGATTTTCTTAGCTTAGCTGGTTTTAGTTAGGACTCTAGACCCCAGAAAGCTTCATTAGTGGAGCATTGTTTAGCTAAGAGTAGAGTATTGCTGATGTAGGGAAGCTGAGAATTATCCTTGAGCCAGAAATGGACGAATCGTCATACTGATGATTAAGCTATGAAAGAAAAAGCTGGGACTCAGCAGAACTGGAGCAGGCATGAGCTGTCAGCCTGAACAGGTCGCCAGGAGGACAGAATGATGAAGATGAAGATGAAGATGAAGAAGTAGCCGGAAGAGCCTTGGTTTCAGCGCTTGGTTTCAGCAGGACTGGCAATAAAAAAACCGTAAAACCTCCAGAGCCCTGGAAGATTCCCTTCCTCGCCACGCTGTGCCTAAGCTGGACAGCGCCTTCGAAGCCGTGCGCTCTGGCCGGGCTGTCCCGTTGATGGCTTTGCGCTGCTTCCCAGGGGCCCAAGGCTCTCCCCCCTCACAGAGGGGCCCTGCCCCGCCCCACGCGCCCCGTGGCGGCTGCCGCCCCGCCCGCCCTGCGGAGATGTTGCCCCCCCCACCCGCCCCCCGTGCCCTGGCGTCCCCCAGCGCCAGCTGCCCCTCACGGCGGGGCAGGAGGAGGGAGCAGGCCCCGCTTGTTCCCCTTTCCTGGCGCTCACGGGGCATCGAAGAGCCAAGGAGGGCTGAAACGGCACGTCCCCCAAACGCTTCCCTCTCTGGTCCTTTTGGGCCACTAACGCGCTCTGCTCAAGGGAGTCCGAGGGCCTACGCTCGGCTTTCCCTGCTAAGGTGTCGTTCTTCCTTCTGTAAGCTCCACAACTGGCTGGTTGATGTGAGCTGTCCAGGAGATGGGGAAAACGAGACGCTTTCAAACTGGGGGAATTATCCTGGTAAATTACTGCAGCTTTTCAGCAACAGAACTTCAAGGCGCAGCTGGGCCTTTCAGCCATTGCATCGATTTTCAAATGCCACCCGCAGCATCCGAAGTGTGAAGAGCCCAGTGTGAAGCTCCTCAAAGACACTGCAGCAGTTGTCCACCAGCAGGCAGGACGTGTCTGTGCTGAGTCACCAGAAAAGCAAGCTAAGCCCGGAGCCATTATTGCACGGGCAAGCAGAGTTGGTTTCCAGAGGAGTTGCATGCACTCGTTTCCCTCTCCCACTCACTACTTTCTCTCCTCTTTCGAGCTGGCTCCTGGCTTTAACTGGAGCTTTTGACAGAGAAGGGAATGACTGCATCTCATTTTCCTTGGGATGTGGCTATCCAAATGTCTGCAAGGAATCTTACAGGGAGCATGGAGCCTGGGCAAACATCTGTGAGGCTGCAGCTTTTGACTGCTTGAAACGCGCCTTCTTTGGGCTCGGCACCTGCAGGCCACTGCAGAGCGGTAGCCGCAGGCTGCTGCCAGAGCTGCAACACAACAAAACTGTGGCAGCCCAAGAATCCGCGCGCAGCTCTTCTGCGTGTTGTCCGACGTTAAGGTGCCAAAGAAAGAGCAAGCAGGGAGAGAGGAGCTTTGTGTCAGGAGACAAGCCAACATCTCCCTGTCAGAAAGGGAGGTCAGGCTCCAAACTGAGTCAGAGCAAAGGTCAGCACGCACCTGCGTGCTCAAGAAGCAACTGCGCACTGCAATACTCCTGGAAACTGATTTCCTTGGCTTCTTTTGTCCCCTAAATGTCATCAAAGCGGTTAGGGCTTTCAGAAGCAACAAAGATGCCAGCAGGAACAAGCAGACTTGCTTTTAGTCAAAGCCTTGGGGAGGAAAAGTCACGTTTGCTTGGATTTCTTGGGGGCCTGCTGGATCGGTGCATTTTCGGAGTTACCCCGGGATGCCCTGAGCACGGGCTTATGGACGGTTAGGATTTTTTCTCCTGCTTTATGACTGAGGAGATCTTCCCAGGCTTTTCTTTTGCGTCAGCTGTACAGAAGATTTCGGTTGCTGGGCGTAACTACGCCAACAGAGCCAGAGCGGCTGCTATTGTGACGTCAAGGGAGCCGGGCCGCATCACAGTGCTGTCAGCGCAACGTTGTCCCGGTGCGCGCGAGGCCTCGTTGTCCAGAGCAGCTCTTTGGCTTGCTCGCTGCAGGAGGACCCTCGTGACTGAGGCGTTCTCAGCAGACGGCCTGCACCCCGAGAGGAGTCTTGGTTTTTCCCCCGGGTGGCATTCAGTGTGCAAACCCGCACAGCACTGCTAGAATGATCGGGCAAGTCTGTGCCGCGGTTTGCACGGTTTTTTCTGTGGCGTATTCCGGCTACTTCCTGACCCACCTGACTCGTAAGTAAAGGTTTATCCCGGGGGTAGCCATCACACGGCGTTTGCTTCACTTTGCTCTTTACGCTCGTTTGTAGTGATGAAGCTGATTTGGGAGCAAAAGTGCCATTGAGATGCCGCTCCTTTGGTAAAGCTCCTGCCAACAGCATCAGCTAAAAAGGGGGTGTCTGCACTGGCTGGCGGGTGGAGAGTATTTGCAACGTAACCTGCAGGGCTTGCGTTCCCTCCACGGGAGAGCGCGTGGCATTGGACACTGTCATTTCCTCAGCTTGCTGCTTCAGCCGAGACAACCTGCAAATTGCAGGCTGGCAGGGAGCCTCACAAGTACTTCTAAAACTTGCCCAGGAGTGAGGGAAAGCACTTTCTTGCTCCAAATCCTGCCATTAGAGGCCTTGGCTCTCTGCTGTGACCCTTTACGGTGCGCCAAGAGAGCGATTCCCTTGGCGATGAAGTGCAAGCTCCTAACCGGTTAGGCTTTGCTCCTGGACCCAGGAGCTGTTCCTGGGCTGCTTTAGAAGAGAACCGCCACAGCTATGGGGCCCTTTGTGGAAGCTTTCCCGGGGTATCATTTGCAGCAAATTGATGGGAATTAGTGCATGCAGTTTATTTTAAAAAAATAAAAAACAAATAAAACAACAGCAACAGCAACAGCAACAGCAACAACAACAACAACAAAACGAAAAGAAAGGTTGCAGGAAAGAGAAGAGGAAAAAGCTGCTTGAGCTGTTGGGCAGAACAGCAGCTCTGACTTAAAGGACACTTGGCATTTCTGTGATCGTGTTTCTATCTCTTCAGTGACAAAAGTCGAGAGAGCCTAGTATCGTGTCCTTGTTGTTCTCTTGCTTGCTGTGGGAAAATCTTGTGTTGCTCCTGGAGGGATGCTGGGAAAGGAAAATGCTCTCTGTTGGGACTGACTTGTCCTGTGGGACTCCCCAGCACAGGCACTTTTCTAACGGCATCTGGTTCCTCTTCCCTTGCTCGCTGCAGGTCACCTCACACGCGGATGGAGACAAGCCCGTCCTTTGGTGAGTGGCAAAGGAAGCTCTGACCTTGCTGGCAGAGAATGTAAGAATTGTGCGGCAAGCTGCGAGCTTGGCCTGTTGCGGTAGAGTGTAGAGTGCCAGCCTGGGAGGCGGAAAGAAAGCCCAAGTCGGTGCTGGCATCAGCAGCAGCAAAGGGAGCACTGGCTCTTTCCTAATTTTCCATTGAAGAGCCTTTCAAGAGATGAAAGGCAAGTGTGGCAGGCCAAAGGTGTCTTGCTGATTCTAGCCAGGGTGGAAGATCAAATGCACAGCAAGACGGAGCACCACCTAATTTGCCCACCTTAAGAGGGTGAATTTCACGACTCAGAATCCCACTTGGATCAAAGTTTCTGATTTCCCCTTAGTCTGGGTGAAAAGAAACCAGCTTCCGGAGCTGACAAGAAAGCAGCTCCTGAAGGACTGGCTGCTCCCTGTCCCTCTCACTGCTGTCTGCCTGCAGGGCTCACCAGCAGGGTCAGCACCTCCTCTGGCTCCCTCTCTTGCTGAGGAAGAGGCTGAAGAGGAGCCAAATGACAAGAAGCCTCCAGCTGTTGTCCATCCACGGCCTGAACGTGCAGAGCCAGTAAGTGGCGCCTGTGGTTGGCACTGCCTTTGGCGCAGGGCCGAGCTTCAGGTTTCTGACGAGCCAGCCCTTGCCGCTCGTGCCTGAAGATGCTGGGGGCTGTGTGCCTGCCATGACGTAGTGCTGCTTCAGCCAGTCCAGGGAGCCCTGGCAAATGGCTTCTGAACTTTCACATTTGAGCGCCATTTTGCTGGGACGCTGAGAGGGCCTGAGAAAGTCTCTTGGGATCAGATGAGAGGCAGCATTGTGCCTTTAAATTGTTGCCAGCGTAGAAGTGACCCCCTTGGTGCACGGTGTCCGTGCAGGCTCCCCGTGGTCAGCGGCCAGAGACGGTCCAAAGACGCAGTTGACAGCCTTGCAGGATGCTTAGGAGACACTGGCCCCCGGGAGGGACCAATTAGCTCCAGGCACAACGTAGACCAGACTGGCTTTCTGGTCAGACACGACCATGCCCACTCGAGGGTGACTTCATTGGCCAGGGGAACACAGCAGGAGGAAAGCAACAAGGCTCTGGGGCCCTGCTCCCACCTCTTTCTGTATCTTTGCAACCTCGTCAATACCTTGTTGCAGTCGTCTTGCAGAAAATCGATAAAATGTAGCGTGAACCTGGCCATGTGCTGCTGTAGCACAGCAGCCTTTGGGGTTTGCCCGTTGCCTTTGAGAAGGGCACATGCAAAACCCCCCCCAGGCAAAGAGGCCTGGCGGTGGCTGACAGCCTTCCTTTTGCCGTGTGCTCTCCGGGGTATCTGTGCCAGCCACCTTTCTGACAGGCAATCCTTTCTTGTCCCAGCTCTCTCTTGACGCGCGCTCTGCCGTTCAACGTGCCGCTGCACCGGCGCGGTCCGCAGCAGCCAGCACTCCGCCACGTGGCAGCACTTCGTCCAGCAGCCCAGCCCAGCAGCTGGAGATGAGAGAGGAGCAGAGCCTGAGGAGACTGAGTACGTCTGGTGTATTTCTGGTCTGCCAGAGCGGCGTGTTTTCTGCGTGTCTCTGTATTGGCTGCGCCAGAAGTTCCTCCTCGCTTTAGTGCCACAGAGGCATTTAGGCCTCCCTCCAAGAACCGGTTGCTGTGCTTTGAGGCGGCAAGAGAGCGCTCGGCGCGTTCCCGCTGCCTCTGAGGGCAGCTGGCACTGGCTTGGCTTTGCCTGGGCTGCCCTCTGTGCCAAAGACAAAAGCAGAGGTTGTTTCTGTTGAGCAGAAGGCTGGCACCTAGCGGGTGACTGGGCCCCAGGGAGCTCTCGGGCCCCAGCTATTCTCCGGCTGCCCTTTTTACGACTGTTCTCACTCCTCCTCTCACTGGTGCACGTTGTTCTCCTAAGCGGCCCTGCCGGTGACGGCAGGTGCCACTGCAGAGGCTGCGGAGGCCCTTCCTTAGCTCTGGGGGCCCAGTTCCTAAAGGCCCATCGTTCTGGGTTATCACATGAGCTGCTGTGCTTGAAAGCCATGAAGTGCTTCTTGGAAAGGCCAGCTGCTGAAAGGTGGAGAAGATCGCCCTCCCGCTCGCTGCTCTCAGCGGCTGGAAGCCAAGTGACTGCCCCCGACAGTGGGGCTGCATCTTGGATCGTCTGGGGAGCGGCATCTCCCTTTGAAAGCGAGCACCTTGCACTGCTTTTGTCTTTCAGGGAGCATTGTGAGTCTGGGCGAGCCGAGGAGGAAATACTCGGCATTTGAAGAACTCGGACGAGGGTAAGTCTGACGCCTGCTCCTTACGCAAAACCGTGGGCCCGGTCTTTGGCCGGTGCAGCGTCAAGCGTGGCATCAGGCAAGCTGCGAACACGGTCAGACTCTGGCTTTACCTTCCTGCCACCTCTCAGGACTGCTCAGTCAGAGCAGCCAGAAGGCACTGTCAAAGACAACCTGGTGCTGGCAAGGTCTGCCTTGCTTGCAGCAAGGAGCAGGGCCTGGAAGATGTCCCGCCCCTGCCGCATTATGCCGGCCTACCAGAGCACCTTGTCACCCGAGAGCTGGCAGATAACACTTCTCCAAGGCAGAGTTTTCCAAGTTCTTCTTCTCCAGTTTTTCCAAAGGGTCCCCCTTGGGCTGGGAAGGGAACCAATCGGGCATGTGCCTGGGAGATTTGTAGCAGCCCTTGGTGTTCACATTGGGCCTCCGTTTTCTCCTGGACAACCCTGCGTGGCAGAGGGCTGCTGGGCTGTTGTGCTATTGGCGGGGGAGGCGCTGCAGCCAGGCGTTTTCCAAATGCTCCAGGCAGCCTGGGGAGATCTCCTGCCTAGGCTGGCTTTCACCGCCAGGGACTAAAGGGCTTTTTCTGCTGCCGTTTTCTTTCTAGGGGTTTTGGAGCTGTTTATAAAGCCCTCGACGCCAGCACAGGGCAACAGGTAAAGTGTCAATGCCCCCAGCAGATTTTGCCGCTCTGGGGCGCTTTTGCCGCGGCTGCGAGCCTTGGCTGGAGCTTTGGGTGGCCGCTCCATCTCTGCGGCAGAGGCTGCTCCTCTGAAGCACAGACTAGGCTCAGCAGCCTGCAGACGGCATTTGGGACGGGCTTTGGTCCTTCTCCTAAGCTCTGCCCTCTGGCACAGCTGGGCTGCGTCGTTGCACGAGCACTCGCTGCGTGTTCCTGGGGACTTTGTGCGACGAGCGCCTTCTCAAGTCAACGGTCTCTCAATGTCCTTTTAGGTGGCCATCAAGAAAATGGCGCTTCAAGAGGAGATGTCCGAGGAGCTGGCTGTCAATGAAATCGTGGTCATGAGGGACAGTAGGAACCCCAATATTGTTACCTACTTAGACAGGTGGGGCTATTCTCATGTCAGTGTTCCTTTAGGATACTGCAAGCCCAAAGTGGCAAACCCCTTTGGTCGCGGGCCGAAAATGGAGCTGTTTAGGATTTCTCTCCTCCAGTGCGGGGGAGGAGGTTGCACTTGGTCTGCAATAATCTCTTCTGGCATATGCAGCTTGGAGAGCGCTTCCAAAAAGCTGGGTCAGCCCCTCGGGTGACTGGGCTGTGCCCAGGTCCTCTCTCTCCATGCCGGGCTTTTCTTCTTTCAGCTACCTGGTCGACGGGGAGCTCTGGCTGGCGATGGAGTTCATGGACGGCGGCACGTTGTATGATGTACTCGGGGCAGTGTACCTCGAGGAAGGACAGATAGGCGCTGTCTGTCGGGAGGTGAGGGATGCCGCTTGTGCTTCCCCTGGCCTGCACAGGATGGCCCTTGTCAACTGGTGGTTAAGAACAGCAGAGATTTCTTGCTCACGGCCTTGCTTTGCTGTTGCTGTCACGAATCGGAGAAGAAAGAGCATCTGAAGCCAACTGCCTGCCAGTGTCCCCGCACTTCCTAGGCTCTGTTCTCGCACTCTTACGTACTGCCGTTGTGCTCCGGCGCTCGCTGGCTCGCTGGCTCGCTGGCTGGCTCGCTCGCTGTGTTGCACTTGTTTCCTCTTGCCAGCTTTGCCTCTCAACGGTTGCCTGGAGCCTGTCTGTGTGTCCTGCATTCCTTGCCGCTCCAAGCCTGCACGCTGGTGGCAGAATTTCAAGCTAAGGGCAAAGGAGATGCCCTCAGCTTCAAAGGAGAGCATTGCAGCCCAGGTGGCGTTGGATTCTGGAACAGGTCTAACGTGCTGCTTCCTCCTCTGCTGCCACAAGGCTACCAAGAAAATCTTTGCCATGCCGCTCCCCAGCCAAAGGGCACGCGCTACGTACCGGAGGGAGGAGGGGCTTTTGGAAGCTCAGATGTGCTTTTGCTTGGAAAGATAGAACACTCGTAAGAGTGTTGAAGCAGCAAGCTCTTCCTCTTGACAGCACTAGGATGCCGCGCCCTGGCTCACAATTCCCTGAGAAAGCTGTCACTCTCGTCGAGCCCGTTCCTTTCTTGCGGGATGAAATCAGGTCCTGAACCTTCACCCTTCCCTTTCTCCTCTCTCTCTCAGTGCCTGCAAGGGCTGCATTTCCTTCATTCCCGCCGAGTCATCCACAGAGACGTCAAAAGCTGCAACATTCTTGTCAGCGTGGACGGATCTGTGAAATTGGGTGGGTATCCTTGGTGCGGCGCAGCGTTCCCGGGATGCGCTCTGGGGCTGCTCGGGGGTAACTGCCAGTTCCCCAGAAGCGCTGCTTGGCCAGCGCGCGAAACGTGAGGGCGTTTTTGAAGTGACCAATGCCTTATGTCCCTGGCTACAGCCCCGCGGAAGCAGAGCACTGCTGCTTTTCCAGCTCTAGATTCACCGTGGCCTTGTCAGGCTTTGAGCGGGCAATTCTTTGGCTGGGTTTGCCAGTCGTAAGCTGGCTTTGACAGGGTTTGTTTTTCTCCGCAGCTGACTTTGGCCTCTGTGCTCAGCTCACCCCTGAGCGCGACAAGTGCAGCTCCAGCGTCGGCACTCCCAGCTGGATGGCGCCGGAAGTCGTGAGAGGAGAAGCCTACGGCCCCAAAGTGGACATCTGGTCACTGGGGATCGTGGGGCTGGAAATGGTGGAAGGGGAAGCTCCTTACCAGAGGGAACCCCGTCTCAGGGTAAGGTGCAGCTTAGAAGTGCGTCTCGGTGCGGAGAGAGCTGTTGTGGCTAGGAAAGGAGCAGGTAGAGTGTCCTCTTCCCTTTTTTTGTAGGTTTTTGAACTGATAGAAAGGAACGGGGCCCCAAAACTGCAAAACCCCAGGCACCACTCGGCTCTCCTGCGCGACTTTCTCCGCTGCTGCCTGCAGACAGACGAGGACAGGCGCTGGTCTGCCCAGGAACTCCTGAAGGTAAGAAAAAGCAAAGCGGCAAAAAGCCCTGCGAGCTGTGGACGCCTGCATGAAGGGCCGAAGAGGACTGTGGGCCACGTGGGCCTGGGCGAGACAGGTCCGGGACCGGAAGGCGGAGGGGCAGGTGGTGCCCTCGGTCCTCTTTGTGCGTCTTCCTGGTAGCAGAGGAACCCTGCTTGAGCCTGTCGGACGTGATCTTGGGAAGTAATGGTTCCTTTTGCTTTTGTTTTTCCTTTGGGCAGCATCCGTTTGTGACCTCAGGCCATCCTGCCTCCAGCCTGGCTGCTCTGATCATCTCAGCCAAGCAAGTGCAGGAAGACTGGAGAGGAGACGCTTGCGCCTGAGGAGGCCTTGGTGCCCCGCCAGCTCAGAGGAGTGACGAGGGGACGTACCGTGTTTAGGAGAAGATTCGGCCATCCCCTGAGTTTTATAATGAGCTGTTCCGTAGTTAGGAAGTTTATGGGTTTGAGATTTTCTTAGCTTAGCTGGTTTTAGTTAGGACTCTAGACCCCAGAAAGCTTCATTAGTGGAGCATTGTTTAGCTAAGAGTAGAGTATTGCTGATGTAGGGAAGCTGAGAATTATCCTTGAGCCAGAAATGGACGAATCGTCATACTGATGATTAAGCTATGAAAGAAAAAGCTGGGACTCAGCAGAACTGGAGCAGGCATGAGCTGTCAGCCTGAACAGGTCGCCAGGAGGACAGAATGATGAAGATGAAGATGAAGATGAAGAAGTAGCCGGAAGAGCCTTGGTTTCAGCGCTTGGTTTCAGCAGGACTGGCAATAAAAAAACCGTAAAACCTCCAGAGCCCTGGAAGATTCCCTTCCTCGCCACGCTGTGCCTAAGCTGGACAGCGCCTTCGAAGCCGTGCGCTCTGGCCGGGCTGTCCCGTTGATGGCTTTGCGCTGCTTCCCAGGGGCCCAAGGCTCTCCCCCCTCACAGAGGGGCCCTGCCCCGCCCCACGCGCCCCGTGGCGGCTGCCGCCCCGCCCGCCCTGCGGAGATGTTGCCCCCCCCACCCGCCCCCCGTGCCCTGGCGTCCCCCAGCGCCAGCTGCCCCTCACGGCGGGGCAGGAGGAGGGAGCAGGCCCCGCTTGTTCCCCTTTCCTGGCGCTCACGGGGCATCGAAGAGCCAAGGAGGGCTGAAACGGCACGTCCCCCAAACGCTTCCCTCTCTGGTCCTTTTGGGCCACTAACGCGCTCTGCTCAAGGGAGTCCGAGGGCCTACGCTCGGCTTTCCCTGCTAAGGTGTCGTTCTTCCTTCTGTAAGCTCCACAACTGGCTGGTTGATGTGAGCTGTCCAGGAGATGGGGAAAACGAGACGCTTTCAAACTGGGGGAATTATCCTGGTAAATTACTGCAGCTTTTCAGCAACAGAACTTCAAGGCGCAGCTGGGCCTTTCAGCCATTGCATCGATTTTCAAATGCCACCCGCAGCATCCGAAGTGTGAAGAGCCCAGTGTGAAGCTCCTCAAAGACACTGCAGCAGTTGTCCACCAGCAGGCAGGACGTGTCTGTGCTGAGTCACCAGAAAAGCAAGCTAAGCCCGGAGCCATTATTGCACGGGCAAGCAGAGTTGGTTTCCAGAGGAGTTGCATGCACTCGTTTCCCTCTCCCACTCACTACTTTCTCTCCTCTTTCGAGCTGGCTCCTGGCTTTAACTGGAGCTTTTGACAGAGAAGGGAATGACTGCATCTCATTTTCCTTGGGATGTGGCTATCCAAATGTCTGCAAGGAATCTTACAGGGAGCATGGAGCCTGGGCAAACATCTGTGAGGCTGCAGCTTTTGACTGCTTGAAACGCGCCTTCTTTGGGCTCGGCACCTGCAGGCCACTGCAGAGCGGTAGCCGCAGGCTGCTGCCAGAGCTGCAACACAACAAAACTGTGGCAGCCCAAGAATCCGCGCGCAGCTCTTCTGCGTGTTGTCCGACGTTAAGGTGCCAAAGAAAGAGCAAGCAGGGAGAGAGGAGCTTTGTGTCAGGAGACAAGCCAACATCTCCCTGTCAGAAAGGGAGGTCAGGCTCCAAACTGAGTCAGAGCAAAGGTCAGCACGCACCTGCGTGCTCAAGAAGCAACTGCGCACTGCAATACTCCTGGAAACTGATTTCCTTGGCTTCTTTTGTCCCCTAAATGTCATCAAAGCGGTTAGGGCTTTCAGAAGCAACAAAGATGCCAGCAGGAACAAGCAGACTTGCTTTTAGTCAAAGCCTTGGGGAGGAAAAGTCACGTTTGCTTGGATTTCTTGGGGGCCTGCTGGATCGGTGCATTTTCGGAGTTACCCCGGGATGCCCTGAGCACGGGCTTATGGACGGTTAGGATTTTTTCTCCTGCTTTATGACTGAGGAGATCTTCCCAGGCTTTTCTTTTGCGTCAGCTGTACAGAAGATTTCGGTTGCTGGGCGTAACTACGCCAACAGAGCCAGAGCGGCTGCTATTGTGACGTCAAGGGAGCCGGGCCGCATCACAGTGCTGTCAGCGCAACGTTGTCCCGGTGCGCGCGAGGCCTCGTTGTCCAGAGCAGCTCTTTGGCTTGCTCGCTGCAGGAGGACCCTCGTGACTGAGGCGTTCTCAGCAGACGGCCTGCACCCCGAGAGGAGTCTTGGTTTTTCCCCCGGGTGGCATTCAGTGTGCAAACCCGCACAGCACTGCTAGAATGATCGGGCAAGTCTGTGCCGCGGTTTGCACGGTTTTTTCTGTGGCGTATTCCGGCTACTTCCTGACCCACCTGACTCGTAAGTAAAGGTTTATCCCGGGGGTAGCCATCACACGGCGTTTGCTTCACTTTGCTCTTTACGCTCGTTTGTAGTGATGAAGCTGATTTGGGAGCAAAAGTGCCATTGAGATGCCGCTCCTTTGGTAAAGCTCCTGCCAACAGCATCAGCTAAAAAGGGGGTGTCTGCACTGGCTGGCGGGTGGAGAGTATTTGCAACGTAACCTGCAGGGCTTGCGTTCCCTCCACGGGAGAGCGCGTGGCATTGGACACTGTCATTTCCTCAGCTTGCTGCTTCAGCCGAGACAACCTGCAAATTGCAGGCTGGCAGGGAGCCTCACAAGTACTTCTAAAACTTGCCCAGGAGTGAGGGAAAGCACTTTCTTGCTCCAAATCCTGCCATTAGAGGCCTTGGCTCTCTGCTGTGACCCTTTACGGTGCGCCAAGAGAGCGATTCCCTTGGCGATGAAGTGCAAGCTCCTAACCGGTTAGGCTTTGCTCCTGGACCCAGGAGCTGTTCCTGGGCTGCTTTAGAAGAGAACCGCCACAGCTATGGGGCCCTTTGTGGAAGCTTTCCCGGGGTATCATTTGCAGCAAATTGATGGGAATTAGTGCATGCAGTTTATTTTAAAAAAATAAAAAACAAATAAAACAACAGCAACAGCAACAGCAACAGCAACAACAACAACAACAAAACGAAAAGAAAGGTTGCAGGAAAGAGAAGAGGAAAAAGCTGCTTGAGCTGTTGGGCAGAACAGCAGCTCTGACTTAAAGGACACTTGGCATTTCTGTGATCGTGTTTCTATCTCTTCAGTGACAAAAGTCGAGAGAGCCTAGTATCGTGTCCTTGTTGTTCTCTTGCTTGCTGTGGGAAAATCTTGTGTTGCTCCTGGAGGGATGCTGGGAAAGGAAAATGCTCTCTGTTGGGACTGACTTGTCCTGTGGGACTCCCCAGCACAGGCACTTTTCTAACGGCATCTGGTTCCTCTTCCCTTGCTCGCTGCAGGTCACCTCACACGCGGATGGAGACAAGCCCGTCCTTTGGTGAGTGGCAAAGGAAGCTCTGACCTTGCTGGCAGAGAATGTAAGAATTGTGCGGCAAGCTGCGAGCTTGGCCTGTTGTGGTAGAGTGTAGAGTGCCAGCCTGGGAGGCGGAAAGAAAGCCCAAGTCGGTGCTGGCATCAGCAGCAGCAAAGGGAGCACTGGCTCTTTCCTAATTTTCCATTGAAGAGCCTTTCAAGAGATGAAAGGCAAGTGTGGCAGGCCAAAGGTGTCTTGCTGATTCTAGCCAGGGTGGAAGATCAAATGCACAGCAAGACGGAGCACCACCTAATTTGCCCACCTTAAGAGGGTGAATTTCACGACTCAGAATCCCACTTGGATCAAAGTTTCTGATTTCCCCTTAGTCTGGGTGAAAAGAAACCAGCTTCCGGAGCTGACAAGAAAGCAGCTCCTGAAGGACTGGCTGCTCCCTGTCCCTCTCACTGCTGTCTGCCTGCAGGGCTCACCAGCAGGGTCAGCACCTCCTCTGGCTCCCTCTCTTGCTGAGGAAGAGGCTGAAGAGGAGCCAAATGACAAGAAGCCTCCAGCTGTTGTCCATCCACGGCCTGAACGTGCAGAGCCAGTAAGTGGCGCCTGTGGTTGGCACTGCCTTTGGCGCAGGGCCGAGCTTCAGGTTTCTGACGAGCCAGCCCTTGCCGCTCGTGCCTGAAGATGCTGGGGGCTGTGTGCCTGCCATGACGTAGTGCTGCTTCAGCCAGGCCAGGGAGCCCTGGCAAATGGCTTCTGAACTTTCACATTTGAGCGCCATTTTGCTGGGACGCTGAGAGGGCCTGAGAAAGTCTCTTGGGATCAGATGAGAGGCAGCATTGTGCCTTTAAATTGTTGCCAGCATAGAAGTGACCCCCTTGGTGCATGGTGTCCGTGCAGGCTCCCCGTGGTCAGCGGCCAGAGACGGTCCAAAGACGCAGTTGACAGCCTTGCAGGATGCTTAGGAGACACTGGCCCCCGGGAGGGACCAATTAGCTCCAGGCACAACGTAGACCAGACTGGCTTTCTGGTCAGACACGACCATGCCCACTCGAGGGTGACTTCATTGGCCAGGGGAACACAGCAGGAGGAAAGCAACAAGGCTCTGGGGCCCTGCTCCCACCTCTTTCTGTATCTTTGCAACCTCGTCAATACCTTGTTGCAGTCGTCTTGCAGAAAATCGATAAAATGTAGCGTGAACCTGGCCATGTGCTGCTGTAGCACAGCAGCCTTTGGGGTTTGCCCGTTGCCTTTGAGAAGGGCACATGCAAAACCCCCCCCAGGCAAAGAGGCCTGGCGGTGGCTGACAGCCTTCCTTTTGCCGTGTGCTCTCCGGGGTATCTGTGCCAGCCACCTTTCTGACAGGCAATCCTTTCTTGTCCCAGCTCTCTCTTGACGCGCGCTCTGCCGTTCAACGTGCCGCTGCACCGGCGCGGTCCGCAGCAGCCAGCACTCCGCCACGTGGCAGCACTTCGTCCAGCAGCCCAGCCCAGCAGCTGGAGATGAGAGAGGAGCAGAGCCTGAGGAGACTGAGTACGTCTGGTGTATTTCTGGTCTGCCAGAGCGGCGTGTTTTCTGCGTGTCTCTGTATTGGCTGCGCCAGAAGTTCCTCCTCGCTTTAGTGCCACAGAGGCATTTAGGCCTCCCTCCAAGAACCGGTTGCTGTGCTTTGAGGCGGCAAGAGAGCGCTCGGCGCGTTCCCGCTGCCTCTGAGGGCAGCTGGCACTGGCTTGGCTTTGCCTGGGCTGCCCTCTGTGCCAAAGACAAAAGCAGAGGTTGTTTCTGTTGAGCAGAAGGCTGGCACCTAGCGGGTGACTGGGCCCCAGGGAGCTCTCGGGCCCCAGCTATTCTCCGGCTGCCCTTTTTACGACTGTTCTCACTCCTCCTCTCACTGGTGCACGTTGTTCTCCTAAGCGGCCCTGCCGGTGACGGCAGGTGCCACTGCAGAGGCTGCGGAGGCCCTTCCTTAGCTCTGGGGGCCCAGTTCCTAAAGGCCCATCGTTCTGGGTTATCACATGAGCTGCTGTGCTTGAAAGCCATGAAGTGCTTCTTGGAAAGGCCAGCTGCTGAAAGGTGGAGAAGATCGCCCTCCCGCTCGCTGCTCTCAGCGGCTGGAAGCCAAGTGACTGCCCCCGACAGTGGGGCTGCATCTTGGATCGTCTGGGGAGCGGCATCTCCCTTTGAAAGCGAGCACCTTGCACTGCTTTTGTCTTTCAGGGAGCATTGTGAGTCTGGGCGAGCCGAGGAGGAAATACTCGGCATTTGAAGAACTCGGACGAGGGTAAGTCTGACGCCTGCTCCTTACGCAAAACCGTGGGCCCGGTCTTTGGCCGGTGCAGCGTCAAGCGTGGCATCAGGCAAGCTGCGAACACGGTCAGACTCTGGCTTTACCTTCCTGCCACCTCTCAGGACTGCTCAGTCAGAGCAGCCAGAAGGCACTGTCAAAGACAACCTGGTGCTGGCAAGGTCTGCCTTGCTTGCAGCAAGGAGCAGGGCCTGGAAGATGTCCCGCCCCTGCCGCATTATGCCGGCCTACCAGAGCACCTTGTCACCCGAGAGCTGGCAGATAACACTTCTCCAAGGCAGAGTTTTCCAAGTTCTTCTTCTCCAGTTTTTCCAAAGGGTCCCCCTTGGGCTGGGAAGGGAACCAATCGGGCATGTGCCTGGGAGATTTGTAGCAGCCCTTGGTGTTCACATTGGGCCTCCGTTTTCTCCTGGACAACCCTGCGTGGCAGAGGGCTGCTGGGCTGTTGTGCTATTGGCGGGGGAGGCGCTGCAGCCAGGCGTTTTCCAAATGCTCCAGGCAGCCTGGGGAGATCTCCTGCCTAGGCTGGCTTTCACCGCCAGGGACTAAAGGGCTTTTTCTGCTGCCGTTTTCTTTCTAGGGGTTTTGGAGCTGTTTATAAAGCCCTCGACGCCAGCACAGGGCAACAGGTAAAGTGTCAATGCCCCCAGCAGATTTTGCCGCTCTGGGGCGCTTTTGCCGCGGCTGCGAGCCTTGGCTGGAGCTTTGGGTGGCCGCTCCATCTCTGCGGCAGAGGCTGCTCCTCTGAAGCACAGACTAGGCTCAGCAGCCTGCAGACGGCATTTGGGACGGGCTTTGGTCCTTCTCCTAAGCTCTGCCCTCTGGCACAGCTGGGCTGCGTCGTTGCACGAGCACTCGCTGCGTGTTCCTGGGGACTTTGTGCGACGAGCGCCTTCTCAAGTCAACGGTCTCTCAATGTCCTTTTAGGTGGCCATCAAGAAAATGGCGCTTCAAGAGGAGATGTCCGAGGAGCTGGCTGTCAATGAAATCGTGGTCATGAGGGACAGTAGGAACCCCAATATTGTTACCTACTTAGACAGGTGGGGCTATTCTCATGTCAGTGTTCCTTTAGGATACTGCAAGCCCAAAGTGGCAAACCCCTTTGGTCGCGGGCCGAAAATGGAGCTGTTTAGGATTTCTCTCCTCCAGTGCGGGGGAGGAGGTTGCACTTGGTCTGCAATAATCTCTTCTGGCATATGCAGCTTGGAGAGCGCTTCCAAAAAGCTGGGTCAGCCCCTCGGGTGACTGGGCTGTGCCCAGGTCCTCTCTCTCCATGCCGGGCTTTTCTTCTTTCAGCTACCTGGTCGACGGGGAGCTCTGGCTGGCGATGGAGTTCATGGACGGCGGCACGTTGTATGATGTACTCGGGGCAGTGTACCTCGAGGAAGGACAGATAGGCGCTGTCTGTCGGGAGGTGAGGGATGCCGCTTGTGCTTCCCCTGGCCTGCACAGGATGGCCCTTGTCAACTGGTGGTTAAGAACAGCAGAGATTTCTTGCTCACGGCCTTGCTTTGCTGTTGCTGTCACGAATCGGAGAAGAAAGAGCATCTGAAGCCAACTGCCTGCCAGTGTCCCCGCACTTCCTAGGCTCTGTTCTCGCACTCTTACGTACTGCCGTTGTGCTCCGGCGCTCGCTGGCTCGCTGGCTCGCTGGCTGGCTCGCTCGCTGTGTTGCACTTGTTTCCTCTTGCCAGCTTTGCCTCTCAACGGTTGCCTGGAGCCTGTCTGTGTGTCCTGCATTCCTTGCCGCTCCAAGCCTGCACGCTGGTGGCAGAATTTCAAGCTAAGGGCAAAGGAGATGCCCTCAGCTTCAAAGGAGAGCATTGCAGCCCAGGTGGCGTTGGATTCTGGAACAGGTCTAACGTGCTGCTTCCTCCTCTGCTGCCACAAGGCTACCAAGAAAATCTTTGCCATGCCGCTCCCCAGCCAAAGGGCACGCGCTACGTACCGGAGGGAGGAGGGGCTTTTGGAAGCTCAGATGTGCTTTTGCTTGGAAAGATAGAACACTCGTAAGAGTGTTGAAGCAGCAAGCTCTTCCTCTTGACAGCACTAGGATGCCGCGCCCTGGCTCACAATTCCCTGAGAAAGCTGTCACTCTCGTCGAGCCCGTTCCTTTCTTGCGGGATGAAATCAGGTCCTGAACCTTCACCCTTCCCTTTCTCCTCTCTCTCTCAGTGCCTGCAAGGGCTGCATTTCCTTCATTCCCGCCGAGTCATCCACAGAGACGTCAAAAGCTGCAACATTCTTGTCAGCGTGGACGGATCTGTGAAATTGGGTGGGTATCCTTGGTGCGGCGCAGCGTTCCCGGGATGCGCTCTGGGGCTGCTCGGGGGTAACTGCCAGTTCCCCAGAAGCGCTGCTTGGCCAGCGCGCGAAACGTGAGGGCGTTTTTGAAGTGACCAATGCCTTATGTCCCTGGCTACAGCCCCGCGGAAGCAGAGCACTGCTGCTTTTCCAGCTCTAGATTCACCGTGGCCTTGTCAGGCTTTGAGCGGGCAATTCTTTGGCTGGGTTTGCCAGTCGTAAGCTGGCTTTGACAGGGTTTGTTTTTCTCCGCAGCTGACTTTGGCCTCTGTGCTCAGCTCACCCCTGAGCGCGACAAGTGCAGCTCCAGCGTCGGCACTCCCAGCTGGATGGCGCCGGAAGTCGTGAGAGGAGAAGCCTACGGCCCCAAAGTGGACATCTGGTCACTGGGGATCGTGGGGCTGGAAATGGTGGAAGGGGAAGCTCCTTACCAGAGGGAACCCCGTCTCAGGGTAAGGTGCAGCTTAGAAGTGTGTCTCGGTGCGGAGAGAGCTGTTGTGGCTAGGAAAGGAGCAGGTAGAGTGTCCTCTTCCCTTTTTTTGTAGGTTTTTGAACTGATAGAAAGGAACGGGGCCCCAAAACTGCAAAACCCCAGGCACCACTCGGCTCTCCTGCGCGACTTTCTCCGCTGCTGCCTGCAGACAGACGAGGACAGGCGCTGGTCTGCCCAGGAACTCCTGAAGGTAAGAAAAAGCAAAGCGGCAAAAAGCCCTGCGAGCTGTGGACGCCTGCATGAAGGGCCGAAGAGGACTGTGGGCCACGTGGGCCTGGGCGAGACAGGTCCGGGACCGGAAGGCGGAGGGGCAGGTGGTGCCCTCGGTCCTCTTTGTGCGTCTTCCTGGTAGCAGAGGAACCCTGCTTGAGCCTGTCGGACGTGATCTTGGGAAGTAATGGTTCCTTTTGCTTTTGTTTTTCCTTTGGGCAGCATCCGTTTGTGACCTCAGGCCATCCTGCCTCCAGCCTGGCTGCTCTGATCATCTCAGCCAAGCAAGTGCAGGAAGACTGGAGAGGAGACGCTTGCGCCTGAGGAGGCCTTGGTGCCCCGCCAGCTCAGAGGAGTGACGAGGGGACGTACCGTGTTTAGGAGAAGATTCGGCCATCCCCTGAGTTTTATAATGAGCTGTTCCGTAGTTAGGAAGTTTATGGGTTTGAGATTTTCTTAGCTTAGCTGGTTTTAGTTAGGACTCTAGACCCCAGAAAGCTTCATTAGTGGAGCATTGTTTAGCTAAGAGTAGAGTATTGCTGATGTAGGGAAGCTGAGAATTATCCTTGAGCCAGAAATGGACGAATCGTCATACTGATGATTAAGCTATGAAAGAAAAAGCTGGGACTCAGCAGAACTGGAGCAGGCATGAGCTGTCAGCCTGAACAGGTCGCCAGGAGGACAGAATGATGAAGATGAAGATGAAGATGAAGAAGTAGCCGGAAGAGCCTTGGTTTCAGCGCTTGGTTTCAGCAGGACTGGCAATAAAAAAACCGTAAAACCTCCAGAGCCCTGGAAGATTCCCTTCCTCGCCACGCTGTGCCTAAGCTGGACAGCGCCTTCGAAGCCGTGCGCTCTGGCCGGGCTGTCCCGTTGATGGCTTTGCGCTGCTTCCCAGGGGCCCAAGGCTCTCCCCCCTCACAGAGGGGCCCTGCCCCGCCCCACGCGCCCCGTGGCGGCTGCCGCCCCGCCCGCCCTGCGGAGATGTTGCCCCCCCCACCCGCCCCCCGTGCCCTGGCGTCCCCCAGCGCCAGCTGCCCCTCACGGCGGGGCAGGAGGAGGGAGCAGGCCCCGCTTGTTCCCCTTTCCTGGCGCTCACGGGGCATCGAAGAGCCAAGGAGGGCTGAAACGGCACGTCCCCCAAACGCTTCCCTCTCTGGTCCTTTTGGGCCACTAACGCGCTCTGCTCAAGGGAGTCCGAGGGCCTACGCTCGGCTTTCCCTGCTAAGGTGTCGTTCTTCCTTCTGTAAGCTCCACAACTGGCTGGTTGATGTGAGCTGTCCAGGAGATGGGGAAAACGAGACGCTTTCAAACTGGGGGAATTATCCTGGTAAATTACTGCAGCTTTTCAGCAACAGAACTTCAAGGCGCAGCTGGGCCTTTCAGCCATTGCATCGATTTTCAAATGCCACCCGCAGCATCCGAAGTGTGAAGAGCCCAGTGTGAAGCTCCTCAAAGACACTGCAGCAGTTGTCCACCAGCAGGCAGGACGTGTCTGTGCTGAGTCACCAGAAAAGCAAGCTAAGCCCGGAGCCATTATTGCACGGGCAAGCAGAGTTGGTTTCCAGAGGAGTTGCATGCACTCGTTTCCCTCTCCCACTCACTACTTTCTCTCCTCTTTCGAGCTGGCTCCTGGCTTTAACTGGAGCTTTTGACAGAGAAGGGAATGACTGCATCTCATTTTCCTTGGGATGTGGCTATCCAAATGTCTGCAAGGAATCTTACAGGGAGCATGGAGCCTGGGCAAACATCTGTGAGGCTGCAGCTTTTGACTGCTTGAAACGCGCCTTCTTTGGGCTCGGCACCTGCAGGCCACTGCAGAGCGGTAGCCGCAGGCTGCTGCCAGAGCTGCAACACAACAAAACTGTGGCAGCCCAAGAATCCGCGCGCAGCTCTTCTGCGTGTTGTCCGACGTTAAGGTGCCAAAGAAAGAGCAAGCAGGGAGAGAGGAGCTTTGTGTCAGGAGACAAGCCAACATCTCCCTGTCAGAAAGGGAGGTCAGGCTCCAAACTGAGTCAGAGCAAAGGTCAGCACGCACCTGCGTGCTCAAGAAGCAACTGCGCACTGCAATACTCCTGGAAACTGATTTCCTTGGCTTCTTTTGTCCCCTAAATGTCATCAAAGCGGTTAGGGCTTTCAGAAGCAACAAAGATGCCAGCAGGAACAAGCAGACTTGCTTTTAGTCAAAGCCTTGGGGAGGAAAAGTCACGTTTGCTTGGATTTCTTGGGGGCCTGCTGGATCGGTGCATTTTCGGAGTTACCCCGGGATGCCCTGAGCACGGGCTTATGGACGGTTAGGATTTTTTCTCCTGCTTTATGACTGAGGAGATCTTCCCAGGCTTTTCTTTTGCGTCAGCTGTACAGAAGATTTCGGTTGCTGGGCGTAACTACGCCAACAGAGCCAGAGCGGCTGCTATTGTGACGTCAAGGGAGCCGGGCCGCATCACAGTGCTGTCAGCGCAACGTTGTCCCGGTGCGCGCGAGGCCTCGTTGTCCAGAGCAGCTCTTTGGCTTGCTCGCTGCAGGAGGACCCTCGTGACTGAGGCGTTCTCAGCAGACGGCCTGCACCCCGAGAGGAGTCTTGGTTTTTCCCCCGGGTGGCATTCAGTGTGCAAACCCGCACAGCACTGCTAGAATGATCGGGCAAGTCTGTGCCGCGGTTTGCACGGTTTTTTCTGTGGCGTATTCCGGCTACTTCCTGACCCACCTGACTCGTAAGTAAAGGTTTATCCCGGGGGTAGCCATCACACGGCGTTTGCTTCACTTTGCTCTTTACGCTCGTTTGTAGTGATGAAGCTGATTTGGGAGCAAAAGTGCCATTGAGATGCCGCTCCTTTGGTAAAGCTCCTGCCAACAGCATCAGCTAAAAAGGGGGTGTCTGCACTGGCTGGCGGGTGGAGAGTATTTGCAACGTAACCTGCAGGGCTTGCGTTCCCTCCACGGGAGAGCGCGTGGCATTGGACACTGTCATTTCCTCAGCTTGCTGCTTCAGCCGAGACAACCTGCAAATTGCAGGCTGGCAGGGAGCCTCACAAGTACTTCTAAAACTTGCCCAGGAGTGAGGGAAAGCACTTTCTTGCTCCAAATCCTGCCATTAGAGGCCTTGGCTCTCTGCTGTGACCCTTTACGGTGCGCCAAGAGAGCGATTCCCTTGGCGATGAAGTGCAAGCTCCTAACCGGTTAGGCTTTGCTCCTGGACCCAGGAGCTGTTCCTGGGCTGCTTTAGAAGAGAACCGCCACAGCTATGGGGCCCTTTGTGGAAGCTTTCCCGGGGTATCATTTGCAGCAAATTGATGGGAATTAGTGCATGCAGTTTATTTTAAAAAAATAAAAAACAAATAAAACAACAGCAACAGCAACAGCAACAGCAACAACAACAACAACAAAACGAAAAGAAAGGTTGCAGGAAAGAGAAGAGGAAAAAGCTGCTTGAGCTGTTGGGCAGAACAGCAGCTCTGACTTAAAGGACACTTGGCATTTCTGTGATCGTGTTTCTATCTCTTCAGTGACAAAAGTCGAGAGAGCCTAGTATCGTGTCCTTGTTGTTCTCTTGCTTGCTGTGGGAAAATCTTGTGTTGCTCCTGGAGGGATGCTGGGAAAGGAAAATGCTCTCTGTTGGGACTGACTTGTCCTGTGGGACTCCCCAGCACAGGCACTTTTCTAACGGCATCTGGTTCCTCTTCCCTTGCTCGCTGCAGGTCACCTCACACGCGGATGGAGACAAGCCCGTCCTTTGGTGAGTGGCAAAGGAAGCTCTGACCTTGCTGGCAGAGAATGTAAGAATTGTGCGGCAAGCTGCGAGCTTGGCCTGTTGCGGTAGAGTGTAGAGTGCCAGCCTGGGAGGCGGAAAGAAAGCCCAAGTCGGTGCTGGCATCAGCAGCAGCAAAGGGAGCACTGGCTCTTTCCTAATTTTCCATTGAAGAGCCTTTCAAGAGATGAAAGGCAAGTGTGGCAGGCCAAAGGTGTCTTGCTGATTCTAGCCAGGGTGGAAGATCAAATGCACAGCAAGACGGAGCACCACCTAATTTGCCCACCTTAAGAGGGTGAATTTCACGACTCAGAATCCCACTTGGATCAAAGTTTCTGATTTCCCCTTAGTCTGGGTGAAAAGAAACCAGCTTCCGGAGCTGACAAGAAAGCAGCTCCTGAAGGACTGGCTGCTCCCTGTCCCTCTCACTGCTGTCTGCCTGCAGGGCTCACCAGCAGGGTCAGCACCTCCTCTGGCTCCCTCTCTTGCTGAGGAAGAGGCTGAAGAGGAGCCAAATGACAAGAAGCCTCCAGCTGTTGTCCATCCACGGCCTGAACGTGCAGAGCCAGTAAGTGGCGCCTGTGGTTGGCACTGCCTTTGGCGCAGGGCCGAGCTTCAGGTTTCTGACGAGCCAGCCCTTGCCGCTCGTGCCTGAAGATGCTGGGGGCTGTGTGCCTGCCATGACGTAGTGCTGCTTCAGCCAGGCCAGGGAGCCCTGGCAAATGGCTTCTGAACTTTCACATTTGAGCGCCATTTTGCTGGGACGCTGAGAGGGCCTGAGAAAGTCTCTTGGGATCAGATGAGAGGCAGCATTGTGCCTTTAAATTGTTGCCAGCATAGAAGTGACCCCCTTGGTGCATGGTGTCCATGCAGGCTCCCCGTGGTCAGCGGCCAGAGACGGTCCAAAGACGCAGTTGACAGCCTTGCAGGATGCTTAGGAGACACTGGCCCCCGGGAGGGACCAATTAGCTCCAGGCACAACGTAGACCAGACTGGCTTTCTGGTCAGACACGACCATGCCCACTCGAGGGTGACTTCATTGGCCAGGGGAACACAGCAGGAGGAAAGCAACAAGGCTCTGGGGCCCTGCTCCCACCTCTTTCTGTATCTTTGCAACCTCGTCAATACCTTGTTGCAGTCGTCTTGCAGAAAATCGATAAAATGTAGCGTGAACCTGGCCATGTGCTGCTGTAGCACAGCAGCCTTTGGGGTTTGCCCGTTGCCTTTGAGAAGGGCACATGCAAAACCCCCCCCAGGCAAAGAGGCCTGGCGGTGGCTGACAGCCTTCCTTTTGCCGTGTGCTCTCCGGGGTATCTGTGCCAGCCACCTTTCTGACAGGCAATCCTTTCTTGTCCCAGCTCTCTCTTGACGCGCGCTCTGCCGTTCAACGTGCCGCTGCACCGGCGCGGTCCGCAGCAGCCAGCACTCCGCCACGTGGCAGCACTTTGTCCAGCAGCCCAGCCCAGCAGCTGGAGATGAGAGAGGAGCAGAGCCTGAGGAGACTGAGTACGTCTGGTGTATTTCTGGTCTGCCAGAGCGGCGTGTTTTCTGCGTGTCTCTGTATTGGCTGCGCCAGAAGTTCCTCCTCGCTTTAGTGCCACAGAGGCATTTAGGCCTCCCTCCAAGAACCGGTTGCTGTGCTTTGAGGCGGCAAGAGAGCGCTCGGCGCGTTCCCGCTGCCTCTGAGGGCAGCTGGCACTGGCTTGGCTTTGCCTGGGCTGCCCTCTGTGCCAAAGACAAAAGCAGAGGTTGTTTCTGTTGAGCAGAAGGCTGGCACCTAGCGGGTGACTGGGCCCCAGGGAGCTCTCGGGCCCCAGCTATTCTCCGGCTGCCCTTTTTACGACTGTTCTCACTCCTCCTCTCACTGGTGCACGTTGTTCTCCTAAGCGGCCCTGCCGGTGACGGCAGGTGCCACTGCAGAGGCTGCGGAGGCCCTTCCTTAGCTCTGGGGGCCCAGTTCCTAAAGGCCCATCGTTCTGGGTTATCACATGAGCTGCTGTGCTTGAAAGCCATGAAGTGCTTCTTGGAAAGGCCAGCTGCTGAAAGGTGGAGAAGATCGCCCTCCCGCTCGCTGCTCTCAGCGGCTGGAAGCCAAGTGACTGCCCCCGACAGTGGGGCTGCATCTTGGATCGTCTGGGGAGCGGCATCTCCCTTTGAAAGCGAGCACCTTGCACTGCTTTTGTCTTTCAGGGAGCATTGTGAGTCTGGGCGAGCCGAGGAGGAAATACTCGGCATTTGAAGAACTCGGACGAGGGTAAGTCTGACGCCTGCTCCTTACGCAAAACCGTGGGCCCGGTCTTTGGCCGGTGCAGCGTCAAGCGTGGCATCAGGCAAGCTGCGAACACGGTCAGACTCTGGCTTTACCTTCCTGCCACCTCTCAGGACTGCTCAGTCAGAGCAGCCAGAAGGCACTGTCAAAGACAACCTGGTGCTGGCAAGGTCTGCCTTGCTTGCAGCAAGGAGCAGGGCCTGGAAGATGTCCCGCCCCTGCCGCATTATGCCGGCCTGCCAGAGCACCTTGTCACCCGAGAGCTGGCAGATAACACTTCTCCAAGGCAGAGTTTTCCAAGTTCTTCTTCTCCAGTTTTTCCAAAGGGTCCCCCTTGGGCTGGGAAGGGAACCAATCGGGCATGTGCCTGGGAGATTTGTAGCAGCCCTTGGTGTTCACATTGGGCCTCCGTTTTCTCCTGGACAACCCTGCGTGGCAGAGGGCTGCTGGGCTGTTGTGCTATTGGCGGGGGAGGCGCTGCAGCCAGGCGTTTTCCAAATGCTCCAGGCAGCCTGGGGAGATCTCCTGCCTAGGCTGGCTTTCACCGCCAGGGACTAAAGGGCTTTTTCTGCTGCCGTTTTCTTTCTAGGGGTTTTGGAGCTGTTTATAAAGCCCTCGACGCCAGCACAGGGCAACAGGTAAAGTGTCAATGCCCCCAGCAGATTTTGCCGCTCTGGGGCGCTTTTGCCGCGGCTGCGAGCCTTGGCTGGAGCTTTGGGTGGCCGCTCCATCTCTGCGGCAGAGGCTGCTCCTCTGAAGCACAGACTAGGCTCAGCAGCCTGCAGACGGCATTTGGGACGGGCTTTGGTCCTTCTCCTAAGCTCTGCCCTCTGGCACAGCTGGGCTGCGTCGTTGCACGAGCACTCGCTGCGTGTTCCTGGGGACTTTGTGCGACGAGCGCCTTCTCAAGTCAACGGTCTCTCAATGTCCTTTTAGGTGGCCATCAAGAAAATGGCGCTTCAAGAGGAGATGTCCGAGGAGCTGGCTGTCAATGAAATCGTGGTCATGAGGGACAGTAGGAACCCCAATATTGTTACCTACTTAGACAGGTGGGGCTATTCTCATGTCAGTGTTCCTTTAGGATACTGCAAGCCCAAAGTGGCAAACCCCTTTGGTCGCGGGCCGAAAATGGAGCTGTTTAGGATTTCTCTCCTCCAGTGCGGGGGAGGAGGTTGCACTTGGTCTGCAATAATCTCTTCTGGCATATGCAGCTTGGAGAGCGCTTCCAAAAAGCTGGGTCAGCCCCTCGGGTGACTGGGCTGTGCCCAGGTCCTCTCTCTCCATGCCGGGCTTTTCTTCTTTCAGCTACCTGGTCGACGGGGAGCTCTGGCTGGCGATGGAGTTCATGGACGGCGGCACGTTGTATGATGTACTCGGGGCAGTGTACCTCGAGGAAGGACAGATAGGCGCTGTCTGTCGGGAGGTGAGGGATGCCGCTTGTGCTTCCCCTGGCCTGCACAGGATGGCCCTTGTCAACTGGTGGTTAAGAACAGCAGAGATTTCTTGCTCACGGCCTTGCTTTGCTGTTGCTGTCACGAATCGGAGAAGAAAGAGCATCTGAAGCCAACTGCCTGCCAGTGTCCCCGCACTTCCTAGGCTCTGTTCTCGCACTCTTACGTACTGCCGTTGTGCTCCGGCGCTCGCTGGCTCGCTGGCTCGCTGGCTGGCTCGCTCGCTGTGTTGCACTTGTTTCCTCTTGCCAGCTTTGCCTCTCAACGGTTGCCTGGAGCCTGTCTGTGTGTCCTGCATTCCTTGCCGCTCCAAGCCTGCACGCTGGTGGCAGAATTTCAAGCTAAGGGCAAAGGAGATGCCCTCAGCTTCAAAGGAGAGCATTGCAGCCCAGGTGGCGTTGGATTCTGGAACAGGTCTAACGTGCTGCTTCCTCCTCTGCTGCCACAAGGCTACCAAGAAAATCTTTGCCATGCCGCTCCCCAGCCAAAGGGCACGCGCTACGTACCGGAGGGAGGAGGGGCTTTTGGAAGCTCAGATGTGCTTTTGCTTGGAAAGATAGAACACTCGTAAGAGTGTTGAAGCAGCAAGCTCTTCCTCTTGACAGCACTAGGATGCCGCGCCCTGGCTCACAATTCCCTGAGAAAGCTGTCACTCTCGTCGAGCCCGTTCCTTTCTTGCGGGATGAAATCAGGTCCTGAACCTTCACCCTTCCCTTTCTCCTCTCTCTCTCAGTGCCTGCAAGGGCTGCATTTCCTTCATTCCCGCCGAGTCATCCACAGAGACGTCAAAAGCTGCAACATTCTTGTCAGCGTGGACGGATCTGTGAAATTGGGTGGGTATCCTTGGTGCGGCGCAGCGTTCCCGGGATGCGCTCTGGGGCTGCTCGGG
This sequence comes from Coloeus monedula, assembly GCF_965178545.1. Classification (NCBI taxonomy): domain Eukaryota; kingdom Metazoa; phylum Chordata; class Aves; order Passeriformes; family Corvidae; genus Coloeus; species Coloeus monedula. The sequence goes on along the minus strand of NC_138807.1, from coordinate 775,028 downwards.
GGTAACTGCCAGTTCCCCAGAAGCGCTGCTTGGCCAGCGCGCGAAACGTGAGGGCGTTTTTGAAGTGACCAATGCCTTATGTCCCTGGCTACAGCCCCGCGGAAGCAGAGCACTGCTGCTTTTCCAGCTCTAGATTCACCGTGGCCTTGTCAGGCTTTGAGCGGGCAATTCTTTGGCTGGGTTTGCCAGTCGTAAGCTGGCTTTGACAGGGTTTGTTTTTCTCCGCAGCTGACTTTGGCCTCTGTGCTCAGCTCACCCCTGAGCGCGACAAGTGCAGCTCCAGCGTCGGCACTCCCAGCTGGATGGCGCCGGAAGTCGTGAGAGGAGAAGCCTACGGCCCCAAAGTGGACATCTGGTCACTGGGGATCGTGGGGCTGGAAATGGTGGAAGGGGAAGCTCCTTACCAGAGGGAACCCCGTCTCAGGGTAAGGTGCAGCTTAGAAGTGCGTCTCGGTGCGGAGAGAGCTGTTGTGGCTAGGAAAGGAGCAGGTAGAGTGTCCTCTTCCCTTTTTTTGTAGGTTTTTGAACTGATAGAAAGGAACGGGGCCCCAAAACTGCAAAACCCCAGGCACCACTCGGCTCTCCTGCGCGACTTTCTCCGCTGCTGCCTGCAGACAGACGAGGACAGGCGCTGGTCTGCCCAGGAACTCCTGAAGGTAAGAAAAAGCAAAGCGGCAAAAAGCCCTGCGAGCTGTGGACGCCTGCATGAAGGGCCGAAGAGGACTGTGGGCCACGTGGGCCTGGGCGAGACAGGTCCGGGACCGGAAGGCGGAGGGGCAGGTGGTGCCCTCGGTCCTCTTTGTGCGTCTTCCTGGTAGCAGAGGAACCCTGCTTGAGCCTGTCGGACGTGATCTTGGGAAGTAATGGTTCCTTTTGCTTTTGTTTTTCCTTTGGGCAGCATCCGTTTGTGACCTCAGGCCATCCTGCCTCCAGCCTGGCTGCTCTGATCATCTCAGCCAAGCAAGTGCAGGAAGACTGGAGAGGAGACGCTTGCGCCTGAGGAGGCCTTGGTGCCCCGCCAGCTCAGAGGAGTGACGAGGGGACGTACCGTGTTTAGGAGAAGATTCGGCCATCCCCTGAGTTTTATAATGAGCTGTTCCGTAGTTAGGAAGTTTATGGGTTTGAGATTTTCTTAGCTTAGCTGGTTTTAGTTAGGACTCTAGACCCCAGAAAGCTTCATTAGTGGAGCATTGTTTAGCTAAGAGTAGAGTATTGCTGATGTAGGGAAGCTGAGAATTATCCTTGAGCCAGAAATGGACGAATCGTCATACTGATGATTAAGCTATGAAAGAAAAAGCTGGGACTCAGCAGAACTGGAGCAGGCATGAGCTGTCAGCCTGAACAGGTCGCCAGGAGGACAGAATGATGAAGATGAAGATGAAGATGAAGAAGTAGCCGGAAGAGCCTTGGTTTCAGCGCTTGGTTTCAGCAGGACTGGCAATAAAAAAACCGTAAAACCTCCAGAGCCCTGGAAGATTCCCTTCCTCGCCACGCTGTGCCTAAGCTGGACAGCGCCTTCGAAGCCGTGCGCTCTGGCCGGGCTGTCCCGTTGATGGCTTTGCGCTGCTTCCCAGGGGCCCAAGGCTCTCCCCCCTCACAGAGGGGCCCTGCCCCGCCCCACGCGCCCCGTGGCGGCTGCCGCCCCGCCCGCCCTGCGGAGATGTTGCCCCCCCCACCCGCCCCCCGTGCCCTGGCGTCCCCCAGCGCCAGCTGCCCCTCACGGCGGGGCAGGAGGAGGGAGCAGGCCCCGCTTGTTCCCCTTTCCTGGCGCTCACGGGGCATCGAAGAGCCAAGGAGGGCTGAAACGGCACGTCCCCCAAACGCTTCCCTCTCTGGTCCTTTTGGGCCACTAACGCGCTCTGCTCAAGGGAGTCCGAGGGCCTACGCTCGGCTTTCCCTGCTAAGGTGTCGTTCTTCCTTCTGTAAGCTCCACAACTGGCTGGTTGATGTGAGCTGTCCAGGAGATGGGGAAAACGAGACGCTTTCAAACTGGGGGAATTATCCTGGTAAATTACTGCAGCTTTTCAGCAACAGAACTTCAAGGCGCAGCTGGGCCTTTCAGCCATTGCATCGATTTTCAAATGCCACCCGCAGCATCCGAAGTGTGAAGAGCCCAGTGTGAAGCTCCTCAAAGACACTGCAGCAGTTGTCCACCAGCAGGCAGGACGTGTCTGTGCTGAGTCACCAGAAAAGCAAGCTAAGCCCGGAGCCATTATTGCACGGGCAAGCAGAGTTGGTTTCCAGAGGAGTTGCATGCACTCGTTTCCCTCTCCCACTCACTACTTTCTCTCCTCTTTCGAGCTGGCTCCTGGCTTTAACTGGAGCTTTTGACAGAGAAGGGAATGACTGCATCTCATTTTCCTTGGGATGTGGCTATCCAAATGTCTGCAAGGAATCTTACAGGGAGCATGGAGCCTGGGCAAACATCTGTGAGGCTGCAGCTTTTGACTGCTTGAAACGCGCCTTCTTTGGGCTCGGCACCTGCAGGCCACTGCAGAGCGGTAGCCGCAGGCTGCTGCCAGAGCTGCAACACAACAAAACTGTGGCAGCCCAAGAATCCGCGCGCAGCTCTTCTGCGTGTTGTCCGACGTTAAGGTGCCAAAGAAAGAGCAAGCAGGGAGAGAGGAGCTTTGTGTCAGGAGACAAGCCAACATCTCCCTGTCAGAAAGGGAGGTCAGGCTCCAAACTGAGTCAGAGCAAAGGTCAGCACGCACCTGCGTGCTCAAGAAGCAACTGCGCACTGCAATACTCCTGGAAACTGATTTCCTTGGCTTCTTTTGTCCCCTAAATGTCATCAAAGCGGTTAGGGCTTTCAGAAGCAACAAAGATGCCAGCAGGAACAAGCAGACTTGCTTTTAGTCAAAGCCTTGGGGAGGAAAAGTCACGTTTGCTTGGATTTCTTGGGGGCCTGCTGGATCGGTGCATTTTCGGAGTTACCCCGGGATGCCCTGAGCACGGGCTTATGGACGGTTAGGATTTTTTCTCCTGCTTTATGACTGAGGAGATCTTCCCAGGCTTTTCTTTTGCGTCAGCTGTACAGAAGATTTCGGTTGCTGGGCGTAACTACGCCAACAGAGCCAGAGCGGCTGCTATTGTGACGTCAAGGGAGCCGGGCCGCATCACAGTGCTGTCAGCGCAACGTTGTCCCGGTGCGCGCGAGGCCTCGTTGTCCAGAGCAGCTCTTTGGCTTGCTCGCTGCAGGAGGACCCTCGTGACTGAGGCGTTCTCAGCAGACGGCCTGCACCCCGAGAGGAGTCTTGGTTTTTCCCCCGGGTGGCATTCAGTGTGCAAACCCGCACAGCACTGCTAGAATGATCGGGCAAGTCTGTGCCGCGGTTTGCACGGTTTTTTCTGTGGCGTATTCCGGCTACTTCCTGACCCACCTGACTCGTAAGTAAAGGTTTATCCCGGGGGTAGCCATCACACGGCGTTTGCTTCACTTTGCTCTTTACGCTCGTTTGTAGTGATGAAGCTGATTTGGGAGCAAAAGTGCCATTGAGATGCCGCTCCTTTGGTAAAGCTCCTGCCAACAGCATCAGCTAAAAAGGGGGTGTCTGCACTGGCTGGCGGGTGGAGAGTATTTGCAACGTAACCTGCAGGGCTTGCGTTCCCTCCACGGGAGAGCGCGTGGCATTGGACACTGTCATTTCCTCAGCTTGCTGCTTCAGCCGAGACAACCTGCAAATTGCAGGCTGGCAGGGAGCCTCACAAGTACTTCTAAAACTTGCCCAGGAGTGAGGGAAAGCACTTTCTTGCTCCAAATCCTGCCATTAGAGGCCTTGGCTCTCTGCTGTGACCCTTTACGGTGCGCCAAGAGAGCGATTCCCTTGGCGATGAAGTGCAAGCTCCTAACCGGTTAGGCTTTGCTCCTGGACCCAGGAGCTGTTCCTGGGCTGCTTTAGAAGAGAACCGCCACAGCTATGGGGCCCTTTGTGGAAGCTTTCCCGGGGTATCATTTGCAGCAAATTGATGGGAATTAGTGCATGCAGTTTATTTTAAAAAAATAAAAAACAAATAAAACAACAGCAACAGCAACAGCAACAGCAACAACAACAACAACAAAACGAAAAGAAAGGTTGCAGGAAAGAGAAGAGGAAAAAGCTGCTTGAGCTGTTGGGCAGAACAGCAGCTCTGACTTAAAGGACACTTGGCATTTCTGTGATCGTGTTTCTATCTCTTCAGTGACAAAAGTCGAGAGAGCCTAGTATCGTGTCCTTGTTGTTCTCTTGCTTGCTGTGGGAAAATCTTGTGTTGCTCCTGGAGGGATGCTGGGAAAGGAAAATGCTCTCTGTTGGGACTGACTTGTCCTGTGGGACTCCCCAGCACAGGCACTTTTCTAACGGCATCTGGTTCCTCTTCCCTTGCTCGCTGCAGGTCACCTCACACGCGGATGGAGACAAGCCCGTCCTTTGGTGAGTGGCAAAGGAAGCTCTGACCTTGCTGGCAGAGAATGTAAGAATTGTGCGGCAAGCTGCGAGCTTGGCCTGTTGCGGTAGAGTGTAGAGTGCCAGCCTGGGAGGCGGAAAGAAAGCCCAAGTCGGTGCTGGCATCAGCAGCAGCAAAGGGAGCACTGGCTCTTTCCTAATTTTCCATTGAAGAGCCTTTCAAGAGATGAAAGGCAAGTGTGGCAGGCCAAAGGTGTCTTGCTGATTCTAGCCAGGGTGGAAGATCAAATGCACAGCAAGACGGAGCACCACCTAATTTGCCCACCTTAAGAGGGTGAATTTCACGACTCAGAATCCCACTTGGATCAAAGTTTCTGATTTCCCCTTAGTCTGGGTGAAAAGAAACCAGCTTCCGGAGCTGACAAGAAAGCAGCTCCTGAAGGACTGGCTGCTCCCTGTCCCTCTCACTGCTGTCTGCCTGCAGGGCTCACCAGCAGGGTCAGCACCTCCTCTGGCTCCCTCTCTTGCTGAGGAAGAGGCTGAAGAGGAGCCAAATGACAAGAAGCCTCCAGCTGTTGTCCATCCACGGCCTGAACGTGCAGAGCCAGTAAGTGGCGCCTGTGGTTGGCACTGCCTTTGGCGCAGGGCCGAGCTTCAGGTTTCTGACGAGCCAGCCCTTGCCGCTCGTGCCTGAAGATGCTGGGGGCTGTGTGCCTGCCATGACGTAGTGCTGCTTCAGCCAGGCCAGGGAGCCCTGGCAAATGGCTTCTGAACTTTCACATTTGAGCGCCATTTTGCTGGGACGCTGAGAGGGCCTGAGAAAGTCTCTTGGGATCAGATGAGAGGCAGCATTGTGCCTTTAAATTGTTGCCAGCGTAGAAGTGACCCCCTTGGTGCACGGTGTCCGTGCAGGCTCCCCGTGGTCAGCGGCCAGAGACGGTCCAAAGACGCAGTTGACAGCCTTGCAGGATGCTTAGGAGACACTGGCCCCCGGGAGGGACCAATTAGCTCCAGGCACAACGTAGACCAGACTGGCTTTCTGGTCAGACACGACCATGCCCACTCGAGGGTGACTTCATTGGCCAGGGGAACACAGCAGGAGGAAAGCAACAAGGCTCTGGGGCCCTGCTCCCACCTCTTTCTGTATCTTTGCAACCTCGTCAATACCTTGTTGCAGTCGTCTTGCAGAAAATCGATAAAATGTAGCGTGAACCTGGCCATGTGCTGCTGTAGCACAGCAGCCTTTGGGGTTTGCCCGTTGCCTTTGAGAAGGGCACATGCAAAACCCCCCCCAGGCAAAGAGGCCTGGCGGTGGCTGACAGCCTTCCTTTTGCCGTGTGCTCTCCGGGGTATCTGTGCCAGCCACCTTTCTGACAGGCAATCCTTTCTTGTCCCAGCTCTCTCTTGACGCGCGCTCTGCCGTTCAACGTGCCGCTGCACCGGCGCGGTCCGCAGCAGCCAGCACTCCGCCACGTGGCAGCACTTCGTCCAGCAGCCCAGCCCAGCAGCTGGAGATGAGAGAGGAGCAGAGCCTGAGGAGACTGAGTACGTCTGGTGTATTTCTGGTCTGCCAGAGCGGCGTGTTTTCTGCGTGTCTCTGTATTGGCTGCGCCAGAAGTTCCTCCTCGCTTTAGTGCCACAGAGGCATTTAGGCCTCCCTCCAAGAACCGGTTGCTGTGCTTTGAGGCGGCAAGAGAGCGCTCGGCGCGTTCCCGCTGCCTCTGAGGGCAGCTGGCACTGGCTTGGCTTTGCCTGGGCTGCCCTCTGTGCCAAAGACAAAAGCAGAGGTTGTTTCTGTTGAGCAGAAGGCTGGCACCTAGCGGGTGACTGGGCCCCAGGGAGCTCTCGGGCCCCAGCTATTCTCCGGCTGCCCTTTTTACGACTGTTCTCACTCCTCCTCTCACTGGTGCACGTTGTTCTCCTAAGCGGCCCTGCCGGTGACGGCAGGTGCCACTGCAGAGGCTGCGGAGGCCCTTCCTTAGCTCTGGGGGCCCAGTTCCTAAAGGCCCATCGTTCTGGGTTATCACATGAGCTGCTGTGCTTGAAAGCCATGAAGTGCTTCTTGGAAAGGCCAGCTGCTGAAAGGTGGAGAAGATCGCCCTCCCGCTCGCTGCTCTCAGCGGCTGGAAGCCAAGTGACTGCCCCCGACAGTGGGGCTGCATCTTGGATCGTCTGGGGAGCGGCATCTCCCTTTGAAAGCGAGCACCTTGCACTGCTTTTGTCTTTCAGGGAGCATTGTGAGTCTGGGCGAGCCGAGGAGGAAATACTCGGCATTTGAAGAACTCGGACGAGGGTAAGTCTGACGCCTGCTCCTTACGCAAAACCGTGGGCCCGGTCTTTGGCCGGTGCAGCGTCAAGCGTGGCATCAGGCAAGCTGCGAACACGGTCAGACTCTGGCTTTACCTTCCTGCCACCTCTCAGGACTGCTCAGTCAGAGCAGCCAGAAGGCACTGTCAAAGACAACCTGGTGCTGGCAAGGTCTGCCTTGCTTGCAGCAAGGAGCAGGGCCTGGAAGATGTCCCGCCCCTGCCGCATTATGCCGGCCTACCAGAGCACCTTGTCACCCGAGAGCTGGCAGATAACACTTCTCCAAGGCAGAGTTTTCCAAGTTCTTCTTCTCCAGTTTTTCCAAAGGGTCCCCCTTGGGCTGGGAAGGGAACCAATCGGGCATGTGCCTGGGAGATTTGTAGCAGCCCTTGGTGTTCACATTGGGCCTCCGTTTTCTCCTGGACAACCCTGCGTGGCAGAGGGCTGCTGGGCTGTTGTGCTATTGGCGGGGGAGGCGCTGCAGCCAGGCGTTTTCCAAATGCTCCAGGCAGCCTGGGGAGATCTCCTGCCTAGGCTGGCTTTCACCGCCAGGGACTAAAGGGCTTTTTCTGCTGCCGTTTTCTTTCTAGGGGTTTTGGAGCTGTTTATAAAGCCCTCGACGCCAGCACAGGGCAACAGGTAAAGTGTCAATGCCCCCAGCAGATTTTGCCGCTCTGGGGCGCTTTTGCCGCGGCTGCGAGCCTTGGCTGGAGCTTTGGGTGGCCGCTCCATCTCTGCGGCAGAGGCTGCTCCTCTGAAGCACAGACTAGGCTCAGCAGCCTGCAGACGGCATTTGGGACGGGCTTTGGTCCTTCTCCTAAGCTCTGCCCTCTGGCACAGCTGGGCTGCGTCGTTGCACGAGCACTCGCTGCGTGTTCCTGGGGACTTTGTGCGACGAGCGCCTTCTCAAGTCAACGGTCTCTCAATGTCCTTTTAGGTGGCCATCAAGAAAATGGCGCTTCAAGAGGAGATGTCCGAGGAGCTGGCTGTCAATGAAATCGTGGTCATGAGGGACAGTAGGAACCCCAATATTGTTACCTACTTAGACAGGTGGGGCTATTCTCATGTCAGTGTTCCTTTAGGATACTGCAAGCCCAAAGTGGCAAACCCCTTTGGTCGCGGGCCGAAAATGGAGCTGTTTAGGATTTCTCTCCTCCAGTGCGGGGGAGGAGGTTGCACTTGGTCTGCAATAATCTCTTCTGGCATATGCAGCTTGGAGAGCGCTTCCAAAAAGCTGGGTCAGCCCCTCGGGTGACTGGGCTGTGCCCAGGTCCTCTCTCTCCATGCCGGGCTTTTCTTCTTTCAGCTACCTGGTCGACGGGGAGCTCTGGCTGGCGATGGAGTTCATGGACGGCGGCACGTTGTATGATGTACTCGGGGCAGTGTACCTCGAGGAAGGACAGATAGGCGCTGTCTGTCGGGAGGTGAGGGATGCCGCTTGTGCTTCCCCTGGCCTGCACAGGATGGCCCTTGTCAACTGGTGGTTAAGAACAGCAGAGATTTCTTGCTCACGGCCTTGCTTTGCTGTTGCTGTCACGAATCGGAGAAGAAAGAGCATCTGAAGCCAACTGCCTGCCAGTGTCCCCGCACTTCCTAGGCTCTGTTCTCGCACTCTTACGTACTGCCGTTGTGCTCCGGCGCTCGCTGGCTCGCTGGCTCGCTGGCTGGCTCGCTCGCTGTGTTGCACTTGTTTCCTCTTGCCAGCTTTGCCTCTCAACGGTTGCCTGGAGCCTGTCTGTGTGTCCTGCATTCCTTGCCGCTCCAAGCCTGCACGCTGGTGGCAGAATTTCAAGCTAAGGGCAAAGGAGATGCCCTCAGCTTCAAAGGAGAGCATTGCAGCCCAGGTGGCGTTGGATTCTGGAACAGGTCTAACGTGCTGCTTCCTCCTCTGCTGCCACAAGGCTACCAAGAAAATCTTTGCCATGCCGCTCCCCAGCCAAAGGGCACGCGCTACGTACCGGAGGGAGGAGGGGCTTTTGGAAGCTCAGATGTGCTTTTGCTTGGAAAGATAGAACACTCGTAAGAGTGTTGAAGCAGCAAGCTCTTCCTCTTGACAGCACTAGGATGCCGCGCCCTGGCTCACAATTCCCTGAGAAAGCTGTCACTCTCGTCGAGCCCGTTCCTTTCTTGCGGGATGAAATCAGGTCCTGAACCTTCACCCTTCCCTTTCTCCTCTCTCTCTCAGTGCCTGCAAGGGCTGCATTTCCTTCATTCCCGCCGAGTCATCCACAGAGACGTCAAAAGCTGCAACATTCTTGTCAGCGTGGACGGATCTGTGAAATTGGGTGGGTATCCTTGGTGCGGCGCAGCGTTCCCGGGATGCGCTCTGGGGCTGCTCGGGGGTAACTGCCAGTTCCCCAGAAGCGCTGCTTGGCCAGCGCGCGAAACGTGAGGGCGTTTTTGAAGTGACCAATGCCTTATGTCCCTGGCTACAGCCCCGCGGAAGCAGAGCACTGCTGCTTTTCCAGCTCTAGATTCACCGTGGCCTTGTCAGGCTTTGAGCGGGCAATTCTTTGGCTGGGTTTGCCAGTCGTAAGCTGGCTTTGACAGGGTTTGTTTTTCTCCGCAGCTGACTTTGGCCTCTGTGCTCAGCTCACCCCTGAGCGCGACAAGTGCAGCTCCAGCGTCGGCACTCCCAGCTGGATGGCGCCGGAAGTCGTGAGAGGAGAAGCCTACGGCCCCAAAGTGGACATCTGGTCACTGGGGATCGTGGGGCTGGAAATGGTGGAAGGGGAAGCTCCTTACCAGAGGGAACCCCGTCTCAGGGTAAGGTGCAGCTTAGAAGTGTGTCTCGGTGCGGAGAGAGCTGTTGTGGCTAGGAAAGGAGCAGGTAGAGTGTCCTCTTCCCTTTTTTTGTAGGTTTTTGAACTGATAGAAAGGAACGGGGCCCCAAAACTGCAAAACCCCAGGCACCACTCGGCTCTCCTGCGCGACTTTCTCCGCTGCTGCCTGCAGACAGACGAGGACAGGCGCTGGTCTGCCCAGGAACTCCTGAAGGTAAGAAAAAGCAAAGCGGCAAAAAGCCCTGCGAGCTGTGGACGCCTGCATGAAGGGCCGAAGAGGACTGTGGGCCACGTGGGCCTGGGCGAGACAGGTCCGGGACCGGAAGGCGGAGGGGCAGGTGGTGCCCTCGGTCCTCTTTGTGCGTCTTCCTGGTAGCAGAGGAACCCTGCTTGAGCCTGTCGGACGTGATCTTGGGAAGTAATGGTTCCTTTTGCTTTTGTTTTTCCTTTGGGCAGCATCCGTTTGTGACCTCAGGCCATCCTGCCTCCAGCCTGGCTGCTCTGATCATCTCAGCCAAGCAAGTGCAGGAAGACTGGAGAGGAGACGCTTGCGCCTGAGGAGGCCTTGGTGCCCCGCCAGCTCAGAGGAGTGACGAGGGGACGTACCGTGTTTAGGAGAAGATTCGGCCATCCCCTGAGTTTTATAATGAGCTGTTCCGTAGTTAGGAAGTTTATGGGTTTGAGATTTTCTTAGCTTAGCTGGTTTTAGTTAGGACTCTAGACCCCAGAAAGCTTCATTAGTGGAGCATTGTTTAGCTAAGAGTAGAGTATTGCTGATGTAGGGAAGCTGAGAATTATCCTTGAGCCAGAAATGGACGAATCGTCATACTGATGATTAAGCTATGAAAGAAAAAGCTGGGACTCAGCAGAACTGGAGCAGGCATGAGCTGTCAGCCTGAACAGGTCGCCAGGAGGACAGAATGATGAAGATGAAGATGAAGATGAAGAAGTAGCCGGAAGAGCCTTGGTTTCAGCGCTTGGTTTCAGCAGGACTGGCAATAAAAAAACCGTAAAACCTCCAGAGCCCTGGAAGATTCCCTTCCTCGCCACGCTGTGCCTAAGCTGGACAGCGCCTTCGAAGCCGTGCGCTCTGGCCGGGCTGTCCCGTTGATGGCTTTGCGCTGCTTCCCAGGGGCCCAAGGCTCTCCCCCCTCACAGAGGGGCCCTGCCCCGCCCCACGCGCCCCGTGGCGGCTGCCGCCCCGCCCGCCCTGCGGAGATGTTGCCCCCCCCACCCGCCCCCCGTGCCCTGGCGTCCCCCAGCGCCAGCTGCCCCTCACGGCGGGGCAGGAGGAGGGAGCAGGCCCCGCTTGTTCCCCTTTCCTGGCGCTCACGGGGCATCGAAGAGCCAAGGAGGGCTGAAACGGCACGTCCCCCAAACGCTTCCCTCTCTGGTCCTTTTGGGCCACTAACGCGCTCTGCTCAAGGGAGTCCGAGGGCCTACGCTCGGCTTTCCCTGCTAAGGTGTCGTTCTTCCTTCTGTAAGCTCCACAACTGGCTGGTTGATGTGAGCTGTCCAGGAGATGGGGAAAACGAGACGCTTTCAAACTGGGGGAATTATCCTGGTAAATTACTGCAGCTTTTCAGCAACAGAACTTCAAGGCGCAGCTGGGCCTTTCAGCCATTGCATCGATTTTCAAATGCCACCCGCAGCATCCGAAGTGTGAAGAGCCCAGTGTGAAGCTCCTCAAAGACACTGCAGCAGTTGTCCACCAGCAGGCAGGACGTGTCTGTGCTGAGTCACCAGAAAAGCAAGCTAAGCCCGGAGCCATTATTGCACGGGCAAGCAGAGTTGGTTTCCAGAGGAGTTGCATGCACTCGTTTCCCTCTCCCACTCACTACTTTCTCTCCTCTTTCGAGCTGGCTCCTGGCTTTAACTGGAGCTTTTGACAGAGAAGGGAATGACTGCATCTCATTTTCCTTGGGATGTGGCTATCCAAATGTCTGCAAGGAATCTTACAGGGAGCATGGAGCCTGGGCAAACATCTGTGAGGCTGCAGCTTTTGACTGCTTGAAACGCGCCTTCTTTGGGCTCGGCACCTGCAGGCCACTGCAGAGCGGTAGCCGCAGGCTGCTGCCAGAGCTGCAACACAACAAAACTGTGGCAGCCCAAGAATCCGCGCGCAGCTCTTCTGCGTGTTGTCCGACGTTAAGGTGCCAAAGAAAGAGCAAGCAGGGAGAGAGGAGCTTTGTGTCAGGAGACAAGCCAACATCTCCCTGTCAGAAAGGGAGGTCAGGCTCCAAACTGAGTCAGAGCAAAGGTCAGCACGCACCTGCGTGCTCAAGAAGCAACTGCGCACTGCAATACTCCTGGAAACTGATTTCCTTGGCTTCTTTTGTCCCCTAAATGTCATCAAAGCGGTTAGGGCTTTCAGAAGCAACAAAGATGCCAGCAGGAACAAGCAGACTTGCTTTTAGTCAAAGCCTTGGGGAGGAAAAGTCACGTTTGCTTGGATTTCTTGGGGGCCTGCTGGATCGGTGCATTTTCGGAGTTACCCCGGGATGCCCTGAGCACGGGCTTATGGACGGTTAGGATTTTTTCTCCTGCTTTATGACTGAGGAGATCTTCCCAGGCTTTTCTTTTGCGTCAGCTGTACAGAAGATTTCGGTTGCTGGGCGTAACTACGCCAACAGAGCCAGAGCGGCTGCTATTGTGACGTCAAGGGAGCCGGGCCGCATCACAGTGCTGTCAGCGCAACGTTGTCCCGGTGCGCGCGAGGCCTCGTTGTCCAGAGCAGCTCTTTGGCTTGCTCGCTGCAGGAGGACCCTCGTGACTGAGGCGTTCTCAGCAGACGGCCTGCACCCCGAGAGGAGTCTTGGTTTTTCCCCCGGGTGGCATTCAGTGTGCAAACCCGCACAGCACTGCTAGAATGATCGGGCAAGTCTGTGCCGCGGTTTGCACGGTTTTTTCTGTGGCGTATTCCGGCTACTTCCTGACCCACCTGACTCGTAAGTAAAGGTTTATCCCGGGGGTAGCCATCACACGGCGTTTGCTTCACTTTGCTCTTTACGCTCGTTTGTAGTGATGAAGCTGATTTGGGAGCAAAAGTGCCATTGAGATGCCGCTCCTTTGGTAAAGCTCCTGCCAACAGCATCAGCTAAAAAGGGGGTGTCTGCACTGGCTGGCGGGTGGAGAGTATTTGCAACGTAACCTGCAGGGCTTGCGTTCCCTCCACGGGAGAGCGCGTGGCATTGGACACTGTCATTTCCTCAGCTTGCTGCTTCAGCCGAGACAACCTGCAAATTGCAGGCTGGCAGGGAGCCTCACAAGTACTTCTAAAACTTGCCCAGGAGTGAGGGAAAGCACTTTCTTGCTCCAAATCCTGCCATTAGAGGCCTTGGCTCTCTGCTGTGACCCTTTACGGTGCGCCAAGAGAGCGATTCCCTTGGCGATGAAGTGCAAGCTCCTAACCGGTTAGGCTTTGCTCCTGGACCCAGGAGCTGTTCCTGGGCTGCTTTAGAAGAGAACCGCCACAGCTATGGGGCCCTTTGTGGAAGCTTTCCCGGGGTATCATTTGCAGCAAATTGATGGGAATTAGTGCATGCAGTTTATTTTAAAAAAATAAAAAACAAATAAAACAACAGCAACAGCAACAGCAACAGCAACAACAACAACAACAAAACGAAAAGAAAGGTTGCAGGAAAGAGAAGAGGAAAAAGCTGCTTGAGCTGTTGGGCAGAACAGCAGCTCTGACTTAAAGGACACTTGGCATTTCTGTGATCGTGTTTCTATCTCTTCAGTGACAAAAGTCGAGAGAGCCTAGTATCGTGTCCTTGTTGTTCTCTTGCTTGCTGTGGGAAAATCTTGTGTTGCTCCTGGAGGGATGCTGGGAAAGGAAAATGCTCTCTGTTGGGACTGACTTGTCCTGTGGGACTCCCCAGCACAGGCACTTTTCTAACGGCATCTGGTTCCTCTTCCCTTGCTCGCTGCAGGTCACCTCACACGCGGATGGAGACAAGCCCGTCCTTTGGTGAGTGGCAAAGGAAGCTCTGACCTTGCTGGCAGAGAATGTAAGAATTGTGCGGCAAGCTGCGAGCTTGGCCTGTTGCGGTAGAGTGTAGAGTGCCAGCCTGGGAGGCGGAAAGAAAGCCCAAGTCGGTGCTGGCATCAGCAGCAGCAAAGGGAGCACTGGCTCTTTCCTAATTTTCCATTGAAGAGCCTTTCAAGAGATGAAAGGCAAGTGTGGCAGGCCAAAGGTGTCTTGCTGATTCTAGCCAGGGTGGAAGATCAAATGCACAGCAAGACGGAGCACCACCTAATTTGCCCACCTTAAGAGGGTGAATTTCACGACTCAGAATCCCACTTGGATCAAAGTTTCTGATTTCCCCTTAGTCTGGGTGAAAAGAAACCAGCTTCCGGAGCTGACAAGAAAGCAGCTCCTGAAGGACTGGCTGCTCCCTGTCCCTCTCACTGCTGTCTGCCTGCAGGGCTCACCAGCAGGGTCAGCACCTCCTCTGGCTCCCTCTCTTGCTGAGGAAGAGGCTGAAGAGGAGCCAAATGACAAGAAGCCTCCAGCTGTTGTCCATCCACGGCCTGAACGTGCAGAGCCAGTAAGTGGCGCCTGTGGTTGGCACTGCCTTTGGCGCAGGGCCGAGCTTCAGGTTTCTGACGAGCCAGCCCTTGCCGCTCGTGCCTGAAGATGCTGGGGGCTGTGTGCCTGCCATGACGTAGTGCTGCTTCAGCCAGGCCAGGGAGCCCTGGCAAATGGCTTCTGAACTTTCACATTTGAGCGCCATTTTGCTGGGACGCTGAGAGGGCCTGAGAAAGTCTCTTGGGATCAGATGAGAGGCAGCATTGTGCCTTTAAATTGTTGCCAGCATAGAAGTGACCCCCTTGGTGCATGGTGTCCATGCAGGCTCCCCGTGGTCAGCGGCCAGAGACGGTCCAAAGACGCAGTTGACAGCCTTGCAGGATGCTTAGGAGACACTGGCCCCCGGGAGGGACCAATTAGCTCCAGGCACAACGTAGACCAGACTGGCTTTCTGGTCAGACACGACCATGCCCACTCGAGGGTGACTTCATTGGCCAGGGGAACACAGCAGGAGGAAAGCAACAAGGCTCTGGGGCCCTGCTCCCACCTCTTTCTGTATCTTTGCAACCTCGTCAATACCTTGTTGCAGTCGTCTTGCAGAAAATCGATAAAATGTAGCGTGAACCTGGCCATGTGCTGCTGTAGCACAGCAGCCTTTGGGGTTTGCCCGTTGCCTTTGAGAAGGGCACATGCAAAACCCCCCCCAGGCAAAGAGGCCTGGCGGTGGCTGACAGCCTTCCTTTTGCCGTGTGCTCTCCGGGGTATCTGTGCCAGCCACCTTTCTGACAGGCAATCCTTTCTTGTCCCAGCTCTCTCTTGACGCGCGCTCTGCCGTTCAACGTGCCGCTGCACCGGCGCGGTCCGCAGCAGCCAGCACTCCGCCACGTGGCAGCACTTTGTCCAGCAGCCCAGCCCAGCAGCTGGAGATGAGAGAGGAGCAGAGCCTGAGGAGACTGAGTACGTCTGGTGTATTTCTGGTCTGCCAGAGCGGCGTGTTTTCTGCGTGTCTCTGTATTGGCTGCGCCAGAAGTTCCTCCTCGCTTTAGTGCCACAGAGGCATTTAGGCCTCCCTCCAAGAACCGGTTGCTGTGCTTTGAGGCGGCAAGAGAGCGCTCGGCGCGTTCCCGCTGCCTCTGAGGGCAGCTGGCACTGGCTTGGCTTTGCCTGGGCTGCCCTCTGTGCCAAAGACAAAAGCAGAGGTTGTTTCTGTTGAGCAGAAGGCTGGCACCTAGCGGGTGACTGGGCCCCAGGGAGCTCTCGGGCCCCAGCTATTCTCCGGCTGCCCTTTTTACGACTGTTCTCACTCCTCCTCTCACTGGTGCACGTTGTTCTCCTAAGCGGCCCTGCCGGTGACGGCAGGTGCCACTGCAGAGGCTGCGGAGGCCCTTCCTTAGCTCTGGGGGCCCAGTTCCTAAAGGCCCATCGTTCTGGGTTATCACATGAGCTGCTGTGCTTGAAAGCCATGAAGTGCTTCTTGGAAAGGCCAGCTGCTGAAAGGTGGAGAAGATCGCCCTCCCGCTCGCTGCTCTCAGCGGCTGGAAGCCAAGTGACTGCCCCCGACAGTGGGGCTGCATCTTGGATCGTCTGGGGAGCGGCATCTCCCTTTGAAAGCGAGCACCTTGCACTGCTTTTGTCTTTCAGGGAGCATTGTGAGTCTGGGCGAGCCGAGGAGGAAATACTCGGCATTTGAAGAACTCGGACGAGGGTAAGTCTGACGCCTGCTCCTTACGCAAAACCGTGGGCCCGGTCTTTGGCCGGTGCAGCGTCAAGCGTGGCATCAGGCAAGCTGCGAACACGGTCAGACTCTGGCTTTACCTTCCTGCCACCTCTCAGGACTGCTCAGTCAGAGCAGCCAGAAGGCACTGTCAAAGACAACCTGGTGCTGGCAAGGTCTGCCTTGCTTGCAGCAAGGAGCAGGGCCTGGAAGATGTCCCGCCCCTGCCGCATTATGCCGGCCTGCCAGAGCACCTTGTCACCCGAGAGCTGGCAGATAACACTTCTCCAAGGCAGAGTTTTCCAAGTTCTTCTTCTCCAGTTTTTCCAAAGGGTCCCCCTTGGGCTGGGAAGGGAACCAATCGGGCATGTGCCTGGGAGATTTGTAGCAGCCCTTGGTGTTCACATTGGGCCTCCGTTTTCTCCTGGACAACCCTGCGTGGCAGAGGGCTGCTGGGCTGTTGTGCTATTGGCGGGGGAGGCGCTGCAGCCAGGCGTTTTCCAAATGCTCCAGGCAGCCTGGGGAGATCTCCTGCCTAGGCTGGCTTTCACCGCCAGGGACTAAAGGGCTTTTTCTGCTGCCGTTTTCTTTCTAGGGGTTTTGGAGCTGTTTATAAAGCCCTCGACGCCAGCACAGGGCAACAGGTAAAGTGTCAATGCCCCCAGCAGATTTTGCCGCTCTGGGGCGCTTTTGCCGCGGCTGCGAGCCTTGGCTGGAGCTTTGGGTGGCCGCTCCATCTCTGCGGCAGAGGCTGCTCCTCTGAAGCACAGACTAGGCTCAGCAGCCTGCAGACGGCATTTGGGACGGGCTTTGGTCCTTCTCCTAAGCTCTGCCCTCTGGCACAGCTGGGCTGCGTCGTTGCACGAGCACTCGCTGCGTGTTCCTGGGGACTTTGTGCGACGAGCGCCTTCTCAAGTCAACGGTCTCTCAATGTCCTTTTAGGTGGCCATCAAGAAAATGGCGCTTCAAGAGGAGATGTCCGAGGAGCTGGCTGTCAATGAAATCGTGGTCATGAGGGACAGTAGGAACCCCAATATTGTTACCTACTTAGACAGGTGGGGCTATTCTCATGTCAGTGTTCCTTTAGGATACTGCAAGCCCAAAGTGGCAAACCCCTTTGGTCGCGGGCCGAAAATGGAGCTGTTTAGGATTTCTCTCCTCCAGTGCGGGGGAGGAGGTTGCACTTGGTCTGCAATAATCTCTTCTGGCATATGCAGCTTGGAGAGCGCTTCCAAAAAGCTGGGTCAGCCCCTCGGGTGACTGGGCTGTGCCCAGGTCCTCTCTCTCCATGCCGGGCTTTTCTTCTTTCAGCTACCTGGTCGACGGGGAGCTCTGGCTGGCGATGGAGTTCATGGACGGCGGCACGTTGTATGATGTACTCGGGGCAGTGTACCTCGAGGAAGGACAGATAGGCGCTGTCTGTCGGGAGGTGAGGGATGCCGCTTGTGCTTCCCCTGGCCTGCACAGGATGGCCCTTGTCAACTGGTGGTTAAGAACAGCAGAGATTTCTTGCTCACGGCCTTGCTTTGCTGTTGCTGTCACGAATCGGAGAAGAAAGAGCATCTGAAGCCAACTGCCTGCCAGTGTCCCCGCACTTCCTAGGCTCTGTTCTCGCACTCTTACGTACTGCCGTTGTGCTCCGGCGCTCGCTGGCTCGCTGGCTCGCTGGCTGGCTCGCTCGCTGTGTTGCACTTGTTTCCTCTTGCCAGCTTTGCCTCTCAACGGTTGCCTGGAGCCTGTCTGTGTGTCCTGCATTCCTTGCCGCTCCAAGCCTGCACGCTGGTGGCAGAATTTCAAGCTAAGGGCAAAGGAGATGCCCTCAGCTTCAAAGGAGAGCATTGCAGCCCAGGTGGCGTTGGATTCTGGAACAGGTCTAACGTGCTGCTTCCTCCTCTGCTGCCACAAGGCTACCAAGAAAATCTTTGCCATGCCGCTCCCCAGCCAAAGGGCACGCGCTACGTACCGGAGGGAGGAGGGGCTTTTGGAAGCTCAGATGTGCTTTTGCTTGGAAAGATAGAACACTCGTAAGAGTGTTGAAGCAGCAAGCTCTTCCTCTTGACAGCACTAGGATGCCGCGCCCTGGCTCACAATTCCCTGAGAAAGCTGTCACTCTCGTCGAGCCCGTTCCTTTCTTGCGGGATGAAATCAGGTCCTGAACCTTCACCCTTCCCTTTCTCCTCTCTCTCTCAGTGCCTGCAAGGGCTGCATTTCCTTCATTCCCGCCGAGTCATCCACAGAGACGTCAAAAGCTGCAACATTCTTGTCAGCGTGGACGGATCTGTGAAATTGGGTGGGTATCCTTGGTGCGGCGCAGCGTTCCCGGGATGCGCTCTGGGGCTGCTCGGGGGTAACTGCCAGTTCCCCAGAAGCGCTGCTTGGCCAGCGCGCGAAACGTGAGGGCGTTTTTGAAGTGACCAATGCCTTATGTCCCTGGCTACAGCCCCGCGGAAGCAGAGCACTGCTGCTTTTCCAGCTCTAGATTCACCGTGGCCTTGTCAGGCTTTGAGCGGGCAATTCTTTGGCTGGGTTTGCCAGTCGTAAGCTGGCTTTGACAGGGTTTGTTTTTCTCCGCAGCTGACTTTGGCCTCTGTGCTCAGCTCACCCCTGAGCGCGACAAGTGCAGCTCCAGCGTCGGCACTCCCAGCTGGATGGCGCCGGAAGTCGTGAGAGGAGAAGCCTACGGCCCCAAAGTGGACATCTGGTCACTGGGGATCGTGGGGCTGGAAATGGTGGAAGGGGAAGCTCCTTACCAGAGGGAACCCCGTCTCAGGGTAAGGTGCAGCTTAGAAGTGCGTCTCGGTGCGGAGAGAGCTGTTGTGGCTAGGAAAGGAGCAGGTAGAGTGTCCTCTTCCCTTTTTTTGTAGGTTTTTGAACTGATAGAAAGGAACGGGGCCCCAAAACTGCAAAACCCCAGGCACCACTCGGCTCTCCTGCGCGACTTTCTCCGCTGCTGCCTGCAGACAGACGAGGACAGGCGCTGGTCTGCCCAGGAACTCCTGAAGGTAAGAAAAAGCAAAGCGGCAAAAAGCCCTGCGAGCTGTGGACGCCTGCATGAAGGGCCGAAGAGGACTGTGGGCCACGTGGGCCTGGGCGAGACAGGTCCGGGACCGGAAGGCGGAGGGGCAGGTGGTGCCCTCGGTCCTCTTTGTGCGTCTTCCTGGTAGCAGAGGAACCCTGCTTGAGCCTGTCGGACGTGATCTTGGGAAGTAATGGTTCCTTTTGCTTTTGTTTTTCCTTTGGGCAGCATCCGTTTGTGACCTCAGGCCATCCTGCCTCCAGCCTGGCTGCTCTGATCATCTCAGCCAAGCAAGTGCAGGAAGACTGGAGAGGAGACGCTTGCGCCTGAGGAGGCCTTGGTGCCCCGCCAGCTCAGAGGAGTGACGAGGGGACGTACCGTGTTTAGGAGAAGATTCGGCCATCCCCTGAGTTTTATAATGAGCTGTTCCGTAGTTAGGAAGTTTATGGGTTTGAGATTTTCTTAGCTTAGCTGGTTTTAGTTAGGACTCTAGACCCCAGAAAGCTTCATTAGTGGAGCATTGTTTAGCTAAGAGTAGAGTATTGCTGATGTAGGGAAGCTGAGAATTATCCTTGAGCCAGAAATGGACGAATCGTCATACTGATGATTAAGCTATGAAAGAAAAAGCTGGGACTCAGCAGAACTGGAGCAGGCATGAGCTGTCAGCCTGAACAGGTCGCCAGGAGGACAGAATGATGAAGATGAAGATGAAGATGAAGAAGTAGCCGGAAGAGCCTTGGTTTCAGCGCTTGGTTTCAGCAGGACTGGCAATAAAAAAACCGTAAAACCTCCAGAGCCCTGGAAGATTCCCTTCCTCGCCACGCTGTGCCTAAGCTGGACAGCGCCTTCGAAGCCGTGCGCTCTGGCCGGGCTGTCCCGTTGATGGCTTTGCGCTGCTTCCCAGGGGCCCAAGGCTCTCCCCCCTCACAGAGGGGCCCTGCCCCGCCCCACGCGCCCCGTGGCGGCTGCCGCCCCGCCCGCCCTGCGGAGATGTTGCCCCCCCCACCCGCCCCCCGTGCCCTGGCGTCCCCCAGCGCCAGCTGCCCCTCACGGCGGGGCAGGAGGAGGGAGCAGGCCCCGCTTGTTCCCCTTTCCTGGCGCTCACGGGGCATCGAAGAGCCAAGGAGGGCTGAAACGGCACGTCCCCCAAACGCTTCCCTCTCTGGTCCTTTTGGGCCACTAACGCGCTCTGCTCAAGGGAGTCCGAGGGCCTACGCTCGGCTTTCCCTGCTAAGGTGTCGTTCTTCCTTCTGTAAGCTCCACAACTGGCTGGTTGATGTGAGCTGTCCAGGAGATGGGGAAAACGAGACGCTTTCAAACTGGGGGAATTATCCTGGTAAATTACTGCAGCTTTTCAGCAACAGAACTTCAAGGCGCAGCTGGGCCTTTCAGCCATTGCATCGATTTTCAAATGCCACCCGCAGCATCCGAAGTGTGAAGAGCCCAGTGTGAAGCTCCTCAAAGACACTGCAGCAGTTGTCCACCAGCAGGCAGGACGTGTCTGTGCTGAGTCACCAGAAAAGCAAGCTAAGCCCGGAGCCATTATTGCACGGGCAAGCAGAGTTGGTTTCCAGAGGAGTTGCATGCACTCGTTTCCCTCTCCCACTCACTACTTTCTCTCCTCTTTCGAGCTGGCTCCTGGCTTTAACTGGAGCTTTTGACAGAGAAGGGAATGACTGCATCTCATTTTCCTTGGGATGTGGCTATCCAAATGTCTGCAAGGAATCTTACAGGGAGCATGGAGCCTGGGCAAACATCTGTGAGGCTGCAGCTTTTGACTGCTTGAAACGCGCCTTCTTTGGGCTCGGCACCTGCAGGCCACTGCAGAGCGGTAGCCGCAGGCTGCTGCCAGAGCTGCAACACAACAAAACTGTGGCAGCCCAAGAATCCGCGCGCAGCTCTTCTGCGTGTTGTCCGACGTTAAGGTGCCAAAGAAAGAGCAAGCAGGGAGAGAGGAGCTTTGTGTCAGGAGACAAGCCAACATCTCCCTGTCAGAAAGGGAGGTCAGGCTCCAAACTGAGTCAGAGCAAAGGTCAGCACGCACCTGCGTGCTCAAGAAGCAACTGCGCACTGCAATACTCCTGGAAACTGATTTCCTTGGCTTCTTTTGTCCCCTAAATGTCATCAAAGCGGTTAGGGCTTTCAGAAGCAACAAAGATGCCAGCAGGAACAAGCAGACTTGCTTTTAGTCAAAGCCTTGGGGAGGAAAAGTCACGTTTGCTTGGATTTCTTGGGGGCCTGCTGGATCGGTGCATTTTCGGAGTTACCCCGGGATGCCCTGAGCACGGGCTTATGGACGGTTAGGATTTTTTCTCCTGCTTTATGACTGAGGAGATCTTCCCAGGCTTTTCTTTTGCGTCAGCTGTACAGAAGATTTCGGTTGCTGGGCGTAACTACGCCAACAGAGCCAGAGCGGCTGCTATTGTGACGTCAAGGGAGCCGGGCCGCATCACAGTGCTGTCAGCGCAACGTTGTCCCGGTGCGCGCGAGGCCTCGTTGTCCAGAGCAGCTCTTTGGCTTGCTCGCTGCAGGAGGACCCTCGTGACTGAGGCGTTCTCAGCAGACGGCCTGCACCCCGAGAGGAGTCTTGGTTTTTCCCCCGGGTGGCATTCAGTGTGCAAACCCGCACAGCACTGCTAGAATGATCGGGCAAGTCTGTGCCGCGGTTTGCACGGTTTTTTCTGTGGCGTATTCCGGCTACTTCCTGACCCACCTGACTCGTAAGTAAAGGTTTATCCCGGGGGTAGCCATCACACGGCGTTTGCTTCACTTTGCTCTTTACGCTCGTTTGTAGTGATGAAGCTGATTTGGGAGCAAAAGTGCCATTGAGATGCCGCTCCTTTGGTAAAGCTCCTGCCAACAGCATCAGCTAAAAAGGGGGTGTCTGCACTGGCTGGCGGGTGGAGAGTATTTGCAACGTAACCTGCAGGGCTTGCGTTCCCTCCACGGGAGAGCGCGTGGCATTGGACACTGTCATTTCCTCAGCTTGCTGCTTCAGCCGAGACAACCTGCAAATTGCAGGCTGGCAGGGAGCCTCACAAGTACTTCTAAAACTTGCCCAGGAGTGAGGGAAAGCACTTTCTTGCTCCAAATCCTGCCATTAGAGGCCTTGGCTCTCTGCTGTGACCCTTTACGGTGCGCCAAGAGAGCGATTCCCTTGGCGATGAAGTGCAAGCTCCTAACCGGTTAGGCTTTGCTCCTGGACCCAGGAGCTGTTCCTGGGCTGCTTTAGAAGAGAACCGCCACAGCTATGGGGCCCTTTGTGGAAGCTTTCCCGGGGTATCATTTGCAGCAAATTGATGGGAATTAGTGCATGCAGTTTATTTTAAAAAAATAAAAAACAAATAAAACAACAGCAACAGCAACAGCAACAGCAACAACAACAACAACAAAACGAAAAGAAAGGTTGCAGGAAAGAGAAGAGGAAAAAGCTGCTTGAGCTGTTGGGCAGAACAGCAGCTCTGACTTAAAGGACACTTGGCATTTCTGTGATCGTGTTTCTATCTCTTCAGTGACAAAAGTCGAGAGAGCCTAGTATCGTGTCCTTGTTGTTCTCTTGCTTGCTGTGGGAAAATCTTGTGTTGCTCCTGGAGGGATGCTGGGAAAGGAAAATGCTCTCTGTTGGGACTGACTTGTCCTGTGGGACTCCCCAGCACAGGCACTTTTCTAACGGCATCTGGTTCCTCTTCCCTTGCTCGCTGCAGGTCACCTCACACGCGGATGGAGACAAGCCCGTCCTTTGGTGAGTGGCAAAGGAAGCTCTGACCTTGCTGGCAGAGAATGTAAGAATTGTGCGGCAAGCTGCGAGCTTGGCCTGTTGCGGTAGAGTGTAGAGTGCCAGCCTGGGAGGCGGAAAGAAAGCCCAAGTCGGTGCTGGCATCAGCAGCAGCAAAGGGAGCACTGGCTCTTTCCTAATTTTCCATTGAAGAGCCTTTCAAGAGATGAAAGGCAAGTGTGGCAGGCCAAAGGTGTCTTGCTGATTCTAGCCAGGGTGGAAGATCAAATGCACAGCAAGACGGAGCACCACCTAATTTGCCCACCTTAAGAGGGTGAATTTCACGACTCAGAATCCCACTTGGATCAAAGTTTCTGATTTCCCCTTAGTCTGGGTGAAAAGAAACCAGCTTCCGGAGCTGACAAGAAAGCAGCTCCTGAAGGACTGGCTGCTCCCTGTCCCTCTCACTGCTGTCTGCCTGCAGGGCTCACCAGCAGGGTCAGCACCTCCTCTGGCTCCCTCTCTTGCTGAGGAAGAGGCTGAAGAGGAGCCAAATGACAAGAAGCCTCCAGCTGTTGTCCATCCACGGCCTGAACGTGCAGAGCCAGTAAGTGGCGCCTGTGGTTGGCACTGCCTTTGGCGCAGGGCCGAGCTTCAGGTTTCTGACGAGCCAGCCCTTGCCGCTCGTGCCTGAAGATGCTGGGGGCTGTGTGCCTGCCATGACGTAGTGCTGCTTCAGCCAGGCCAGGGAGCCCTGGCAAATGGCTTCTGAACTTTCACATTTGAGCGCCATTTTGCTGGGACGCTGAGAGGGCCTGAGAAAGTCTCTTGGGATCAGATGAGAGGCAGCATTGTGCCTTTAAATTGTTGCCAGCGTAGAAGTGACCCCCTTGGTGCACGGTGTCCGTGCAGGCTCCCCGTGGTCAGCGGCCAGAGACGGTCCAAAGACGCAGTTGACAGCCTTGCAGGATGCTTAGGAGACACTGGCCCCCGGGAGGGACCAATTAGCTCCAGGCACAACGTAGACCAGACTGGCTTTCTGGTCAGACACGACCATGCCCACTCGAGGGTGACTTCATTGGCCAGGGGAACACAGCAGGAGGAAAGCAACAAGGCTCTGGGGCCCTGCTCCCACCTCTTTCTGTATCTTTGCAACCTCGTCAATACCTTGTTGCAGTCGTCTTGCAGAAAATCGATAAAATGTAGCGTGAACCTGGCCATGTGCTGCTGTAGCACAGCAGCCTTTGGGGTTTGCCCGTTGCCTTTGAGAAGGGCACATGCAAAACCCCCCCCAGGCAAAGAGGCCTGGCGGTGGCTGACAGCCTTCCTTTTGCCGTGTGCTCTCCGGGGTATCTGTGCCAGCCACCTTTCTGACAGGCAATCCTTTCTTGTCCCAGCTCTCTCTTGACGCGCGCTCTGCCGTTCAACGTGCCGCTGCACCGGCGCGGTCCGCAGCAGCCAGCACTCCGCCACGTGGCAGCACTTCGTCCAGCAGCCCAGCCCAGCAGCTGGAGATGAGAGAGGAGCAGAGCCTGAGGAGACTGAGTACGTCTGGTGTATTTCTGGTCTGCCAGAGCGGCGTGTTTTCTGCGTGTCTCTGTATTGGCTGCGCCAGAAGTTCCTCCTCGCTTTAGTGCCACAGAGGCATTTAGGCCTCCCTCCAAGAACCGGTTGCTGTGCTTTGAGGCGGCAAGAGAGCGCTCGGCGCGTTCCCGCTGCCTCTGAGGGCAGCTGGCACTGGCTTGGCTTTGCCTGGGCTGCCCTCTGTGCCAAAGACAAAAGCAGAGGTTGTTTCTGTTGAGCAGAAGGCTGGCACCTAGCGGGTGACTGGGCCCCAGGGAGCTCTCGGGCCCCAGCTATTCTCCGGCTGCCCTTTTTACGACTGTTCTCACTCCTCCTCTCACTGGTGCACGTTGTTCTCCTAAGCGGCCCTGCCGGTGACGGCAGGTGCCACTGCAGAGGCTGCGGAGGCCCTTCCTTAGCTCTGGGGGCCCAGTTCCTAAAGGCCCATCGTTCTGGGTTATCACATGAGCTGCTGTGCTTGAAAGCCATGAAGTGCTTCTTGGAAAGGCCAGCTGCTGAAAGGTGGAGAAGATCGCCCTCCCGCTCGCTGCTCTCAGCGGCTGGAAGCCAAGTGACTGCCCCCGACAGTGGGGCTGCATCTTGGATCGTCTGGGGAGCGGCATCTCCCTTTGAAAGCGAGCACCTTGCACTGCTTTTGTCTTTCAGGGAGCATTGTGAGTCTGGGCGAGCCGAGGAGGAAATACTCGGCATTTGAAGAACTCGGACGAGGGTAAGTCTGACGCCTGCTCCTTACGCAAAACCGTGGGCCCGGTCTTTGGCCGGTGCAGCGTCAAGCGTGGCATCAGGCAAGCTGCGAACACGGTCAGACTCTGGCTTTACCTTCCTGCCACCTCTCAGGACTGCTCAGTCAGAGCAGCCAGAAGGCACTGTCAAAGACAACCTGGTGCTGGCAAGGTCTGCCTTGCTTGCAGCAAGGAGCAGGGCCTGGAAGATGTCCCGCCCCTGCCGCATTATGCCGGCCTACCAGAGCACCTTGTCACCCGAGAGCTGGCAGATAACACTTCTCCAAGGCAGAGTTTTCCAAGTTCTTCTTCTCCAGTTTTTCCAAAGGGTCCCCCTTGGGCTGGGAAGGGAACCAATCGGGCATGTGCCTGGGAGATTTGTAGCAGCCCTTGGTGTTCACATTGGGCCTCCGTTTTCTCCTGGACAACCCTGCGTGGCAGAGGGCTGCTGGGCTGTTGTGCTATTGGCGGGGGAGGCGCTGCAGCCAGGCGTTTTCCAAATGCTCCAGGCAGCCTGGGGAGATCTCCTGCCTAGGCTGGCTTTCACCGCCAGGGACTAAAGGGCTTTTTCTGCTGCCGTTTTCTTTCTAGGGGTTTTGGAGCTGTTTATAAAGCCCTCGACGCCAGCACAGGGCAACAGGTAAAGTGTCAATGCCCCCAGCAGATTTTGCCGCTCTGGGGCGCTTTTGCCGCGGCTGCGAGCCTTGGCTGGAGCTTTGGGTGGCCGCTCCATCTCTGCAGCAGAGGCTGCTCCTCTGAAGCACAGACTAGGCTCAGCAGCCTGCAGACGGCATTTGGGACGGGCTTTGGTCCTTCTCCTAAGCTCTGCCCTCTGGCACAGCTGGGCTGCGTCGTTGCACGAGCACTCGCTGCGTGTTCCTGGGGACTTTGTGCGACGAGCGCCTTCTCAAGTCAACGGTCTCTCAATGTCCTTTTAGGTGGCCATCAAGAAAATGGCGCTTCAAGAGGAGATGTCCGAGGAGCTGGCTGTCAATGAAATCGTGGTCATGAGGGACAGTAGGAACCCCAATATTGTTACCTACTTAGACAGGTGGGGCTATTCTCATGTCAGTGTTCCTTTAGGATACTGCAAGCCCAAAGTGGCAAACCCCTTTGGTCGCGGGCCGAAAATGGAGCTGTTTAGGATTTCTCTCCTCCAGTGCGGGGGAGGAGGTTGCACTTGGTCTGCAATAATCTCTTCTGGCATATGCAGCTTGGAGAGCGCTTCCAAAAAGCTGGGTCAGCCCCTCGGGTGACTGGGCTGTGCCCAGGTCCTCTCTCTCCATGCCGGGCTTTTCTTCTTTCAGCTACCTGGTCGACGGGGAGCTCTGGCTGGCGATGGAGTTCATGGACGGCGGCACGTTGTATGATGTACTCGGGGCAGTGTACCTCGAGGAAGGACAGATAGGCGCTGTCTGTCGGGAGGTGAGGGATGCCGCTTGTGCTTCCCCTGGCCTGCACAGGATGGCCCTTGTCAACTGGTGGTTAAGAACAGCAGAGATTTCTTGCTCACGGCCTTGCTTTGCTGTTGCTGTCACGAATCGGAGAAGAAAGAGCATCTGAAGCCAACTGCCTGCCAGTGTCCCCGCACTTCCTAGGCTCTGTTCTCGCACTCTTACGTACTGCCGTTGTGCTCCGGCGCTCGCTGGCTCGCTGGCTCGCTGGCTGGCTCGCTCGCTGTGTTGCACTTGTTTCCTCTTGCCAGCTTTGCCTCTCAACGGTTGCCTGGAGCCTGTCTGTGTGTCCTGCATTCCTTGCCGCTCCAAGCCTGCACGCTGGTGGCAGAATTTCAAGCTAAGGGCAAAGGAGATGCCCTCAGCTTCAAAGGAGAGCATTGCAGCCCAGGTGGCGTTGGATTCTGGAACAGGTCTAACGTGCTGCTTCCTCCTCTGCTGCCACAAGGCTACCAAGAAAATCTTTGCCATGCCGCTCCCCAGCCAAAGGGCACGCGCTACGTACCGGAGGGAGGAGGGGCTTTTGGAAGCTCAGATGTGCTTTTGCTTGGAAAGATAGAACACTCGTAAGAGTGTTGAAGCAGCAAGCTCTTCCTCTTGACAGCACTAGGATGCCGCGCCCTGGCTCACAATTCCCTGAGAAAGCTGTCACTCTCGTCGAGCCCGTTCCTTTCTTGCGGGATGAAATCAGGTCCTGAACCTTCACCCTTCCCTTTCTCCTCTCTCTCTCAGTGCCTGCAAGGGCTGCATTTCCTTCATTCCCGCCGAGTCATCCACAGAGACGTCAAAAGCTGCAACATTCTTGTCAGCGTGGACGGATCTGTGAAATTGGGTGGGTATCCTTGGTGCGGCGCAGCGTTCCCGGGATGCGCTCTGGGGCTGCTCGGGGGTAACTGCCAGTTCCCCAGAAGCGCTGCTTGGCCAGCGCGCGAAACGTGAGGGCGTTTTTGAAGTGACCAATGCCTTATGTCCCTGGCTACAGCCCCGCGGAAGCAGAGCACTGCTGCTTTTCCAGCTCTAGATTCACCGTGGCCTTGTCAGGCTTTGAGCGGGCAATTCTTTGGCTGGGTTTGCCAGTCGTAAGCTGGCTTTGACAGGGTTTGTTTTTCTCCGCAGCTGACTTTGGCCTCTGTGCTCAGCTCACCCCTGAGCGCGACAAGTGCAGCTCCAGCGTCGGCACTCCCAGCTGGATGGCGCCGGAAGTCGTGAGAGGAGAAGCCTACGGCCCCAAAGTGGACATCTGGTCACTGGGGATCGTGGGGCTGGAAATGGTGGAAGGGGAAGCTCCTTACCAGAGGGAACCCCGTCTCAGGGTAAGGTGCAGCTTAGAAGTGCGTCTCGGTGCGGAGAGAGCTGTTGTGGCTAGGAAAGGAGCAGGTAGAGTGTCCTCTTCCCTTTTTTTGTAGGTTTTTGAACTGATAGAAAGGAACGGGGCCCCAAAACTGCAAAACCCCAGGCACCACTCGGCTCTCCTGCGCGACTTTCTCCGCTGCTGCCTGCAGACAGACGAGGACAGGCGCTGGTCTGCCCAGGAACTCCTGAAGGTAAGAAAAAGCAAAGCGGCAAAAAGCCCTGCGAGCTGTGGACGCCTGCATGAAGGGCCGAAGAGGACTGTGGGCCACGTGGGCCTGGGCGAGACAGGTCCGGGACCGGAAGGCGGAGGGGCAGGTGGTGCCCTCGGTCCTCTTTGTGCGTCTTCCTGGTAGCAGAGGAACCCTGCTTGAGCCTGTCGGACGTGATCTTGGGAAGTAATGGTTCCTTTTGCTTTTGTTTTTCCTTTGGGCAGCATCCGTTTGTGACCTCAGGCCATCCTGCCTCCAGCCTGGCTGCTCTGATCATCTCAGCCAAGCAAGTGCAGGAAGACTGGAGAGGAGACGCTTGCGCCTGAGGAGGCCTTGGTGCCCCGCCAGCTCAGAGGAGTGACGAGGGGACGTACCGTGTTTAGGAGAAGATTCGGCCATCCCCTGAGTTTTATAATGAGCTGTTCCGTAGTTAGGAAGTTTATGGGTTTGAGATTTTCTTAGCTTAGCTGGTTTTAGTTAGGACTCTAGACCCCAGAAAGCTTCATTAGTGGAGCATTGTTTAGCTAAGAGTAGAGTATTGCTGATGTAGGGAAGCTGAGAATTATCCTTGAGCCAGAAATGGACGAATCGTCATACTGATGATTAAGCTATGAAAGAAAAAGCTGGGACTCAGCAGAACTGGAGCAGGCATGAGCTGTCAGCCTGAACAGGTCGCCAGGAGGACAGAATGATGAAGATGAAGATGAAGATGAAGAAGTAGCCGGAAGAGCCTTGGTTTCAGCGCTTGGTTTCAGCAGGACTGGCAATAAAAAAACCGTAAAACCTCCAGAGCCCTGGAAGATTCCCTTCCTCGCCACGCTGTGCCTAAGCTGGACAGCGCCTTCGAAGCCGTGCGCTCTGGCCGGGCTGTCCCGTTGATGGCTTTGCGCTGCTTCCCAGGGGCCCAAGGCTCTCCCCCCTCACAGAGGGGCCCTGCCCCGCCCCACGCGCCCCGTGGCGGCTGCCGCCCCGCCCGCCCTGCGGAGATGTTGCCCCCCCCACCCGCCCCCCGTGCCCTGGCGTCCCCCAGCGCCAGCTGCCCCTCACGGCGGGGCAGGAGGAGGGAGCAGGCCCCGCTTGTTCCCCTTTCCTGGCGCTCACGGGGCATCGAAGAGCCAAGGAGGGCTGAAACGGCACGTCCCCCAAACGCTTCCCTCTCTGGTCCTTTTGGGCCACTAACGCGCTCTGCTCAAGGGAGTCCGAGGGCCTACGCTCGGCTTTCCCTGCTAAGGTGTCGTTCTTCCTTCTGTAAGCTCCACAACTGGCTGGTTGATGTGAGCTGTCCAGGAGATGGGGAAAACGAGACGCTTTCAAACTGGGGGAATTATCCTGGTAAATTACTGCAGCTTTTCAGCAACAGAACTTCAAGGCGCAGCTGGGCCTTTCAGCCATTGCATCGATTTTCAAATGCCACCCGCAGCATCCGAAGTGTGAAGAGCCCAGTGTGAAGCTCCTCAAAGACACTGCAGCAGTTGTCCACCAGCAGGCAGGACGTGTCTGTGCTGAGTCACCAGAAAAGCAAGCTAAGCCCGGAGCCATTATTGCACGGGCAAGCAGAGTTGGTTTCCAGAGGAGTTGCATGCACTCGTTTCCCTCTCCCACTCACTACTTTCTCTCCTCTTTCGAGCTGGCTCCTGGCTTTAACTGGAGCTTTTGACAGAGAAGGGAATGACTGCATCTCATTTTCCTTGGGATGTGGCTATCCAAATGTCTGCAAGGAATCTTACAGGGAGCATGGAGCCTGGGCAAACATCTGTGAGGCTGCAGCTTTTGACTGCTTGAAACGCGCCTTCTTTGGGCTCGGCACCTGCAGGCCACTGCAGAGCGGTAGCCGCAGGCTGCTGCCAGAGCTGCAACACAACAAAACTGTGGCAGCCCAAGAATCCGCGCGCAGCTCTTCTGCGTGTTGTCCGACGTTAAGGTGCCAAAGAAAGAGCAAGCAGGGAGAGAGGAGCTTTGTGTCAGGAGACAAGCCAACATCTCCCTGTCAGAAAGGGAGGTCAGGCTCCAAACTGAGTCAGAGCAAAGGTCAGCACGCACCTGCGTGCTCAAGAAGCAACTGCGCACTGCAATACTCCTGGAAACTGATTTCCTTGGCTTCTTTTGTCCCCTAAATGTCATCAAAGCGGTTAGGGCTTTCAGAAGCAACAAAGATGCCAGCAGGAACAAGCAGACTTGCTTTTAGTCAAAGCCTTGGGGAGGAAAAGTCACGTTTGCTTGGATTTCTTGGGGGCCTGCTGGATCGGTGCATTTTCGGAGTTACCCCGGGATGCCCTGAGCACGGGCTTATGGACGGTTAGGATTTTTTCTCCTGCTTTATGACTGAGGAGATCTTCCCAGGCTTTTCTTTTGCGTCAGCTGTACAGAAGATTTCGGTTGCTGGGCGTAACTACGCCAACAGAGCCAGAGCGGCTGCTATTGTGACGTCAAGGGAGCCGGGCCGCATCACAGTGCTGTCAGCGCAACGTTGTCCCGGTGCGCGCGAGGCCTCGTTGTCCAGAGCAGCTCTTTGGCTTGCTCGCTGCAGGAGGACCCTCGTGACTGAGGCGTTCTCAGCAGACGGCCTGCACCCCGAGAGGAGTCTTGGTTTTTCCCCCGGGTGGCATTCAGTGTGCAAACCCGCACAGCACTGCTAGAATGATCGGGCAAGTCTGTGCCGCGGTTTGCACGGTTTTTTCTGTGGCGTATTCCGGCTACTTCCTGACCCACCTGACTCGTAAGTAAAGGTTTATCCCGGGGGTAGCCATCACACGGCGTTTGCTTCACTTTGCTCTTTACGCTCGTTTGTAGTGATGAAGCTGATTTGGGAGCAAAAGTGCCATTGAGATGCCGCTCCTTTGGTAAAGCTCCTGCCAACAGCATCAGCTAAAAAGGGGGTGTCTGCACTGGCTGGCGGGTGGAGAGTATTTGCAACGTAACCTGCAGGGCTTGCGTTCCCTCCACGGGAGAGCGCGTGGCATTGGACACTGTCATTTCCTCAGCTTGCTGCTTCAGCCGAGACAACCTGCAAATTGCAGGCTGGCAGGGAGCCTCACAAGTACTTCTAAAACTTGCCCAGGAGTGAGGGAAAGCACTTTCTTGCTCCAAATCCTGCCATTAGAGGCCTTGGCTCTCTGCTGTGACCCTTTACGGTGCGCCAAGAGAGCGATTCCCTTGGCGATGAAGTGCAAGCTCCTAACCGGTTAGGCTTTGCTCCTGGACCCAGGAGCTGTTCCTGGGCTGCTTTAGAAGAGAACCGCCACAGCTATGGGGCCCTTTGTGGAAGCTTTCCCGGGGTATCATTTGCAGCAAATTGATGGGAATTAGTGCATGCAGTTTATTTTAAAAAAATAAAAAACAAATAAAACAACAGCAACAGCAACAGCAACAGCAACAACAACAACAACAAAACGAAAAGAAAGGTTGCAGGAAAGAGAAGAGGAAAAAGCTGCTTGAGCTGTTGGGCAGAACAGCAGCTCTGACTTAAAGGACACTTGGCATTTCTGTGATCGTGTTTCTATCTCTTCAGTGACAAAAGTCGAGAGAGCCTAGTATCGTGTCCTTGTTGTTCTCTTGCTTGCTGTGGGAAAATCTTGTGTTGCTCCTGGAGGGATGCTGGGAAAGGAAAATGCTCTCTGTTGGGACTGACTTGTCCTGTGGGACTCCCCAGCACAGGCACTTTTCTAACGGCATCTGGTTCCTCTTCCCTTGCTCGCTGCAGGTCACCTCACACGCGGATGGAGACAAGCCCGTCCTTTGGTGAGTGGCAAAGGAAGCTCTGACCTTGCTGGCAGAGAATGTAAGAATTGTGCGGCAAGCTGCGAGCTTGGCCTGTTGCGGTAGAGTGTAGAGTGCCAGCCTGGGAGGCGGAAAGAAAGCCCAAGTCGGTGCTGGCATCAGCAGCAGCAAAGGGAGCACTGGCTCTTTCCTAATTTTCCATTGAAGAGCCTTTCAAGAGATGAAAGGCAAGTGTGGCAGGCCAAAGGTGTCTTGCTGATTCTAGCCAGGGTGGAAGATCAAATGCACAGCAAGACGGAGCACCACCTAATTTGCCCACCTTAAGAGGGTGAATTTCACGACTCAGAATCCCACTTGGATCAAAGTTTCTGATTTCCCCTTAGTCTGGGTGAAAAGAAACCAGCTTCCGGAGCTGACAAGAAAGCAGCTCCTGAAGGACTGGCTGCTCCCTGTCCCTCTCACTGCTGTCTGCCTGCAGGGCTCACCAGCAGGGTCAGCACCTCCTCTGGCTCCCTCTCTTGCTGAGGAAGAGGCTGAAGAGGAGCCAAATGACAAGAAGCCTCCAGCTGTTGTCCATCCACGGCCTGAACGTGCAGAGCCAGTAAGTGGCGCCTGTGGTTGGCACTGCCTTTGGCGCAGGGCCGAGCTTCAGGTTTCTGACGAGCCAGCCCTTGCCGCTCGTGCCTGAAGATGCTGGGGGCTGTGTGCCTGCCATGACGTAGTGCTGCTTCAGCCAGGCCAGGGAGCCCTGGCAAATGGCTTCTGAACTTTCACATTTGAGCGCCATTTTGCTGGGACGCTGAGAGGGCCTGAGAAAGTCTCTTGGGATCAGATGAGAGGCAGCATTGTGCCTTTAAATTGTTGCCAGCATAGAAGTGACCCCCTTGGTGCATGGTGTCCATGCAGGCTCCCCGTGGTCAGCGGCCAGAGACGGTCCAAAGACGCAGTTGACAGCCTTGCAGGATGCTTAGGAGACACTGGCCCCCGGGAGGGACCAATTAGCTCCAGGCACAACGTAGACCAGACTGGCTTTCTGGTCAGACACGACCATGCCCACTCGAGGGTGACTTCATTGGCCAGGGGAACACAGCAGGAGGAAAGCAACAAGGCTCTGGGGCCCTGCTCCCACCTCTTTCTGTATCTTTGCAACCTCGTCAATACCTTGTTGCAGTCGTCTTGCAGAAAATCGATAAAATGTAGCGTGAACCTGGCCATGTGCTGCTGTAGCACAGCAGCCTTTGGGGTTTGCCCGTTGCCTTTGAGAAGGGCACATGCAAAACCCCCCCCAGGCAAAGAGGCCTGGCGGTGGCTGACAGCCTTCCTTTTGCCGTGTGCTCTCCGGGGTATCTGTGCCAGCCACCTTTCTGACGGGCAATCCTTTCTTGTCCCAGCTCTCTCTTGACGCGCGCTCTGCCGTTCAACGTGCCGCTGCACCGGCGCGGTCCGCAGCAGCCAGCACTCCGCCACGTGCCAGCACTTCGTCCAGCAGCCCAGCCCAGCAGCTGGAGATGAGAGAGGAGCAGAGCCTGAGGAGACTGAGTACGTCTGGTGTATTTCTGGTCTGCCAGAGCGGCGTGTTTTCTGCGTGTCTCTGTATTGGCTGCGCCAGAAGTTCCTCCTCGCTTTAGTGCCACAGAGGCATTTAGGCCTCCCTCCAAGAACCGGTTGCTGTGCTTTGAGGCGGCAAGAGAGCGCTCGGCGCGTTCCCGCTGCCTCTGAGGGCAGCTGGCACTGGCTTGGCTTTGCCTGGGCTGCCCTCTGTGCCAAAGACAAAAGCAGAGGTTGTTTCTGTTGAGCAGAAGGCTGGCACCTAGCGGGTGACTGGGCCCCAGGGAGCTCTCGGGCCCCAGCTATTCTCCGGCTGCCCTTTTTACGACTGTTCTCACTCCTCCTCTCACTGGTGCACGTTGTTCTCCTAAGCGGCCCTGCCGGTGACGGCAGGTGCCACTGCAGAGGCTGCGGAGGCCCTTCCTTAGCTCTGGGGGCCCAGTTCCTAAAGGCCCATCGTTCTGGGTTATCACATGAGCTGCTGTGCTTGAAAGCCATGAAGTGCTTCTTGGAAAGGCCAGCTGCTGAAAGGTGGAGAAGATCGCCCTCCCGCTCGCTGCTCTCAGCGGCTGGAAGCCAAGTGACTGCCCCCGACAGTGGGGCTGCATCTTGGATCGTCTGGGGAGCGGCATCTCCCTTTGAAAGCGAGCACCTTGCACTGCTTTTGTCTTTCAGGGAGCATTGTGAGTCTGGGCGAGCCGAGGAGGAAATACTCGGCATTTGAAGAACTCGGACGAGGGTAAGTCTGACGCCTGCTCCTTACGCAAAACCGTGGGCCCGGTCTTTGGCCGGTGCAGCGTCAAGCGTGGCATCAGGCAAGCTGCGAACACGGTCAGACTCTGGCTTTACCTTCCTGCCACCTCTCAGGACTGCTCAGTCAGAGCAGCCAGAAGGCACTGTCAAAGACAACCTGGTGCTGGCAAGGTCTGCCTTGCTTGCAGCAAGGAGCAGGGCCTGGAAGATGTCCCGCCCCTGCCGCATTATGCCGGCCTGCCAGAGCACCTTGTCACCCGAGAGCTGGCAGATAACACTTCTCCAAGGCAGAGTTTTCCAAGTTCTTCTTCTCCAGTTTTTCCAAAGGGTCCCCCTTGGGCTGGGAAGGGAACCAATCGGGCATGTGCCTGGGAGATTTGTAGCAGCCCTTGGTGTTCACATTGGGCCTCCGTTTTCTCCTGGACAACCCTGCGTGGCAGAGGGCTGCTGGGCTGTTGTGCTATTGGCGGGGGAGGCGCTGCAGCCAGGCGTTTTCCAAATGCTCCAGGCAGCCTGGGGAGATCTCCTGCCTAGGCTGGCTTTCACCGCCAGGGACTAAAGGGCTTTTTCTGCTGCCGTTTTCTTTCTAGGGGTTTTGGAGCTGTTTATAAAGCCCTCGACGCCAGCACAGGGCAACAGGTAAAGTGTCAATGCCCCCAGCAGATTTTGCCGCTCTGGGGCGCTTTTGCCGCGGCTGCGAGCCTTGGCTGGAGCTTTGGGTGGCCGCTCCATCTCTGCGGCAGAGGCTGCTCCTCTGAAGCACAGACTAGGCTCAGCAGCCTGCAGACGGCATTTGGGACGGGCTTTGGTCCTTCTCCTAAGCTCTGCCCTCTGGCACAGCTGGGCTGCGTCGTTGCACGAGCACTCGCTGCGTGTTCCTGGGGACTTTGTGCGACGAGCGCCTTCTCAAGTCAACGGTCTCTCAATGTCCTTTTAGGTGGCCATCAAGAAAATGGCGCTTCAAGAGGAGATGTCCGAGGAGCTGGCTGTCAATGAAATCGTGGTCATGAGGGACAGTAGGAACCCCAATATTGTTACCTACTTAGACAGGTGGGGCTATTCTCATGTCAGTGTTCCTTTAGGATACTGCAAGCCCAAAGTGGCAAACCCCTTTGGTCGCGGGCCGAAAATGGAGCTGTTTAGGATTTCTCTCCTCCAGTGCGGGGGAGGAGGTTGCACTTGGTCTGCAATAATCTCTTCTGGCATATGCAGCTTGGAGAGCGCTTCCAAAAAGCTGGGTCAGCCCCTCGGGTGACTGGGCTGTGCCCAGGTCCTCTCTCTCCATGCCGGGCTTTTCTTCTTTCAGCTACCTGGTCGACGGGGAGCTCTGGCTGGCGATGGAGTTCATGGACGGCGGCACGTTGTATGATGTACTCGGGGCAGTGTACCTCGAGGAAGGACAGATAGGCGCTGTCTGTCGGGAGGTGAGGGATGCCGCTTGTGCTTCCCCTGGCCTGCACAGGATGGCCCTTGTCAACTGGTGGTTAAGAACAGCAGAGATTTCTTGCTCACGGCCTTGCTTTGCTGTTGCTGTCACGAATCGGAGAAGAAAGAGCATCTGAAGCCAACTGCCTGCCAGTGTCCCCGCACTTCCTAGGCTCTGTTCTCGCACTCTTACGTACTGCCGTTGTGCTCCGGCGCTCGCTGGCTCGCTGGCTCGCTGGCTGGCTCGCTCGCTGTGTTGCACTTGTTTCCTCTTGCCAGCTTTGCCTCTCAACGGTTGCCTGGAGCCTGTCTGTGTGTCCTGCATTCCTTGCCGCTCCAAGCCTGCACGCTGGTGGCAGAATTTCAAGCTAAGGGCAAAGGAGATGCCCTCAGCTTCAAAGGAGAGCATTGCAGCCCAGGTGGCGTTGGATTCTGGAACAGGTCTAACGTGCTGCTTCCTCCTCTGCTGCCACAAGGCTACCAAGAAAATCTTTGCCATGCCGCTCCCCAGCCAAAGGGCACGCGCTACGTACCGGAGGGAGGAGGGGCTTTTGGAAGCTCAGATGTGCTTTTGCTTGGAAAGATAGAACACTCGTAAGAGTGTTGAAGCAGCAAGCTCTTCCTCTTGACAGCACTAGGATGCCGCGCCCTGGCTCACAATTCCCTGAGAAAGCTGTCACTCTCGTCGAGCCCGTTCCTTTCTTGCGGGATGAAATCAGGTCCTGAACCTTCACCCTTCCCTTTCTCCTCTCTCTCTCAGTGCCTGCAAGGGCTGCATTTCCTTCATTCCCGCCGAGTCATCCACAGAGACGTCAAAAGCTGCAACATTCTTGTCAGCGTGGACGGATCTGTGAAATTGGGTGGGTATCCTTGGTGCGGCGCAGCGTTCCCGGGATGCGCTCTGGGGCTGCTCGGGGGTAACTGCCAGTTCCCCAGAAGCGCTGCTTGGCCAGCGCGCGAAACGTGAGGGCGTTTTTGAAGTGACCAATGCCTTATGTCCCTGGCTACAGCCCCGCGGAAGCAGAGCACTGCTGCTTTTCCAGCTCTAGATTCACCGTGGCCTTGTCAGGCTTTGAGCGGGCAATTCTTTGGCTGGGTTTGCCAGTCGTAAGCTGGCTTTGACAGGGTTTGTTTTTCTCCGCAGCTGACTTTGGCCTCTGTGCTCAGCTCACCCCTGAGCGCGACAAGTGCAGCTCCAGCGTCGGCACTCCCAGCTGGATGGCGCCGGAAGTCGTGAGAGGAGAAGCCTACGGCCCCAAAGTGGACATCTGGTCACTGGGGATCGTGGGGCTGGAAATGGTGGAAGGGGAAGCTCCTTACCAGAGGGAACCCCGTCTCAGGGTAAGGTGCAGCTTAGAAGTGCGTCTCGGTGCGGAGAGAGCTGTTGTGGCTAGGAAAGGAGCAGGTAGAGTGTCCTCTTCCCTTTTTTTGTAGGTTTTTGAACTGATAGAAAGGAACGGGGCCCCAAAACTGCAAAACCCCAGGCACCACTCGGCTCTCCTGCGCGACTTTCTCCGCTGCTGCCTGCAGACAGACGAGGACAGGCGCTGGTCTGCCCAGGAACTCCTGAAGGTAAGAAAAAGCAAAGCGGCAAAAAGCCCTGCGAGCTGTGGACGCCTGCATGAAGGGCCGAAGAGGACTGTGGGCCACGTGGGCCTGGGCGAGACAGGTCCGGGACCGGAAGGCGGAGGGGCAGGTGGTGCCCTCGGTCCTCTTTGTGCGTCTTCCTGGTAGCAGAGGAACCCTGCTTGAGCCTGTCGGACGTGATCTTGGGAAGTAATGGTTCCTTTTGCTTTTGTTTTTCCTTTGGGCAGCATCCGTTTGTGACCTCAGGCCATCCTGCCTCCAGCCTGGCTGCTCTGATCATCTCAGCCAAGCAAGTGCAGGAAGACTGGAGAGGAGACGCTTGCGCCTGAGGAGGCCTTGGTGCCCCGCCAGCTCAGAGGAGTGACGAGGGGACGTACCGTGTTTAGGAGAAGATTCGGCCATCCCCTGAGTTTTATAATGAGCTGTTCCGTAGTTAGGAAGTTTATGGGTTTGAGATTTTCTTAGCTTAGCTGGTTTTAGTTAGGACTCTAGACCCCAGAAAGCTTCATTAGTGGAGCATTGTTTAGCTAAGAGTAGAGTATTGCTGATGTAGGGAAGCTGAGAATTATCCTTGAGCCAGAAATGGACGAATCGTCATACTGATGATTAAGCTATGAAAGAAAAAGCTGGGACTCAGCAGAACTGGAGCAGGCATGAGCTGTCAGCCTGAACAGGTCGCCAGGAGGACAGAATGATGAAGATGAAGATGAAGATGAAGAAGTAGCCGGAAGAGCCTTGGTTTCAGCGCTTGGTTTCAGCAGGACTGGCAATAAAAAAACCGTAAAACCTCCAGAGCCCTGGAAGATTCCCTTCCTCGCCACGCTGTGCCTAAGCTGGACAGCGCCTTCGAAGCCGTGCGCTCTGGCCGGGCTGTCCCGTTGATGGCTTTGCGCTGCTTCCCAGGGGCCCAAGGCTCTCCCCCCTCACAGAGGGGCCCTGCCCCGCCCCACGCGCCCCGTGGCGGCTGCCGCCCCGCCCGCCCTGCGGAGATGTTGCCCCCCCCACCCGCCCCCCGTGCCCTGGCGTCCCCCAGCGCCAGCCGCCCCTCACGGCGGGGCAGGAGGAGGGAGCAGGCC
This sequence comes from Coloeus monedula, assembly GCF_965178545.1. Lineage (NCBI taxonomy): Eukaryota > Metazoa > Chordata > Aves > Passeriformes > Corvidae > Coloeus > Coloeus monedula. The sequence continues at coordinate 737,149 of NC_138807.1, read as the reverse complement.
CCGCTTGTTCCCCTTTCCTGGCGCTCACGGGGCATCGAAGAGCCAAGGAGGGCTGAAACGGCACGTCCCCCAAACGCTTCCCTCTCTGGTCCTTTTGGGCCACTAACGCGCTCTGCTCAAGGGAGTCCGAGGGCCTACGCTCGGCTTTCCCTGCTAAGGTGTCGTTCTTCCTTCTGTAAGCTCCACAACTGGCTGGTTGATGTGAGCTGTCCAGGAGATGGGGAAAACGAGACGCTTTCAAACTGGGGGAATTATCCTGGTAAATTACTGCAGCTTTTCAGCAACAGAACTTCAAGGCGCAGCTGGGCCTTTCAGCCATTGCATCGATTTTCAAATGCCACCCGCAGCATCCGAAGTGTGAAGAGCCCAGTGTGAAGCTCCTCAAAGACACTGCAGCAGTTGTCCACCAGCAGGCAGGACGTGTCTGTGCTGAGTCACCAGAAAAGCAAGCTAAGCCCGGAGCCATTATTGCACGGGCAAGCAGAGTTGGTTTCCAGAGGAGTTGCATGCACTCGTTTCCCTCTCCCACTCACTACTTTCTCTCCTCTTTCGAGCTGGCTCCTGGCTTTAACTGGAGCTTTTGACAGAGAAGGGAATGACTGCATCTCATTTTCCTTGGGATGTGGCTATCCAAATGTCTGCAAGGAATCTTACAGGGAGCATGGAGCCTGGGCAAACATCTGTGAGGCTGCAGCTTTTGACTGCTTGAAACGCGCCTTCTTTGGGCTCGGCACCTGCAGGCCACTGCAGAGCGGTAGCCGCAGGCTGCTGCCAGAGCTGCAACACAACAAAACTGTGGCAGCCCAAGAATCCGCGCGCAGCTCTTCTGCGTGTTGTCCGACGTTAAGGTGCCAAAGAAAGAGCAAGCAGGGAGAGAGGAGCTTTGTGTCAGGAGACAAGCCAACATCTCCCTGTCAGAAAGGGAGGTCAGGCTCCAAACTGAGTCAGAGCAAAGGTCAGCACGCACCTGCGTGCTCAAGAAGCAACTGCGCACTGCAATACTCCTGGAAACTGATTTCCTTGGCTTCTTTTGTCCCCTAAATGTCATCAAAGCGGTTAGGGCTTTCAGAAGCAACAAAGATGCCAGCAGGAACAAGCAGACTTGCTTTTAGTCAAAGCCTTGGGGAGGAAAAGTCACGTTTGCTTGGATTTCTTGGGGGCCTGCTGGATCGGTGCATTTTCGGAGTTACCCCGGGATGCCCTGAGCACGGGCTTATGGACGGTTAGGATTTTTTCTCCTGCTTTATGACTGAGGAGATCTTCCCAGGCTTTTCTTTTGCGTCAGCTGTACAGAAGATTTCGGTTGCTGGGCGTAACTACGCCAACAGAGCCAGAGCGGCTGCTATTGTGACGTCAAGGGAGCCGGGCCGCATCACAGTGCTGTCAGCGCAACGTTGTCCCGGTGCGCGCGAGGCCTCGTTGTCCAGAGCAGCTCTTTGGCTTGCTCGCTGCAGGAGGACCCTCGTGACTGAGGCGTTCTCAGCAGACGGCCTGCACCCCGAGAGGAGTCTTGGTTTTTCCCCCGGGTGGCATTCAGTGTGCAAACCCGCACAGCACTGCTAGAATGATCGGGCAAGTCTGTGCCGCGGTTTGCACGGTTTTTTCTGTGGCGTATTCCGGCTACTTCCTGACCCACCTGACTCGTAAGTAAAGGTTTATCCCGGGGGTAGCCATCACACGGCGTTTGCTTCACTTTGCTCTTTACGCTCGTTTGTAGTGATGAAGCTGATTTGGGAGCAAAAGTGCCATTGAGATGCCGCTCCTTTGGTAAAGCTCCTGCCAACAGCATCAGCTAAAAAGGGGGTGTCTGCACTGGCTGGCGGGTGGAGAGTATTTGCAACGTAACCTGCAGGGCTTGCGTTCCCTCCACGGGAGAGCGCGTGGCATTGGACACTGTCATTTCCTCAGCTTGCTGCTTCAGCCGAGACAACCTGCAAATTGCAGGCTGGCAGGGAGCCTCACAAGTACTTCTAAAACTTGCCCAGGAGTGAGGGAAAGCACTTTCTTGCTCCAAATCCTGCCATTAGAGGCCTTGGCTCTCTGCTGTGACCCTTTACGGTGCGCCAAGAGAGCGATTCCCTTGGCGATGAAGTGCAAGCTCCTAACCGGTTAGGCTTTGCTCCTGGACCCAGGAGCTGTTCCTGGGCTGCTTTAGAAGAGAACCGCCACAGCTATGGGGCCCTTTGTGGAAGCTTTCCCGGGGTATCATTTGCAGCAAATTGATGGGAATTAGTGCATGCAGTTTATTTTAAAAAAATAAAAAACAAATAAAACAACAGCAACAGCAACAGCAACAGCAACAACAACAACAACAAAACGAAAAGAAAGGTTGCAGGAAAGAGAAGAGGAAAAAGCTGCTTGAGCTGTTGGGCAGAACAGCAGCTCTGACTTAAAGGACACTTGGCATTTCTGTGATCGTGTTTCTATCTCTTCAGTGACAAAAGTCGAGAGAGCCTAGTATCGTGTCCTTGTTGTTCTCTTGCTTGCTGTGGGAAAATCTTGTGTTGCTCCTGGAGGGATGCTGGGAAAGGAAAATGCTCTCTGTTGGGACTGACTTGTCCTGTGGGACTCCCCAGCACAGGCACTTTTCTAACGGCATCTGGTTCCTCTTCCCTTGCTCGCTGCAGGTCACCTCACACGCGGATGGAGACAAGCCCGTCCTTTGGTGAGTGGCAAAGGAAGCTCTGACCTTGCTGGCAGAGAATGTAAGAATTGTGCGGCAAGCTGCGAGCTTGGCCTGTTGCGGTAGAGTGTAGAGTGCCAGCCTGGGAGGCGGAAAGAAAGCCCAAGTCGGTGCTGGCATCAGCAGCAGCAAAGGGAGCACTGGCTCTTTCCTAATTTTCCATTGAAGAGCCTTTCAAGAGATGAAAGGCAAGTGTGGCAGGCCAAAGGTGTCTTGCTGATTCTAGCCAGGGTGGAAGATCAAATGCACAGCAAGACGGAGCACCACCTAATTTGCCCACCTTAAGAGGGTGAATTTCACGACTCAGAATCCCACTTGGATCAAAGTTTCTGATTTCCCCTTAGTCTGGGTGAAAAGAAACCAGCTTCCGGAGCTGACAAGAAAGCAGCTCCTGAAGGACTGGCTGCTCCCTGTCCCTCTCACTGCTGTCTGCCTGCAGGGCTCACCAGCAGGGTCAGCACCTCCTCTGGCTCCCTCTCTTGCTGAGGAAGAGGCTGAAGAGGAGCCAAATGACAAGAAGCCTCCAGCTGTTGTCCATCCACGGCCTGAACGTGCAGAGCCAGTAAGTGGCGCCTGTGGTTGGCACTGCCTTTGGCGCAGGGCCGAGCTTCAGGTTTCTGACGAGCCAGCCCTTGCCGCTCGTGCCTGAAGATGCTGGGGGCTGTGTGCCTGCCATGACGTAGTGCTGCTTCAGCCAGGCCAGGGAGCCCTGGCAAATGGCTTCTGAACTTTCACATTTGAGCGCCATTTTGCTGGGACGCTGAGAGGGCCTGAGAAAGTCTCTTGGGATCAGATGAGAGGCAGCATTGTGCCTTTAAATTGTTGCCAGCGTAGAAGTGACCCCCTTGGTGCACGGTGTCCGTGCAGGCTCCCCGTGGTCAGCGGCCAGAGACGGTCCAAAGACGCAGTTGACAGCCTTGCAGGATGCTTAGGAGACACTGGCCCCCGGGAGGGACCAATTAGCTCCAGGCACAACGTAGACCAGACTGGCTTTCTGGTCAGACACGACCATGCCCACTCGAGGGTGACTTCATTGGCCAGGGGAACACAGCAGGAGGAAAGCAACAAGGCTCTGGGGCCCTGCTCCCACCTCTTTCTGTATCTTTGCAACCTCGTCAATACCTTGTTGCAGTCGTCTTGCAGAAAATCGATAAAATGTAGCGTGAACCTGGCCATGTGCTGCTGTAGCACAGCAGCCTTTGGGGTTTGCCCGTTGCCTTTGAGAAGGGCACATGCAAAACCCCCCCCAGGCAAAGAGGCCTGGCGGTGGCTGACAGCCTTCCTTTTGCCGTGTGCTCTCCGGGGTATCTGTGCCAGCCACCTTTCTGACAGGCAATCCTTTCTTGTCCCAGCTCTCTCTTGACGCGCGCTCTGCCGTTCAACGTGCCGCTGCACCGGCGCGGTCCGCAGCAGCCAGCACTCCGCCACGTGGCAGCACTTCGTCCAGCAGCCCAGCCCAGCAGCTGGAGATGAGAGAGGAGCAGAGCCTGAGGAGACTGAGTACGTCTGGTGTATTTCTGGTCTGCCAGAGCGGCGTGTTTTCTGCGTGTCTCTGTATTGGCTGCGCCAGAAGTTCCTCCTCGCTTTAGTGCCACAGAGGCATTTAGGCCTCCCTCCAAGAACCGGTTGCTGTGCTTTGAGGCGGCAAGAGAGCGCTCGGCGCGTTCCCGCTGCCTCTGAGGGCAGCTGGCACTGGCTTGGCTTTGCCTGGGCTGCCCTCTGTGCCAAAGACAAAAGCAGAGGTTGTTTCTGTTGAGCAGAAGGCTGGCACCTAGCGGGTGACTGGGCCCCAGGGAGCTCTCGGGCCCCAGCTATTCTCCGGCTGCCCTTTTTACGACTGTTCTCACTCCTCCTCTCACTGGTGCACGTTGTTCTCCTAAGCGGCCCTGCCGGTGACGGCAGGTGCCACTGCAGAGGCTGCGGAGGCCCTTCCTTAGCTCTGGGGGCCCAGTTCCTAAAGGCCCATCGTTCTGGGTTATCACATGAGCTGCTGTGCTTGAAAGCCATGAAGTGCTTCTTGGAAAGGCCAGCTGCTGAAAGGTGGAGAAGATCGCCCTCCCGCTCGCTGCTCTCAGCGGCTGGAAGCCAAGTGACTGCCCCCGACAGTGGGGCTGCATCTTGGATCGTCTGGGGAGCGGCATCTCCCTTTGAAAGCGAGCACCTTGCACTGCTTTTGTCTTTCAGGGAGCATTGTGAGTCTGGGCGAGCCGAGGAGGAAATACTCGGCATTTGAAGAACTCGGACGAGGGTAAGTCTGACGCCTGCTCCTTACGCAAAACCGTGGGCCCGGTCTTTGGCCGGTGCAGCGTCAAGCGTGGCATCAGGCAAGCTGCGAACACGGTCAGACTCTGGCTTTACCTTCCTGCCACCTCTCAGGACTGCTCAGTCAGAGCAGCCAGAAGGCACTGTCAAAGACAACCTGGTGCTGGCAAGGTCTGCCTTGCTTGCAGCAAGGAGCAGGGCCTGGAAGATGTCCCGCCCCTGCCGCATTATGCCGGCCTACCAGAGCACCTTGTCACCCGAGAGCTGGCAGATAACACTTCTCCAAGGCAGAGTTTTCCAAGTTCTTCTTCTCCAGTTTTTCCAAAGGGTCCCCCTTGGGCTGGGAAGGGAACCAATCGGGCATGTGCCTGGGAGATTTGTAGCAGCCCTTGGTGTTCACATTGGGCCTCCGTTTTCTCCTGGACAACCCTGCGTGGCAGAGGGCTGCTGGGCTGTTGTGCTATTGGCGGGGGAGGCGCTGCAGCCAGGCGTTTTCCAAATGCTCCAGGCAGCCTGGGGAGATCTCCTGCCTAGGCTGGCTTTCACCGCCAGGGACTAAAGGGCTTTTTCTGCTGCCGTTTTCTTTCTAGGGGTTTTGGAGCTGTTTATAAAGCCCTCGACGCCAGCACAGGGCAACAGGTAAAGTGTCAATGCCCCCAGCAGATTTTGCCGCTCTGGGGCGCTTTTGCCGCGGCTGCGAGCCTTGGCTGGAGCTTTGGGTGGCCGCTCCATCTCTGCGGCAGAGGCTGCTCCTCTGAAGCACAGACTAGGCTCAGCAGCCTGCAGACGGCATTTGGGACGGGCTTTGGTCCTTCTCCTAAGCTCTGCCCTCTGGCACAGCTGGGCTGCGTCGTTGCACGAGCACTCGCTGCGTGTTCCTGGGGACTTTGTGCGACGAGCGCCTTCTCAAGTCAACGGTCTCTCAATGTCCTTTTAGGTGGCCATCAAGAAAATGGCGCTTCAAGAGGAGATGTCCGAGGAGCTGGCTGTCAATGAAATCGTGGTCATGAGGGACAGTAGGAACCCCAATATTGTTACCTACTTAGACAGGTGGGGCTATTCTCATGTCAGTGTTCCTTTAGGATACTGCAAGCCCAAAGTGGCAAACCCCTTTGGTCGCGGGCCGAAAATGGAGCTGTTTAGGATTTCTCTCCTCCAGTGCGGGGGAGGAGGTTGCACTTGGTCTGCAATAATCTCTTCTGGCATATGCAGCTTGGAGAGCGCTTCCAAAAAGCTGGGTCAGCCCCTCGGGTGACTGGGCTGTGCCCAGGTCCTCTCTCTCCATGCCGGGCTTTTCTTCTTTCAGCTACCTGGTCGACGGGGAGCTCTGGCTGGCGATGGAGTTCATGGACGGCGGCACGTTGTATGATGTACTCGGGGCAGTGTACCTCGAGGAAGGACAGATAGGCGCTGTCTGTCGGGAGGTGAGGGATGCCGCTTGTGCTTCCCCTGGCCTGCACAGGATGGCCCTTGTCAACTGGTGGTTAAGAACAGCAGAGATTTCTTGCTCACGGCCTTGCTTTGCTGTTGCTGTCACGAATCGGAGAAGAAAGAGCATCTGAAGCCAACTGCCTGCCAGTGTCCCCGCACTTCCTAGGCTCTGTTCTCGCACTCTTACGTACTGCCGTTGTGCTCCGGCGCTCGCTGGCTCGCTGGCTCGCTGGCTGGCTCGCTCGCTGTGTTGCACTTGTTTCCTCTTGCCAGCTTTGCCTCTCAACGGTTGCCTGGAGCCTGTCTGTGTGTCCTGCATTCCTTGCCGCTCCAAGCCTGCACGCTGGTGGCAGAATTTCAAGCTAAGGGCAAAGCAGATGCCCTCAGCTTCAAAGGAGAGCATTGCAGCCCAGATGGCGTTGGATTCTGGAACAGGTCTAACGTGCTGCTTCCTCCTCTGCTGCCACAAGGCTACCAAGAAAATCTTTGCCATGCCGCTCCCCAGCCAAAGGGCACGCGCTACGTACCGGAGGGAGGAGGGGCTTTTGGAAGCTCAGATGTGCTTTTGCTTGGAAAGATAGAACACTCGTAAGAGTGTTGAAGCAGCAAGCTCTTCCTCTTGACAGCACTAGGATGCCGCGCCCTGGCTCACAATTCCCTGAGAAAGCTGTCACTCTCGTCGAGCCCGTTCCTTTCTTGCGGGATGAAATCAGGTCCTGAACCTTCACCCTTCCCTTTCTCCTCTCTCTCTCAGTGCCTGCAAGGGCTGCATTTCCTTCATTCCCGCCGAGTCATCCACAGAGACGTCAAAAGCTGCAACATTCTTGTCAGCGTGGACGGATCTGTGAAATTGGGTGGGTATCCTTGGTGCGGCGCAGCGTTCCCGGGATGCGCTCTGGGGCTGCTCGGGGGTAACTGCCAGTTCCCCAGAAGCGCTGCTTGGCCAGCGCGCGAAACGTGAGGGCGTTTTTGAAGTGACCAATGCCTTATGTCCCTGGCTACAGCCCCGCGGAAGCAGAGCACTGCTGCTTTTCCAGCTCTAGATTCACCGTGGCCTTGTCAGGCTTTGAGCGGGCAATTCTTTGGCTGGGTTTGCCAGTCGTAAGCTGGCTTTGACAGGGTTTGTTTTTCTCCGCAGCTGACTTTGGCCTCTGTGCTCAGCTCACCCCTGAGCGCGACAAGTGCAGCTCCAGCGTCGGCACTCCCAGCTGGATGGCGCCGGAAGTCGTGAGAGGAGAAGCCTACGGCCCCAAAGTGGACATCTGGTCACTGGGGATCGTGGGGCTGGAAATGGTGGAAGGGGAAGCTCCTTACCAGAGGGAACCCCGTCTCAGGGTAAGGTGCAGCTTAGAAGTGCGTCTCGGTGCGGAGAGAGCTGTTGTGGCTAGGAAAGGAGCAGGTAGAGTGTCCTCTTCCCTTTTTTTGTAGGTTTTTGAACTGATAGAAAGGAACGGGGCCCCAAAACTGCAAAACCCCAGGCACCACTCGGCTCTCCTGCGCGACTTTCTCCGCTGCTGCCTGCAGACAGACGAGGACAGGCGCTGGTCTGCCCAGGAACTCCTGAAGGTAAGAAAAAGCAAAGCGGCAAAAAGCCCTGCGAGCTGTGGACGCCTGCATGAAGGGCCGAAGAGGACTGTGGGCCACGTGGGCCTGGGCGAGACAGGTCCGGGACCGGAAGGCGGAGGGGCAGGTGGTGCCCTCGGTCCTCTTTGTGCGTCTTCCTGGTAGCAGAGGAACCCTGCTTGAGCCTGTCGGACGTGATCTTGGGAAGTAATGGTTCCTTTTGCTTTTGTTTTTCCTTTGGGCAGCATCCGTTTGTGACCTCAGGCCATCCTGCCTCCAGCCTGGCTGCTCTGATCATCTCAGCCAAGCAAGTGCAGGAAGACTGGAGAGGAGACGCTTGCGCCTGAGGAGGCCTTGGTGCCCCGCCAGCTCAGAGGAGTGACGAGGGGACGTACCGTGTTTAGGAGAAGATTCGGCCATCCCCTGAGTTTTATAATGAGCTGTTCCGTAGTTAGGAAGTTTATGGGTTTGAGATTTTCTTAGCTTAGCTGGTTTTAGTTAGGACTCTAGACCCCAGAAAGCTTCATTAGTGGAGCATTGTTTAGCTAAGAGTAGAGTATTGCTGATGTAGGGAAGCTGAGAATTATCCTTGAGCCAGAAATGGACGAATCGTCATACTGATGATTAAGCTATGAAAGAAAAAGCTGGGACTCAGCAGAACTGGAGCAGGCATGAGCTGTCAGCCTGAACAGGTCGCCAGGAGGACAGAATGATGAAGATGAAGATGAAGATGAAGAAGTAGCCGGAAGAGCCTTGGTTTCAGCGCTTGGTTTCAGCAGGACTGGCAATAAAAAAACCGTAAAACCTCCAGAGCCCTGGAAGATTCCCTTCCTCGCCACGCTGTGCCTAAGCTGGACAGCGCCTTCGAAGCCGTGCGCTCTGGCCGGGCTGTCCCGTTGATGGCTTTGCGCTGCTTCCCAGGGGCCCAAGGCTCTCCCCCCTCACAGAGGGGCCCTGCCCCGCCCCACGCGCCCCGTGGCGGCTGCCGCCCCGCCCGCCCTGCGGAGATGTTGCCCCCCCCACCCGCCCCCCGTGCCCTGGCGTCCCCCAGCGCCAGCCGCCCCTCACGGCGGGGCAGGAGGAGGGAGCAGGCCCCGCTTGTTCCCCTTTCCTGGCGCTCACGGGGCATCGAAGAGCCAAGGAGGGCTGAAACGGCACGTCCCCCAAACGCTTCCCTCTCTGGTCCTTTTGGGCCACTAACGCGCTCTGCTCAAGGGAGTCCGAGGGCCTACGCTCGGCTTTCCCTGCTAAGGTGTCATTCTTCCTTCTGTAAGCTCCACAACTGGCTGGTTGATGTGAGCTGTCCAGGAGATGGGGAAAACGAGACGCTTTCAAACTGGGGGAATTATCCTGGTAAATTACTGCAGCTTTTCAGCAACAGAATTTCAAGGCGCAGCTGGGCCTTTCAGCCATTGCATCGATTTTCAAATGCCACCCGCAGCATCCGAAGTGTGAAGAGCCCAGTGTGAAGCTCCTCAAAGACACTGCAGCAGTTGTCCACCAGCAGGCAGGACGTGTCTGTGCTGAGTCACCAGAAAAGCAAGCTAAGCCCGGAGCCATTATTGCACGGGCAAGCAGAGTTGGTTTCCAGAGGAGTTGCATGCACTCGTTTCCCTCTCCCACTCACTACTTTCTCTCCTCTTTCGAGCTGGCTCCTGGCTTTAACTGGAGCTTTTGACAGAGAAGGGAATGACTGCATCTCATTTTCCTTGGGATGTGGCTATCCAAATGTCTGCAAGGAATCTTACAGGGAGCATGGAGCCTGGGCAAACATCTGTGAGGCTGCAGCTTTTGACTGCTTGAAACGCGCCTTCTTTGGGCTCGGCACCTGCAGGCCACTGCAGAGCGGTAGCCGCAGGCTGCTGCCAGAGCTGCAACACAACAAAACTGTGGCAGCCCAAGAATCCGCGCGCAGCTCTTCTGCGTGTTGTCCGACGTTAAGGTGCCAAAGAAAGAGCAAGCAGGGAGAGAGGAGCTTTGTGTCAGGAGACAAGCCAACATCTCCCTGTCAGAAAGGGAGGTCAGGCTCCAAACTGAGTCAGAGCAAAGGTCAGCACGCACCTGCGTGCTCAAGAAGCAACTGCGCACTGCAATACTCCTGGAAACTGATTTCCTTGGCTTCTTTTGTCCCCTAAATGTCATCAAAGCGGTTAGGGCTTTCAGAAGCAACAAAGATGCCAGCAGGAACAAGCAGACTTGCTTTTAGTCAAAGCCTTGGGGAGGAAAAGTCACGTTTGCTTGGATTTCTTGGGGGCCTGCTGGATCGGTGCATTTTCGGAGTTACCCCGGGATGCCCTGAGCACGGGCTTATGGACGGTTAGGATTTTTTCTCCTGCTTTATGACTGAGGAGATCTTCCCAGGCTTTTCTTTTGCGTCAGCTGTACAGAAGATTTCGGTTGCTGGGCGTAACTACGCCAACAGAGCCAGAGCGGCTGCTATTGTGACGTCAAGGGAGCCGGGCCGCATCACAGTGCTGTCAGCGCAACGTTGTCCCGGTGCGCGCGAGGCCTCGTTGTCCAGAGCAGCTCTTTGGCTTGCTCGCTGCAGGAGGACCCTCGTGACTGAGGCGTTCTCAGCAGACGGCCTGCACCCCGAGAGGAGTCTTGGTTTTTCCCCCGGGTGGCATTCAGTGTGCAAACCCGCACAGCACTGCTAGAATGATCGGGCAAGTCTGTGCCGCGGTTTGCACGGTTTTTTCTGTGGCGTATTCCGGCTACTTCCTGACCCACCTGACTCGTAAGTAAAGGTTTATCCCGGGGGTAGCCATCACACGGCGTTTGCTTCACTTTGCTCTTTACGCTCGTTTGTAGTGATGAAGCTGATTTGGGAGCAAAAGTGCCATTGAGATGCCGCTCCTTTGGTAAAGCTCCTGCCAACAGCATCAGCTAAAAAGGGGGTGTCTGCACTGGCTGGCGGGTGGAGAGTATTTGCAACGTAACCTGCAGGGCTTGCGTTCCCTCCACGGGAGAGCGCGTGGCATTGGACACTGTCATTTCCTCAGCTTGCTGCTTCAGCCGAGACAACCTGCAAATTGCAGGCTGGCAGGGAGCCTCACAAGTACTTCTAAAACTTGCCCAGGAGTGAGGGAAAGCACTTTCTTGCTCCAAATCCTGCCATTAGAGGCCTTGGCTCTCTGCTGTGACCCTTTACGGTGCGCCAAGAGAGCGATTCCCTTGGCGATGAAGTGCAAGCTCCTAACCGGTTAGGCTTTGCTCCTGGACCCAGGAGCTGTTCCTGGGCTGCTTTAGAAGAGAACCGCCACAGCTATGGGGCCCTTTGTGGAAGCTTTCCCGGGGTATCATTTGCAGCAAATTGATGGGAATTAGTGCATGCAGTTTATTTTAAAAAAATAAAAAACAAATAAAACAACAGCAACAGCAACAGCAACAGCAACAACAACAACAACAAAACGAAAAGAAAGGTTGCAGGAAAGAGAAGAGGAAAAAGCTGCTTGAGCTGTTGGGCAGAACAGCAGCTCTGACTTAAAGGACACTTGGCATTTCTGTGATCGTGTTTCTATCTCTTCAGTGACAAAAGTCGAGAGAGCCTAGTATCGTGTCCTTGTTGTTCTCTTGCTTGCTGTGGGAAAATCTTGTGTTGCTCCTGGAGGGATGCTGGGAAAGGAAAATGCTCTCTGTTGGGACTGACTTGTCCTGTGGGACTCCCCAGCACAGGCACTTTTCTAACGGCATCTGGTTCCTCTTCCCTTGCTCGCTGCAGGTCACCTCACACGCGGATGGAGACAAGCCCGTCCTTTGGTGAGTGGCAAAGGAAGCTCTGACCTTGCTGGCAGAGAATGTAAGAATTGTGCGGCAAGCTGCGAGCTTGGCCTGTTGCGGTAGAGTGTAGAGTGCCAGCCTGGGAGGCGGAAAGAAAGCCCAAGTCGGTGCTGGCATCAGCAGCAGCAAAGGGAGCACTGGCTCTTTCCTAATTTTCCATTGAAGAGCCTTTCAAGAGATGAAAGGCAAGTGTGGCAGGCCAAAGGTGTCTTGCTGATTCTAGCCAGGGTGGAAGATCAAATGCACAGCAAGACGGAGCACCACCTAATTTGCCCACCTTAAGAGGGTGAATTTCACGACTCAGAATCCCACTTGGATCAAAGTTTCTGATTTCCCCTTAGTCTGGGTGAAAAGAAACCAGCTTCCGGAGCTGACAAGAAAGCAGCTCCTGAAGGACTGGCTGCTCCCTGTCCCTCTCACTGCTGTCTGCCTGCAGGGCTCACCAGCAGGGTCAGCACCTCCTCTGGCTCCCTCTCTTGCTGAGGAAGAGGCTGAAGAGGAGCCAAATGACAAGAAGCCTCCAGCTGTTGTCCATCCACGGCCTGAACGTGCAGAGCCAGTAAGTGGCGCCTGTGGTTGGCACTGCCTTTGGCGCAGGGCCGAGCTTCAGGTTTCTGACGAGCCAGCCCTTGCCGCTCGTGCCTGAAGATGCTGGGGGCTGTGTGCCTGCCATGACGTAGTGCTGCTTCAGCCAGGCCAGGGAGCCCTGGCAAATGGCTTCTGAACTTTCACATTTGAGCGCCATTTTGCTGGGACGCTGAGAGGGCCTGAGAAAGTCTCTTGGGATCAGATGAGAGGCAGCATTGTGCCTTTAAATTGTTGCCAGCGTAGAAGTGACCCCCTTGGTGCACGGTGTCCGTGCAGGCTCCCCGTGGTCAGCGGCCAGAGACGGTCCAAAGACGCAGTTGACAGCCTTGCAGGATGCTTAGGAGACACTGGCCCCCGGGAGGGACCAATTAGCTCCAGGCACAACGTAGACCAGACTGGCTTTCTGGTCAGACACGACCATGCCCACTCGAGGGTGACTTCATTGGCCAGGGGAACACAGCAGGAGGAAAGCAACAAGGCTCTGGGGCCCTGCTCCCACCTCTTTCTGTATCTTTGCAACCTCGTCAATACCTTGTTGCAGTCGTCTTGCAGAAAATCGATAAAATGTAGCGTGAACCTGGCCATGTGCTGCTGTAGCACAGCAGCCTTTGGGGTTTGCCCGTTGCCTTTGAGAAGGGCACATGCAAAACCCCCCCCAGGCAAAGAGGCCTGGCGGTGGCTGACAGCCTTCCTTTTGCCGTGTGCTCTCCGGGGTATCTGTGCCAGCCACCTTTCTGACAGGCAATCCTTTCTTGTCCCAGCTCTCTCTTGACGCGCGCTCTGCCGTTCAACGTGCCGCTGCACCGGCGCGGTCCGCAGCAGCCAGCACTCCGCCACGTGGCAGCACTTCGTCCAGCAGCCCAGCCCAGCAGCTGGAGATGAGAGAGGAGCAGAGCCTGAGGAGACTGAGTACGTCTGGTGTATTTCTGGTCTGCCAGAGCGGCGTGTTTTCTGCGTGTCTCTGTATTGGCTGCGCCAGAAGTTCCTCCTCGCTTTAGTGCCACAGAGGCATTTAGGCCTCCCTCCAAGAACCGGTTGCTGTGCTTTGAGGCGGCAAGAGAGCGCTCGGCGCGTTCCCGCTGCCTCTGAGGGCAGCTGGCACTGGCTTGGCTTTGCCTGGGCTGCCCTCTGTGCCAAAGACAAAAGCAGAGGTTGTTTCTGTTGAGCAGAAGGCTGGCACCTAGCGGGTGACTGGGCCCCAGGGAGCTCTCGGGCCCCAGCTATTCTCCGGCTGCCCTTTTTACGACTGTTCTCACTCCTCCTCTCACTGGTGCACGTTGTTCTCCTAAGCGGCCCTGCCGGTGACGGCAGGTGCCACTGCAGAGGCTGCGGAGGCCCTTCCTTAGCTCTGGGGGCCCAGTTCCTAAAGGCCCATCGTTCTGGGTTATCACATGAGCTGCTGTGCTTGAAAGCCATGAAGTGCTTCTTGGAAAGGCCAGCTGCTGAAAGGTGGAGAAGATCGCCCTCCCGCTCGCTGCTCTCAGCGGCTGGAAGCCAAGTGACTGCCCCCGACAGTGGGGCTGCATCTTGGATCGTCTGGGGAGCGGCATCTCCCTTTGAAAGCGAGCACCTTGCACTGCTTTTGTCTTTCAGGGAGCATTGTGAGTCTGGGCGAGCCGAGGAGGAAATACTCGGCATTTGAAGAACTCGGACGAGGGTAAGTCTGACGCCTGCTCCTTACGCAAAACCGTGGGCCCGGTCTTTGGCCGGTGCAGCGTCAAGCGTGGCATCAGGCAAGCTGCGAACACGGTCAGACTCTGGCTTTACCTTCCTGCCACCTCTCAGGACTGCTCAGTCAGAGCAGCCAGAAGGCACTGTCAAAGACAACCTGGTGCTGGCAAGGTCTGCCTTGCTTGCAGCAAGGAGCAGGGCCTGGAAGATGTCCCGCCCCTGCCGCATTATGCCGGCCTACCAGAGCACCTTGTCACCCGAGAGCTGGCAGATAACACTTCTCCAAGGCAGAGTTTTCCAAGTTCTTCTTCTCCAGTTTTTCCAAAGGGTCCCCCTTGGGCTGGGAAGGGAACCAATCGGGCATGTGCCTGGGAGATTTGTAGCAGCCCTTGGTGTTCACATTGGGCCTCCGTTTTCTCCTGGACAACCCTGCGTGGCAGAGGGCTGCTGGGCTGTTGTGCTATTGGCGGGGGAGGCGCTGCAGCCAGGCGTTTTCCAAATGCTCCAGGCAGCCTGGGGAGATCTCCTGCCTAGGCTGGCTTTCACCGCCAGGGACTAAAGGGCTTTTTCTGCTGCCGTTTTCTTTCTAGGGGTTTTGGAGCTGTTTATAAAGCCCTCGACGCCAGCACAGGGCAACAGGTAAAGTGTCAATGCCCCCAGCAGATTTTGCCGCTCTGGGGCGCTTTTGCCGCGGCTGCGAGCCTTGGCTGGAGCTTTGGGTGGCCGCTCCATCTCTGCAGCAGAGGCTGCTCCTCTGAAGCACAGACTAGGCTCAGCAGCCTGCAGACGGCATTTGGGACGGGCTTTGGTCCTTCTCCTAAGCTCTGCCCTCTGGCACAGCTGGGCTGCGTCGTTGCACGAGCACTCGCTGCGTGTTCCTGGGGACTTTGTGCGACGAGCGCCTTCTCAAGTCAACGGTCTCTCAATGTCCTTTTAGGTGGCCATCAAGAAAATGGCGCTTCAAGAGGAGATGTCCGAGGAGCTGGCTGTCAATGAAATCGTGGTCATGAGGGACAGTAGGAACCCCAATATTGTTACCTACTTAGACAGGTGGGGCTATTCTCATGTCAGTGTTCCTTTAGGATACTGCAAGCCCAAAGTGGCAAACCCCTTTGGTCGCGGGCCGAAAATGGAGCTGTTTAGGATTTCTCTCCTCCAGTGCGGGGGAGGAGGTTGCACTTGGTCTGCAATAATCTCTTCTGGCATATGCAGCTTGGAGAGCGCTTCCAAAAAGCTGGGTCAGCCCCTCGGGTGACTGGGCTGTGCCCAGGTCCTCTCTCTCCATGCCGGGCTTTTCTTCTTTCAGCTACCTGGTCGACGGGGAGCTCTGGCTGGCGATGGAGTTCATGGACGGCGGCACGTTGTATGATGTACTCGGGGCAGTGTACCTCGAGGAAGGACAGATAGGCGCTGTCTGTCGGGAGGTGAGGGATGCCGCTTGTGCTTCCCCTGGCCTGCACAGGATGGCCCTTGTCAACTGGTGGTTAAGAACAGCAGAGATTTCTTGCTCACGGCCTTGCTTTGCTGTTGCTGTCACGAATCGGAGAAGAAAGAGCATCTGAAGCCAACTGCCTGCCAGTGTCCCCGCACTTCCTAGGCTCTGTTCTCGCACTCTTACGTACTGCCGTTGTGCTCCGGCGCTCGCTGGCTCGCTGGCTCGCTGGCTGGCTCGCTCGCTGTGTTGCACTTGTTTCCTCTTGCCAGCTTTGCCTCTCAACGGTTGCCTGGAGCCTGTCTGTGTGTCCTGCATTCCTTGCCGCTCCAAGCCTGCACGCTGGTGGCAGAATTTCAAGCTAAGGGCAAAGCAGATGCCCTCAGCTTCAAAGGAGAGCATTGCAGCCCAGATGGCGTTGGATTCTGGAACAGGTCTAACGTGCTGCTTCCTCCTCTGCTGCCACAAGGCTACCAAGAAAATCTTTGCCATGCCGCTCCCCAGCCAAAGGGCACGCGCTACGTACCGGAGGGAGGAGGGGCTTTTGGAAGCTCAGATGTGCTTTTGCTTGGAAAGATAGAACACTCGTAAGAGTGTTGAAGCAGCAAGCTCTTCCTCTTGACAGCACTAGGATGCCGCGCCCTGGCTCACAATTCCCTGAGAAAGCTGTCACTCTCGTCGAGCCCGTTCCTTTCTTGCGGGATGAAATCAGGTCCTGAACCTTCACCCTTCCCTTTCTCCTCTCTCTCTCAGTGCCTGCAAGGGCTGCATTTCCTTCATTCCCGCCGAGTCATCCACAGAGACGTCAAAAGCTGCAACATTCTTGTCAGCGTGGACGGATCTGTGAAATTGGGTGGGTATCCTTGGTGCGGCGCAGCGTTCCCGGGATGCGCTCTGGGGCTGCTCGGGGGTAACTGCCAGTTCCCCAGAAGCGCTGCTTGGCCAGCGCGCGAAACGTGAGGGCGTTTTTGAAGTGACCAATGCCTTATGTCCCTGGCTACAGCCCCGCGGAAGCAGAGCACTGCTGCTTTTCCAGCTCTAGATTCACCGTGGCCTTGTCAGGCTTTGAGCGGGCAATTCTTTGGCTGGGTTTGCCAGTCGTAAGCTGGCTTTGACAGGGTTTGTTTTTCTCCGCAGCTGACTTTGGCCTCTGTGCTCAGCTCACCCCTGAGCGCGACAAGTGCAGCTCCAGCGTCGGCACTCCCAGCTGGATGGCGCCGGAAGTCGTGAGAGGAGAAGCCTACGGCCCCAAAGTGGACATCTGGTCACTGGGGATCGTGGGGCTGGAAATGGTGGAAGGGGAAGCTCCTTACCAGAGGGAACCCCGTCTCAGGGTAAGGTGCAGCTTAGAAGTGCGTCTCGGTGCGGAGAGAGCTGTTGTGGCTAGGAAAGGAGCAGGTAGAGTGTCCTCTTCCCTTTTTTTGTAGGTTTTTGAACTGATAGAAAGGAACGGGGCCCCAAAACTGCAAAACCCCAGGCACCACTCGGCTCTCCTGCGCGACTTTCTCCGCTGCTGCCTGCAGACAGACGAGGACAGGCGCTGGTCTGCCCAGGAACTCCTGAAGGTAAGAAAAAGCAAAGCGGCAAAAAGCCCTGCGAGCTGTGGACGCCTGCATGAAGGGCCGAAGAGGACTGTGGGCCACGTGGGCCTGGGCGAGACAGGTCCGGGACCGGAAGGCGGAGGGGCAGGTGGTGCCCTCGGTCCTCTTTGTGCGTCTTCCTGGTAGCAGAGGAACCCTGCTTGAGCCTGTCGGACGTGATCTTGGGAAGTAATGGTTCCTTTTGCTTTTGTTTTTCCTTTGGGCAGCATCCGTTTGTGACCTCAGGCCATCCTGCCTCCAGCCTGGCTGCTCTGATCATCTCAGCCAAGCAAGTGCAGGAAGACTGGAGAGGAGACGCTTGCGCCTGAGGAGGCCTTGGTGCCCCGCCAGCTCAGAGGAGTGACGAGGGGACGTACCGTGTTTAGGAGAAGATTCGGCCATCCCCTGAGTTTTATAATGAGCTGTTCCGTAGTTAGGAAGTTTATGGGTTTGAGATTTTCTTAGCTTAGCTGGTTTTAGTTAGGACTCTAGACCCCAGAAAGCTTCATTAGTGGAGCATTGTTTAGCTAAGAGTAGAGTATTGCTGATGTAGGGAAGCTGAGAATTATCCTTGAGCCAGAAATGGACGAATCGTCATACTGATGATTAAGCTATGAAAGAAAAAGCTGGGACTCAGCAGAACTGGAGCAGGCATGAGCTGTCAGCCTGAACAGGTCGCCAGGAGGACAGAATGATGAAGATGAAGATGAAGATGAAGAAGTAGCCGGAAGAGCCTTGGTTTCAGCGCTTGGTTTCAGCAGGACTGGCAATAAAAAAACCGTAAAACCTCCAGAGCCCTGGAAGATTCCCTTCCTCGCCACGCTGTGCCTAAGCTGGACAGCGCCTTCGAAGCCGTGCGCTCTGGCCGGGCTGTCCCGTTGATGGCTTTGCGCTGCTTCCCAGGGGCCCAAGGCTCTCCCCCCTCACAGAGGGGCCCTGCCCCGCCCCACGCGCCCCGTGGCGGCTGCCGCCCCGCCCGCCCTGCGGAGATGTTGCCCCCCCCACCCGCCCCCCGTGCCCTGGCGTCCCCCAGCGCCAGCCGCCCCTCACGGCGGGGCAGGAGGAGGGAGCAGGCCCCGCTTGTTCCCCTTTCCTGGCGCTCACGGGGCATCGAAGAGCCAAGGAGGGCTGAAACGGCACGTCCCCCAAACGCTTCCCTCTCTGGTCCTTTTGGGCCACTAACGCGCTCTGCTCAAGGGAGTCCGAGGGCCTACGCTCGGCTTTCCCTGCTAAGGTGTCATTCTTCCTTCTGTAAGCTCCACAACTGGCTGGTTGATGTGAGCTGTCCAGGAGATGGGGAAAACGAGACGCTTTCAAACTGGGGGAATTATCCTGGTAAATTACTGCAGCTTTTCAGCAACAGAATTTCAAGGCGCAGCTGGGCCTTTCAGCCATTGCATCGATTTTCAAATGCCACCCGCAGCATCCGAAGTGTGAAGAGCCCAGTGTGAAGCTCCTCAAAGACACTGCAGCAGTTGTCCACCAGCAGGCAGGACGTGTCTGTGCTGAGTCACCAGAAAAGCAAGCTAAGCCCGGAGCCATTATTGCACGGGCAAGCAGAGTTGGTTTCCAGAGGAGTTGCATGCACTCGTTTCCCTCTCCCACTCACTACTTTCTCTCCTCTTTCGAGCTGGCTCCTGGCTTTAACTGGAGCTTTTGACAGAGAAGGGAATGACTGCATCTCATTTTCCTTGGGATGTGGCTATCCAAATGTCTGCAAGGAATCTTACAGGGAGCATGGAGCCTGGGCAAACATCTGTGAGGCTGCAGCTTTTGACTGCTTGAAACGCGCCTTCTTTGGGCTCGGCACCTGCAGGCCACTGCAGAGCGGTAGCCGCAGGCTGCTGCCAGAGCTGCAACACAACAAAACTGTGGCAGCCCAAGAATCCGCGCGCAGCTCTTCTGCGTGTTGTCCGACGTTAAGGTGCCAAAGAAAGAGCAAGCAGGGAGAGAGGAGCTTTGTGTCAGGAGACAAGCCAACATCTCCCTGTCAGAAAGGGAGGTCAGGCTCCAAACTGAGTCAGAGCAAAGGTCAGCACGCACCTGCGTGCTCAAGAAGCAACTGCGCACTGCAATACTCCTGGAAACTGATTTCCTTGGCTTCTTTTGTCCCCTAAATGTCATCAAAGCGGTTAGGGCTTTCAGAAGCAACAAAGATGCCAGCAGGAACAAGCAGACTTGCTTTTAGTCAAAGCCTTGGGGAGGAAAAGTCACGTTTGCTTGGATTTCTTGGGGGCCTGCTGGATCGGTGCATTTTCGGAGTTACCCCGGGATGCCCTGAGCACGGGCTTATGGACGGTTAGGATTTTTTCTCCTGCTTTATGACTGAGGAGATCTTCCCAGGCTTTTCTTTTGCGTCAGCTGTACAGAAGATTTCGGTTGCTGGGCGTAACTACGCCAACAGAGCCAGAGCGGCTGCTATTGTGACGTCAAGGGAGCCGGGCCGCATCACAGTGCTGTCAGCGCAACGTTGTCCCGGTGCGCGCGAGGCCTCGTTGTCCAGAGCAGCTCTTTGGCTTGCTCGCTGCAGGAGGACCCTCGTGACTGAGGCGTTCTCAGCAGACGGCCTGCACCCCGAGAGGAGTCTTGGTTTTTCCCCCGGGTGGCATTCAGTGTGCAAACCCGCACAGCACTGCTAGAATGATCGGGCAAGTCTGTGCCGCGGTTTGCACGGTTTTTTCTGTGGCGTATTCCGGCTACTTCCTGACCCACCTGACTCGTAAGTAAAGGTTTATCCCGGGGGTAGCCATCACACGGCGTTTGCTTCACTTTGCTCTTTACGCTCGTTTGTAGTGATGAAGCTGATTTGGGAGCAAAAGTGCCATTGAGATGCCGCTCCTTTGGTAAAGCTCCTGCCAACAGCATCAGCTAAAAAGGGGGTGTCTGCACTGGCTGGCGGGTGGAGAGTATTTGCAACGTAACCTGCAGGGCTTGCGTTCCCTCCACGGGAGAGCGCGTGGCATTGGACACTGTCATTTCCTCAGCTTGCTGCTTCAGCCGAGACAACCTGCAAATTGCAGGCTGGCAGGGAGCCTCACAAGTACTTCTAAAACTTGCCCAGGAGTGAGGGAAAGCACTTTCTTGCTCCAAATCCTGCCATTAGAGGCCTTGGCTCTCTGCTGTGACCCTTTACGGTGCGCCAAGAGAGCGATTCCCTTGGCGATGAAGTGCAAGCTCCTAACCGGTTAGGCTTTGCTCCTGGACCCAGGAGCTGTTCCTGGGCTGCTTTAGAAGAGAACCGCCACAGCTATGGGGCCCTTTGTGGAAGCTTTCCCGGGGTATCATTTGCAGCAAATTGATGGGAATTAGTGCATGCAGTTTATTTTAAAAAAATAAAAAACAAATAAAACAACAGCAACAGCAACAGCAACAGCAACAACAACAACAACAAAACGAAAAGAAAGGTTGCAGGAAAGAGAAGAGGAAAAAGCTGCTTGAGCTGTTGGGCAGAACAGCAGCTCTGACTTAAAGGACACTTGGCATTTCTGTGATCGTGTTTCTATCTCTTCAGTGACAAAAGTCGAGAGAGCCTAGTATCGTGTCCTTGTTGTTCTCTTGCTTGCTGTGGGAAAATCTTGTGTTGCTCCTGGAGGGATGCTGGGAAAGGAAAATGCTCTCTGTTGGGACTGACTTGTCCTGTGGGACTCCCCAGCACAGGCACTTTTCTAACGGCATCTGGTTCCTCTTCCCTTGCTCGCTGCAGGTCACCTCACACGCGGATGGAGACAAGCCCGTCCTTTGGTGAGTGGCAAAGGAAGCTCTGACCTTGCTGGCAGAGAATGTAAGAATTGTGCGGCAAGCTGCGAGCTTGGCCTGTTGCGGTAGAGTGTAGAGTGCCAGCCTGGGAGGCGGAAAGAAAGCCCAAGTCGGTGCTGGCGTCAGCAGCAGCAAAGGGAGCACTGGCTCTTTCCTAATTTTCCATTGAAGAGCCTTTCAAGAGATGAAAGGCAAGTGTGGCAGGCCAAAGGTGTCTTGCTGATTCTAGCCAGGGTGGAAGATCAAATGCACAGCAAGACGGAGCACCACCTAATTTGCCCACCTTAAGAGGGTGAATTTCACGACTCAGAATCCCACTTGGATCAAAGTTTCTGATTTCCCCTTAGTCTGGGTGAAAAGAAACCAGCTTCCGGAGCTGACAAGAAAGCAGCTCCTGAAGGACTGGCTGCTCCCTGTCCCTCTCACTGCTGTCTGCCTGCAGGGCTCACCAGCAGGGTCAGCACCTCCTCTGGCTCCCTCTCTTGCTGAGGAAGAGGCTGAAGAGGAGCCAAATGACAAGAAGCCTCCAGCTGTTGTCCATCCACGGCCTGAACGTGCAGAGCCAGTAAGTGGCGCCTGTGGTTGGCACTGCCTTTGGCGCAGGGCCGAGCTTCAGGTTTCTGACGAGCCAGCCCTTGCCGCTCGTGCCTGAAGATGCTGGGGGCTGTGTGCCTGCCATGACGTAGTGCTGCTTCAGCCAGGCCAGGGAGCCCTGGCAAATGGCTTCTGAACTTTCACATTTGAGCGCCATTTTGCTGGGACGCTGAGAGGGCCTGAGAAAGTCTCTTGGGATCAGATGAGAGGCAGCATTGTGCCTTTAAATTGTTGCCAGCGTAGAAGTGACCCCCTTGGTGCACGGTGTCCGTGCAGGCTCCCCGTGGTCAGCGGCCAGAGACGGTCCAAAGACGCAGTTGACAGCCTTGCAGGATGCTTAGGAGACACTGGCCCCCGGGAGGGACCAATTAGCTCCAGGCACAACGTAGACCAGACTGGCTTTCTGGTCAGACACGACCATGCCCACTCGAGGGTGACTTCATTGGCCAGGGGAACACAGCAGGAGGAAAGCAACAAGGCTCTGGGGCCCTGCTCCCACCTCTTTCTGTATCTTTGCAACCTCGTCAATACCTTGTTGCAGTCGTCTTGCAGAAAATCGATAAAATGTAGCGTGAACCTGGCCATGTGCTGCTGTAGCACAGCAGCCTTTGGGGTTTGCCCGTTGCCTTTGAGAAGGGCACATGCAAAACCCCCCCCAGGCAAAGAGGCCTGGCGGTGGCTGACAGCCTTCCTTTTGCCGTGTGCTCTCCGGGGTATCTGTGCCAGCCACCTTTCTGACAGGCAATCCTTTCTTGTCCCAGCTCTCTCTTGACGCGCGCTCTGCCGTTCAACGTGCCGCTGCACCGGCGCGGTCCGCAGCAGCCAGCACTCCGCCACGTGGCAGCACTTCGTCCAGCAGCCCAGCCCAGCAGCTGGAGATGAGAGAGGAGCAGAGCCTGAGGAGACTGAGTACGTCTGGTGTATTTCTGGTCTGCCAGAGCGGCGTGTTTTCTGCGTGTCTCTGTATTGGCTGCGCCAGAAGTTCCTCCTCGCTTTAGTGCCACAGAGGCATTTAGGCCTCCCTCCAAGAACCGGTTGCTGTGCTTTGAGGCGGCAAGAGAGCGCTCGGCGCGTTCCCGCTGCCTCTGAGGGCAGCTGGCACTGGCTTGGCTTTGCCTGGGCTGCCCTCTGTGCCAAAGACAAAAGCAGAGGTTGTTTCTGTTGAGCAGAAGGCTGGCACCTAGCGGGTGACTGGGCCCCAGGGAGCTCTCGGGCCCCAGCTATTCTCCGGCTGCCCTTTTTACGACTGTTCTCACTCCTCCTCTCACTGGTGCACGTTGTTCTCCTAAGCGGCCCTGCCGGTGACGGCAGGTGCCACTGCAGAGGCTGCGGAGGCCCTTCCTTAGCTCTGGGGGCCCAGTTCCTAAAGGCCCATCGTTCTGGGTTATCACATGAGCTGCTGTGCTTGAAAGCCATGAAGTGCTTCTTGGAAAGGCCAGCTGCTGAAAGGTGGAGAAGATCGCCCTCCCGCTCGCTGCTCTCAGCGGCTGGAAGCCAAGTGACTGCCCCCGACAGTGGGGCTGCATCTTGGATCGTCTGGGGAGCGGCATCTCCCTTTGAAAGCGAGCACCTTGCACTGCTTTTGTCTTTCAGGGAGCATTGTGAGTCTGGGCGAGCCGAGGAGGAAATACTCGGCATTTGAAGAACTCGGACGAGGGTAAGTCTGACGCCTGCTCCTTACGCAAAACCGTGGGCCCGGTCTTTGGCCGGTGCAGCGTCAAGCGTGGCATCAGGCAAGCTGCGAACACGGTCAGACTCTGGCTTTACCTTCCTGCCACCTCTCAGGACTGCTCAGTCAGAGCAGCCAGAAGGCACTGTCAAAGACAACCTGGTGCTGGCAAGGTCTGCCTTGCTTGCAGCAAGGAGCAGGGCCTGGAAGATGTCCCGCCCCTGCCGCATTATGCCGGCCTACCAGAGCACCTTGTCACCCGAGAGCTGGCAGATAACACTTCTCCAAGGCAGAGTTTTCCAAGTTCTTCTTCTCCAGTTTTTCCAAAGGGTCCCCCTTGGGCTGGGAAGGGAACCAATCGGGCATGTGCCTGGGAGATTTGTAGCAGCCCTTGGTGTTCACATTGGGCCTCCGTTTTCTCCTGGACAACCCTGCGTGGCAGAGGGCTGCTGGGCTGTTGTGCTATTGGCGGGGGAGGCGCTGCAGCCAGGCGTTTTCCAAATGCTCCAGGCAGCCTGGGGAGATCTCCTGCCTAGGCTGGCTTTCACCGCCAGGGACTAAAGGGCTTTTTCTGCTGCCGTTTTCTTTCTAGGGGTTTTGGAGCTGTTTATAAAGCCCTCGACGCCAGCACAGGGCAACAGGTAAAGTGTCAATGCCCCCAGCAGATTTTGCCGCTCTGGGGCGCTTTTGCCGCGGCTGCGAGCCTTGGCTGGAGCTTTGGGTGGCCGCTCCATCTCTGCGGCAGAGGCTGCTCCTCTGAAGCACAGACTAGGCTCAGCAGCCTGCAGACGGCATTTGGGACGGGCTTTGGTCCTTCTCCTAAGCTCTGCCCTCTGGCACAGCTGGGCTGCGTCGTTGCACGAGCACTCGCTGCGTGTTCCTGGGGACTTTGTGCGACGAGCGCCTTCTCAAGTCAACGGTCTCTCAATGTCCTTTTAGGTGGCCATCAAGAAAATGGCGCTTCAAGAGGAGATGTCCGAGGAGCTGGCTGTCAATGAAATCGTGGTCATGAGGGACAGTAGGAACCCCAATATTGTTACCTACTTAGACAGGTGGGGCTATTCTCATGTCAGTGTTCCTTTAGGATACTGCAAGCCCAAAGTGGCAAACCCCTTTGGTCGCGGGCCGAAAATGGAGCTGTTTAGGATTTCTCTCCTCCAGTGCGGGGGAGGAGGTT
Organism: Coloeus monedula; assembly: GCF_965178545.1. NCBI lineage: Eukaryota > Metazoa > Chordata > Aves > Passeriformes > Corvidae > Coloeus > Coloeus monedula. The sequence goes on along the minus strand of NC_138807.1, from coordinate 712,963 downwards.
GCACTTGGTCTGCAATAATCTCTTCTGGCATATGCAGCTTGGAGAGCGCTTCCAAAAAGCTGGGTCAGCCCCTCGGGTGACTGGGCTGTGCCCAGGTCCTCTCTCTCCATGCCGGGCTTTTCTTCTTTCAGCTACCTGGTCGACGGGGAGCTCTGGCTGGCGATGGAGTTCATGGACGGCGGCACGTTGTATGATGTACTCGGGGCAGTGTACCTCGAGGAAGGACAGATAGGCGCTGTCTGTCGGGAGGTGAGGGATGCCGCTTGTGCTTCCCCTGGCCTGCACAGGATGGCCCTTGTCAACTGGTGGTTAAGAACAGCAGAGATTTCTTGCTCACGGCCTTGCTTTGCTGTTGCTGTCACGAATCGGAGAAGAAAGAGCATCTGAAGCCAACTGCCTGCCAGTGTCCCCGCACTTCCTAGGCTCTGTTCTCGCACTCTTACGTACTGCCGTTGTGCTCCGGCGCTCGCTGGCTCGCTGGCTCGCTGGCTGGCTCGCTCGCTGTGTTGCACTTGTTTCCTCTTGCCAGCTTTGCCTCTCAACGGTTGCCTGGAGCCTGTGTGTCCTGCATTCCTTGCCGCTCCAAGCCTGCACGCTGGTGGCAGAATTTCAAGCTAAGGGCAAAGGAGATGCCCTCAGCTTCAAAGGAGAGCATTGCAGCCCAGGTGGCGTTGGATTCTGGAACAGGTCTAACGTGCTGCTTCCTCCTCTGCTGCCACAAGGCTACCAAGAAAATCTTTGCCATGCCGCTCCCCAGCCAAAGGGCACGCGCTACGTACCGGAGGGAGGAGGGGCTTTTGGAAGCTCAGATGTGCTTTTGCTTGGAAAGATAGAACACTCGTAAGAGTGTTGAAGCAGCAAGCTCTTCCTCTTGACAGCACTAGGATGCCGCGCCCTGGCTCACAATTCCCTGAGAAAGCTGTCACTCTCGTCGAGCCCGTTCCTTTCTTGCGGGATGAAATCAGGTCCTGAACCTTCACCCTTCCCTTTCTCCTCTCTCTCTCAGTGCCTGCAAGGGCTGCATTTCCTTCATTCCCGCCGAGTCATCCACAGAGACGTCAAAAGCTGCAACATTCTTGTCAGCGTGGACGGATCTGTGAAATTGGGTGGGTATCCTTGGTGCGGCGCAGCGTTCCCGGGATGCGCTCTGGGGCTGCTCGGGGGTAACTGCCAGTTCCCCAGAAGCGCTGCTTGGCCAGCGCGCGAAACGTGAGGGCGTTTTTGAAGTGACCAATGCCTTATGTCCCTGGCTACAGCCCCGCGGAAGCAGAGCACTGCTGCTTTTCCAGCTCTAGATTCACCGTGGCCTTGTCAGGCTTTGAGCGGGCAATTCTTTGGCTGGGTTTGCCAGTCGTAAGCTGGCTTTGACAGGGTTTGTTTTTCTCCGCAGCTGACTTTGGCCTCTGTGCTCAGCTCACCCCTGAGCGCGACAAGTGCAGCTCCAGCGTCGGCACTCCCAGCTGGATGGCGCCGGAAGTCGTGAGAGGAGAAGCCTACGGCCCCAAAGTGGACATCTGGTCACTGGGGATCGTGGGGCTGGAAATGGTGGAAGGGGAAGCTCCTTACCAGAGGGAACCCCGTCTCAGGGTAAGGTGCAGCTTAGAAGTGCGTCTCGGTGCGGAGAGAGCTGTTGTGGCTAGGAAAGGAGCAGGTAGAGTGTCCTCTTCCCTTTTTTTGTAGGTTTTTGAACTGATAGAAAGGAACGGGGCCCCAAAACTGCAAAACCCCAGGCACCACTCGGCTCTCCTGCGCGACTTTCTCCGCTGCTGCCTGCAGACAGACGAGGACAGGCGCTGGTCTGCCCAGGAACTCCTGAAGGTAAGAAAAAGCAAAGCGGCAAAAAGCCCTGCGAGCTGTGGACGCCTGCATGAAGGGCCGAAGAGGACTGTGGGCCACGTGGGCCTGGGCGAGACAGGTCCGGGACCGGAAGGCGGAGGGGCAGGTGGTGCCCTCGGTCCTCTTTGTGCGTCTTCCTGGTAGCAGAGGAACCCTGCTTGAGCCTGTCGGACGTGATCTTGGGAAGTAATGGTTCCTTTTGCTTTTGTTTTTCCTTTGGGCAGCATCCGTTTGTGACCTCAGGCCATCCTGCCTCCAGCCTGGCTGCTCTGATCATCTCAGCCAAGCAAGTGCAGGAAGACTGGAGAGGAGACGCTTGCGCCTGAGGAGGCCTTGGTGCCCCGCCAGCTCAGAGGAGTGACGAGGGGACGTACCGTGTTTAGGAGAAGATTCGGCCATCCCCTGAGTTTTATAATGAGCTGTTCCGTAGTTAGGAAGTTTATGGGTTTGAGATTTTCTTAGCTTAGCTGGTTTTAGTTAGGACTCTAGACCCCAGAAAGCTTCATTAGTGGAGCATTGTTTAGCTAAGAGTAGAGTATTGCTGATGTAGGGAAGCTGAGAATTATCCTTGAGCCAGAAATGGACGAATCGTCATACTGATGATTAAGCTATGAAAGAAAAAGCTGGGACTCAGCAGAACTGGAGCAGGCATGAGCTGTCAGCCTGAACAGGTCGCCAGGAGGACAGAATGATGAAGATGAAGATGAAGATGAAGAAGTAGCCGGAAGAGCCTTGGTTTCAGCGCTTGGTTTCAGCAGGACTGGCAATAAAAAAACCGTAAAACCTCCAGAGCCCTGGAAGATTCCCTTCCTCGCCACGCTGTGCCTAAGCTGGACAGCGCCTTCGAAGCCGTGCGCTCTGGCCGGGCTGTCCCGTTGATGGCTTTGCGCTGCTTCCCAGGGGCCCAAGGCTCTCCCCCCTCACAGAGGGGCCCTGCCCCGCCCCACGCGCCCCGTGGCGGCTGCCGCCCCGCCCGCCCTGCGGAGATGTTGCCCCCCCCACCCGCCCCCCGTGCCCTGGCGTCCCCCAGCGCCAGCCGCCCCTCACGGCGGGGCAGGAGGAGGGAGCAGGCCCCGCTTGTTCCCCTTTCCTGGCGCTCACGGGGCATCGAAGAGCCAAGGAGGGCTGAAACGGCACGTCCCCCAAACGCTTCCCTCTCTGGTCCTTTTGGGCCACTAACGCGCTCTGCTCAAGGGAGTCCGAGGGCCTACGCTCGGCTTTCCCTGCTAAGGTGTCATTCTTCCTTCTGTAAGCTCCACAACTGGCTGGTTGATGTGAGCTGTCCAGGAGATGGGGAAAACGAGACACTTTCAAACTGGGGGAATTATCCTGGTAAATTACTGCAGCTTTTCAGCAACAGAATTTCAAGGCGCAGCTGGGCCTTTCAGCCATTGCATCGATTTTCAAATGCCACCCGCAGCATCCGAAGTGTGAAGAGCCCAGTGTGAAGCTCCTCAAAGACACTGCAGCAGTTGTCCACCAGCAGGCAGGACGTGTCTGTGCTGAGTCACCAGAAAAGCAAGCTAAGCCCGGAGCCATTATTGCACGGGCAAGCAGAGTTGGTTTCCAGAGGAGTTGCATGCACTCGTTTCCCTCTCCCACTCACTACTTTCTCTCCTCTTTCGAGCTGGCTCCTGGCTTTAACTGGAGCTTTTGACAGAGAAGGGAATGACTGCATCTCATTTTCCTTGGGATGTGGCTATCCAAATGTCTGCAAGGAATCTTACAGGGAGCATGGAGCCTGGGCAAACATCTGTGAGGCTGCAGCTTTTGACTGCTTGAAACGCGCCTTCTTTGGGCTCGGCACCTGCAGGCCACTGCAGAGCGGTAGCCGCAGGCTGCTGCCAGAGCTGCAACACAACAAAACTGTGGCAGCCCAAGAATCCGCGCGCAGCTCTTCTGCGTGTTGTCCGACGTTAAGGTGCCAAAGAAAGAGCAAGCAGGGAGAGAGGAGCTTTGTGTCAGGAGACAAGCCAACATCTCCCTGTCAGAAAGGGAGGTCAGGCTCCAAACTGAGTCAGAGCAAAGGTCAGCACGCACCTGCGTGCTCAAGAAGCAACTGCGCACTGCAATACTCCTGGAAACTGATTTCCTTGGCTTCTTTTGTCCCCTAAATGTCATCAAAGCGGTTAGGGCTTTCAGAAGCAACAAAGATGCCAGCAGGAACAAGCAGACTTGCTTTTAGTCAAAGCCTTGGGGAGGAAAAGTCACGTTTGCTTGGATTTCTTGGGGGCCTGCTGGATCGGTGCATTTTCGGAGTTACCCCGGGATGCCCTGAGCACGGGCTTATGGACGGTTAGGATTTTTTCTCCTGCTTTATGACTGAGGAGATCTTCCCAGGCTTTTCTTTTGCGTCAGCTGTACAGAAGATTTCGGTTGCTGGGCGTAACTACGCCAACAGAGCCAGAGCGGCTGCTATTGTGACGTCAAGGGAGCCGGGCCGCATCACAGTGCTGTCAGCGCAACGTTGTCCCGGTGCGCGCGAGGCCTCGTTGTCCAGAGCAGCTCTTTGGCTTGCTCGCTGCAGGAGGACCCTCGTGACTGAGGCGTTCTCAGCAGACGGCCTGCACCCCGAGAGGAGTCTTGGTTTTTCCCCCGGGTGGCATTCAGTGTGCAAACCCGCACAGCACTGCTAGAATGATCGGGCAAGTCTGTGCCGCGGTTTGCACGGTTTTTTCTGTGGCGTATTCCGGCTACTTCCTGACCCACCTGACTCGTAAGTAAAGGTTTATCCCGGGGGTAGCCATCACACGGCGTTTGCTTCACTTTGCTCTTTACGCTCGTTTGTAGTGATGAAGCTGATTTGGGAGCAAAAGTGCCATTGAGATGCCGCTCCTTTGGTAAAGCTCCTGCCAACAGCATCAGCTAAAAAGGGGGTGTCTGCACTGGCTGGCGGGTGGAGAGTATTTGCAACGTAACCTGCAGGGCTTGCGTTCCCTCCACGGGAGAGCGCGTGGCATTGGACACTGTCATTTCCTCAGCTTGCTGCTTCAGCCGAGACAACCTGCAAATTGCAGGCTGGCAGGGAGCCTCACAAGTACTTCTAAAACTTGCCCAGGAGTGAGGGAAAGCACTTTCTTGCTCCAAATCCTGCCATTAGAGGCCTTGGCTCTCTGCTGTGACCCTTTACGGTGCGCCAAGAGAGCGATTCCCTTGGCGATGAAGTGCAAGCTCCTAACCGGTTAGGCTTTGCTCCTGGACCCAGGAGCTGTTCCTGGGCTGCTTTAGAAGAGAACCGCCACAGCTATGGGGCCCTTTGTGGAAGCTTTCCCGGGGTATCATTTGCAGCAAATTGATGGGAATTAGTGCATGCAGTTTATTTTAAAAAAATAAAAAACAAATAAAACAACAGCAACAGCAACAGCAACAACAACAACAACAACAAAACGAAAAGAAAGGTTGCAGGAAAGAGAAGAGGAAAAAGCTGCTTGAGCTGTTGGGCAGAACAGCAGCTCTGACTTAAAGGACACTTGGCATTTCTGTGATCGTGTTTCTATCTCTTCAGTGACAAAAGTCGAGAGAGCCTAGTATCGTGTCCTTGTTGTTCTCTTGCTTGCTGTGGGAAAATCTTGTGTTGCTCCTGGAGGGATGCTGGGAAAGGAAAATGCTCTCTGTTGGGACTGACTTGTCCTGTGGGACTCCCCAGCACAGGCACTTTTCTAACGGCATCTGGTTCCTCTTCCCTTGCTCGCTGCAGGTCACCTCACACGCGGATGGAGACAAGCCCGTCCTTTGGTGAGTGGCAAAGGAAGCTCTGACCTTGCTGGCAGAGAATGTAAGAATTGTGCGGCAAGCTGCGAGCTTGGCCTGTTGCGGTAGAGTGTAGAGTGCCAGCCTGGGAGGCGGAAAGAAAGCCCAAGTCGGTGCTGGCGTCAGCAGCAGCAAAGGGAGCACTGGCTCTTTCCTAATTTTCCATTGAAGAGCCTTTCAAGAGATGAAAGGCAAGTGTGGCAGGCCAAAGGTGTCTTGCTGATTCTAGCCAGGGTGGAAGATCAAATGCACAGCAAGACGGAGCACCACCTAATTTGCCCACCTTAAGAGGGTGAATTTCACGACTCAGAATCCCACTTGGATCAAAGTTTCTGATTTCCCCTTAGTCTGGGTGAAAAGAAACCAGCTTCCGGAGCTGACAAGAAAGCAGCTCCTGAAGGACTGGCTGCTCCCTGTCCCTCTCACTGCTGTCTGCCTGCAGGGCTCACCAGCAGGGTCAGCACCTCCTCTGGCTCCCTCTCTTGCTGAGGAAGAGGCTGAAGAGGAGCCAAATGACAAGAAGCCTCCAGCTGTTGTCCATCCACGGCCTGAACGTGCAGAGCCAGTAAGTGGCGCCTGTGGTTGGCACTGCCTTTGGCGCAGGGCCGAGCTTCAGGTTTCTGACGAGCCAGCCCTTGCCGCTCGTGCCTGAAGATGCTGGGGGCTGTGTGCCTGCCATGACGTAGTGCTGCTTCAGCCAGGCCAGGGAGCCCTGGCAAATGGCTTCTGAACTTTCACATTTGAGCGCCATTTTGCTGGGACGCTGAGAGGGCCTGAGAAAGTCTCTTGGGATCAGATGAGAGGCAGCATTGTGCCTTTAAATTGTTGCCAGCGTAGAAGTGACCCCCTTGGTGCACGGTGTCCGTGCAGGCTCCCCGTGGTCAGCGGCCAGAGACGGTCCAAAGACGCAGTTGACAGCCTTGCAGGATGCTTAGGAGACACTGGCCCCCGGGAGGGACCAATTAGCTCCAGGCACAACGTAGACCAGACTGGCTTTCTGGTCAGACACGACCATGCCCACTCGAGGGTGACTTCATTGGCCAGGGGAACACAGCAGGAGGAAAGCAACAAGGCTCTGGGGCCCTGCTCCCACCTCTTTCTGTATCTTTGCAACCTCGTCAATACCTTGTTGCAGTCGTCTTGCAGAAAATCGATAAAATGTAGCGTGAACCTGGCCATGTGCTGCTGTAGCACAGCAGCCTTTGGGGTTTGCCCGTTGCCTTTGAGAAGGGCACATGCAAAACCCCCCCCAGGCAAAGAGGCCTGGCGGTGGCTGACAGCCTTCCTTTTGCCGTGTGCTCTCCGGGGTATCTGTGCCAGCCACCTTTCTGACGGGCAATCCTTTCTTGTCCCAGCTCTCTCTTGACGCGCGCTCTGCTGTTCAACGTGCCGCTGCACCGGCGCGGTCCGCAGCAGCCAGCACTCCGCCACGTGGCAGCACTTCGTCCAGCAGCCCAGCCCAGCAGCTGGAGATGAGAGAGGAGCAGAGCCTGAGGAGACTGAGTACGTCTGGTGTATTTCTGGTCTGCCAGAGCGGCGTGTTTTCTGCGTGTCTCTGTATTGGCTGCGCCAGAAGTTCCTCCTCGCTTTAGTGCCACAGAGGCATTTAGGCCTCCCTCCAAGAACCGGTTGCTGTGCTTTGAGGCGGCAAGAGAGCGCTCGGCGCGTTCCCGCTGCCTCTGAGGGCAGCTGGCACTGGCTTGGCTTTGCCTGGGCTGCCCTCTGTGCCAAAGACAAAAGCAGAGGTTGTTTCTGTTGAGCAGAAGGCTGGCACCTAGCGGGTGACTGGGCCCCAGGGAGCTCTCGGGCCCCAGCTATTCTCCGGCTGCCCTTTTTACGACTGTTCTCACTCCTCCTCTCACTGGTGCACGTTGTTCTCCTAAGCGGCCCTGCCGGTGACGGCAGGTGCCACTGCAGAGGCTGCGGAGGCCCTTCCTTAGCTCTGGGGGCCCAGTTCCTAAAGGCCCATCGTTCTGGGTTATCACATGAGCTGCTGTGCTTGAAAGCCATGAAGTGCTTCTTGGAAAGGCCAGCTGCTGAAAGGTGGAGAAGATCGCCCTCCCGCTCGCTGCTCTCAGCGGCTGGAAGCCAAGTGACTGCCCCCGACAGTGGGGCTGCATCTTGGATCGTCTGGGGAGCGGCATCTCCCTTTGAAAGCGAGCACCTTGCACTGCTTTTGTCTTTCAGGGAGCATTGTGAGTCTGGGCGAGCCGAGGAGGAAATACTCGGCATTTGAAGAACTCGGACGAGGGTAAGTCTGACGCCTGCTCCTTACGCAAAACCGTGGGCCCGGTCTTTGGCCGGTGCAGCGTCAAGCGTGGCATCAGGCAAGCTGCGAACACGGTCAGACTCTGGCTTTACCTTCCTGCCACCTCTCAGGACTGCTCAGTCAGAGCAGCCAGAAGGCACTGTCAAAGACAACCTGGTGCTGGCAAGGTCTGCCTTGCTTGCAGCAAGGAGCAGGGCCTGGAAGATGTCCCGCCCCTGCCGCATTATGCCGGCCTACCAGAGCACCTTGTCACCCGAGAGCTGGCAGATAACACTTCTCCAAGGCAGAGTTTTCCAAGTTCTTCTTCTCCAGTTTTTCCAAAGGGTCCCCCTTGGGCTGGGAAGGGAACCAATCGGGCATGTGCCTGGGAGATTTGTAGCAGCCCTTGGTGTTCACATTGGGCCTCCGTTTTCTCCTGGACAACCCTGCGTGGCAGAGGGCTGCTGGGCTGTTGTGCTATTGGCGGGGGAGGCGCTGCAGCCAGGCGTTTTCCAAATGCTCCAGGCAGCCTGGGGAGATCTCCTGCCTAGGCTGGCTTTCACCGCCAGGGACTAAAGGGCTTTTTCTGCTGCCGTTTTCTTTCTAGGGGTTTTGGAGCTGTTTATAAAGCCCTCGACGCCAGCACAGGGCAACAGGTAAAGTGTCAATGCCCCCAGCAGATTTTGCCGCTCTGGGGCGCTTTTGCCGCGGCTGCGAGCCTTGGCTGGAGCTTTGGGTGGCCGCTCCATCTCTGCGGCAGAGGCTGCTCCTCTGAAGCACAGACTAGGCTCAGCAGCCTGCAGACGGCATTTGGGACGGGCTTTGGTCCTTCTCCTAAGCTCTGCCCTCTGGCACAGCTGGGCTGCGTCGTTGCACGAGCACTCGCTGCGTGTTCCTGGGGACTTTGTGCGACGAGCGCCTTCTCAAGTCAACGGTCTCTCAATGTCCTTTTAGGTGGCCATCAAGAAAATGGCGCTTCAAGAGGAGATGTCCGAGGAGCTGGCTGTCAATGAAATCGTGGTCATGAGGGACAGTAGGAACCCCAATATTGTTACCTACTTAGACAGGTGGGGCTATTCTCATGTCAGTGTTCCTTTAGGATACTGCAAGCCCAAAGTGGCAAACCCCTTTGGTCGCGGGCCGAAAATGGAGCTGTTTAGGATTTCTCTCCTCCAGTGCGGGGGAGGAGGTTGCACTTGGTCTGCAATAATCTCTTCTGGCATATGCAGCTTGGAGAGCGCTTCCAAAAAGCTGGGTCAGCCCCTCGGGTGACTGGGCTGTGCCCAGGTCCTCTCTCTCCATGCCGGGCTTTTCTTCTTTCAGCTACCTGGTCGACGGGGAGCTCTGGCTGGCGATGGAGTTCATGGACGGCGGCACGTTGTATGATGTACTCGGGGCAGTGTACCTCGAGGAAGGACAGATAGGCGCTGTCTGTCGGGAGGTGAGGGATGCCGCTTGTGCTTCCCCTGGCCTGCACAGGATGGCCCTTGTCAACTGGTGGTTAAGAACAGCAGAGATTTCTTGCTCACGGCCTTGCTTTGCTGTTGCTGTCACGAATCGGAGAAGAAAGAGCATCTGAAGCCAACTGCCTGCCAGTGTCCCCGCACTTCCTAGGCTCTGTTCTCGCACTCTTACGTACTGCCGTTGTGCTCCGGCGCTCGCTGGCTCGCTGGCTCGCTGGCTGGCTCGCTCGCTGTGTTGCACTTGTTTCCTCTTGCCAGCTTTGCCTCTCAACGGTTGCCTGGAGCCTGTGTGTCCTGCATTCCTTGCCGCTCCAAGCCTGCACGCTGGTGGCAGAATTTCAAGCTAAGGGCAAAGGAGATGCCCTCAGCTTCAAAGGAGAGCATTGCAGCCCAGGTGGCGTTGGATTCTGGAACAGGTCTAACGTGCTGCTTCCTCCTCTGCTGCCACAAGGCTACCAAGAAAATCTTTGCCATGCCGCTCCCCAGCCAAAGGGCACGCGCTACGTACCGGAGGGAGGAGGGGCTTTTGGAAGCTCAGATGTGCTTTTGCTTGGAAAGATAGAACACTCGTAAGAGTGTTGAAGCAGCAAGCTCTTCCTCTTGACAGCACTAGGATGCCGCGCCCTGGCTCACAATTCCCTGAGAAAGCTGTCACTCTCGTCGAGCCCGTTCCTTTCTTGCGGGATGAAATCAGGTCCTGAACCTTCACCCTTCCCTTTCTCCTCTCTCTCTCAGTGCCTGCAAGGGCTGCATTTCCTTCATTCCCGCCGAGTCATCCACAGAGACGTCAAAAGCTGCAACATTCTTGTCAGCGTGGACGGATCTGTGAAATTGGGTGGGTATCCTTGGTGCGGCGCAGCGTTCCCGGGATGCGCTCTGGGGCTGCTCGGGGGTAACTGCCAGTTCCCCAGAAGCGCTGCTTGGCCAGCGCGCGAAACGTGAGGGCGTTTTTGAAGTGACCAATGCCTTATGTCCCTGGCTACAGCCCCGCGGAAGCAGAGCACTGCTGCTTTTCCAGCTCTAGATTCACCGTGGCCTTGTCAGGCTTTGAGCGGGCAATTCTTTGGCTGGGTTTGCCAGTCGTAAGCTGGCTTTGACAGGGTTTGTTTTTCTCCGCAGCTGACTTTGGCCTCTGTGCTCAGCTCACCCCTGAGCGCGACAAGTGCAGCTCCAGCGTCGGCACTCCCAGCTGGATGGCGCCGGAAGTCGTGAGAGGAGAAGCCTACGGCCCCAAAGTGGACATCTGGTCACTGGGGATCGTGGGGCTGGAAATGGTGGAAGGGGAAGCTCCTTACCAGAGGGAACCCCGTCTCAGGGTAAGGTGCAGCTTAGAAGTGCGTCTCGGTGCGGAGAGAGCTGTTGTGGCTAGGAAAGGAGCAGGTAGAGTGTCCTCTTCCCTTTTTTTGTAGGTTTTTGAACTGATAGAAAGGAACGGGGCCCCAAAACTGCAAAACCCCAGGCACCACTCGGCTCTCCTGCGCGACTTTCTCCGCTGCTGCCTGCAGACAGACGAGGACAGGCGCTGGTCTGCCCAGGAACTCCTGAAGGTAAGAAAAAGCAAAGCGGCAAAAAGCCCTGCGAGCTGTGGACGCCTGCATGAAGGGCCGAAGAGGACTGTGGGCCACGTGGGCCTGGGCGAGACAGGTCCGGGACCGGAAGGCGGAGGGGCAGGTGGTGCCCTCGGTCCTCTTTGTGCGTCTTCCTGGTAGCAGAGGAACCCTGCTTGAGCCTGTCGGACGTGATCTTGGGAAGTAATGGTTCCTTTTGCTTTTGTTTTTCCTTTGGGCAGCATCCGTTTGTGACCTCAGGCCATCCTGCCTCCAGCCTGGCTGCTCTGATCATCTCAGCCAAGCAAGTGCAGGAAGACTGGAGAGGAGACGCTTGCGCCTGAGGAGGCCTTGGTGCCCCGCCAGCTCAGAGGAGTGACGAGGGGACGTACCGTGTTTAGGAGAAGATTCGGCCATCCCCTGAGTTTTATAATGAGCTGTTCCGTAGTTAGGAAGTTTATGGGTTTGAGATTTTCTTAGCTTAGCTGGTTTTAGTTAGGACTCTAGACCCCAGAAAGCTTCATTAGTGGAGCATTGTTTAGCTAAGAGTAGAGTATTGCTGATGTAGGGAAGCTGAGAATTATCCTTGAGCCAGAAATGGACGAATCGTCATACTGATGATTAAGCTATGAAAGAAAAAGCTGGGACTCAGCAGAACTGGAGCAGGCATGAGCTGTCAGCCTGAACAGGTCGCCAGGAGGACAGAATGATGAAGATGAAGATGAAGATGAAGAAGTAGCCGGAAGAGCCTTGGTTTCAGCGCTTGGTTTCAGCAGGACTGGCAATAAAAAAACCGTAAAACCTCCAGAGCCCTGGAAGATTCCCTTCCTCGCCACGCTGTGCCTAAGCTGGACAGCGCCTTCGAAGCCGTGCGCTCTGGCCGGGCTGTCCCGTTGATGGCTTTGCGCTGCTTCCCAGGGGCCCAAGGCTCTCCCCCCTCACAGAGGGGCCCTGCCCCGCCCCACGCGCCCCGTGGCGGCTGCCGCCCCGCCCGCCCTGCGGAGATGTTGCCCCCCCCACCCGCCCCCCGTGCCCTGGCGTCCCCCAGCGCCAGCCGCCCCTCACGGCGGGGCAGGAGGAGGGAGCAGGCCCCGCTTGTTCCCCTTTCCTGGCGCTCACGGGGCATCGAAGAGCCAAGGAGGGCTGAAACGGCACGTCCCCCAAACGCTTCCCTCTCTGGTCCTTTTGGGCCACTAACGCGCTCTGCTCAAGGGAGTCCGAGGGCCTACGCTCGGCTTTCCCTGCTAAGGTGTCATTCTTCCTTCTGTAAGCTCCACAACTGGCTGGTTGATGTGAGCTGTCCAGGAGATGGGGAAAACGAGACACTTTCAAACTGGGGGAATTATCCTGGTAAATTACTGCAGCTTTTCAGCAACAGAATTTCAAGGCGCAGCTGGGCCTTTCAGCCATTGCATCGATTTTCAAATGCCACCCGCAGCATCCGAAGTGTGAAGAGCCCAGTGTGAAGCTCCTCAAAGACACTGCAGCAGTTGTCCACCAGCAGGCAGGACGTGTCTGTGCTGAGTCACCAGAAAAGCAAGCTAAGCCCGGAGCCATTATTGCACGGGCAAGCAGAGTTGGTTTCCAGAGGAGTTGCATGCACTCGTTTCCCTCTCCCACTCACTACTTTCTCTCCTCTTTCGAGCTGGCTCCTGGCTTTAACTGGAGCTTTTGACAGAGAAGGGAATGACTGCATCTCATTTTCCTTGGGATGTGGCTATCCAAATGTCTGCAAGGAATCTTACAGGGAGCATGGAGCCTGGGCAAACATCTGTGAGGCTGCAGCTTTTGACTGCTTGAAACGCGCCTTCTTTGGGCTCGGCACCTGCAGGCCACTGCAGAGCGGTAGCCGCAGGCTGCTGCCAGAGCTGCAACACAACAAAACTGTGGCAGCCCAAGAATCCGCGCGCAGCTCTTCTGCGTGTTGTCCGACGTTAAGGTGCCAAAGAAAGAGCAAGCAGGGAGAGAGGAGCTTTGTGTCAGGAGACAAGCCAACATCTCCCTGTCAGAAAGGGAGGTCAGGCTCCAAACTGAGTCAGAGCAAAGGTCAGCACGCACCTGCGTGCTCAAGAAGCAACTGCGCACTGCAATACTCCTGGAAACTGATTTCCTTGGCTTCTTTTGTCCCCTAAATGTCATCAAAGCGGTTAGGGCTTTCAGAAGCAACAAAGATGCCAGCAGGAACAAGCAGACTTGCTTTTAGTCAAAGCCTTGGGGAGGAAAAGTCACGTTTGCTTGGATTTCTTGGGGGCCTGCTGGATCGGTGCATTTTCGGAGTTACCCCGGGATGCCCTGAGCACGGGCTTATGGACGGTTAGGATTTTTTCTCCTGCTTTATGACTGAGGAGATCTTCCCAGGCTTTTCTTTTGCGTCAGCTGTACAGAAGATTTCGGTTGCTGGGCGTAACTACGCCAACAGAGCCAGAGCGGCTGCTATTGTGACGTCAAGGGAGCCGGGCCGCATCACAGTGCTGTCAGCGCAACGTTGTCCCGGTGCGCGCGAGGCCTCGTTGTCCAGAGCAGCTCTTTGGCTTGCTCGCTGCAGGAGGACCCTCGTGACTGAGGCGTTCTCAGCAGACGGCCTGCACCCCGAGAGGAGTCTTGGTTTTTCCCCCGGGTGGCATTCAGTGTGCAAACCCGCACAGCACTGCTAGAATGATCGGGCAAGTCTGTGCCGCGGTTTGCACGGTTTTTTCTGTGGCGTATTCCGGCTACTTCCTGACCCACCTGACTCGTAAGTAAAGGTTTATCCCGGGGGTAGCCATCACACGGCGTTTGCTTCACTTTGCTCTTTACGCTCGTTTGTAGTGATGAAGCTGATTTGGGAGCAAAAGTGCCATTGAGATGCCGCTCCTTTGGTAAAGCTCCTGCCAACAGCATCAGCTAAAAAGGGGGTGTCTGCACTGGCTGGCGGGTGGAGAGTATTTGCAACGTAACCTGCAGGGCTTGCGTTCCCTCCACGGGAGAGCGCGTGGCATTGGACACTGTCATTTCCTCAGCTTGCTGCTTCAGCCGAGACAACCTGCAAATTGCAGGCTGGCAGGGAGCCTCACAAGTACTTCTAAAACTTGCCCAGGAGTGAGGGAAAGCACTTTCTTGCTCCAAATCCTGCCATTAGAGGCCTTGGCTCTCTGCTGTGACCCTTTACGGTGCGCCAAGAGAGCGATTCCCTTGGCGATGAAGTGCAAGCTCCTAACCGGTTAGGCTTTGCTCCTGGACCCAGGAGCTGTTCCTGGGCTGCTTTAGAAGAGAACCGCCACAGCTATGGGGCCCTTTGTGGAAGCTTTCCCGGGGTATCATTTGCAGCAAATTGATGGGAATTAGTGCATGCAGTTTATTTTAAAAAAATAAAAAACAAATAAAACAACAGCAACAGCAACAGCAACAACAACAACAACAACAAAACGAAAAGAAAGGTTGCAGGAAAGAGAAGAGGAAAAAGCTGCTTGAGCTGTTGGGCAGAACAGCAGCTCTGACTTAAAGGACACTTGGCATTTCTGTGATCGTGTTTCTATCTCTTCAGTGACAAAAGTCGAGAGAGCCTAGTATCGTGTCCTTGTTGTTCTCTTGCTTGCTGTGGGAAAATCTTGTGTTGCTCCTGGAGGGATGCTGGGAAAGGAAAATGCTCTCTGTTGGGACTGACTTGTCCTGTGGGACTCCCCAGCACAGGCACTTTTCTAACGGCATCTGGTTCCTCTTCCCTTGCTCGCTGCAGGTCACCTCACACGCGGATGGAGACAAGCCCGTCCTTTGGTGAGTGGCAAAGGAAGCTCTGACCTTGCTGGCAGAGAATGTAAGAATTGTGCGGCAAGCTGCGAGCTTGGCCTGTTGCGGTAGAGTGTAGAGTGCCAGCCTGGGAGGTGGAAAGAAAGCCCAAGTCGGTGCTGGCGTCAGCAGCAGCAAAGGGAGCACTGGCTCTTTCCTAATTTTCCATTGAAGAGCCTTTCAAGAGATGAAAGGCAAGTGTGGCAGGCCAAAGGTGTCTTGCTGATTCTAGCCAGGGTGGAAGATCAAATGCACAGCAAGACGGAGCACCACCTAATTTGCCCACCTTAAGAGGGTGAATTTCACGACTCAGAATCCCACTTGGATCAAAGTTTCTGATTTCCCCTTAGTCTGGGTGAAAAGAAACCAGCTTCCGGAGCTGACAAGAAAGCAGCTCCTGAAGGACTGGCTGCTCCCTGTCCCTCTCACTGCTGTCTGCCTGCAGGGCTCACCAGCAGGGTCAGCACCTCCTCTGGCTCCCTCTCTTGCTGAGGAAGAGGCTGAAGAGGAGCCAAATGACAAGAAGCCTCCAGCTGTTGTCCATCCACGGCCTGAACGTGCAGAGCCAGTAAGTGGCGCCTGTGGTTGGCACTGCCTTTGGCGCAGGGCCGAGCTTCAGGTTTCTGACGAGCCAGCCCTTGCCGCTCGTGCCTGAAGATGCTGGGGGCTGTGTGCCTGCCATGACGTAGTGCTGCTTCAGCCAGGCCAGGGAGCCCTGGCAAATGGCTTCTGAACTTTCACATTTGAGCGCCATTTTGCTGGGACGCTGAGAGGGCCTGAGAAAGTCTCTTGGGATCAGATGAGAGGCAGCATTGTGCCTTTAAATTGTTGCCAGCGTAGAAGTGACCCCCTTGGTGCACGGTGTCCGTGCAGGCTCCCCGTGGTCAGCGGCCAGAGACGGTCCAAAGACGCAGTTGACAGCCTTGCAGGATGCTTAGGAGACACTGGCCCCCGGGAGGGACCAATTAGCTCCAGGCACAACGTAGACCAGACTGGCTTTCTGGTCAGACACGACCATGCCCACTCGAGGGTGACTTCATTGGCCAGGGGAACACAGCAGGAGGAAAGCAACAAGGCTCTGGGGCCCTGCTCCCACCTCTTTCTGTATCTTTGCAACCTCGTCAATACCTTGTTGCAGTCGTCTTGCAGAAAATCGATAAAATGTAGCGTGAACCTGGCCATGTGCTGCTGTAGCACAGCAGCCTTTGGGGTTTGCCCGTTGCCTTTGAGAAGGGCACATGCAAAACCCCCCCCAGGCAAAGAGGCCTGGCGGTGGCTGACAGCCTTCCTTTTGCCGTGTGCTCTCCGGGGTATCTGTGCCAGCCACCTTTCTGACGGGCAATCCTTTCTTGTCCCAGCTCTCTCTTGACGCGCGCTCTGCCGTTCAACGTGCCGCTGCACCGGCGCGGTCCGCAGCAGCCAGCACTCCGCCACGTGCCAGCACTTCGTCCAGCAGCCCAGCCCAGCAGCTGGAGATGAGAGAGGAGCAGAGCCTGAGGAGACTGAGTACGTCTGGTGTATTTCTGGTCTGCCAGAGCGGCGTGTTTTCTGCGTGTCTCTGTATTGGCTGCGCCAGAAGTTCCTCCTCGCTTTAGTGCCACAGAGGCATTTAGGCCTCCCTCCAAGAACCGGTTGCTGTGCTTTGAGGCGGCAAGAGAGCGCTCGGCGCGTTCCCGCTGCCTCTGAGGGCAGCTGGCACTGGCTTGGCTTTGCCTGGGCTGCCCTCTGTGCCAAAGACAAAAGCAGAGGTTGTTTCTGTTGAGCAGAAGGCTGGCACCTAGCGGGTGACTGGGCCCCAGGGAGCTCTCGGGCCCCAGCTATTCTCCGGCTGCCCTTTTTACGACTGTTCTCACTCCTCCTCTCACTGGTGCACGTTGTTCTCCTAAGCGGCCCTGCCGGTGACGGCAGGTGCCACTGCAGAGGCTGCGGAGGCCCTTCCTTAGCTCTGGGGGCCCAGTTCCTAAAGGCCCATCGTTCTGGGTTATCACATGAGCTGCTGTGCTTGAAAGCCATGAAGTGCTTCTTGGAAAGGCCAGCTGCTGAAAGGTGGAGAAGATCGCCCTCCCGCTCGCTGCTCTCAGCGGCTGGAAGCCAAGTGACTGCCCCCGACAGTGGGGCTGCATCTTGGATCGTCTGGGGAGCGGCATCTCCCTTTGAAAGCGAGCACCTTGCACTGCTTTTGTCTTTCAGGGAGCATTGTGAGTCTGGGCGAGCCGAGGAGGAAATACTCGGCATTTGAAGAACTCGGACGAGGGTAAGTCTGACGCCTGCTCCTTACGCAAAACCGTGGGCCCGGTCTTTGGCCGGTGCAGCGTCAAGCGTGGCATCAGGCAAGCTGCGAACACGGTCAGACTCTGGCTTTACCTTCCTGCCACCTCTCAGGACTGCTCAGTCAGAGCAGCCAGAAGGCACTGTCAAAGACAACCTGGTGCTGGCAAGGTCTGCCTTGCTTGCAGCAAGGAGCAGGGCCTGGAAGATGTCCCGCCCCTGCCGCATTATGCCGGCCTACCAGAGCACCTTGTCACCCGAGAGCTGGCAGATAACACTTCTCCAAGGCAGAGTTTTCCAAGTTCTTCTTCTCCAGTTTTTCCAAAGGGTCCCCCTTGGGCTGGGAAGGGAACCAATCGGGCATGTGCCTGGGAGATTTGTAGCAGCCCTTGGTGTTCACATTGGGCCTCCGTTTTCTCCTGGACAACCCTGCGTGGCAGAGGGCTGCTGGGCTGTTGTGCTATTGGCGGGGGAGGCGCTGCAGCCAGGCGTTTTCCAAATGCTCCAGGCAGCCTGGGGAGATCTCCTGCCTAGGCTGGCTTTCACCGCCAGGGACTAAAGGGCTTTTTCTGCTGCCGTTTTCTTTCTAGGGGTTTTGGAGCTGTTTATAAAGCCCTCGACGCCAGCACAGGGCAACAGGTAAAGTGTCAATGCCCCCAGCAGATTTTGCCGCTCTGGGGCGCTTTTGCCGCGGCTGCGAGCCTTGGCTGGAGCTTTGGGTGGCCGCTCCATCTCTGCGGCAGAGGCTGCTCCTCTGAAGCACAGACTAGGCTCAGCAGCCTGCAGACGGCATTTGGGACGGGCTTTGGTCCTTCTCCTAAGCTCTGCCCTCTGGCACAGCTGGGCTGCGTCGTTGCACGAGCACTCGCTGCGTGTTCCTGGGGACTTTGTGCGACGAGCGCCTTCTCAAGTCAACGGTCTCTCAATGTCCTTTTAGGTGGCCATCAAGAAAATGGCGCTTCAAGAGGAGATGTCCGAGGAGCTGGCTGTCAATGAAATCGTGGTCATGAGGGACAGTAGGAACCCCAATATTGTTACCTACTTAGACAGGTGGGGCTATTCTCATGTCAGTGTTCCTTTAGGATACTGCAAGCCCAAAGTGGCAAACCCCTTTGGTCGCGGGCCGAAAATGGAGCTGTTTAGGATTTCTCTCCTCCAGTGCGGGGGAGGAGGTTGCACTTGGTCTGCAATAATCTCTTCTGGCATATGCAGCTTGGAGAGCGCTTCCAAAAAGCTGGGTCAGCCCCTCGGGTGACTGGGCTGTGCCCAGGTCCTCTCTCTCCATGCCGGGCTTTTCTTCTTTCAGCTACCTGGTCGACGGGGAGCTCTGGCTGGCGATGGAGTTCATGGACGGCGGCACGTTGTATGATGTACTCGGGGCAGTGTACCTCGAGGAAGGACAGATAGGCGCTGTCTGTCGGGAGGTGAGGGATGCCGCTTGTGCTTCCCCTGGCCTGCACAGGATGGCCCTTGTCAACTGGTGGTTAAGAACAGCAGAGATTTCTTGCTCACGGCCTTGCTTTGCTGTTGCTGTCACGAATCGGAGAAGAAAGAGCATCTGAAGCCAACTGCCTGCCAGTGTCCCCGCACTTCCTAGGCTCTGTTCTCGCACTCTTACGTACTGCCGTTGTGCTCCGGCGCTCGCTGGCTCGCTGGCTCGCTGGCTGGCTTGCTCGCTGTGTTGCACTTGTTTCCTCTTGCCAGCTTTGCCTCTCAACGGTTGCCTGGAGCCTGTGTGTCCTGCATTCCTTGCCGCTCCAAGCCTGCACGCTGGTGGCAGAATTTCAAGCTAAGGGCAAAGGAGATGCCCTCAGCTTCAAAGGAGAGCATTGCAGCCCAGGTGGCGTTGGATTCTGGAACAGGTCTAACGTGCTGCTTCCTCCTCTGCTGCCACAAGGCTACCAAGAAAATCTTTGCCATGCCGCTCCCCAGCCAAAGGGCACGCGCTACGTACCGGAGGGAGGAGGGGCTTTTGGAAGCTCAGATGTGCTTTTGCTTGGAAAGATAGAACACTCGTAAGAGTGTTGAAGCAGCAAGCTCTTCCTCTTGACAGCACTAGGATGCCGCGCCCTGGCTCACAATTCCCTGAGAAAGCTGTCACTCTCGTCGAGCCCGTTCCTTTCTTGCGGGATGAAATCAGGTCCTGAACCTTCACCCTTCCCTTTCTCCTCTCTCTCTCAGTGCCTGCAAGGGCTGCATTTCCTTCATTCCCGCCGAGTCATCCACAGAGACGTCAAAAGCTGCAACATTCTTGTCAGCGTGGACGGATCTGTGAAATTGGGTGGGTATCCTTGGTGCGGCGCAGCGTTCCCGGGATGCGCTCTGGGGCTGCTCGGGGGTAACTGCCAGTTCCCCAGAAGCGCTGCTTGGCCAGCGCGCGAAACGTGAGGGCGTTTTTGAAGTGACCAATGCCTTATGTCCCTGGCTACAGCCCCGCGGAAGCAGAGCACTGCTGCTTTTCCAGCTCTAGATTCACCGTGGCCTTGTCAGGCTTTGAGCGGGCAATTCTTTGGCTGGGTTTGCCAGTCGTAAGCTGGCTTTGACAGGGTTTGTTTTTCTCCGCAGCTGACTTTGGCCTCTGTGCTCAGCTCACCCCTGAGCGCGACAAGTGCAGCTCCAGCGTCGGCACTCCCAGCTGGATGGCGCCGGAAGTCGTGAGAGGAGAAGCCTACGGCCCCAAAGTGGACATCTGGTCACTGGGGATCGTGGGGCTGGAAATGGTGGAAGGGGAAGCTCCTTACCAGAGGGAACCCCGTCTCAGGGTAAGGTGCAGCTTAGAAGTGCGTCTCGGTGCGGAGAGAGCTGTTGTGGCTAGGAAAGGAGCAGGTAGAGTGTCCTCTTCCCTTTTTTTGTAGGTTTTTGAACTGATAGAAAGGAACGGGGCCCCAAAACTGCAAAACCCCAGGCACCACTCGGCTCTCCTGCGCGACTTTCTCCGCTGCTGCCTGCAGACAGACGAGGACAGGCGCTGGTCTGCCCAGGAACTCCTGAAGGTAAGAAAAAGCAAAGCGGCAAAAAGCCCTGCGAGCTGTGGACGCCTGCATGAAGGGCCGAAGAGGACTGTGGGCCACGTGGGCCTGGGCGAGACAGGTCCGGGACCGGAAGGCGGAGGGGCAGGTGGTGCCCTCGGTCCTCTTTGTGCGTCTTCCTGGTAGCAGAGGAACCCTGCTTGAGCCTGTCGGACGTGATCTTGGGAAGTAATGGTTCCTTTTGCTTTTGTTTTTCCTTTGGGCAGCATCCGTTTGTGACCTCAGGCCATCCTGCCTCCAGCCTGGCTGCTCTGATCATCTCAGCCAAGCAAGTGCAGGAAGACTGGAGAGGAGACGCTTGCGCCTGAGGAGGCCTTGGTGCCCCGCCAGCTCAGAGGAGTGACGAGGGGACGTACCGTGTTTAGGAGAAGATTCGGCCATCCCCTGAGTTTTATAATGAGCTGTTCCGTAGTTAGGAAGTTTATGGGTTTGAGATTTTCTTAGCTTAGCTGGTTTTAGTTAGGACTCTAGACCCCAGAAAGCTTCATTAGTGGAGCATTGTTTAGCTAAGAGTAGAGTATTGCTGATGTAGGGAAGCTGAGAATTATCCTTGAGCCAGAAATGGACGAATCGTCATACTGATGATTAAGCTATGAAAGAAAAAGCTGGGACTCAGCAGAACTGGAGCAGGCATGAGCTGTCAGCCTGAACAGGTCGCCAGGAGGACAGAATGATGAAGATGAAGATGAAGATGAAGAAGTAGCCGGAAGAGCCTTGGTTTCAGCGCTTGGTTTCAGCAGGACTGGCAATAAAAAAACCGTAAAACCTCCAGAGCCCTGGAAGATTCCCTTCCTCGCCACGCTGTGCCTAAGCTGGACAGCGCCTTCGAAGCCGTGCGCTCTGGCCGGGCTGTCCCGTTGATGGCTTTGCGCTGCTTCCCAGGGGCCCAAGGCTCTCCCCCCTCACAGAGGGGCCCTGCCCCGCCCCACGCGCCCCGTGGCGGCTGCCGCCCCGCCCGCCCTGCGGAGATGTTGCCCCCCCCACCCGCCCCCCGTGCCCTGGCGTCCCCCAGCGCCAGCCGCCCCTCACGGCGGGGCAGGAGGAGGGAGCAGGCCCCGCTTGTTCCCCTTTCCTGGCGCTCACGGGGCATCGAAGAGCCAAGGAGGGCTGAAACGGCACGTCCCCCAAACGCTTCCCTCTCTGGTCCTTTTGGGCCACTAACGCGCTCTGCTCAAGGGAGTCCGAGGGCCTACGCTCGGCTTTCCCTGCTAAGGTGTCATTCTTCCTTCTGTAAGCTCCACAACTGGCTGGTTGATGTGAGCTGTCCAGGAGATGGGGAAAACGAGACACTTTCAAACTGGGGGAATTATCCTGGTAAATTACTGCAGCTTTTCAGCAACAGAATTTCAAGGCGCAGCTGGGCCTTTCAGCCATTGCATCGATTTTCAAATGCCACCCGCAGCATCCGAAGTGTGAAGAGCCCAGTGTGAAGCTCCTCAAAGACACTGCAGCAGTTGTCCACCAGCAGGCAGGACGTGTCTGTGCTGAGTCACCAGAAAAGCAAGCTAAGCCCGGAGCCATTATTGCACGGGCAAGCAGAGTTGGTTTCCAGAGGAGTTGCATGCACTCGTTTCCCTCTCCCACTCACTACTTTCTCTCCTCTTTCGAGCTGGCTCCTGGCTTTAACTGGAGCTTTTGACAGAGAAGGGAATGACTGCATCTCATTTTCCTTGGGATGTGGCTATCCAAATGTCTGCAAGGAATCTTACAGGGAGCATGGAGCCTGGGCAAACATCTGTGAGGCTGCAGCTTTTGACTGCTTGAAACGCGCCTTCTTTGGGCTCGGCACCTGCAGGCCACTGCAGAGCGGTAGCCGCAGGCTGCTGCCAGAGCTGCAACACAACAAAACTGTGGCAGCCCAAGAATCCGCGCGCAGCTCTTCTGCGTGTTGTCCGACGTTAAGGTGCCAAAGAAAGAGCAAGCAGGGAGAGAGGAGCTTTGTGTCAGGAGACAAGCCAACATCTCCCTGTCAGAAAGGGAGGTCAGGCTCCAAACTGAGTCAGAGCAAAGGTCAGCACGCACCTGCGTGCTCAAGAAGCAACTGCGCACTGCAATACTCCTGGAAACTGATTTCCTTGGCTTCTTTTGTCCCCTAAATGTCATCAAAGCGGTTAGGGCTTTCAGAAGCAACAAAGATGCCAGCAGGAACAAGCAGACTTGCTTTTAGTCAAAGCCTTGGGGAGGAAAAGTCACGTTTGCTTGGATTTCTTGGGGGCCTGCTGGATCGGTGCATTTTCGGAGTTACCCCGGGATGCCCTGAGCACGGGCTTATGGACGGTTAGGATTTTTTCTCCTGCTTTATGACTGAGGAGATCTTCCCAGGCTTTTCTTTTGCGTCAGCTGTACAGAAGATTTCGGTTGCTGGGCGTAACTACGCCAACAGAGCCAGAGCGGCTGCTATTGTGACGTCAAGGGAGCCGGGCCGCATCACAGTGCTGTCAGCGCAACGTTGTCCCGGTGCGCGCGAGGCCTCGTTGTCCAGAGCAGCTCTTTGGCTTGCTCGCTGCAGGAGGACCCTCGTGACTGAGGCGTTCTCAGCAGACGGCCTGCACCCCGAGAGGAGTCTTGGTTTTTCCCCCGGGTGGCATTCAGTGTGCAAACCCGCACAGCACTGCTAGAATGATCGGGCAAGTCTGTGCCGCGGTTTGCACGGTTTTTTCTGTGGCGTATTCCGGCTACTTCCTGACCCACCTGACTCGTAAGTAAAGGTTTATCCCGGGGGTAGCCATCACACGGCGTTTGCTTCACTTTGCTCTTTACGCTCGTTTGTAGTGATGAAGCTGATTTGGGAGCAAAAGTGCCATTGAGATGCCGCTCCTTTGGTAAAGCTCCTGCCAACAGCATCAGCTAAAAAGGGGGTGTCTGCACTGGCTGGCGGGTGGAGAGTATTTGCAACGTAACCTGCAGGGCTTGCGTTCCCTCCACGGGAGAGCGCGTGGCATTGGACACTGTCATTTCCTCAGCTTGCTGCTTCAGCCGAGACAACCTGCAAATTGCAGGCTGGCAGGGAGCCTCACAAGTACTTCTAAAACTTGCCCAGGAGTGAGGGAAAGCACTTTCTTGCTCCAAATCCTGCCATTAGAGGCCTTGGCTCTCTGCTGTGACCCTTTACGGTGCGCCAAGAGAGCGATTCCCTTGGCGATGAAGTGCAAGCTCCTAACCGGTTAGGCTTTGCTCCTGGACCCAGGAGCTGTTCCTGGGCTGCTTTAGAAGAGAACCGCCACAGCTATGGGGCCCTTTGTGGAAGCTTTCCCGGGGTATCATTTGCAGCAAATTGATGGGAATTAGTGCATGCAGTTTATTTTAAAAAAATAAAAAACAAATAAAACAACAGCAACAGCAACAGCAACAACAACAACAACAACAAAACGAAAAGAAAGGTTGCAGGAAAGAGAAGAGGAAAAAGCTGCTTGAGCTGTTGGGCAGAACAGCAGCTCTGACTTAAAGGACACTTGGCATTTCTGTGATCGTGTTTCTATCTCTTCAGTGACAAAAGTCGAGAGAGCCTAGTATCGTGTCCTTGTTGTTCTCTTGCTTGCTGTGGGAAAATCTTGTGTTGCTCCTGGAGGGATGCTGGGAAAGGAAAATGCTCTCTGTTGGGACTGACTTGTCCTGTGGGACTCCCCAGCACAGGCACTTTTCTAACGGCATCTGGTTCCTCTTCCCTTGCTCGCTGCAGGTCACCTCACACGCGGATGGAGACAAGCCCGTCCTTTGGTGAGTGGCAAAGGAAGCTCTGACCTTGCTGGCAGAGAATGTAAGAATTGTGCGGCAAGCTGCGAGCTTGGCCTGTTGCGGTAGAGTGTAGAGTGCCAGCCTGGGAGGTGGAAAGAAAGCCCAAGTCGGTGCTGGCGTCAGCAGCAGCAAAGGGAGCACTGGCTCTTTCCTAATTTTCCATTGAAGAGCCTTTCAAGAGATGAAAGGCAAGTGTGGCAGGCCAAAGGTGTCTTGCTGATTCTAGCCAGGGTGGAAGATCAAATGCACAGCAAGACGGAGCACCACCTAATTTGCCCACCTTAAGAGGGTGAATTTCACGACTCAGAATCCCACTTGGATCAAAGTTTCTGATTTCCCCTTAGTCTGGGTGAAAAGAAACCAGCTTCCGGAGCTGACAAGAAAGCAGCTCCTGAAGGACTGGCTGCTCCCTGTCCCTCTCACTGCTGTCTGCCTGCAGGGCTCACCAGCAGGGTCAGCACCTCCTCTGGCTCCCTCTCTTGCTGAGGAAGAGGCTGAAGAGGAGCCAAATGACAAGAAGCCTCCAGCTGTTGTCCATCCACGGCCTGAACGTGCAGAGCCAGTAAGTGGCGCCTGTGGTTGGCACTGCCTTTGGCGCAGGGCCGAGCTTCAGGTTTCTGACGAGCCAGCCCTTGCCGCTCGTGCCTGAAGATGCTGGGGGCTGTGTGCCTGCCATGACGTAGTGCTGCTTCAGCCAGGCCAGGGAGCCCTGGCAAATGGCTTCTGAACTTTCACATTTGAGCGCCATTTTGCTGGGACGCTGAGAGGGCCTGAGAAAGTCTCTTGGGATCAGATGAGAGGCAGCATTGTGCCTTTAAATTGTTGCCAGCGTAGAAGTGACCCCCTTGGTGCACGGTGTCCGTGCAGGCTCCCCGTGGTCAGCGGCCAGAGACGGTCCAAAGACGCAGTTGACAGCCTTGCAGGATGCTTAGGAGACACTGGCCCCCGGGAGGGACCAATTAGCTCCAGGCACAACGTAGACCAGACTGGCTTTCTGGTCAGACACGACCATGCCCACTCGAGGGTGACTTCATTGGCCAGGGGAACACAGCAGGAGGAAAGCAACAAGGCTCTGGGGCCCTGCTCCCACCTCTTTCTGTATCTTTGCAACCTCGTCAATACCTTGTTGCAGTCGTCTTGCAGAAAATCGATAAAATGTAGCGTGAACCTGGCCATGTGCTGCTGTAGCACAGCAGCCTTTGGGGTTTGCCCGTTGCCTTTGAGAAGGGCACATGCAAAACCCCCCCCAGGCAAAGAGGCCTGGCGGTGGCTGACAGCCTTCCTTTTGCCGTGTGCTCTCCGGGGTATCTGTGCCAGCCACCTTTCTGACGGGCAATCCTTTCTTGTCCCAGCTCTCTCTTGACGCGCGCTCTGCCGTTCAACGTGCCGCTGCACCGGCGCGGTCCGCAGCAGCCAGCACTCCGCCACGTGCCAGCACTTCGTCCAGCAGCCCAGCCCAGCAGCTGGAGATGAGAGAGGAGCAGAGCCTGAGGAGACTGAGTACGTCTGGTGTATTTCTGGTCTGCCAGAGCGGCGTGTTTTCTGCGTGTCTCTGTATTGGCTGCGCCAGAAGTTCCTCCTCGCTTTAGTGCCACAGAGGCATTTAGGCCTCCCTCCAAGAACCGGTTGCTGTGCTTTGAGGCGGCAAGAGAGCGCTCGGCGCGTTCCCGCTGCCTCTGAGGGCAGCTGGCACTGGCTTGGCTTTGCCTGGGCTGCCCTCTGTGCCAAAGACAAAAGCAGAGGTTGTTTCTGTTGAGCAGAAGGCTGGCACCTAGCGGGTGACTGGGCCCCAGGGAGCTCTCGGGCCCCAGCTATTCTCCGGCTGCCCTTTTTACGACTGTTCTCACTCCTCCTCTCACTGGTGCACGTTGTTCTCCTAAGCGGCCCTGCCGGTGACGGCAGGTGCCACTGCAGAGGCTGCGGAGGCCCTTCCTTAGCTCTGGGGGCCCAGTTCCTAAAGGCCCATCGTTCTGGGTTATCACATGAGCTGCTGTGCTTGAAAGCCATGAAGTGCTTCTTGGAAAGGCCAGCTGCTGAAAGGTGGAGAAGATCGCCCTCCCGCTCGCTGCTCTCAGCGGCTGGAAGCCAAGTGACTGCCCCCGACAGTGGGGCTGCATCTTGGATCGTCTGGGGAGCGGCATCTCCCTTTGAAAGCGAGCACCTTGCACTGCTTTTGTCTTTCAGGGAGCATTGTGAGTCTGGGCGAGCCGAGGAGGAAATACTCGGCATTTGAAGAACTCGGACGAGGGTAAGTCTGACGCCTGCTCCTTACGCAAAACCGTGGGCCCGGTCTTTGGCCGGTGCAGCGTCAAGCGTGGCATCAGGCAAGCTGCGAACACGGTCAGACTCTGGCTTTACCTTCCTGCCACCTCTCAGGACTGCTCAGTCAGAGCAGCCAGAAGGCACTGTCAAAGACAACCTGGTGCTGGCAAGGTCTGCCTTGCTTGCAGCAAGGAGCAGGGCCTGGAAGATGTCCCGCCCCTGCCGCATTATGCCGGCCTACCAGAGCACCTTGTCACCCGAGAGCTGGCAGATAACACTTCTCCAAGGCAGAGTTTTCCAAGTTCTTCTTCTCCAGTTTTTCCAAAGGGTCCCCCTTGGGCTGGGAAGGGAACCAATCGGGCATGTGCCTGGGAGATTTGTAGCAGCCCTTGGTGTTCACATTGGGCCTCCGTTTTCTCCTGGACAACCCTGCGTGGCAGAGGGCTGCTGGGCTGTTGTGCTATTGGCGGGGGAGGCGCTGCAGCCAGGCGTTTTCCAAATGCTCCAGGCAGCCTGGGGAGATCTCCTGCCTAGGCTGGCTTTCACCGCCAGGGACTAAAGGGCTTTTTCTGCTGCCGTTTTCTTTCTAGGGGTTTTGGAGCTGTTTATAAAGCCCTCGACGCCAGCACAGGGCAACAGGTAAAGTGTCAATGCCCCCAGCAGATTTTGCCGCTCTGGGGCGCTTTTGCCGCGGCTGCGAGCCTTGGCTGGAGCTTTGGGTGGCCGCTCCATCTCTGCGGCAGAGGCTGCTCCTCTGAAGCACAGACTAGGCTCAGCAGCCTGCAGACGGCATTTGGGACGGGCTTTGGTCCTTCTCCTAAGCTCTGCCCTCTGGCACAGCTGGGCTGCGTCGTTGCACGAGCACTCGCTGCGTGTTCCTGGGGACTTTGTGCGACGAGCGCCTTCTCAAGTCAACGGTCTCTCAATGTCCTTTTAGGTGGCCATCAAGAAAATGGCGCTTCAAGAGGAGATGTCCGAGGAGCTGGCTGTCAATGAAATCGTGGTCATGAGGGACAGTAGGAACCCCAATATTGTTACCTACTTAGACAGGTGGGGCTATTCTCATGTCAGTGTTCCTTTAGGATACTGCAAGCCCAAAGTGGCAAACCCCTTTGGTCGCGGGCCGAAAATGGAGCTGTTTAGGATTTCTCTCCTCCAGTGCGGGGGAGGAGGTTGCACTTGGTCTGCAATAATCTCTTCTGGCATATGCAGCTTGGAGAGCGCTTCCAAAAAGCTGGGTCAGCCCCTCGGGTGACTGGGCTGTGCCCAGGTCCTCTCTCTCCATGCCGGGCTTTTCTTCTTTCAGCTACCTGGTCGACGGGGAGCTCTGGCTGGCGATGGAGTTCATGGACGGCGGCACGTTGTATGATGTACTCGGGGCAGTGTACCTCGAGGAAGGACAGATAGGCGCTGTCTGTCGGGAGGTGAGGGATGCCGCTTGTGCTTCCCCTGGCCTGCACAGGATGGCCCTTGTCAACTGGTGGTTAAGAACAGCAGAGATTTCTTGCTCACGGCCTTGCTTTGCTGTTGCTGTCACGAATCGGAGAAGAAAGAGCATCTGAAGCCAACTGCCTGCCAGTGTCCCCGCACTTCCTAGGCTCTGTTCTCGCACTCTTACGTACTGCCGTTGTGCTCCGGCGCTCGCTGGCTCGCTGGCTCGCTGGCTGGCTCGCTCGCTGTGTTGCACTTGTTTCCTCTTGCCAGCTTTGCCTCTCAACGGTTGCCTGGAGCCTGTGTGTCCTGCATTCCTTGCCGCTCCAAGCCTGCACGCTGGTGGCAGAATTTCAAGCTAAGGGCAAAGGAGATGCCCTCAGCTTCAAAGGAGAGCATTGCAGCCCAGGTGGCGTTGGATTCTGGAACAGGTCTAACGTGCTGCTTCCTCCTCTGCTGCCACAAGGCTACCAAGAAAATCTTTGCCATGCCGCTCCCCAGCCAAAGGGCACGCGCTACGTACCGGAGGGAGGAGGGGCTTTTGGAAGCTCAGATGTGCTTTTGCTTGGAAAGATAGAACACTCGTAAGAGTGTTGAAGCAGCAAGCTCTTCCTCTTGACAGCACTAGGATGCCGCGCCCTGGCTCACAATTCCCTGAGAAAGCTGTCACTCTCGTCGAGCCCGTTCCTTTCTTGCGGGATGAAATCAGGTCCTGAACCTTCACCCTTCCCTTTCTCCTCTCTCTCTCAGTGCCTGCAAGGGCTGCATTTCCTTCATTCCCGCCGAGTCATCCACAGAGACGTCAAAAGCTGCAACATTCTTGTCAGCGTGGACGGATCTGTGAAATTGGGTGGGTATCCTTGGTGCGGCGCAGCGTTCCCGGGATGCGCTCTGGGGCTGCTCGGGGGTAACTGCCAGTTCCCCAGAAGCGCTGCTTGGCCAGCGCGCGAAACGTGAGGGCGTTTTTGAAGTGACCAATGCCTTATGTCCCTGGCTACAGCCCCGCGGAAGCAGAGCACTGCTGCTTTTCCAGCTCTAGATTCACCGTGGCCTTGTCAGGCTTTGAGCGGGCAATTCTTTGGCTGGGTTTGCCAGTCGTAAGCTGGCTTTGACAGGGTTTGTTTTTCTCCGCAGCTGACTTTGGCCTCTGTGCTCAGCTCACCCCTGAGCGCGACAAGTGCAGCTCCAGCGTCGGCACTCCCAGCTGGATGGCGCCGGAAGTCGTGAGAGGAGAAGCCTACGGCCCCAAAGTGGACATCTGGTCACTGGGGATCGTGGGGCTGGAAATGGTGGAAGGGGAAGCTCCTTACCAGAGGGAACCCCGTCTCAGGGTAAGGTGCAGCTTAGAAGTGCGTCTCGGTGCGGAGAGAGCTGTTGTGGCTAGGAAAGGAGCAGGTAGAGTGTCCTCTTCCCTTTTTTTGTAGGTTTTTGAACTGATAGAAAGGAACGGGGCCCCAAAACTGCAAAACCCCAGGCACCACTCGGCTCTCCTGCGCGACTTTCTCCGCTGCTGCCTGCAGACAGACGAGGACAGGCGCTGGTCTGCCCAGGAACTCCTGAAGGTAAGAAAAAGCAAAGCGGCAAAAAGCCCTGCGAGCTGTGGACGCCTGCATGAAGGGCCGAAGAGGACTGTGGGCCACGTGGGCCTGGGCGAGACAGGTCCGGGACCGGAAGGCGGAGGGGCAGGTGGTGCCCTCGGTCCTCTTTGTGCGTCTTCCTGGTAGCAGAGGAACCCTGCTTGAGCCTGTCGGACGTGATCTTGGGAAGTAATGGTTCCTTTTGCTTTTGTTTTTCCTTTGGGCAGCATCCGTTTGTGACCTCAGGCCATCCTGCCTCCAGCCTGGCTGCTCTGATCATCTCAGCCAAGCAAGTGCAGGAAGACTGGAGAGGAGACGCTTGCGCCTGAGGAGGCCTTGGTGCCCCGCCAGCTCAGAGGAGTGACGAGGGGACGTACCGTGTTTAGGAGAAGATTCGGCCATCCCCTGAGTTTTATAATGAGCTGTTCCGTAGTTAGGAAGTTTATGGGTTTGAGATTTTCTTAGCTTAGCTGGTTTTAGTTAGGACTCTAGACCCCAGAAAGCTTCATTAGTGGAGCATTGTTTAGCTAAGAGTAGAGTATTGCTGATGTAGGGAAGCTGAGAATTATCCTTGAGCCAGAAATGGACGAATCGTCATACTGATGATTAAGCTATGAAAGAAAAAGCTGGGACTCAGCAGAACTGGAGCAGGCATGAGCTGTCAGCCTGAACAGGTCGCCAGGAGGACAGAATGATGAAGATGAAGATGAAGATGAAGAAGTAGCCGGAAGAGCCTTGGTTTCAGCGCTTGGTTTCAGCAGGACTGGCAATAAAAAAACCGTAAAACCTCCAGAGCCCTGGAAGATTCCCTTCCTCGCCACGCTGTGCCTAAGCTGGACAGCGCCTTCGAAGCCGTGCGCTCTGGCCGGGCTGTCCCGTTGATGGCTTTGCGCTGCTTCCCAGGGGCCCAAGGCTCTCCCCCCTCACAGAGGGGCCCTGCCCCGCCCCACGCGCCCCGTGGCGGCTGCCGCCCCGCCCGCCCTGCGGAGATGTTGCCCCCCCCACCCGCCCCCCGTGCCCTGGCGTCCCCCAGCGCCAGCTGCCCCTCACGGCGGGGCAGGAGGAGGGAGCAGGCCCCGCTTGTTCCCCTTTCCTGGCGCTCACGGGGCATCGAAGAGCCAAGGAGGGCTGAAACGGCACGTCCCCCAAACGCTTCCCTCTCTGGTCCTTTTGGGCCACTAACGCGCTCTGCTCAAGGGAGTCCGAGGGCCTACGCTCGGCTTTCCCTGCTAAGGTGTCGTTCTTCCTTCTGTAAGCTCCACAACTGGCTGGTTGATGTGAGCTGTCCAGGAGATGGGGAAAACGAGACGCTTTCAAACTGGGGGAATTATCCTGGTAAATTACTGCAGCTTTTCAGCAACAGAACTTCAAGGCGCAGCTGGGCCTTTCAGCCATTGCATCGATTTTCAAATGCCACCCGCAGCATCCGAAGTGTGAAGAGCCCAGTGTGAAGCTCCTCAAAGACACTGCAGCAGTTGTCCACCAGCAGGCAGGACGTGTCTGTGCTGAGTCACCAGAAAAGCAAGCTAAGCCCGGAGCCATTATTGCACGGGCAAGCAGAGTTGGTTTCCAGAGGAGTTGCATGCACTCGTTTCCCTCTCCCACTCACTACTTTCTCTCCTCTTTCGAGCTGGCTCCTGGCTTTAACTGGAGCTTTTGACAGAGAAGGGAATGACTGCATCTCATTTTCCTTGGGATGTGGCTATCCAAATGTCTGCAAGGAATCTTACAGGGAGCATGGAGCCTGGGCAAACATCTGTGAGGCTGCAGCTTTTGACTGCTTGAAACGCGCCTTCTTTGGGCTCGGCACCTGCAGGCCACTGCAGAGCGGTAGCCGCAGGCTGCTGCCAGAGCTGCAACACAACAAAACTGTGGCAGCCCAAGAATCCGCGCGCAGCTCTTCTGCGTGTTGTCCGACGTTAAGGTGCCAAAGAAAGAGCAAGCAGGGAGAGAGGAGCTTTGTGTCAGGAGACAAGCCAACATCTCCCTGTCAGAAAGGGAGGTCAGGCTCCAAACTGAGTCAGAGCAAAGGTCAGCACGCACCTGCGTGCTCAAGAAGCAACTGCGCACTGCAATACTCCTGGAAACTGATTTCCTTGGCTTCTTTTGTCCCCTAAATGTCATCAAAGCGGTTAGGGCTTTCAGAAGCAACAAAGATGCCAGCAGGAACAAGCAGACTTGCTTTTAGTCAAAGCCTTGGGGAGGAAAAGTCACGTTTGCTTGGATTTCTTGGGGGCCTGCTGGATCGGTGCATTTTCGGAGTTACCCCGGGATGCCCTGAGCACGGGCTTATGGACGGTTAGGATTTTTTCTCCTGCTTTATGACTGAGGAGATCTTCCCAGGCTTTTCTTTTGCGTCAGCTGTACAGAAGATTTCGGTTGCTGGGCGTAACTACGCCAACAGAGCCAGAGCGGCTGCTATTGTGACGTCAAGGGAGCCGGGCCGCATCACAGTGCTGTCAGCGCAACGTTGTCCCGGTGCGCGCGAGGCCTCGTTGTCCAGAGCAGCTCTTTGGCTTGCTCGCTGCAGGAGGACCCTCGTGACTGAGGCGTTCTCAGCAGATGGCCTGCACCCCGAGAGGAGTCTTGGTTTTTCCCCCGGGTGGCATTCAGTGTGCAAACCCGCACAGCACTGCTAGAATGATCGGGCAAGTCTGTGCCGCGGTTTGCACGGTTTTTTCTGTGGCGTATTCCGGCTACTTCCTGACCCACCTGACTCGTAAGTAAAGGTTTATCCCGGGGGTAGCCATCACACGGCGTTTGCTTCACTTTGCTCTTTACGCTCGTTTGTAGTGATGAAGCTGATTTGGGAGCAAAAGTGCCATTGAGATGCCGCTCCTTTGGTAAAGCTCCTGCCAACAGCATCAGCTAAAAAGGGGGTGTCTGCACTGGCTGGCGGGTGGAGAGTATTTGCAACGTAACCTGCAGGGCTTGCGTTCCCTCCACGGGAGAGCGCGTGGCATTGGACACTGTCATTTCCTCAGCTTGCTGCTTCAGCCGAGACAACCTGCAAATTGCAGGCTGGCAGGGAGCCTCACAAGTACTTCTAAAACTTGCCCAGGAGTGAGGGAAAGCACTTTCTTGCTCCAAATCCTGCCATTAGAGGCCTTGGCTCTCTGCTGTGACCCTTTACGGTGCGCCAAGAGAGCGATTCCCTTGGCGATGAAGTGCAAGCTCCTAACCGGTTAGGCTTTGCTCCTGGACCCAGGAGCTGTTCCTGGGCTGCTTTAGAAGAGAACCGCCACAGCTATGGGGCCCTTTGTGGAAGCTTTCCCGGGGTATCATTTGCAGCAAATTGATGGGAATTAGTGCATGCAGTTTATTTTAAAAAAATAAAAAACAAATAAAACAACAGCAACAGCAACAGCAACAGCAACAACAACAACAACAAAACGAAAAGAAAGGTTGCAGGAAAGAGAAGAGGAAAAAGCTGCTTGAGCTGTTGGGCAGAACAGCAGCTCTGACTTAAAGGACACTTGGCATTTCTGTGATCGTGTTTCTATCTCTTCAGTGACAAAAGTCGAGAGAGCCTAGTATCGTGTCCTTGTTGTTCTCTTGCTTGCTGTGGGAAAATCTTGTGTTGCTCCTGGAGGGATGCTGGGAAAGGAAAATGCTCTCTGTTGGGACTGACTTGTCCTGTGGGACTCCCCAGCACAGGCACTTTTCTAACGGCATCTGGTTCCTCTTCCCTTGCTCGCTGCAGGTCACCTCACACGCGGATGGAGACAAGCCCGTCCTTTGGTGAGTGGCAAAGGAAGCTCTGACCTTGCTGGCAGAGAATGTAAGAATTGTGCGGCAAGCTGCGAGCTTGGCCTGTTGCGGTAGAGTGTAGAGTGCCAGCCTGGGAGGCGGAAAGAAAGCCCAAGTCGGTGCTGGCATCAGCAGCAGCAAAGGGAGCACTGGCTCTTTCCTAATTTTCCATTGAAGAGCCTTTCAAGAGATGAAAGGCAAGTGTGGCAGGCCAAAGGTGTCTTGCTGATTCTAGCCAGGGTGGAAGATCAAATGCACAGCAAGACGGAGCACCACCTAATTTGCCCACCTTAAGAGGGTGAATTTCACGACTCAGAATCCCACTTGGATCAAAGTTTCTGATTTCCCCTTAGTCTGGGTGAAAAGAAACCAGCTTCCGGAGCTGACAAGAAAGCAGCTCCTGAAGGACTGGCTGCTCCCTGTCCCTCTCACTGCTGTCTGCCTGCAGGGCTCACCAGCAGGGTCAGCACCTCCTCTGGCTCCCTCTCTTGCTGAGGAAGAGGCTGAAGAGGAGCCAAATGACAAGAAGCCTCCAGCTGTTGTCCATCCACGGCCTGAACGTGCAGAGCCAGTAAGTGGCGCCTGTGGTTGGCACTGCCTTTGGCGCAGGGCCGAGCTTCAGGTTTCTGACGAGCCAGCCCTTGCCGCTCGTGCCTGAAGATGCTGGGGGCTGTGTGCCTGCCATGACGTAGTGCTGCTTCAGCCAGGCCAGGGAGCCCTGGCAAATGGCTTCTGAACTTTCACATTTGAGCGCCATTTTGCTGGGACGCTGAGAGGGCCTGAGAAAGTCTCTTGGGATCAGATGAGAGGCAGCATTGTGCCTTTAAATTGTTGCCAGCGTAGAAGTGACCCCCTTGGTGCACGGTGTCCGTGCAGGCTCCCCGTGGTCAGCGGCCAGAGACGGTCCAAAGACGCAGTTGACAGCCTTGCAGGATGCTTAGGAGACACTGGCCCCCGGGAGGGACCAATTAGCTCCAGGCACAACGTAGACCAGACTGGCCTTCTGGTCAGACACGACCATGCCCACTCGAGGGTGACTTCATTGGCCAGGGGAACACAGCAGGAGGAAAGCAACAAGGCTCTGGGGCCCTGCTCCCACCTCTTTCTGTATCTTTGCAACCTCGTCAATACCTTGTTGCAGTCGTCTTGCAGAAAATCGATAAAATGTAGCGTGAACCTGGCCATGTGCTGCTGTAGCACAGCAGCCTTTGGGGTTTGCCCGTTGCCTTTGAGAAGGGCACATGCAAAACCCCCCCCAGGCAAAGAGGCCTGGCGGTGGCTGACAGCCTTCCTTTTGCCGTGTGCTCTCCGGGGTATCTGTGCCAGCCACCTTTCTGACGGGCAATCCTTTCTTGTCCCAGCTCTCTCTTGACGCCCGCTCTGCCGTTCAACGTGCCGCTGCACCGGCGCGGTCCGCAGCAGCCAGCACTCCGCCACGTGGCAGCACTTCGTCCAGCAGCCCAGCCCAGCAGCTGGAGATGAGAGAGGAGCAGAGCCTGAGGAGACTGAGTACGTCTGGTGTATTTCTGGTCTGCCAGAGCGGCGTGTTTTCTGCGTGTCTCTGTATTGGCTGCGCCAGAAGTTCCTCCTCGCTTTAGTGCCACAGAGGCATTTAGGCCTCCCTCCAAGAACCGGTTGCTGTGCTTTGAGGCGGCAAGAGAGCGCTCGGCGCGTTCCCGCTGCCTCTGAGGGCAGCTGGCACTGGCTTGGCTTTGCCTGGGCTGCCCTCTGTGCCAAAGACAAAAGCAGAGGTTGTTTCTGTTGAGCAGAAGGCTGGCACCTAGCGGGTGACTGGGCCCCAGGGAGCTCTCGGGCCCCAGCTATTCTCCGGCTGCCCTTTTTACGACTGTTCTCACTCCTCCTCTCACTGGTGCACGTTGTTCTCCTAAGCGGCCCTGCCGGTGACGGCAGGTGCCACTGCAGAGGCTGCGGAGGCCCTTCCTTAGCTCTGGGGGCCCAGTTCCTAAAGGCCCATCGTTCTGGGTTATCACATGAGCTGCTGTGCTTGAAAGCCATGAAGTGCTTCTTGGAAAGGCCAGCTGCTGAAAGGTGGAGAAGATCGCCCTCCCGCTCGCTGCTCTCAGCGGCTGGAAGCCAAGTGACTGCCCCCGACAGTGGGGCTGCATCTTGGATCGTCTGGGGAGCGGCATCTCCCTTTGAAAGCGAGCACCTTGCACTGCTTTTGTCTTTCAGGGAGCATTGTGAGTCTGGGCGAGCCGAGGAGGAAATACTCGGCATTTGAAGAACTCGGACGAGGGTAAGTCTGACGCCTGCTCCTTACGCAAAACCGTGGGCCCGGTCTTTGGCCGGTGCAGCGTCAAGCGTGGCATCAGGCAAGCTGCGAACACGGTCAGACTCTGGCTTTACCTTCCTGCCACCTCTCAGGACTGCTCAGTCAGAGCAGCCAGAAGGCACTGTCAAAGACAACCTGGTGCTGGCAAGGTCTGCCTTGCTTGCAGCAAGGAGCAGGGCCTGGAAGATGTCCCGCCCCTGCCGCATTATGCCGGCCTACCAGAGCACCTTGTCACCCGAGAGCTGGCAGATAACACTTCTCCAAGGCAGAGTTTTCCAAGTTCTTCTTCTCCAGTTTTTCCAAAGGGTCCCCCTTGGGCTGGGAAGGGAACCAATCGGGCATGTGCCTGGGAGATTTGTAGCAGCCCTTGGTGTTCACATTGGGCCTCCGTTTTCTCCTGGACAACCCTGCGTGGCAGAGGGCTGCTGGGCTGTTGTGCTATTGGCGGGGGAGGCGCTGCAGCCAGGCGTTTTCCAAATGCTCCAGGCAGCCTGGGGAGATCTCCTGCCTAGGCTGGCTTTCACCGCCAGGGACTAAAGGGCTTTTTCTGCTGCCGTTTTCTTTCTAGGGGTTTTGGAGCTGTTTATAAAGCCCTCGACGCCAGCACAGGGCAACAGGTAAAGTGTCAATGCCCCCAGCAGATTTTGCCGCTCTGGGGCGCTTTTGCCGCGGCTGCGAGCCTTGGCTGGAGCTTTGGGTGGCCGCTCCATCTCTGCGGCAGAGGCTGCTCCTCTGAAGCACAGACTAGGCTCAGCAGCCTGCAGACGGCATTTGGGACGGGCTTTGGTCCTTCTCCTAAGCTCTGCCCTCTGGCACAGCTGGGCTGCGTCGTTGCACGAGCACTCGCTGCGTGTTCCTGGGGACTTTGTGCGACGAGCGCCTTCTCAAGTCAACGGTCTCTCAATGTCCTTTTAGGTGGCCATCAAGAAAATGGCGCTTCAAGAGGAGATGTCCGAGGAGCTGGCTGTCAATGAAATCGTGGTCATGAGGGACAGTAGGAACCCCAATATTGTTACCTACTTAGACAGGTGGGGCTATTCTCATGTCAGTGTTCCTTTAGGATACTGCAAGCCCAAAGTGGCAAACCCCTTTGGTCGCGGGCCGAAAATGGAGCTGTTTAGGATTTCTCTCCTCCAGTGCGGGGGAGGAGGTTGCACTTGGTCTGCAATAATCTCTTCTGGCATATGCAGCTTGGAGAGCGCTTCCAAAAAGCTGGGTCAGCCCCTCGGGTGACTGGGCTGTGCCCAGGTCCTCTCTCTCCATGCCGGGCTTTTCTTCTTTCAGCTACCTGGTCGACGGGGAGCTCTGGCTGGCGATGGAGTTCATGGACGGCGGCACGTTGTATGATGTACTCGGGGCAGTGTACCTCGAGGAAGGACAGATAGGCGCTGTCTGTCGGGAGGTGAGGGATGCCGCTTGTGCTTCCCCTGGCCTGCACAGGATGGCCCTTGTCAACTGGTGGTTAAGAACAGCAGAGATTTCTTGCTCACGGCCTTGCTTTGCTGTTGCTGTCACGAATCGGAGAAGAAAGAGCATCTGAAGCCAACTGCCTGCCAGTGTCCCCGCACTTCCTAGGCTCTGTTCTCGCACTCTTACGTACTGCCGTTGTGCTCCGGCGCTCGCTGGCTCGCTGGCTCGCTGGCTGGCTCGCTCGCTGTGTTGCACTTGTTTCCTCTTGCCAGCTTTGCCTCTCAACGGTTGCCTGGAGCCTGTCTGTGTGTCCTGCATTCCTTGCCGCTCCAAGCCTGCACGCTGGTGGCAGAATTTCAAGCTAAGGGCAAAGGAGATGCCCTCAGCTTCAAAGGAGAGCATTGCAGCCCAGGTGGCGTTGGATTCTGGAACAGGTCTAACGTGCTGCTTCCTCCTCTGCTGCCACAAGGCTACCAAGAAAATCTTTGCCATGCCGCTCCCCAGCCAAAGGGCACGCGCTACGTACCGGAGGGAGGAGGGGCTTTTGGAAGCTCAGATGTGCTTTTGCTTGGAAAGATAGAACACTCGTAAGAGTGTTGAAGCAGCAAGCTCTTCCTCTTGACAGCACTAGGATGCCGCGCCCTGGCTCACAATTCCCTGAGAAAGCTGTCACTCTCGTCGAGCCCGTTCCTTTCTTGCGGGATGAAATCAGGTCCTGAACCTTCACCCTTCCCTTTCTCCTCTCTCTCTCAGTGCCTGCAAGGGCTGCATTTCCTTCATTCCCGCCGAGTCATCCACAGAGACGTCAAAAGCTGCAACATTCTTGTCAGCGTGGACGGATCTGTGAAATTGGGTGGGTATCCTTGGTGAGGCGCAGCGTTCCCGGGATGCGCTCTGGGGCTGCTCGGGGGTAACTGCCAGTTCCCCAGAAGCGCTGCTTGGCCAGCGCGCGAAACGTGAGGGCGTTTTTGAAGTGACCAATGCCTTATGTCCCTGGCTACAGCCCCGCGGAAGCAGAGCACTGCTGCTTTTCCAGCTCTAGATTCACCGTGGCCTTGTCAGGCTTTGAGCGGGCAATTCTTTGGCTGGGTTTGCCAGTCGTAAGCTGGCTTTGACAGGGTTTGTTTTTCTCCGCAGCTGACTTTGGCCTCTGTGCTCAGCTCACCCCTGAGCGCGACAAGTGCAGCTCCAGCGTCGGCACTCCCAGCTGGATGGCGCCGGAAGTCGTGAGAGGAGAAGCCTACGGCCCCAAAGTGGACATCTGGTCACTGGGGATCGTGGGGCTGGAAATGGTGGAAGGGGAAGCTCCTTACCAGAGGGAACCCCGTCTCAGGGTAAGGTGCAGCTTAGAAGTGCGTCTCGGTGCGGAGAGAGCTGTTGTGGCTAGGAAAGGAGCAGGTAGAGTGTCCTCTTCCCTTTTTTTGTAGGTTTTTGAACTGATAGAAAGGAACGGGGCCCCAAAACTGCAAAACCCCAGGCACCACTCGGCTCTCCTGCGCGACTTTCTCCGCTGCTGCCTGCAGACAGACGAGGACAGGCGCTGGTCTGCCCAGGAACTCCTGAAGGTAAGAAAAAGCAAAGCGGCAAAAAGCCCTGCGAGCTGTGGACGCCTGCATGAAGGGCCGAAGAGGACTGTGGGCCACGTGGGCCTGGGCGAGACAGGTCCGGGACCGGAAGGCGGAGGGGCAGGTGGTGCCCTCGGTCCTCTTTGTGCGTCTTCCTGGTAGCAGAGGAACCCTGCTTGAGCCTGTCGGACGTGATCTTGGGAAGTAATGGTTCCTTTTGCTTTTGTTTTTCCTTTGGGCAGCATCCGTTTGTGACCTCAGGCCATCCTGCCTCCAGCCTGGCTGCTCTGATCATCTCAGCCAAGCAAGTGCAGGAAAACTGGAGAGGAGACGCTTGCGCCTGAGGAGGCCTTGGTGCCCCGCCAGCTCAGAGGAGTGACGAGGGGACGTACCGTGTTTAGGAGAAGATTCGGCCATCCCCTGAGTTTTATAATGAGCTGTTCCGTAGTTAGGAAGTTTATGGGTTTGAGATTTTCTTAGCTTAGCTGGTTTTAGTTAGGACTCTAGACCCCAGAAAGCTTCATTAGTGGAGCATTGTTTAGCTAAGAGTAGAGTATTGCTGATGTAGGGAAGCTGAGAATTATCCTTGAGCCAGAAATGGACGAATCGTCATACTGATGATTAAGCTATGAAAGAAAAAGCTGGGACTCAGCAGAACTGGAGCAGGCATGAGCTGTCAGCCTGAACAGGTCGCCAGGAGGACAGAATGATGAAGATGAAGATGAAGATGAAGAAGTAGCCGGAAGAGCCTTGGTTTCAGCGCTTGGTTTCAGCAGGACTGGCAATAAAAAAACCGTAAAACCTCCAGAGCCCTGGAAGATTCCCTTCCTCGCCACGCTGTGCCTAAGCTGGACAGCGCCTTCGAAGCCGTGCGCTCTGGCCGGGCTGTCCCGTTGATGGCTTTGCGCTGCTTCCCAGGGGCCCAAGGCTCTCCCCATTCACAGAGGGGCCCTGCCCCGCCCCACGCGCCCCGTGGCGGCTGCCGCCCCGCCCGCCCTGCGGAGATGTTGCCCCCCCCACCCGCCCCCCGTGCCCTGGCGTCCCCCAGCGCCAGCCGCCCCTCACGGCGGGGCAGGAGGAGGGAGCAGGCCCCGCTTGTTCCCCTTTCCTGGCGCTCACGGGGCATCGAAGAGCCAAGGAGGGCTGAAACGGCACGTCCCCCAAACGCTTCCCTCTCTGGTCCTTTTGGGCCACTAACGCGCTCTGCTCAAGGGAGTCCGAGGGCCTACGCTCGGCTTTCCCTGCTAAGGTGTCATTCTTCCTTCTGTAAGCTCCACAACTGGCTGGTTGATGTGAGCTGTCCAGGAGATGGGGAAAACGAGACGCTTTCAAACTGGGGGAATTATCCTGGTAAATTACTGCAGCTTTTCAGCAACAGAATTTCAAGGCGCAGCTGGGCCTTTCAGCCATTGCATCGATTTTCAAATGCCACCCGCAGCATCCGAAGTGTGAAGAGCCCAGTGTGAAGCTCCTCAAAGACACTGCAGCAGTTGTCCACCAGCAGGCAGGACGTGTCTGTGCTGAGTCACCAGAAAAGCAAGCTAAGCCCGGAGCCATTATTGCACGGGCAAGCAGAGTTGGTTTCCAGAGGAGTTGCATGCACTCGTTTCCCTCTCCCACTCACTACTTTCTCTCCTCTTTCGAGCTGGCTCCTGGCTTTAACTGGAGCTTTTGACAGAGAAGGGAATGACTGCATCTCATTTTCCTTGGGATGTGGCTATCCAAATGTCTGCAAGGAATCTTACAGGGAGCATGGAGCCTGGGCAAACATCTGTGAGGCTGCAGCTTTTGACTGCTTGAAACGCGCCTTCTTTGGGCTCGGCACCTGCAGGCCACTGCAGAGCGGTAGCCGCAGGCTGCTGCCAGAGCTGCAACACAACAAAACTGTGGCAGCCCAAGAATCCGCGCGCAGCTCTTCTGCGTGTTGTCCGACGTTAAGGTGCCAAAGAAAGAGCAAGCAGGGAGAGAGGAGCTTTGTGTCAGGAGACAAGCCAACATCTCCCTGTCAGAAAGGGAGGTCAGGCTCCAAACTGAGTCAGAGCAAAGGTCAGCACGCACCTGCGTGCTCAAGAAGCAACTGCGCACTGCAATACTCCTGGAAACTGATTTCCTTGGCTTCTTTTGTCCCCTAAATGTCATCAAAGCGGTTAGGGCTTTCAGAAGCAACAAAGATGCCAGCAGGAACAAGCAGACTTGCTTTTAGTCAAAGCCTTGGGGAGGAAAAGTCACGTTTGCTTGGATTTCTTGGGGGCCTGCTGGATCGGTGCATTTTCGGAGTTACCCCGGGATGCCCTGAGCACGGGCTTATGGACGGTTAGGATTTTTTCTCCTGCTTTATGACTGAGGAGATCTTCCCAGGCTTTTCTTTTGCGTCAGCTGTACAGAAGATTTCGGTTGCTGGGCGTAACTACGCCAACAGAGCCAGAGCGGCTGCTATTGTGACGTCAAGGGAGCCGGGCCGCATCACAGTGCTGTCAGCGCAACGTTGTCCCGGTGCGCGCGAGGCCTCGTTGTCCAGAGCAGCTCTTTGGCTTGCTCGCTGCAGGAGGACCCTCGTGACTGAGGCGTTCTCAGCAGACGGCCTGCACCCCGAGAGGAGTCTTGGTTTTTCCCCTGGGTGGCATTCAGTGTGCAAACCCGCACAGCACTGCTAGAATGATCGGGCAAGTCTGTGCCGCGGTTTGCAAGGTTTTTTCTGTGGCGTATTCCGGCTACTTCCTGACCCACCTGACTCGTAAGTAAAGGTTTATCCCGGGGGTAGCCATCACACGGCGTTTGCTTCACTTTGCTCTTTACGCTCGTTTGTAGTGATGAAGCTGATTTGGGAGCAAAAGTGCCATTGAGATGCCGCTCCTTTGGTAAAGCTCCTGCCAACAGCATCAGCTAAAAAGGGGGTGTCTGCACTGGCTGGCGGGTGGAGAGTATTTGCAACGTAACCTGCAGGGCTTGCGTTCCCTCCACGGGAGAGCGCGTGGCATTGGACACTGTCATTTCCTCAGCTTGCTGCTTCAGCCGAGACAACCTGCAAATTGCAGGCTGGCAGGGAGCCTCACAAGTACTTCTAAAACTTGCCCAGGAGTGAGGGAAAGCACTTTCTTGCTCCAAATCCTGCCATTAGAGGCCTTGGCTCTCTGCTGTGACCCTTTACGGTGCGCCAAGAGAGCGATTCCCTTGGCGATGAAGTGCAAGCTCCTAACCGGTTAGGCTTTGCTCCTGGACCCAGGAGCTGTTCCTGGGCTGCTTTAGAAGAGAACCGCCACAGCTATGGGGCCCTTTGTGGAAGCTTTCCCGGGGTATCATTTGCAGCAAATTGATGGGAATTAGTGCATGCAGTTTATTTTAAAAAAATAAAAAACAAATAAAACAACAGCAACAGCAACAGCAACAGCAACAACAACAACAACAAAACGAAAAGAAAGGTTGCAGGAAAGAGAAGAGGAAAAAGCTGCTTGAGCTGTTGGGCAGAACAGCAGCTCTGACTTAAAGGACACTTGGCATTTCTGTGATCGTGTTTCTATCTCTTCAGTGACAAAAGTCGAGAGAGCCTAGTATCGTGTCCTTGTTGTTCTCTTGCTTGCTGTGGGAAAATCTTGTGTTGCTCCTGGAGGGATGCTGGGAAAGGAAAATGCTCTCTGTTGGGACTGACTTGTCCTGTGGGACTCCCCAGCACAGGCACTTTTCTAACGGCATCTGGTTCCTCTTCCCTTGCTCGCTGCAGGTCACCTCACACGCGGATGGAGACAAGCCCGTCCTTTGGTGAGTGGCAAAGGAAGCTCTGACCTTGCTGGCAGAGAATGTAAGAATTGTGCGGCAAGCTGCGAGCTTGGCCTGTTGCGGTAGAGTGCCAGCCTGGGAGGCGGAAAGAAAGCCCAAGTCGGTGCTGGCATCAGCAGCAGCAAAGGGAGCACTGGCTCTTTCCTAATTTTCCATTGAAGAGCCTTTCAAGAGATGAAAGGCAAGTGTGGCAGGCCAAAGGTGTCTTGCTGATTCTAGCCAGGGTGGAAGATCAAATGCACAGCAAGACGGAGCACCACCTAATTTGCCCACCTTAAGAGGGTGAATTTCACGACTCAGAATCCCACTTGGATCAAAGTTTCTGATTTCCCCTTAGTCTGGGTGAAAAGAAACCAGCTTCCGGAGCTGACAAGAAAGCAGCTCCTGAAGGACTGGCTGCTCCCTGTCCCTCTCACTGCTGTCTGCCTGCAGGGCTCACCAGC
Organism: Coloeus monedula; assembly: GCF_965178545.1. Taxonomy (NCBI): domain Eukaryota; kingdom Metazoa; phylum Chordata; class Aves; order Passeriformes; family Corvidae; genus Coloeus; species Coloeus monedula. The sequence continues at coordinate 670,817 of NC_138807.1, read as the reverse complement.
AGGGTCAGCACCTCCTCTGGCTCCCTCTCTTGCTGAGGAAGAGGCTGAAGAGGAGCCAAATGACAAGAAGCCTCCAGCTGTTGTCCATCCACGGCCTGAACGTGCAGAGCCAGTAAGTGGCGCCTGTGGTTGGCACTGCCTTTGGCGCAGGGCCGAGCTTCAGGTTTCTGACGAGCCAGCCCTTGCCGCTCGTGCCTGAAGATGCTGGGGGCTGTGTGCCTGCCATGACGTAGTGCTGCTTCAGCCAGGCCAGGGAGCCCTGGCAAATGGCTTCTGAACTTTCACATTTGAGCGCCATTTTGCTGGGACGCTGAGAGGGCCTGAGAAAGTCTCTTGGGATCAGATGAGAGGCAGCATTGTGCCTTTAAATTGTTGCCAGCGTAGAAGTGACCCCCTTGGTGCACGGTGTCCGTGCAGGCTCCCCGTGGTCAGCGGCCAGAGACGGTCCAAAGACGCAGTTGACAGCCTTGCAGGATGCTTAGGAGACACTGGCCCCCGGGAGGGACCAATTAGCTCCAGGCACAACGTAGACCAGACTGGCCTTCTGGTCAGACACGACCATGCCCACTCGAGGGTGACTTCATTGGCCAGGGGAACACAGCAGGAGGAAAGCAACAAGGCTCTGGGGCCCTGCTCCCACCTCTTTCTGTATCTTTGCAACCTCGTCAATACCTTGTTGCAGTCGTCTTGCAGAAAATCGATAAAATGTAGCGTGAACCTGGCCATGTGCTGCTGTAGCACAGCAGCCTTTGGGGTTTGCCCGTTGCCTTTGAGAAGGGCACATGCAAAACCCCCCCCAGGCAAAGAGGCCTGGCGGTGGCTGACAGCCTTCCTTTTGCCGTGTGCTCTCCGGGGTATCTGTGCCAGCCACCTTTCTGACAGGCAATCCTTTCTTGTCCCAGCTCTCTCTTGACGCGCGCTCTGCCGTTCAACGTGCCGCTGCACCGGCGCGGTCCGCAGCAGCCAGCACTCCGCCACGTGGCAGCACTTCGTCCAGCAGCCCAGCCCAGCAGCTGGAGATGAGAGAGGAGCAGAGCCTGAGGAGACTGAGTACGTCTGGTGTATTTCTGGTCTGCCAGAGCGGCGTGTTTTCTGCGTGTCTCTGTATTGGCTGCGCCAGAAGTTCCTCCTCGCTTTAGTGCCACAGAGGCATTTAGGCCTCCCTCCAAGAACCGGTTGCTGTGCTTTGAGGCGGCAAGAGAGCGCTCGGCGCGTTCCCGCTGCCTCTGAGGGCAGCTGGCACTGGCTTGGCTTTGCCTGGGCTGCCCTCTGTGCCAAAGACAAAAGCAGAGGTTGTTTCTGTTGAGCAGAAGGCTGGCACCTAGCGGGTGACTGGGCCCCAGGGAGCTCTCGGGCCCCAGCTATTCTCCGGCTGCCCTTTTTACGACTGTTCTCACTCCTCCTCTCACTGGTGCACGTTGTTCTCCTAAGCGGCCCTGCCGGTGACGGCAGGTGCCACTGCAGAGGCTGCGGAGGCCCTTCCTTAGCTCTGGGGGCCCAGTTCCTAAAGGCCCATCGTTCTGGGTTATCACATGAGCTGCTGTGCTTGAAAGCCATGAAGTGCTTCTTGGAAAGGCCAGCTGCTGAAAGGTGGAGAAGATCGCCCTCCCGCTCGCTGCTCTCAGCGGCTGGAAGCCAAGTGACTGCCCCCGACAGTGGGGCTGCATCTTGGATCGTCTGGGGAGCGGCATCTCCCTTTGAAAGCGAGCACCTTGCACTGCTTTTGTCTTTCAGGGAGCATTGTGAGTCTGGGCGAGCCGAGGAGGAAATACTCGGCATTTGAAGAACTCGGACGAGGGTAAGTCTGACGCCTGCTCCTTACGCAAAACCGTGGGCCCGGTCTTTGGCCGGTGCAGCGTCAAGCGTGGCATCAGGCAAGCTGCGAACACGGTCAGACTCTGGCTTTACCTTCCTGCCACCTCTCAGGACTGCTCAGTCAGAGCAGCCAGAAGGCACTGTCAAAGACAACCTGGTGCTGGCAAGGTCTGCCTTGCTTGCAGCAAGGAGCAGGGCCTGGAAGATGTCCCGCCCCTGCCGCATTATGCCGGCCTACCAGAGCACCTTGTCACCCGAGAGCTGGCAGATAACACTTCTCCAAGGCAGAGTTTTCCAAGTTCTTCTTCTCCAGTTTTTCCAAAGGGTCCCCCTTGGGCTGGGAAGGGAACCAATCGGGCATGTGCCTGGGAGATTTGTAGCAGCCCTTGGTGTTCACATTGGGCCTCCGTTTTCTCCTGGACAACCCTGCGTGGCAGAGGGCTGCTGGGCTGTTGTGCTATTGGCGGGGGAGGCGCTGCAGCCAGGCGTTTTCCAAATGCTCCAGGCAGCCTGGGGAGATCTCCTGCCTAGGCTGGCTTTCACCGCCAGGGACTAAAGGGCTTTTTCTGCTGCCGTTTTCTTTCTAGGGGTTTTGGAGCTGTTTATAAAGCCCTCGACGCCAGCACAGGGCAACAGGTAAAGTGTCAATGCCCCCAGCAGATTTTGCCGCTCTGGGGCGCTTTTGCCGCGGCTGCGAGCCTTGGCTGGAGCTTTGGGTGGCCGCTCCATCTCTGCGGCAGAGGCTGCTCCTCTGAAGCACAGACTAGGCTCAGCAGCCTGCAGACGGCATTTGGGACGGGCTTTGGTCCTTCTCCTAAGCTCTGCCCTCTGGCACAGCTGGGCTGCGTCGTTGCACGAGCACTCGCTGCGTGTTCCTGGGGACTTTGTGCGACGAGCGCCTTCTCAAGTCAACGGTCTCTCAATGTCCTTTTAGGTGGCCATCAAGAAAATGGCGCTTCAAGAGGAGATGTCCGAGGAGCTGGCTGTCAATGAAATCGTGGTCATGAGGGACAGTAGGAACCCCAATATTGTTACCTACTTAGACAGGTGGGGCTATTCTCATGTCAGTGTTCCTTTAGGATACTGCAAGCCCAAAGTGGCAAACCCCTTTGGTCGCGGGCCGAAAATGGAGCTGTTTAGGATTTCTCTCCTCCAGTGCAGGGGAGGAGGTTGCACTTGGTCTGCAATAATCTCTTCTGGCATATGCAGCTTGGAGAGCGCTTCCAAAAAGCTGGGTCAGCCCCTCGGGTGACTGGGCTGTGCCCAGGTCCTCTCTCTCCATGCCGGGCTTTTCTTCTTTCAGCTACCTGGTCGACGGGGAGCTCTGGCTGGCGATGGAGTTCATGGACGGCGGCACGTTGTATGATGTACTCGGGGCAGTGTACCTCGAGGAAGGACAGATAGGCGCTGTCTGTCGGGAGGTGAGGGATGCCGCTTGTGCTTCCCCTGGCCTGCACAGGATGGCCCTTGTCAACTGGTGGTTAAGAACAGCAGAGATTTCTTGCTCACGGCCTTGCTTTGCTGTTGCTGTCACGAATCGGAGAAGAAAGAGCATCTGAAGCCAACTGCCTGCCAGTGTCCCCGCACTTCCTAGGCTCTGTTCTCGCACTCTTACGTACTGCCGTTGTGCTCCGGCGCTCGCTGGCTCGCTGGCTCGCTGGCTGGCTCGCTCGCTGTGTTGCACTTGTTTCCTCTTGCCAGCTTTGCCTCTCAACGGTTGCCTGGAGCCTGTCTGTGTGTCCTGCATTCCTTGCCGCTCCAAGCCTGCACGCTGGTGGCAGAATTTCAAGCTAAGGGCAAAGGAGATGCCCTCAGCTTCAAAGGAGAGCATTGCAGCCCAGGTGGCGTTGGATTCTGGAACAGGTCTAACGTGCTGCTTCCTCCTCTGCTGCCACAAGGCTACCAAGAAAATCTTTGCCATGCCGCTCCCCAGCCAAAGGGCACGCGCTACGTACCGGAGGGAGGAGGGGCTTTTGGAAGCTCAGATGTGCTTTTGCTTGGAAAGATAGAACACTCGTAAGAGTGTTGAAGCAGCAAGCTCTTCCTCTTGACAGCACTAGGATGCCGCGCCCTGGCTCACAATTCCCTGAGAAAGCTGTCACTCTCGTCGAGCCCGTTCCTTTCTTGCGGGATGAAATCAGGTCCTGAACCTTCACCCTTCCCTTTCTCCTCTCTCTCTCAGTGCCTGCAAGGGCTGCATTTCCTTCATTCCCGCCGAGTCATCCACAGAGACGTCAAAAGCTGCAACATTCTTGTCAGCGTGGACGGATCTGTGAAATTGGGTGGGTATCCTTGGTGCGGCGCAGCGTTCCCGGGATGCGCTCTGGGGCTGCTCGGGGGTAACTGCCAGTTCCCCAGAAGCGCTGCTTGGCCAGCGCGCGAAACGTGAGGGCGTTTTTGAAGTGACCAATGCCTTATGTCCCTGGCTACAGCCCCGCGGAAGCAGAGCACTGCTGCTTTTCCAGCTCTAGATTCACCGTGGCCTTGTCAGGCTTTGAGCGGGCAATTCTTTGGCTGGGTTTGCCAGTCGTAAGCTGGCTTTGACAGGGTTTGTTTTTCTCCGCAGCTGACTTTGGCCTCTGTGCTCAGCTCACCCCTGAGCGCGACAAGTGCAGCTCCAGCGTCGGCACTCCCAGCTGGATGGCGCCGGAAGTCGTGAGAGGAGAAGCCTACGGCCCCAAAGTGGACATCTGGTCACTGGGGATCGTGGGGCTGGAAATGGTGGAAGGGGAAGCTCCTTACCAGAGGGAACCCCGTCTCAGGGTAAGGTGCAGCTTAGAAGTGCGTCTCGGTGCGGAGAGAGCTGTTGTGGCTAGGAAAGGAGCAGGTAGAGTGTCCTCTTCCCTTTTTTTGTAGGTTTTTGAACTGATAGAAAGGAACGGGGCCCCAAAACTGCAAAACCCCAGGCACCACTCGGCTCTCCTGCGCGACTTTCTCCGCTGCTGCCTGCAGACAGACGAGGACAGGCGCTGGTCTGCCCAGGAACTCCTGAAGGTAAGAAAAAGCAAAGCGGCAAAAAGCCCTGCGAGCTGTGGACGCCTGCATGAAGGGCCGAAGAGGACTGTGGGCCACGTGGGCCTGGGCGAGACAGGTCCGGGACCGGAAGGCGGAGGGGCAGGTGGTGCCCTCGGTCCTCTTTGTGCGTCTTCCTGGTAGCAGAGGAACCCTGCTTGAGCCTGTCGGACGTGATCTTGGGAAGTAATGGTTCCTTTTGCTTTTGTTTTTCCTTTGGGCAGCATCCGTTTGTGACCTCAGGCCATCCTGCCTCCAGCCTGGCTGCTCTGATCATCTCAGCCAAGCAAGTGCAGGAAAACTGGAGAGGAGACGCTTGCGCCTGAGGAGGCCTTGGTGCCCCGCCAGCTCAGAGGAGTGACGAGGGGACGTACCGTGTTTAGGAGAAGATTCGGCCATCCCCTGAGTTTTATAATGAGCTGTTCCGTAGTTAGGAAGTTTATGGGTTTGAGATTTTCTTAGCTTAGCTGGTTTTAGTTAGGACTCTAGACCCCAGAAAGCTTCATTAGTGGAGCATTGTTTAGCTAAGAGTAGAGTATTGCTGATGTAGGGAAGCTGAGAATTATCCTTGAGCCAGAAATGGACGAATCGTCATACTGATGATTAAGCTATGAAAGAAAAAGCTGGGACTCAGCAGAACTGGAGCAGGCATGAGCTGTCAGCCTGAACAGGTCGCCAGGAGGACAGAATGATGAAGATGAAGATGAAGATGAAGAAGTAGCCGGAAGAGCCTTGGTTTCAGCGCTTGGTTTCAGCAGGACTGGCAATAAAAAAACCGTAAAACCTCCAGAGCCCTGGAAGATTCCCTTCCTCGCCACGCTGTGCCTAAGCTGGACAGCGCCTTCGAAGCCGTGCGCTCTGGCCGGGCTGTCCCGTTGATGGCTTTGCGCTGCTTCCCAGCGGCCCAAGGCTCTCCCCCCTCACAGAGGGGCCCTGCCCCGCCCCACGCGCCCCGTGGCGGCTGCCGCCCCGCCCGCCCTGCGGAGATGTTGCCCCCCCCACCCGCCCCCCGTGCCCTGGCGTCCCCCAGCGCCAGCCGCCCCTCACGGCGGGGCAGGAGGAGGGAGCAGGCCCCGCTTGTTCCCCTTTCCTGGTGCTCACGGGGCATCGAAGAGCCAAGGAGGGCTGAAACGGCACGTCCCCCAAACGCTTCCCTCTCTGGTCCTTTTGGGCCACTAACGCGCTCTGCTCAAGGGAGTCCGAGGGCCTACGCTCGGCTTTCCCTGCTAAGGTGTCGTTCTTCCTTCTGTAAGCTCCACAACTGGCTGGTTGATGTGAGCTGTCCAGGAGATGGGGAAAACGAGACGCTTTCAAACTGGGGGAATTATCCTGGTAAATTACTGCAGCTTTTCAGCAACAGAACTTCAAGGCGCAGCTGGGCCTTTCAGCCATTGCATCGATTTTCAAATGCCACCCGCAGCATCCGAAGTGTGAAGAGCCCAGTGTGAAGCTCCTCAAAGACACTGCAGCAGTTGTCCACCAGCAGGCAGGACGTGTCTGTGCTGAGTCACCAGAAAAGCAAGCTAAGCCCGGAGCCATTATTGCACGGGCAAGCAGAGTTGGTTTCCAGAGGAGTTGCATGCACTCGTTTCCCTCTCCCACTCACTACTTTCTCTCCTCTTTCGAGCTGGCTCCTGGCTTTAACTGGAGCTTTTGACAGAGAAGGGAATGACTGCATCTCATTTTCCTTGGGATGTGGCTATCCAAATGTCTGCAAGGAATCTTACAGGGAGCATGGAGCCTGGGCAAACATCTGTGAGGCTGCAGCTTTTGACTGCTTGAAACGCGCCTTCTTTGGGCTCGGCACCTGCAGGCCACTGCAGAGCGGTAGCCGCAGGCTGCTGCCAGAGCTGCAACACAACAAAACTGTGGCAGCCCAAGAATCCGCGCGCAGCTCTTCTGCGTGTTGTCCGACGTTAAGGTGCCAAAGAAAGAGCAAGCAGGGAGAGAGGAGCTTTGTGTCAGGAGACAAGCCAACATCTCCCTGTCAGAAAGGGAGGTCAGGCTCCAAACTGAGTCAGAGCAAAGGTCAGCACGCACCTGCGTGCTCAAGAAGCAACTGCGCACTGCAATACTCCTGGAAACTGATTTCCTTGGCTTCTTTTGTCCCCTAAATGTCATCAAAGCGGTTAGGGCTTTCAGAAGCAACAAAGATGCCAGCAGGAACAAGCAGACTTGCTTTTAGTCAAAGCCTTGGGGAGGAAAAGTCACGTTTGCTTGGATTTCTTGGGGGCCTGCTGGATCGGTGCATTTTCGGAGTTACCCCGGGATGCCCTGAGCACGGGCTTATGGACGGTTAGGATTTTTTCTCCTGCTTTATGACTGAGGAGATCTTCCCAGGCTTTTCTTTTGCGTCAGCTGTACAGAAGATTTCGGTTGCTGGGCGTAACTACGCCAACAGAGCCAGAGCGGCTGCTATTGTGACGTCAAGGGAGCCGGGCCGCATCACAGTGCTGTCAGCGCAACGTTGTCCCGGTGCGCGCGAGGCCTCGTTGTCCAGAGCAGCTCTTTGGCTTGCTCGCTGCAGGAGGACCCTCGTGACTGAGGCGTTCTCAGCAGACGGCCTGCACCCCGAGAGGAGTCTTGGTTTTTCCCCCGGGTGGCATTCAGTGTGCAAACCCGCACAGCACTGCTAGAATGATCGGGCAAGTCTGTGCCGCGGTTTGCACGGTTTTTTCTGTGGCGTATTCCGGCTACTTCCTGACCCACCTGACTCGTAAGTAAAGGTTTATCCCGGGGGTAGCCATCACACGGCGTTTGCTTCACTTTGCTCTTTACGCTCGTTTGTAGTGATGAAGCTGATTTGGGAGCAAAAGTGCCATTGAGATGCCGCTCCTTTGGTAAAGCTCCTGCCAACAGCATCAGCTAAAAAGGGGGTGTCTGCACTGGCTGGCGGGTGGAGAGTATTTGCAACGTAACCTGCAGGGCTTGGGTTCCCTCCACGGGAGAGCGCGTGGCATTGGACACTGTCATTTCCTCAGCTTGCTGCTTCAGCCGAGACAACCTGCAAATTGCAGGCTGGCAGGGAGCCTCACAAGTACTTCTAAAACTTGCCCAGGAGTGAGGGAAAGCACTTTCTTGCTCCAAATCCTGCCATTAGAGGCCTTGGCTCTCTGCTGTGACCCTTTACGGTGCGCCAAGAGAGCGATTCCCTTGGCGATGAAGTGCAAGCTCCTAACCGGTTAGGCTTTGCTCCTGGACCCAGGAGCTGTTCCTGGGCTGCTTTAGAAGAGAACCGCCACAGCTATGGGGCCCTTTGTGGAAGCTTTCCCGGGGTATCATTTGCAGCAAATTGATGGGAATTAGTGCATGCAGTTTATTTTAAAAAAATAAAAAACAAATAAAACAACAGCAACAGCAACAGCAACAGCAACAACAACAACAACAAAACGAAAAGAAAGGTTGCAGGAAAGAGAAGAGGAAAAAGCTGCTTGAGCTGTTGGGCAGAACAGCAGCTCTGACTTAAAGGACACTTGGCATTTCTGTGATCGTGTTTCTATCTCTTCAGTGACAAAAGTCGAGAGAGCCTAGTATCGTGTCCTTGTTGTTCTCTTGCTTGCTGTGGGAAAATCTTGTGTTGCTCCTGGAGGGATGCTGGGAAAGGAAAATGCTCTCTGTTGGGACTGACTTGTCCTGTGGGACTCCCCAGCACAGGCACTTTTCTAACGGCATCTGGTTCCTCTTCCCTTGCTCGCTGCAGGTCACCTCACACGCGGATGGAGACAAGCCCGTCCTTTGGTGAGTGGCAAAGGAAGCTCTGACCTTGCTGGCAGAGAATGTAAGAATTGTGCGGCAAGCTGCGAGCTTGGCCTGTTGCGGTAGAGTGTAGAGTGCCAGCCTGGGAGGCGGAAAGAAAGCCCAAGTCGGTGCTGGCATCAGCAGCAGCAAAGGGAGCACTGGCTCTTTCCTAATTTTCCATTGAAGAGCCTTTCAAGAGATGAAAGGCAAGTGTGGCAGGCCAAAGGTGTCTTGCTGATTCTAGCCAGGGTGGAAGATCAAATGCACAGCAAGACGGAGCACCACCTAATTTGCCCACCTTAAGAGGGTGAATTTCACGACTCAGAATCCCACTTGGATCAAAGTTTCTGATTTCCCCTTAGTCTGGGTGAAAAGAAACCAGCTTCCGGAGCTGACAAGAAAGCAGCTCCTGAAGGACTGGCTGCTCCCTGTCCCTCTCACTGCTGTCTGCCTGCAGGGCTCACCAGCAGGGTCAGCACCTCCTCTGGCTCCCTCTCTTGCTGAGGAAGAGGCTGAAGAGGAGCCAAATGACAAGAAGCCTCCAGCTGTTGTCCATCCACGGCCTGAACGTGCAGAGCCAGTAAGTGGCGCCTGTGGTTGGCACTGCCTTTGGCGCAGGGCCGAGCTTCAGGTTTCTGACGAGCCAGCCCTTGCCGCTCGTGCCTGAAGATGCTGGGGGCTGTGTGCCTGCCATGACGTAGTGCTGCTTCAGCCAGGCCAGGGAGCCCTGGCAAATGGCTTCTGAACTTTCACATTTGAGCGCCATTTTGCTGGGACGCTGAGAGGGCCTGAGAAAGTCTCTTGGGATCAGATGAGAGGCAGCATTGTGCCTTTAAATTGTTGCCAGCGTAGAAGTGACCCCCTTGGTGCACGGTGTCCGTGCAGGCTCCCCGTGGTCAGCGGCCAGAGACGGTCCAAAGACGCAGTTGACAGCCTTGCAGGATGCTTAGGAGACACTGGCCCCCGGGAGGGACCAATTAGCTCCAGGCACAACGTAGACCAGACTGGCTTTCTGGTCAGACACGACCATGCCCACTCGAGGGTGACTTCATTGGCCAGGGGAACACAGCAGGAGGAAAGCAACAAGGCTCTGGGGCCCTGCTCCCACCTCTTTCTGTATCTTTGCAACCTCGTCAATACCTTGTTGCAGTCGTCTTGCAGAAAATCGATAAAATGTAGCGTGAACCTGGCCATGTGCTGCTGTAGCACAGCAGCCTTTGGGGTTTGCCCGTTGCCTTTGAGAAGGGCACATGCAAAACCCCCCCCAGGCAAAGAGGCCTGGCGGTGGCTGACAGCCTTCCTTTTGCCGTGTGCTCTCCGGGGTATCTGTGCCAGCCACCTTTCTGACAGGCAATCCTTTCTTGTCCCAGCTCTCTCTTGACGCGCGCTCTGCCGTTCAACGTGCCGCTGCACCGGCGCGGTCCGCAGCAGCCAGCACTCCGCCACGTGGCAGCACTTCGTCCAGCAGCCCAGCCCAGCAGCTGGAGATGAGAGAGGAGCAGAGCCTGAGGAGACTGAGTACGTCTGGTGTATTTCTGGTCTGCCAGAGCGGCGTGTTTTCTGCGTGTCTCTGTATTGGCTGCGCCAGAAGTTCCTCCTCGCTTTAGTGCCACAGAGGCATTTAGGCCTCCCTCCAAGAACCGGTTGCTGTGCTTTGAGGCGGCAAGAGAGCGCTCGGCGCGTTCCCGCTGCCTCTGAGGGCAGCTGGCACTGGCTTGGCTTTGCCTGGGCTGCCCTCTGTGCCAAAGACAAAAGCAGAGGTTGTTTCTGTTGAGCAGAAGGCTGGCACCTAGCGGGTGACTGGGCCCCAGGGAGCTCTCGGGCCCCAGCTATTCTCCGGCTGCCCTTTTTACGACTGTTCTCACTCCTCCTCTCACTGGTGCACGTTGTTCTCCTAAGCGGCCCTGCCGGTGACGGCAGGTGCCACTGCAGAGGCTGCGGAGGCCCTTCCTTAGCTCTGGGGGCCCAGTTCCTAAAGGCCCATCGTTCTGGGTTATCACATGAGCTGCTGTGCTTGAAAGCCATGAAGTGCTTCTTGGAAAGGCCAGCTGCTGAAAGGTGGAGAAGATCGCCCTCCCGCTCGCTGCTCTCAGCGGCTGGAAGCCAAGTGACTGCCCCCGACAGTGGGGCTGCATCTTGGATCGTCTGGGGAGCGGCATCTCCCTTTGAAAGCGAGCACCTTGCACTGCTTTTGTCTTTCAGGGAGCATTGTGAGTCTGGGCGAGCCGAGGAGGAAATACTCGGCATTTGAAGAACTCGGACGAGGGTAAGTCTGACGCCTGCTCCTTACGCAAAACCGTGGGCCCGGTCTTTGGCCGGTGCAGCGTCAAGCGTGGCATCAGGCAAGCTGCGAACACGGTCAGACTCTGGCTTTACCTTCCTGCCACCTCTCAGGACTGCTCAGTCAGAGCAGCCAGAAGGCACTGTCAAAGACAACCTGGTGCTGGCAAGGTCTGCCTTGCTTGCAGCAAGGAGCAGGGCCTGGAAGATGTCCCGCCCCTGCCGCATTATGCCGGCCTACCAGAGCACCTTGTCACCCGAGAGCTGGCAGATAACACTTCTCCAAGGCAGAGTTTTCCAAGTTCTTCTTCTCCAGTTTTTCCAAAGGGTCCCCCTTGGGCTGGGAAGGGAACCAATCGGGCATGTGCCTGGGAGATTTGTAGCAGCCCTTGGTGTTCACATTGGGCCTCCGTTTTCTCCTGGACAACCCTGCGTGGCAGAGGGCTGCTGGGCTGTTGTGCTATTGGCGGGGGAGGCGCTGCAGCCAGGCGTTTTCCAAATGCTCCAGGCAGCCTGGGGAGATCTCCTGCCTAGGCTGGCTTTCACCGCCAGGGACTAAAGGGCTTTTTCTGCTGCCGTTTTCTTTCTAGGGGTTTTGGAGCTGTTTATAAAGCCCTCGACGCCAGCACAGGGCAACAGGTAAAGTGTCAATGCCCCCAGCAGATTTTGCCGCTCTGGGGCGCTTTTGCCGCGGCTGCGAGCCTTGGCTGGAGCTTTGGGTGGCCGCTCCATCTCTGCGGCAGAGGCTGCTCCTCTGAAGCACAGACTAGGCTCAGCAGCCTGCAGACGGCATTTGGGACGGGCTTTGGTCCTTCTCCTAAGCTCTGCCCTCTGGCACAGCTGGGCTGCGTCGTTGCACGAGCACTCGCTGCGTGTTCCTGGGGACTTTGTGCGACGAGCGCCTTCTCAAGTCAACGGTCTCTCAATGTCCTTTTAGGTGGCCATCAAGAAAATGGCGCTTCAAGAGGAGATGTCCGAGGAGCTGGCTGTCAATGAAATCGTGGTCATGAGGGACAGTAGGAACCCCAATATTGTTACCTACTTAGACAGGTGGGGCTATTCTCATGTCAGTGTTCCTTTAGGATACTGCAAGCCCAAAGTGGCAAACCCCTTTGGTCGCGGGCCGAAAATGGAGCTGTTTAGGATTTCTCTCCTCCAGTGCGGGGGAGGAGGTTGCACTTGGTCTGCAATAATCTCTTCTGGCATATGCAGCTTGGAGAGCGCTTCCAAAAAGCTGGGTCAGCCCCTCGGGTGACTGGGCTGTGCCCAGGTCCTCTCTCTCCATGCCGGGCTTTTCTTCTTTCAGCTACCTGGTCGACGGGGAGCTCTGGCTGGCGATGGAGTTCATGGACGGCGGCACGTTGTATGATGTACTCGGGGCAGTGTACCTCGAGGAAGGACAGATAGGCGCTGTCTGTCGGGAGGTGAGGGATGCCGCTTGTGCTTCCCCTGGCCTGCACAGGATGGCCCTTGTCAACTGGTGGTTAAGAACAGCAGAGATTTCTTGCTCACGGCCTTGCTTTGCTGTTGCTGTCACGAATCGGAGAAGAAAGAGCATCTGAAGCCAACTGCCTGCCAGTGTCCCCGCACTTCCTAGGCTCTGTTCTCGCACTCTTACGTACTGCCGTTGTGCTCCGGCGCTCGCTGGCTCGCTGGCTCGCTGGCTGGCTCGCTCGCTGTGTTGCACTTGTTTCCTCTTGCCAGCTTTGCCTCTCAACGGTTGCCTGGAGCCTGTCTGTGTGTCCTGCATTCCTTGCCGCTCCAAGCCTGCACGCTGGTGGCAGAATTTCAAGCTAAGGGCAAAGGAGATGCCCTCAGCTTCAAAGGAGAGCATTGCAGCCCAGGTGGCGTTGGATTCTGGAACAGGTCTAACGTGCTGCTTCCTCCTCTGCTGCCACAAGGCTACCAAGAAAATCTTTGCCATGCCGCTCCCCAGCCAAAGGGCACGCGCTACGTACCGGAGGGAGGAGGGGCTTTTGGAAGCTCAGATGTGCTTTTGCTTGGAAAGATAGAACACTCGTAAGAGTGTTGAAGCAGCAAGCTCTTCCTCTTGACAGCACTAGGATGCCGCGCCCTGGCTCACAATTCCCTGAGAAAGCTGTCACTCTCGTCAAGCCCGTTCCTTTCTTGCGGGATGAAATCAGGTCCTGAACCTTCACCCTTCCCTTTCTCCTCTCTCTCTCAGTGCCTGCAAGGGCTGCATTTCCTTCATTCCCGCCGAGTCATCCACAGAGACGTCAAAAGCTGCAACATTCTTGTCAGCGTGGACGGATCTGTGAAATTGGGTGGGTATCCTTGGTGCGGCGCAGCGTTCCCGGGATGCGCTCTGGGGCTGCTCGGGGGTAACTGCCAGTTCCCCAGAAGCGCTGCTTGGCCAGCGCGCGAAACGTGAGGGCGTTTTTGAAGTGACCAATGCCTTATGTCCCTGGCTACAGCCCCGCGGAAGCAGAGCACTGCTGCTTTTCCAGCTCTAGATTCACCGTGGCCTTGTCAGGCTTTGAGCGGGCAATTCTTTGGCTGGGTTTGCCAGTCGTAAGCTGGCTTTGACAGGGTTTGTTTTTCTCCGCAGCTGACTTTGGCCTCTGTGCTCAGCTCACCCCTGAGCGCGACAAGTGCAGCTCCAGCGTCGGCACTCCCAGCTGGATGGCGCCGGAAGTCGTGAGAGGAGAAGCCTACGGCCCCAAAGTGGACATCTGGTCACTGGGGATCGTGGGGCTGGAAATGGTGGAAGGGGAAGCTCCTTACCAGAGGGAACCCCGTCTCAGGGTAAGGTGCAGCTTAGAAGTGCGTCTCGGTGCGGAGAGAGCTGTTGTGGCTAGGAAAGGAGCAGGTAGAGTGTCCTCTTCCCTTTTTTTGTAGGTTTTTGAACTGATAGAAAGGAACGGGGCCCCAAAACTGCAAAACCCCAGGCACCACTCGGCTCTCCTGCGCGACTTTCTCCGCTGCTGCCTGCAGACAGACGAGGACAGGCGCTGGTCTGCCCAGGAACTCCTGAAGGTAAGAAAAAGCAAAGCGGCAAAAAGCCCTGCGAGCTGTGGACGCCTGCATGAAGGGCCGAAGAGGACTGTGGGCCACGTGGGCCTGGGCGAGACAGGTCCGGGACCGGAAGGCGGAGGGGCAGGTGGTGCCCTCGGTCCTCTTTGTGCGTCTTCCTGGTAGCAGAGGAACCCTGCTTGAGCCTGTCGGACGTGATCTTGGGAAGTAATGGTTCCTTTTGCTTTTGTTTTTCCTTTGGGCAGCATCCGTTTGTGACCTCAGGCCATCCTGCCTCCAGCCTGGCTGCTCTGATCATCTCAGCCAAGCAAGTGCAGGAAGACTGGAGAGGAGACGCTTGCGCCTGAGGAGGCCTTGGTGCCCCGCCAGCTCAGAGGAGTGACGAGGGGACGTACCGTGTTTAGGAGAAGATTCGGCCATCCCCTGAGTTTTATAATGAGCTGTTCCGTAGTTAGGAAGTTTATGGGTTTGAGATTTTCTTAGCTTAGCTGGTTTTAGTTAGGACTCTAGACCCCAGAAAGCTTCATTAGTGGAGCATTGTTTAGCTAAGAGTAGAGTATTGCTGATGTAGGGAAGCTGAGAATTATCCTTGAGCCAGAAATGGACGAATCGTCATACTGATGATTAAGCTATGAAAGAAAAAGCTGGGACTCAGCAGAACTGGAGCAGGCATGAGCTGTCAGCCTGAACAGGTCGCCAGGAGGACAGAATGATGAAGATGAAGATGAAGATGAAGAAGTAGCCGGAAGAGCCTTGGTTTCAGCGCTTGGTTTCAGCAGGACTGGCAATAAAAAAACCGTAAAACCTCCAGAGCCCTGGAAGATTCCCTTCCTCGCCACGCTGTGCCTAAGCTGGACAGCGCCTTCGAAGCCGTGCGCTCTGGCCGGGCTGTCCCGTTGATGGCTTTGCGCTGCTTCCCAGGGGCCCAAGGCTCTCCCCATTCACAGAGGGGCCCTGCCCCGCCCCACGCGCCCCGTGGCGGCTGCCGCCCCGCCCGCCCTGCGGAGATGTTGCCCCCCCCACCCGCCCCCCGTGCCCTGGCGTCCCCCAGCGCCAGCCGCCCCTCACGGCGGGGCAGGAGGAGGGAGCAGGCCCCGCTTGTTCCCCTTTCCTGGCGCTCACGGGGCATCGAAGAGCCAAGGAGGGCTGAAACGGCACGTCCCCCAAACGCTTCCCTCTCTGGTCCTTTTGGGCCACTAACGCGCTCTGCTCAAGGGAGTCCGAGGGCCTACGCTCGGCTTTCCCTGCTAAGGTGTCATTCTTCCTTCTGTAAGCTCCACAACTGGCTGGTTGATGTGAGCTGTCCAGGAGATGGGGAAAACGAGACGCTTTCAAACTGGGGGAATTATCCTGGTAAATTACTGCAGCTTTTCAGCAACAGAATTTCAAGGCGCAGCTGGGCCTTTCAGCCATTGCATCGATTTTCAAATGCCACCCGCAGCATCCGAAGTGTGAAGAGCCCAGTGTGAAGCTCCTCAAAGACAGCAGTTGTCCACCAGCAGGCAGGACGTGTCTGTGCTGAGTCACCAGAAAAGCAAGCTAAGCCCGGAGCCATTATTGCACGGGCAAGCAGAGTTGGTTTCCAGAGGAGTTGCATGCACTCGTTTCCCTCTCCCACTCACTACTTTCTCTCCTCTTTCGAGCTGGCTCCTGGCTTTAACTGGAGCTTTTGACAGAGAAGGGAATGACTGCATCTCATTTTCCTTGGGATGTGGCTATCCAAATGTCTGCAAGGAATCTTACAGGGAGCATGGAGCCTGGGCAAACATCTGTGAGGCTGCAGCTTTTGACTGCTTGAAACGCGCCTTCTTTGGGCTCGGCACCTGCAGGCCACTGCAGAGCGGTAGCCGCAGGCTGCTGCCAGAGCTGCAACACAACAAAACTGTGGCAGCCCAAGAATCCGCGCGCAGCTCTTCTGCGTGTTGTCCGACGTTAAGGTGCCAAAGAAAGAGCAAGCAGGGAGAGAGGAGCTTTGTGTCAGGAGACAAGCCAACATCTCCCCGTCAGAAAGGGAGGTCAGGCTCCAAACTGAGTCAGAGCAAAGGTCAGCACGCACCTGCGTGCTCAAGAAGCAACTGCGCACTGCAATACTCCTGGAAACTGATTTCCTTGGCTTCTTTTGTCCCCTAAATGTCATCAAAGCGGTTAGGGCTTTCAGAAGCAACAAAGATGCCAGCAGGAACAAGCAGACTTGCTTTTAGTCAAAGCCTTGGGGAGGAAAAGTCACGTTTGCTTGGATTTCTTGGGGGCCTGCTGGATCGGTGCATTTTCGGAGTTACCCCGGGATGCCCTGAGCACGGGCTTATGGACGGTTAGGATTTTTTCTCCTGCTTTATGACTGAGGAGATCTTCCCAGGCTTTTCTTTTGCGTCAGCTGTACAGAAGATTTCGGTTGCTGGGCGTAACTACGCCAACAGAGCCAGAGCGGCTGCTATTGTGACGTCAAGGGAGCCGGGCCGCATCACAGTGCTGTCAGCGCAACGTTGTCCCGGTGCGCGCGAGGCCTCGTTGTCCAGAGCAGCTCTTTGGCTTGCTCGCTGCAGGAGGACCCTCGTGACTGAGGCGTTCTCAGCAGACGGCCTGCACCCCGAGAGGAGTCTTGGTTTTTCCCCCGGGTGGCATTCAGTGTGCAAACCCGCACAGCACTGCTAGAATGATCGGGCAAGTCTGTGCCGCGGTTTGCACGGTTTTTTCTGTGGCGTATTCCGGCTACTTCCTGACCCACCTGACTCGTAAGTAAAGGTTTATCCCGGGGGTAGCCATCACACGGCGTTTGCTTCACTTTGCTCTTTACGCTCGTTTGTAGTGATGAAGCTGATTTGGGAGCAAAAGTGCCATTGAGATGCCGCTCCTTTGGTAAAGCTCCTGCCAACAGCATCAGCTAAAAAGGGGGTGTCTGCACTGGCTGGCGGGTGGAGAGTATTTGCAACGTAACCTGCAGGGCTTGCGTTCCCTCCACGGGAGAGCGCGTGGCATTGGACACTGTCATTTCCTCAGCTTGCTGCTTCAGCCGAGACAACCTGCAAATTGCAGGCTGGCAGGGAGCCTCACAAGTACTTCTAAAACTTGCCCAGGAGTGAGGGAAAGCACTTTCTTGCTCCAAATCCTGCCATTAGAGGCCTTGGCTCTCTGCTGTGACCCTTTACGGTGCGCCAAGAGAGCGATTCCCTTGGCGATGAAGTGCAAGCTCCTAACCGGTTAGGCTTTGCTCCTGGACCCAGGAGCTGTTCCTGGGCTGCTTTAGAAGAGAACCGCCACAGCTATGGGGCCCTTTGTGGAAGCTTTCCCGGGGTATCATTTGCAGCAAATTGATGGGAATTAGTGCATGCAGTTTATTTTAAAAAAATAAAAAACAAATAAAACAACAGCAACAGCAACAGCAACAGCAACAACAACAACAAAACGAAAAGAAAGGTTGCAGGAAAGAGAAGAGGAAAAAGCTGCTTGAGCTGTTGGGCAGAACAGCAGCTCTGACTTAAAGGACACTTGGCATTTCTGTGATCGTGTTTCTATCTCTTCAGTGACAAAAGTCGAGAGAGCCTAGTATCGTGTCCTTGTTGTTCTCTTGCTTGCTGTGGGAAAATCTTGTGTTGCTCCTGGAGGGATGCTGGGAAAGGAAAATGCTCTCTGTTGGGACTGACTTGTCCTGTGGGACTCCCCAGCACAGGCACTTTTCTAACGGCATCTGGTTCCTCTTCCCTTGCTCGCTGCAGGTCACCTCACACGCGGATGGAGACAAGCCCGTCCTTTGGTGAGTGGCAAAGGAAGCTCTGACCTTGCTGGCAGAGAATGTAAGAATTGTGCGGCAAGCTGCGAGCTTGGCCTGTTGCGGTAGAGTGTAGAGTGCCAGCCTGGGAGGCGGAAAGAAAGCCCAAGTCGGTGCTGGCGTCAGCAGCAGCAAAGGGAGCACTGGCTCTTTCCTAATTTTCCATTGAAGAGCCTTTCAAGAGATGAAAGGCAAGTGTGGCAGGCCAAAGGTGTCTTGCTGATTCTAGCCAGGGTGGAAGATCAAATGCACAGCAAGACGGAGCACCACCTAATTTGCCCACCTTAAGAGGGTGAATTTCACGACTCAGAATCCCACTTGGATCAAAGTTTCTGATTTCCCCTTAGTCTGGGTGAAAAGAAACCAGCTTCCGGAGCTGACAAGAAAGCAGCTCCTGAAGGACTGGCTGCTCCCTGTCCCTCTCACTGCTGTCTGCCTGCAGGGCTCACCAGCAGGGTCAGCACCTCCTCTGGCTCCCTCTCTTGCTGAGGAAGAGGCTGAAGAGGAGCCAAATGACAAGAAGCCTCCAGCTGTTGTCCATCCACGGCCTGAACGTGCAGAGCCAGTAAGTGGCGCCTGTGGTTGGCACTGCCTTTGGCGCAGGGCCGAGCTTCAGGTTTCTGACGAGCCAGCCCTTGCCGCTCGTGCCTGAAGATGCTGGGGGCTGTGTGCCTGCCATGACGTAGTGCTGCTTCAGCCAGGCCAGGGAGCCCTGGCAAATGGCTTCTGAACTTTCACATTTGAGCGCCATTTTGCTGGGACGCTGAGAGGGCCTGAGAAAGTCTCTTGGGATCAGATGAGAGGCAGCATTGTGCCTTTAAATTGTTGCCAGCGTAGAAGTGACCCCCTTGGTGCACGGTGTCCGTGCAGGCTCCCCGTGGTCAGCGGCCAGAGACGGTCCAAAGACGCAGTTGACAGCCTTGCAGGATGCTTAGGAGACACTGGCCCCCGGGAGGGACCAATTAGCTCCAGGCACAACGTAGACCAGACTGGCCTTCTGGTCAGACACGACCATGCCCACTCGAGGGTGACTTCATTGGCCAGGGGAACACAGCAGGAGGAAAGCAACAAGGCTCTGGGGCCCTGCTCCCACCTCTTTCTGTATCTTTGCAACCTCGTCAATACCTTGTTGCAGTCGTCTTGCAGAAAATCGATAAAATGTAGCGTGAACCTGGCCATGTGCTGCTGTAGCACAGCAGCCTTTGGGGTTTGCCCGTTGCCTTTGAGAAGGGCACATGCAAAACCCCCCCCAGGCAAAGAGGCCTGGCGGTGGCTGACAGCCTTCCTTTTGCCGTGTGCTCTCCGGGGTATCTGTGCCAGCCACCTTTCTGACGGGCAATCCTTTCTTGTCCCAGCTCTCTCTTGACGCCCGCTCTGCCGTTCAACGTGCCGCTGCACCGGCACGGTCCGCAGCAGCCAGCACTCCGCCACGTGGCAGCACTTCGTCCAGCAGCCCAGCCCAGCAGCTGGAGATGAGAGAGGAGCAGAGCCTGAGGAGACTGAGTACGTCTGGTGTATTTCTGGTCTGCCAGAGCGGCGTGTTTTCTGCGTGTCTCTGTATTGGCTGCGCCAGAAGTTCCTCCTCACTTTAGTGCCACAGAGGCATTTAGGCCTCCCTCCAAGAACCGGTTGCTGTGCTTTGAGGCGGCAAGAGAGCGCTCGGCGCGTTCCCGCTGCCTCTGAGGGCAGCTGGCACTGGCTTGGCTTTGCCTGGGCTGCCCTCTGTGCCAAAGACAAAAGCAGAGGTTGTTTCTGTTGAGCAGAAGGCTGGCACCTAGCGGGTGACTGGGCCCCAGGGAGCTCTCGGGCCCCAGCTATTCTCCGGCTGCCCTTTTTACGACTGTTCTCACTCCTCCTCTCACTGGTGCACGTTGTTCTCCTAAGCGGCCCTGCCGGTGACGGCAGGTGCCACTGCAGAGGCTGCGGAGGCCCTTCCTTAGCTCTGGGGGCCCAGTTCCTAAAGGCCCATCGTTCTGGGTTATCACATGAGCTGCTGTGCTTGAAAGCCATGAAGTGCTTCTTGGAAAGGCCAGCTGCTGAAAGGTGGAGAAGATCGCCCTCCCGCTCGCTGCTCTCAGCGGCTGGAAGCCAAGTGACTGCCCCCGACAGTGGGGCTGCATCTTGGATCGTCTGGGGAGCGGCATCTCCCTTTGAAAGCGAGCACCTTGCACTGCTTTTGTCTTTCAGGGAGCATTGTGAGTCTGGGCGAGCCGAGGAGGAAATACTCGGCATTTGAAGAACTCGGACGAGGGTAAGTCTGACGCCTGCTCCTTACGCAAAACCGTGGGCCCGGTCTTTGGCCGGTGCAGCGTCAAGCGTGGCATCAGGCAAGCTGCGAACACGGTCAGACTCTGGCTTTACCTTCCTGCCACCTCTCAGGACTGCTCAGTCAGAGCAGCCAGAAGGCACTGTCAAAGACAACCTGGTGCTGGCAAGGTCTGCCTTGCTTGCAGCAAGGAGCAGGGCCTGGAAGATGTCCCGCCCCTGCCGCATTATGCCGGCCTACCAGAGCACCTTGTCACCCGAGAGCTGGCAGATAACACTTCTCCAAGGCAGAGTTTTCCAAGTTCTTCTTCTCCAGTTTTTCCAAAGGGTCCCCCTTGGGCTGGGAAGGGAACCAATCGGGCATGTGCCTGGGAGATTTGTAGCAGCCCTTGGTGTTCACATTGGGCCTCCGTTTTCTCCTGGACAACCCTGCGTGGCAGAGGGCTGCTGGGCTGTTGTGCTATTGGCGGGGGAGGCGCTGCAGCCAGGCGTTTTCCAAATGCTCCAGGCAGCCTGGGGAGATCTCCTGCCTAGGCTGGCTTTCACCGCCAGGGACTAAAGGGCTTTTTCTGCTGCCGTTTTCTTTCTAGGGGTTTTGGAGCTGTTTATAAAGCCCTCGACGCCAGCACAGGGCAACAGGTAAAGTGTCAATGCCCCCAGCAGATTTTGCCGCTCTGGGGCGCTTTTGCCGCGGCTGCGAGCCTTGGCTGGAGCTTTGGGTGGCCGCTCCATCTCTGCGGCAGAGGCTGCTCCTCTGAAGCACAGACTAGGCTCAGCAGCCTGCAGACGGCATTTGGGACGGGCTTTGGTCCTTCTCCTAAGCTCTGCCCTCTGGCACAGCTGGGCTGCGTCGTTGCACGAGCACTCGCTGCGTGTTCCTGGGGACTTTGTGCGACGAGCGCCTTCTCAAGTCAACGGTCTCTCAATGTCCTTTTAGGTGGCCATCAAGAAAATGGCGCTTCAAGAGGAGATGTCCGAGGAGCTGGCTGTCAATGAAATCGTGGTCATGAGGGACAGTAGGAACCCCAATATTGTTACCTACTTAGACAGGTGGGGCTATTCTCATGTCAGTGTTCCTTTAGGATACTGCAAGCCCAAAGTGGCAAACCCCTTTGGTCGCGGGCCGAAAATGGAGCTGTTTAGGATTTCTCTCCTCCAGTGCGGGGGAGGAGGTTGCACTTGGTCTGCAATAATCTCTTCTGGCATATGCAGCTTGGAGAGCGCTTCCAAAAAGCTGGGTCAGCCCCTCGGGTGACTGGGCTGTGCCCAGGTCCTCTCTCTCCATGCCGGGCTTTTCTTCTTTCAGCTACCTGGTCGACGGGGAGCTCTGGCTGGCGATGGAGTTCATGGACGGCGGCACGTTGTATGATGTACTCGGGGCAGTGTACCTCGAGGAAGGACAGATAGGCGCTGTCTGTCGGGAGGTGAGGGATGCCGCTTGTGCTTCCCCTGGCCTGCACAGGATGGCCCTTGTCAACTGGTGGTTAAGAACAGCAGAGATTTCTTGCTCACGGCCTTGCTTTGCTGTTGCTGTCACGAATCGGAGAAGAAAGAGCATCTGAAGCCAACTGCCTGCCAGTGTCCCCGCACTTCCTAGGCTCTGTTCTCGCACTCTTACGTACTGCCGTTGTGCTCCGGCGCTCGCTGGCTCGCTGGCTCGCTGGCTGGCTCGCTCGCTGTGTTGCACTTGTTTCCTCTTGCCAGCTTTGCCTCTCAACGGTTGCCTGGAGCCTGTCTGTGTGTCCTGCATTCCTTGCCGCTCCAAGCCTGCACGCTGGTGGCAGAATTTCAAGCTAAGGGCAAAGGAGATGCCCTCAGCTTCAAAGGAGAGCATTGCAGCCCAGGTGGCGTTGGATTCTGGAACAGGTCTAACGTGCTGCTTCCTCCTCTGCTGCCACAAGGCTACCAAGAAAATCTTTGCCATGCCGCTCCCCAGCCAAAGGGCACGCGCTACGTACCGGAGGGAGGAGGGGCTTTTGGAAGCTCAGATGTGCTTTTGCTTGGAAAGATAGAACACTCGTAAGAGTGTTGAAGCAGCAAGCTCTTCCTCTTGACAGCACTAGGATGCCGCGCCCTGGCTCACAATTCCCTGAGAAAGCTGTCACTCTCGTCGAGCCCGTTCCTTTCTTGCGGGATGAAATCAGGTCCTGAACCTTCACCCTTCCCTTTCTCCTCTCTCTCTCAGTGCCTGCAAGGGCTGCATTTCCTTCATTCCCGCCGAGTCATCCACAGAGACGTCAAAAGCTGCAACATTCTTGTCAGCGTGGACGGATCTGTGAAATTGGGTGGGTATCCTTGGTGAGGCGCAGCGTTCCCGGGATGCGCTCTGGGGCTGCTCGGGGGTAACTGCCAGTTCCCCAGAAGCGCTGCTTGGCCAGCGCGCGAAACGTGAGGGCGTTTTTGAAGTGACCAATGCCTTATGTCCCTGGCTACAGCCCCGCGGAAGCAGAGCACTGCTGCTTTTCCAGCTCTAGATTCACCGTGGCCTTGTCAGGCTTTGAGCGGGCAATTCTTTGGCTGGGTTTGCCAGTCGTAAGCTGGCTTTGACAGGGTTTGTTTTTCTCCGCAGCTGACTTTGGCCTCTGTGCTCAGCTCACCCCTGAGCGCGACAAGTGCAGCTCCAGCGTCGGCACTCCCAGCTGGATGGCGCCGGAAGTCGTGAGAGGAGAAGCCTACGGCCCCAAAGTGGACATCTGGTCACTGGGGATCGTGGGGCTGGAAATGGTGGAAGGGGAAGCTCCTTACCAGAGGGAACCCCGTCTCAGGGTAAGGTGCAGCTTAGAAGTGCGTCTCGGTGCGGAGAGAGCTGTTGTGGCTAGGAAAGGAGCAGGTAGAGTGTCCTCTTCCCTTTTTTTGTAGGTTTTTGAACTGATAGAAAGGAACGGGGCCCCAAAACTGCAAAACCCCAGGCACCACTCGGCTCTCCTGCGCGACTTTCTCCGCTGCTGCCTGCAGACAGACGAGGACAGGCGCTGGTCTGCCCAGGAACTCCTGAAGGTAAGAAAAAGCAAAGCGGCAAAAAGCCCTGCGAGCTGTGGACGCCTGCATGAAGGGCCGAAGAGGACTGTGGGCCACGTGGGCCTGGGCGAGACAGGTCCGGGACCGGAAGGCGGAGGGGCAGGTGGTGCCCTCGGTCCTCTTTGTGCGTCTTCCTGGTAGCAGAGGAACCCTGCTTGAGCCTGTCGGACGTGATCTTGGGAAGTAATGGTTCCTTTTGCTTTTGTTTTTCCTTTGGGCAGCATCCGTTTGTGACCTCAGGCCATCCTGCCTCCAGCCTGGCTGCTCTGATCATCTCAGCCAAGCAAGTGCAGGAAGACTGGAGAGGAGACGCTTGCGCCTGAGGAGGCCTTGGTGCCCCGCCAGCTCAGAGGAGTGACGAGGGGACGTACCGTGTTTAGGAGAAGATTCGGCCATCCCCTGAGTTTTATAATGAGCTGTTCCGTAGTTAGGAAGTTTATGGGTTTGAGATTTTCTTAGCTTAGCTGGTTTTAGTTAGGACTCTAGACCCCAGAAAGCTTCATTAGTGGAGCATTGTTTAGCTAAGAGTAGAGTATTGCTGATGTAGGGAAGCTGAGAATTATCCTTGAGCCAGAAATGGACGAATCGTCATACTGATGATTAAGCTATGAAAGAAAAAGCTGGGACTCAGCAGAACTGGAGCAGGCATGAGCTGTCAGCCTGAACAGGTCGCCAGGAGGACAGAATGATGAAGATGAAGATGAAGATGAAGAAGTAGCCGGAAGAGCCTTGGTTTCAGCGCTTGGTTTCAGCAGGACTGGCAATAAAAAAACCGTAAAACCTCCAGAGCCCTGGAAGATTCCCTTCCTCGCCACGCTGTGCCTAAGCTGGACAGCGCCTTCGAAGCCGTGCGCTCTGGCCGGGCTGTCCCGTTGATGGCTTTGCGCTGCTTCCCAGCGGCCCAAGGCTCTCCCCCCTCACAGAGGGGCCCTGCCCCGCCCCACGCGCCCCGTGGCGGCTGCCGCCCCGCCCGCCCTGCGGAGATGTTGCCCCCCCCACCCGCCCCCCGTGCCCTGGCGTCCCCCAGCGCCAGCCGCCCCTCACGGCGGGGCAGGAGGAGGGAGCAGGCCCCGCTTGTTCCCCTTTCCTGGCGCTCACGGGGCATCGAAGAGCCAAGGAGGGCTGAAACGGCACGTCCCCCAAACGCTTCCCTCTCTGGTCCTTTTGGGCCACTAACGCGCTCTGCTCAAGGGAGTCCGAGGGCCTACGCTCGGCTTTCCCTGCTAAGGTGTCATTCTTCCTTCTGTAAGCTCCACAACTGGCTGGTTGATGTGAGCTGTCCAGGAGATGGGGAAAACGAGACGCTTTCAAACTGGGGGAATTATCCTGGTAAATTACTGCAGCTTTTCAGCAACAGAATTTCAAGGCGCAGCTGGGCCTTTCAGCCATTGCATCGATTTTCAAATGCCACCCGCAGCATCCGAAGTGTGAAGAGCCCAGTGTGAAGCTCCTCAAAGACACTGCAGCAGTTGTCCACCAGCAGGCAGGACGTGTCTGTGCTGAGTCACCAGAAAAGCAAGCTAAGCCCGGAGCCATTATTGCACGGGCAAGCAGAGTTGGTTTCCAGAGGAGTTGCATGCACTCGTTTCCCTCTCCCACTCACTACTTTCTCTCCTCTTTCGAGCTGGCTCCTGGCTTTAACTGGAGCTTTTGACAGAGAAGGGAATGACTGCATCTCATTTTCCTTGGGATGTGGCTATCCAAATGTCTGCAAGGAATCTTACAGGGAGCATGGAGCCTGGGCAAACATCTGTGAGGCTGCAGCTTTTGACTGCTTGAAACGCGCCTTCTTTGGGCTCGGCACCTGCAGGCCACTGCAGAGCGGTAGCCGCAGGCTGCTGCCAGAGCTGCAACACAACAAAACTGTGGCAGCCCAAGAATCCGCGCGCAGCTCTTCTGCGTGTTGTCCGACGTTAAGGTGCCAAAGAAAGAGCAAGCAGGGAGAGAGGAGCTTTGTGTCAGGAGACAAGCCAACATCTCCCCGTCAGAAAGGGAGGTCAGGCTCCAAACTGAGTCAGAGCAAAGGTCAGCACGCACCTGCGTGCTCAAGAAGCAACTGCGCACTGCAATACTCCTGGAAACTGATTTCCTTGGCTTCTTTTGTCCCCTAAATGTCATCAAAGCGGTTAGGGCTTTCAGAAGCAACAAAGATGCCAGCAGGAACAAGCAGACTTGCTTTTAGTCAAAGCCTTGGGGAGGAAAAGTCACGTTTGCTTGGATTTCTTGGGGGCCTGCTGGATCGGTGCATTTTCGGAGTTACCCCGGGATGCCCTGAGCACGGGCTTATGGACGGTTAGGATTTTTTCTCCTGCTTTATGACTGAGGAGATCTTCCCAGGCTTTTCTTTTGCGTCAGCTGTACAGAAGATTTCGGTTGCTGGGCGTAACTACGCCAACAGAGCCAGAGCGGCTGCTATTGTGACGTCAAGGGAGCCGGGCCGCATCACAGTGCTGTCAGCGCAACGTTGTCCCGGTGCGCGCGAGGCCTCGTTGTCCAGAGCAGCTCTTTGGCTTGCTCGCTGCAGGAGGACCCTCGTGACTGAGGCGTTCTCAGCAGACGGCCTGCACCCCGAGAGGAGTCTTGGTTTTTCCCCCGGGTG
Source organism: Coloeus monedula (assembly GCF_965178545.1). Taxonomy (NCBI): domain Eukaryota; kingdom Metazoa; phylum Chordata; class Aves; order Passeriformes; family Corvidae; genus Coloeus; species Coloeus monedula. Next base: position 645,330 of record NC_138807.1, on the reverse strand, counting down.
GCATTCAGTGTGCAAACCCGCACAGCACTGCTAGAATGATCGGGCAAGTCTGTGCCGCGGTTTGCACGGTTTTTTCTGTGGCGTATTCCGGCTACTTCCTGACCCACCTGACTCGTAAGTAAAGGTTTATCCCGGGGGTAGCCATCACACGGCGTTTGCTTCACTTTGCTCTTTACGCTCGTTTGTAGTGATGAAGCTGATTTGGGAGCAAAAGTGCCATTGAGATGCCGCTCCTTTGGTAAAGCTCCTGCCAACAGCATCAGCTAAAAAGGGGGTGTCTGCACTGGCTGGCGGGTGGAGAGTATTTGCAACGTAACCTGCAGGGCTTGCGTTCCCTCCACGGGAGAGCGCGTGGCATTGGACACTGTCATTTCCTCAGCTTGCTGCTTCAGCCGAGACAACCTGCAAATTGCAGGCTGGCAGGGAGCCTCACAAGTACTTCTAAAACTTGCCCAGGAGTGAGGGAAAGCACTTTCTTGCTCCAAATCCTGCCATTAGAGGCCTTGGCTCTCTGCTGTGACCCTTTACGGTGCGCCAAGAGAGCGATTCCCTTGGCGATGAAGTGCAAGCTCCTAACCGGTTAGGCTTTGCTCCTGGACCCAGGAGCTGTTCCTGGGCTGCTTTAGAAGAGAACCGCCACAGCTATGGGGCCCTTTGTGGAAGCTTTCCCGGGGTATCATTTGCAGCAAATTGATGGGAATTAGTGCATGCAGTTTATTTTAAAAAAATAAAAAACAAATAAAACAACAGCAACAGCAACAGCAACAGCAACAACAACAACAAAACGAAAAGAAAGGTTGCAGGAAAGAGAAGAGGAAAAAGCTGCTTGAGCTGTTGGGCAGAACAGCAGCTCTGACTTAAAGGACACTTGGCATTTCTGTGATCGTGTTTCTATCTCTTCAGTGACAAAAGTCGAGAGAGCCTAGTATCGTGTCCTTGTTGTTCTCTTGCTTGCTGTGGGAAAATCTTGTGTTGCTCCTGGAGGGATGCTGGGAAAGGAAAATGCTCTCTGTTGGGACTGACTTGTCCTGTGGGACTCCCCAGCACAGGCACTTTTCTAACGGCATCTGGTTCCTCTTCCCTTGCTCGCTGCAGGTCACCTCACACGCGGATGGAGACAAGCCCGTCCTTTGGTGAGTGGCAAAGGAAGCTCTGACCTTGCTGGCAGAGAATGTAAGAATTGTGCGGCAAGCTGCGAGCTTGGCCTGTTGCGGTAGAGTGTAGAGTGCCAGCCTGGGAGGCGGAAAGAAAGCCCAAGTCGGTGCTGGCGTCAGCAGCAGCAAAGGGAGCACTGGCTCTTTCCTAATTTTCCATTGAAGAGCCTTTCAAGAGATGAAAGGCAAGTGTGGCAGGCCAAAGGTGTCTTGCTGATTCTAGCCAGGGTGGAAGATCAAATGCACAGCAAGACGGAGCACCACCTAATTTGCCCACCTTAAGAGGGTGAATTTCACGACTCAGAATCCCACTTGGATCAAAGTTTCTGATTTCCCCTTAGTCTGGGTGAAAAGAAACCAGCTTCCGGAGCTGACAAGAAAGCAGCTCCTGAAGGACTGGCTGCTCCCTGTCCCTCTCACTGCTGTCTGCCTGCAGGGCTCACCAGCAGGGTCAGCACCTCCTCTGGCTCCCTCTCTTGCTGAGGAAGAGGCTGAAGAGGAGCCAAATGACAAGAAGCCTCCAGCTGTTGTCCATCCACGGCCTGAACGTGCAGAGCCAGTAAGTGGCGCCTGTGGTTGGCACTGCCTTTGGCGCAGGGCCGAGCTTCAGGTTTCTGACGAGCCAGCCCTTGCCGCTCGTGCCTGAAGATGCTGGGGGCTGTGTGCCTGCCATGACGTAGTGCTGCTTCAGCCAGGCCAGGGAGCCCTGGCAAATGGCTTCTGAACTTTCACATTTGAGCGCCATTTTGCTGGGACGCTGAGAGGGCCTGAGAAAGTCTCTTGGGATCAGATGAGAGGCAGCATTGTGCCTTTAAATTGTTGCCAGCGTAGAAGTGACCCCCTTGGTGCACGGTGTCCGTGCAGGCTCCCCGTGGTCAGCGGCCAGAGACGGTCCAAAGACGCAGTTGACAGCCTTGCAGGATGCTTAGGAGACACTGGCCCCCGGGAGGGACCAATTAGCTCCAGGCACAACGTAGACCAGACTGGCCTTCTGGTCAGACACGACCATGCCCACTCGAGGGTGACTTCATTGGCCAGGGGAACACAGCAGGAGGAAAGCAACAAGGCTCTGGGGCCCTGCTCCCACCTCTTTCTGTATCTTTGCAACCTCGTCAATACCTTGTTGCAGTCGTCTTGCAGAAAATCGATAAAATGTAGCGTGAACCTGGCCATGTGCTGCTGTAGCACAGCAGCCTTTGGGGTTTGCCCGTTGCCTTTGAGAAGGGCACATGCAAAACCCCCCCCAGGCAAAGAGGCCTGGCGGTGGCTGACAGCCTTCCTTTTGCCGTGTGCTCTCCGGGGTATCTGTGCCAGCCACCTTTCTGACGGGCAATCCTTTCTTGTCCCAGCTCTCTCTTGACGCCCGCTCTGCCGTTCAACGTGCCGCTGCACCGGCACGGTCCGCAGCAGCCAGCACTCCGCCACGTGGCAGCACTTCGTCCAGCAGCCCAGCCCAGCAGCTGGAGATGAGAGAGGAGCAGAGCCTGAGGAGACTGAGTACGTCTGGTGTATTTCTGGTCTGCCAGAGCGGCGTGTTTTCTGCGTGTCTCTGTATTGGCTGCGCCAGAAGTTCCTCCTCACTTTAGTGCCACAGAGGCATTTAGGCCTCCCTCCAAGAACCGGTTGCTGTGCTTTGAGGCGGCAAGAGAGCGCTCGGCGCGTTCCCGCTGCCTCTGAGGGCAGCTGGCACTGGCTTGGCTTTGCCTGGGCTGCCCTCTGTGCCAAAGACAAAAGCAGAGGTTGTTTCTGTTGAGCAGAAGGCTGGCACCTAGCGGGTGACTGGGCCCCAGGGAGCTCTCGGGCCCCAGCTATTCTCCGGCTGCCCTTTTTACGACTGTTCTCACTCCTCCTCTCACTGGTGCACGTTGTTCTCCTAAGCGGCCCTGCCGGTGACGGCAGGTGCCACTGCAGAGGCTGCGGAGGCCCTTCCTTAGCTCTGGGGGCCCAGTTCCTAAAGGCCCATCGTTCTGGGTTATCACATGAGCTGCTGTGCTTGAAAGCCATGAAGTGCTTCTTGGAAAGGCCAGCTGCTGAAAGGTGGAGAAGATCGCCCTCCCGCTCGCTGCTCTCAGCGGCTGGAAGCCAAGTGACTGCCCCCGACAGTGGGGCTGCATCTTGGATCGTCTGGGGAGCGGCATCTCCCTTTGAAAGCGAGCACCTTGCACTGCTTTTGTCTTTCAGGGAGCATTGTGAGTCTGGGCGAGCCGAGGAGGAAATACTCGGCATTTGAAGAACTCGGACGAGGGTAAGTCTGACGCCTGCTCCTTACGCAAAACCGTGGGCCCGGTCTTTGGCCGGTGCAGCGTCAAGCGTGGCATCAGGCAAGCTGCGAACACGGTCAGACTCTGGCTTTACCTTCCTGCCACCTCTCAGGACTGCTCAGTCAGAGCAGCCAGAAGGCACTGTCAAAGACAACCTGGTGCTGGCAAGGTCTGCCTTGCTTGCAGCAAGGAGCAGGGCCTGGAAGATGTCCCGCCCCTGCCGCATTATGCCGGCCTACCAGAGCACCTTGTCACCCGAGAGCTGGCAGATAACACTTCTCCAAGGCAGAGTTTTCCAAGTTCTTCTTCTCCAGTTTTTCCAAAGGGTCCCCCTTGGGCTGGGAAGGGAACCAATCGGGCATGTGCCTGGGAGATTTGTAGCAGCCCTTGGTGTTCACATTGGGCCTCCGTTTTCTCCTGGACAACCCTGCGTGGCAGAGGGCTGCTGGGCTGTTGTGCTATTGGCGGGGGAGGCGCTGCAGCCAGGCGTTTTCCAAATGCTCCAGGCAGCCTGGGGAGATCTCCTGCCTAGGCTGGCTTTCACCGCCAGGGACTAAAGGGCTTTTTCTGCTGCCGTTTTCTTTCTAGGGGTTTTGGAGCTGTTTATAAAGCCCTCGACGCCAGCACAGGGCAACAGGTAAAGTGTCAATGCCCCCAGCAGATTTTGCCGCTCTGGGGCGCTTTTGCCGCGGCTGCGAGCCTTGGCTGGAGCTTTGGGTGGCCGCTCCATCTCTGCGGCAGAGGCTGCTCCTCTGAAGCACAGACTAGGCTCAGCAGCCTGCAGACGGCATTTGGGACGGGCTTTGGTCCTTCTCCTAAGCTCTGCCCTCTGGCACAGCTGGGCTGCGTCGTTGCACGAGCACTCGCTGCGTGTTCCTGGGGACTTTGTGCGACGAGCGCCTTCTCAAGTCAACGGTCTCTCAATGTCCTTTTAGGTGGCCATCAAGAAAATGGCGCTTCAAGAGGAGATGTCCGAGGAGCTGGCTGTCAATGAAATCGTGGTCATGAGGGACAGTAGGAACCCCAATATTGTTACCTACTTAGACAGGTGGGGCTATTCTCATGTCAGTGTTCCTTTAGGATACTGCAAGCCCAAAGTGGCAAACCCCTTTGGTCGCGGGCCGAAAATGGAGCTGTTTAGGATTTCTCTCCTCCAGTGCGGGGGAGGAGGTTGCACTTGGTCTGCAATAATCTCTTCTGGCATATGCAGCTTGGAGAGCGCTTCCAAAAAGCTGGGTCAGCCCCTCGGGTGACTGGGCTGTGCCCAGGTCCTCTCTCTCCATGCCGGGCTTTTCTTCTTTCAGCTACCTGGTCGACGGGGAGCTCTGGCTGGCGATGGAGTTCATGGACGGCGGCACGTTGTATGATGTACTCGGGGCAGTGTACCTCGAGGAAGGACAGATAGGCGCTGTCTGTCGGGAGGTGAGGGATGCCGCTTGTGCTTCCCCTGGCCTGCACAGGATGGCCCTTGTCAACTGGTGGTTAAGAACAGCAGAGATTTCTTGCTCACGGCCTTGCTTTGCTGTTGCTGTCACGAATCGGAGAAGAAAGAGCATCTGAAGCCAACTGCCTGCCAGTGTCCCCGCACTTCCTAGGCTCTGTTCTCGCACTCTTACGTACTGCCGTTGTGCTCCGGCGCTCGCTGGCTCGCTGGCTCGCTGGCTGGCTCGCTCGCTGTGTTGCACTTGTTTCCTCTTGCCAGCTTTGCCTCTCAACGGTTGCCTGGAGCCTGTCTGTGTGTCCTGCATTCCTTGCCGCTCCAAGCCTGCACGCTGGTGGCAGAATTTCAAGCTAAGGGCAAAGGAGATGCCCTCAGCTTCAAAGGAGAGCATTGCAGCCCAGGTGGCGTTGGATTCTGGAACAGGTCTAACGTGCTGCTTCCTCCTCTGCTGCCACAAGGCTACCAAGAAAATCTTTGCCATGCCGCTCCCCAGCCAAAGGGCACGCGCTACGTACCGGAGGGAGGAGGGGCTTTTGGAAGCTCAGATGTGCTTTTGCTTGGAAAGATAGAACACTCGTAAGAGTGTTGAAGCAGCAAGCTCTTCCTCTTGACAGCACTAGGATGCCGCGCCCTGGCTCACAATTCCCTGAGAAAGCTGTCACTCTCGTCGAGCCCGTTCCTTTCTTGCGGGATGAAATCAGGTCCTGAACCTTCACCCTTCCCTTTCTCCTCTCTCTCTCAGTGCCTGCAAGGGCTGCATTTCCTTCATTCCCGCCGAGTCATCCACAGAGACGTCAAAAGCTGCAACATTCTTGTCAGCGTGGACGGATCTGTGAAATTGGGTGGGTATCCTTGGTGAGGCGCAGCGTTCCCGGGATGCGCTCTGGGGCTGCTCGGGGGTAACTGCCAGTTCCCCAGAAGCGCTGCTTGGCCAGCGCGCGAAACGTGAGGGCGTTTTTGAAGTGACCAATGCCTTATGTCCCTGGCTACAGCCCCGCGGAAGCAGAGCACTGCTGCTTTTCCAGCTCTAGATTCACCGTGGCCTTGTCAGGCTTTGAGCGGGCAATTCTTTGGCTGGGTTTGCCAGTCGTAAGCTGGCTTTGACAGGGTTTGTTTTTCTCCGCAGCTGACTTTGGCCTCTGTGCTCAGCTCACCCCTGAGCGCGACAAGTGCAGCTCCAGCGTCGGCACTCCCAGCTGGATGGCGCCGGAAGTCGTGAGAGGAGAAGCCTACGGCCCCAAAGTGGACATCTGGTCACTGGGGATCGTGGGGCTGGAAATGGTGGAAGGGGAAGCTCCTTACCAGAGGGAACCCCGTCTCAGGGTAAGGTGCAGCTTAGAAGTGCGTCTCGGTGCGGAGAGAGCTGTTGTGGCTAGGAAAGGAGCAGGTAGAGTGTCCTCTTCCCTTTTTTTGTAGGTTTTTGAACTGATAGAAAGGAACGGGGCCCCAAAACTGCAAAACCCCAGGCACCACTCGGCTCTCCTGCGCGACTTTCTCCGCTGCTGCCTGCAGACAGACGAGGACAGGCGCTGGTCTGCCCAGGAACTCCTGAAGGTAAGAAAAAGCAAAGCGGCAAAAAGCCCTGCGAGCTGTGGACGCCTGCATGAAGGGCCGAAGAGGACTGTGGGCCACGTGGGCCTGGGCGAGACAGGTCCGGGACCGGAAGGCGGAGGAGCAGGTGGTGCCCTCGGTCCTCTTTGTGCGTCTTCCTGGTAGCAGAGGAACCCTGCTTGAGCCTGTCGGACGTGATCTTGGGAAGTAATGGTTCCTTTTGCTTTTGTTTTTCCTTTGGGCAGCATCCGTTTGTGACCTCAGGCCATCCTGCCTCCAGCCTGGCTGCTCTGATCATCTCAGCCAAGCAAGTGCAGGAAGACTGGAGAGGAGACGCTTGCGCCTGAGGAGGCCTTGGTGCCCCGCCAGCTCAGAGGAGTGACGAGGGGACGTACCGTGTTTAGGAGAAGATTCGGCCATCCCCTGAGTTTTATAATGAGCTGTTCCGTAGTTAGGAAGTTTATGGGTTTGAGATTTTCTTAGCTTAGCTGGTTTTAGTTAGGACTCTAGACCCCAGAAAGCTTCATTAGTGGAGCATTGTTTAGCTAAGAGTAGAGTATTGCTGATGTAGGGAAGCTGAGAATTATCCTTGAGCCAGAAATGGACGAATCGTCATACTGATGATTAAGCTATGAAAGAAAAAGCTGGGACTCAGCAGAACTGGAGCAGGCATGAGCTGTCAGCCTGAACAGGTCGCCAGGAGGACAGAATGATGAAGATGAAGATGAAGATGAAGAAGTAGCCGGAAGAGCCTTGGTTTCAGCGCTTGGTTTCAGCAGGACTGGCAATAAAAAAACCGTAAAACCTCCAGAGCCCTGGAAGATTCCCTTCCTCGCCACGCTGTGCCTAAGCTGGACAGCGCCTTCGAAGCCGTGCGCTCTGGCCGGGCTGTCCCGTTGATGGCTTTGCGCTGCTTCCCAGGGGCCCAAGGCTCTCCCCCCTCACAGAGGGGCCCTGCCCCGCCCCACGCGCCCCGTGGCGGCTGCCGCCCCGCCCGCCCTGCGGAGATGTTGCCCCCCCCACCCGCCCCCCGTGCCCTGGCGTCCCCCAGCGCCAGCCGCCCCTCACGGCGGGGCAGGAGGAGGGAGCAGGCCCCGCTTGTTCCCCTTTCCTGGCGCTCACGGGGCATCGAAGAGCCAAGGAGGGCTGAAACGGCACGTCCCCCAAACGCTTCCCTCTCTGGTCCTTTTGGGCCACTAACGCGCTCTGCTCAAGGGAGTCCGAGGGCCTACGCTCGGCTTTCCCTGCTAAGGTGTCATTCTTCCTTCTGTAAGCTCCACAACTGGCTGGTTGATGTGAGCTGTCCAGGAGATGGGGAAAACGAGACGCTTTCAAACTGGGGGAATTATCCTGGTAAATTACTGCAGCTTTTCAGCAACAGAATTTCAAGGCGCAGCTGGGCCTTTCAGCCATTGCATCGATTTTCAAATGCCACCCGCAGCATCCGAAGTGTGAAGAGCCCAGTGTGAAGCTCCTCAAAGACACTGCAGCAGTTGTCCACCAGCAGGCAGGACGTGTCTGTGCTGAGTCACCAGAAAAGCAAGCTAAGCCCGGAGCCATTATTGCACGGGCAAGCAGAGTTGGTTTCCAGAGGAGTTGCATGCACTCGTTTCCCTCTCCCACTCACTACTTTCTCTCCTCTTTCGAGCTGGCTCCTGGCTTTAACTGGAGCTTTTGACAGAGAAGGGAATGACTGCATCTCATTTTCCTTGGGATGTGGCTATCCAAATGTCTGCAAGGAATCTTACAGGGAGCATGGAGCCTGGGCAAACATCTGTGAGGCTGCAGCTTTTGACTGCTTGAAACGCGCCTTCTTTGGGCTCGGCACCTGCAGGCCACTGCAGAGCGGTAGCCGCAGGCTGCTGCCAGAGCTGCAACACAACAAAACTGTGGCAGCCCAAGAATCCGCGCGCAGCTCTTCTGCGTGTTGTCCGACGTTAAGGTGCCAAAGAAAGAGCAAGCAGGGAGAGAGGAGCTTTGTGTCAGGAGACAAGCCAACATCTCCCTGTCAGAAAGGGAGGTCAGGCTCCAAACTGAGTCAGAGCAAAGGTCAGCACGCACCTGCGTGCTCAAGAAGCAACTGCGCACTGCAATACTCCTGGAAACTGATTTCCTTGGCTTCTTTTGTCCCCTAAATGTCATCAAAGCGGTTAGGGCTTTCAGAAGCAACAAAGATGCCAGCAGGAACAAGCAGACTTGCTTTTAGTCAAAGCCTTGGGGAGGAAAAGTCACGTTTGCTTGGATTTCTTGGGGGCCTGCTGGATCGGTGCATTTTCGGAGTTACCCCGGGATGCCCTGAGCACGGGCTTATGGACGGTTAGGATTTTTTCTCCTGCTTTATGACTGAGGAGATCTTCCCAGGCTTTTCTTTTGTGTCAGCTGTACAGAAGATTTCGGTTGCTGGGCGTAACTACGCCAACAGAGCCAGAGCGGCTGCTATTGTGACGTCAAGGGAGCCGGGCCGCATCACAGTGCTGTCAGCGCAACGTTGTCCCGGTGCGCGCGAGGCCTCGTTGTCCAGAGCAGCTCTTTGGCTTGCTCGCTGCAGGAGGACCCTCGTGACTGAGGCGTTCTCAGCAGACGGCCTGCACCCCGAGAGGAGTCTTGGTTTTTCCCCCGGGTGGCATTCAGTGTGCAAACCCGCACAGCACTGCTAGAATGATCGGGCAAGTCTGTGCCGCGGTTTGCACGGTTTTTTCTGTGGCGTATTCCGGCTACTTCCTGACCCACCTGACTCGTAAGTAAAGGTTTATCCCGGGGGTAGCCATCACACGGCGTTTGCTTCACTTTGCTCTTTACGCTCGTTTGTAGTGATGAAGCTGATTTGGGAGCAAAAGTGCCATTGAGATGCCGCTCCTTTGGTAAAGCTCCTGCCAACAGCATCAGCTAAAAAGGGGGTGTCTGCACTGGCTGGCGGGTGGAGAGTATTTGCAACGTAACCTGCAGGGCTTGCGTTCCCTCCACGGGAGAGCGCGTGGCATTGGACACTGTCATTTCCTCAGCTTGCTGCTTCAGCCGAGACAACCTGCAAATTGCAGGCTGGCAGGGAGCCTCACAAGTACTTCTAAAACTTGCCCAGGAGTGAGGGAAAGCACTTTCTTGCTCCAAATCCTGCCATTAGAGGCCTTGGCTCTCTGCTGTGACCCTTTACGGTGCGCCAAGAGAGCGATTCCCTTGGCGATGAAGTGCAAGCTCCTAACCGGTTAGGCTTTGCTCCTGGACCCAGGAGCTGTTCCTGGGCTGCTTTAGAAGAGAACCGCCACAGCTATGGGGCCCTTTGTGGAAGCTTTCCCGGGGTATCATTTGCAGCAAATTGATGGGAATTAGTGCATGCAGTTTATTTTAAAAAAATAAAAAACAAATAAAACAACAGCAACAGCAACAGCAACAACAACAACAACAACAAAACGAAAAGAAAGGTTGCAGGAAAGAGAAGAGGAAAAAGCTGCTTGAGCTGTTGGGCAGAACAGCAGCTCTGACTTAAAGGACACTTGGCATTTCTGTGATCGTGTTTCTATCTCTTCAGTGACAAAAGTCGAGAGAGCCTAGTATCGTGTCCTTGTTGTTCTCTTGCTTGCTGTGGGAAAATCTTGTGTTGCTCCTGGAGGGATGCTGGGAAAGGAAAATGCTCTCTGTTGGGACTGACTTGTCCTGTGGGACTCCCCAGCACAGGCACTTTTCTAACGGCATCTGGTTCCTCTTCCCTTGCTCGCTGCAGGTCACCTCACACGCGGATGGAGACAAGCCCGTCCTTTGGTGAGTGGCAAAGGAAGCTCTGACCTTGCTGGCAGAGAATGTAAGAATTGTGCGGCAAGCTGCGAGCTTGGCCTGTTGCGGTAGAGTGTAGAGTGCCAGCCTGGGAGGCGGAAAGAAAGCCCAAGTCGGTGCTGGCGTCAGCAGCAGCAAAGGGAGCACTGGCTCTTTCCTAATTTTCCATTGAAGAGCCTTTCAAGAGATGAAAGGCAAGTGTGGCAGGCCAAAGGTGTCTTGCTGATTCTAGCCAGGGTGGAAGATCAAATGCACAGCAAGACGGAGCACCACCTAATTTGCCCACCTTAAGAGGGTGAATTTCACGACTCAGAATCCCACTTGGATCAAAGTTTCTGATTTCCCCTTAGTCTGGGTGAAAAGAAACCAGCTTCCGGAGCTGACAAGAAAGCAGCTCCTGAAGGACTGGCTGCTCCCTGTCCCTCTCACTGCTGTCTGCCTGCAGGGCTCACCAGCAGGGTCAGCACCTCCTCTGGCTCCCTCTCTTGCTGAGGAAGAGGCTGAAGAGGAGCCAAATGACAAGAAGCCTCCAGCTGTTGTCCATCCACGGCCTGAACGTGCAGAGCCAGTAAGTGGCGCCTGTGGTTGGCACTGCCTTTGGCGCAGGGCCGAGCTTCAGGTTTCTGACGAGCCAGCCCTTGCCGCTCGTGCCTGAAGATGCTGGGGGCTGTGTGCCTGCCATGACGTAGTGCTGCTTCAGCCAGGCCAGGGAGCCCTGGCAAATGGCTTCTGAACTTTCACATTTGAGCGCCATTTTGCTGGGACGCTGAGAGGGCCTGAGAAAGTCTCTTGGGATCAGATGAGAGGCAGCATTGTGCCTTTAAATTGTTGCCAGCGTAGAAGTGACCCCCTTGGTGCACGGTGTCCGTGCAGGCTCCCCGTGGTCAGCGGCCAGAGACGGTCCAAAGACGCAGTTGACAGCCTTGCAGGATGCTTAGGAGACACTGGCCCCCGGGAGGGACCAATTAGCTCCAGGCACAACGTAGACCAGACTGGCCTTCTGGTCAGACACGACCATGCCCACTCGAGGGTGACTTCATTGGCCAGGGGAACACAGCAGGAGGAAAGCAACAAGGCTCTGGGGCCCTGCTCCCACCTCTTTCTGTATCTTTGCAACCTCGTCAATACCTTGTTGCAGTCGTCTTGCAGAAAATCGATAAAATGTAGCGTGAACCTGGCCATGTGCTGCTGTAGCACAGCAGCCTTTGGGGTTTGCCCGTTGCCTTTGAGAAGGGCACATGCAAAACCCCCCCCAGGCAAAGAGGCCTGGCGGTGGCTGACAGCCTTCCTTTTGCCGTGTGCTCTCCGGGGTATCTGTGCCAGCCACCTTTCTGACGGGCAATCCTTTCTTGTCCCAGCTCTCTCTTGACGCCCGCTCTGCCGTTCAACGTGCCGCTGCACCGGCGCGGTCCGCAGCAGCCAGCACTCCGCCACGTGGCAGCACTTCGTCCAGCAGCCCAGCCCAGCAGCTGGAGATGAGAGAGGAGCAGAGCCTGAGGAGACTGAGTACGTCTGGTGTATTTCTGGTCTGCCAGAGCGGCGTGTTTTCTGCGTGTCTCTGTATTGGCTGCGCCAGAAGTTCCTCCTCGCTTTAGTGCCACAGAGGCATTTAGGCCTCCCTCCAAGAACCGGTTGCTGTGCTTTGAGGCGGCAAGAGAGCGCTCGGCGCGTTCCCGCTGCCTCTGAGGGCAGCTGGCACTGGCTTGGCTTTGCCTGGGCTGCCCTCTGTGCCAAAGACAAAAGCAGAGGTTGTTTCTGTTGAGCAGAAGGCTGGCACCTAGCGGGTGACTGGGCCCCAGGGAGCTCTCGGGCCCCAGCTATTCTCCGGCTGCCCTTTTTACGACTGTTCTCACTCCTCCTCTCACTGGTGCACGTTGTTCTCCTAAGCGGCCCTGCCGGTGACGGCAGGTGCCACTGCAGAGGCTGCGGAGGCCCTTCCTTAGCTCTGGGGGCCCAGTTCCTAAAGGCCCATCGTTCTGGGTTATCACATGAGCTGCTGTGCTTGAAAGCCATGAAGTGCTTCTTGGAAAGGCCAGCTGCTGAAAGGTGGAGAAGATCGCCCTCCCGCTCGCTGCTCTCAGCGGCTGGAAGCCAAGTGACTGCCCCCGACAGTGGGGCTGCATCTTGGATCGTCTGGGGAGCGGCATCTCCCTTTGAAAGCGAGCACCTTGCACTGCTTTTGTCTTTCAGGGAGCATTGTGAGTCTGGGCGAGCCGAGGAGGAAATACTCGGCATTTGAAGAACTCGGACGAGGGTAAGTCTGACGCCTGCTCCTTACGCAAAACCGTGGGCCCGGTCTTTGGCCGGTGCAGCGTCAAGCGTGGCATCAGGCAAGCTGCGAACACGGTCAGACTCTGGCTTTACCTTCCTGCCACCTCTCAGGACTGCTCAGTCAGAGCAGCCAGAAGGCACTGTCAAAGACAACCTGGTGCTGGCAAGGTCTGCCTTGCTTGCAGCAAGGAGCAGGGCCTGGAAGATGTCCCGCCCCTGCCGCATTATGCCGGCCTACCAGAGCACCTTGTCACCCGAGAGCTGGCAGATAACACTTCTCCAAGGCAGAGTTTTCCAAGTTCTTCTTCTCCAGTTTTTCCAAAGGGTCCCCCTTGGGCTGGGAAGGGAACCAATCGGGCATGTGCCTGGGAGATTTGTAGCAGCCCTTGGTGTTCACATTGGGCCTCCGTTTTCTCCTGGACAACCCTGCGTGGCAGAGGGCTGCTGGGCTGTTGTGCTATTGGCGGGGGAGGCGCTGCAGCCAGGCGTTTTCCAAATGCTCCAGGCAGCCTGGGGAGATCTCCTGCCTAGGCTGGCTTTCACCGCCAGGGACTAAAGGGCTTTTTCTGCTGCCGTTTTCTTTCTAGGGGTTTTGGAGCTGTTTATAAAGCCCTCGACGCCAGCACAGGGCAACAGGTAAAGTGTCAATGCCCCCAGCAGATTTTGCCGCTCTGGGGCGCTTTTGCCGCGGCTGCGAGCCTTGGCTGGAGCTTTGGGTGGCCGCTCCATCTCTGCGGCAGAGGCTGCTCCTCTGAAGCACAGACTAGGCTCAGCAGCCTGCAGACGGCATTTGGGACGGGCTTTGGTCCTTCTCCTAAGCTCTGCCCTCTGGCACAGCTGGGCTGCGTCGTTGCACGAGCACTCGCTGCGTGTTCCTGGGGACTTTGTGCGACGAGCGCCTTCTCAAGTCAACGGTCTCTCAATGTCCTTTTAGGTGGCCATCAAGAAAATGGCGCTTCAAGAGGAGATGTCCGAGGAGCTGGCTGTCAATGAAATCGTGGTCATGAGGGACAGTAGGAACCCCAATATTGTTACCTACTTAGACAGGTGGGGCTATTCTCATGTCAGTGTTCCTTTAGGATACTGCAAGCCCAAAGTGGCAAACCCCTTTGGTCGCGGGCCGAAAATGGAGCTGTTTAGGATTTCTCTCCTCCAGTGCGGGGGAGGAGGTTGCACTTGGTCTGCAATAATCTCTTCTGGCATATGCAGCTTGGAGAGCGCTTCCAAAAAGCTGGGTCAGCCCCTCGGGTGACTGGGCTGTGCCCAGGTCCTCTCTCTCCATGCCGGGCTTTTCTTCTTTCAGCTACCTGGTCGACGGGGAGCTCTGGCTGGCGATGGAGTTCATGGACGGCGGCACGTTGTATGATGTACTCGGGGCAGTGTACCTCGAGGAAGGACAGATAGGCGCTGTCTGTCGGGAGGTGAGGGATGCCGCTTGTGCTTCCCCTGGCCTGCACAGGATGGCCCTTGTCAACTGGTGGTTAAGAACAGCAGAGATTTCTTGCTCACGGCCTTGCTTTGCTGTTGCTGTCACGAATCGGAGAAGAAAGAGCATCTGAAGCCAACTGCCTGCCAGTGTCCCCGCACTTCCTAGGCTCTGTTCTCGCACTCTTACGTACTGCCGTTGTGCTCCGGCGCTCGCTGGCTCGCTGGCTCGCTGGCTGGCTCGCTCGCTGTGTTGCACTTGTTTCCTCTTGCCAGCTTTGCCTCTCAACGGTTGCCTGGAGCCTGTCTGTGTGTCCTGCATTCCTTGCCGCTCCAAGCCTGCACGCTGGTGGCAGAATTTCAAGCTAAGGGCAAAGGAGATGCCCTCAGCTTCAAAGGAGAGCATTGCAGCCCAGGTGGCGTTGGATTCTGGAACAGGTCTAACGTGCTGCTTCCTCCTCTGCTGCCACAAGGCTACCAAGAAAATCTTTGCCATGCCGCTCCCCAGCCAAAGGGCACGCGCTACGTACCGGAGGGAGGAGGGGCTTTTGGAAGCTCAGATGTGCTTTTGCTTGGAAAGATAGAACACTCGTAAGAGTGTTGAAGCAGCAAGCTCTTCCTCTTGACAGCACTAGGATGCCGCGCCCTGGCTCACAATTCCCTGAGAAAGCTGTCACTCTCGTCGAGCCCGTTCCTTTCTTGCGGGATGAAATCAGGTCCTGAACCTTCACCCTTCCCTTTCTCCTCTCTCTCTCAGTGCCTGCAAGGGCTGCATTTCCTTCATTCCCGCCGAGTCATCCACAGAGACGTCAAAAGCTGCAACATTCTTGTCAGCGTGGACGGATCTGTGAAATTGGGTGGGTATCCTTGGTGAGGCGCAGCGTTCCCGGGATGCGCTCTGGGGCTGCTCGGGGGTAACTGCCAGTTCCCCAGAAGCGCTGCTTGGCCAGCGCGCGAAACGTGAGGGCGTTTTTGAAGTGACCAATGCCTTATGTCCCTGGCTACAGCCCCGCGGAAGCAGAGCACTGCTGCTTTTCCAGCTCTAGATTCACCGTGGCCTTGTCAGGCTTTGAGCGGGCAATTCTTTGGCTGGGTTTGCCAGTCGTAAGCTGGCTTTGACAGGGTTTGTTTTTCTCCGCAGCTGACTTTGGCCTCTGTGCTCAGCTCACCCCTGAGCGCGACAAGTGCAGCTCCAGCGTCGGCACTCCCAGCTGGATGGCGCCGGAAGTCGTGAGAGGAGAAGCCTACGGCCCCAAAGTGGACATCTGGTCACTGGGGATCGTGGGGCTGGAAATGGTGGAAGGGGAAGCTCCTTACCAGAGGGAACCCCGTCTCAGGGTAAGGTGCAGCTTAGAAGTGCGTCTCGGTGCGGAGAGAGCTGTTGTGGCTAGGAAAGGAGCAGGTAGAGTGTCCTCTTCCCTTTTTTTGTAGGTTTTTGAACTGATAGAAAGGAACGGGGCCCCAAAACTGCAAAACCCCAGGCACCACTCGGCTCTCCTGCGCGACTTTCTCCGCTGCTGCCTGCAGACAGACGAGGACAGGCGCTGGTCTGCCCAGGAACTCCTGAAGGTAAGAAAAAGCAAAGCGGCAAAAAGCCCTGCGAGCTGTGGACGCCTGCATGAAGGGCCGAAGAGGACTGTGGGCCACGTGGGCCTGGGCGAGACAGGTCCGGGACCGGAAGGCGGAGGGGCAGGTGGTGCCCTCGGTCCTCTTTGTGCGTCTTCCTGGTAGCAGAGGAACCCTGCTTGAGCCTGTCGGACGTGATCTTGGGAAGTAATGGTTCCTTTTGCTTTTGTTTTTCCTTTGGGCAGCATCCGTTTGTGACCTCAGGCCATCCTGCCTCCAGCCTGGCTGCTCTGATCATCTCAGCCAAGCAAGTGCAGGAAGACTGGAGAGGAGACGCTTGCGCCTGAGGAGGCCTTGGTGCCCCGCCAGCTCAGAGGAGTGACGAGGGGACGTACCGTGTTTAGGAGAAGATTCGGCCATCCCCTGAGTTTTATAATGAGCTGTTCCGTAGTTAGGAAGTTTATGGGTTTGAGATTTTCTTAGCTTAGCTGGTTTTAGTTAGGACTCTAGACCCCAGAAAGCTTCATTAGTGGAGCATTGTTTAGCTAAGAGTAGAGTATTGCTGATGTAGGGAAGCTGAGAATTATCCTTGAGCCAGAAATGGACGAATCGTCATACTGATGATTAAGCTATGAAAGAAAAAGCTGGGACTCAGCAGAACTGGAGCAGGCATGAGCTGTCAGCCTGAACAGGTCGCCAGGAGGACAGAATGATGAAGATGAAGATGAAGATGAAGAAGTAGCCGGAAGAGCCTTGGTTTCAGCGCTTGGTTTCAGCAGGACTGGCAATAAAAAAACCGTAAAACCTCCAGAGCCCTGGAAGATTCCCTTCCTCGCCACGCTGTGCCTAAGCTGGACAGCGCCTTCGAAGCCGTGCGCTCTGGCCGGGCTGTCCCGTTGATGGCTTTGCGCTGCTTCCCAGGGGCCCAAGGCTCTCCCCCCTCACAGAGGGGCCCTGCCCCGCCCCACGCGCCCCGTGGCGGCTGCCGCCCCGCCCGCCCTGCGGAGATGTTGCCCCCCCCACCCGCCCCCCGTGCCCTGGCGTCCCCCAGCGCCAGCCGCCCCTCACGGCGGGGCAGGAGGAGGGAGCAGGCCCCGCTTGTTCCCCTTTCCTGGCGCTCACGGGGCATCGAAGAGCCAAGGAGGGCTGAAACGGCACGTCCCCCAAACGCTTCCCTCTCTGGTCCTTTTGGGCCACTAACGCGCTCTGCTCAAGGGAGTCCGAGGGCCTACGCTCGGCTTTCCCTGCTAAGGTGTCATTCTTCCTTCTGTAAGCTCCACAACTGGCTGGTTGATGTGAGCTGTCCAGGAGATGGGGAAAACGAGACGCTTTCAAACTGGGGGAATTATCCTGGTAAATTACTGCAGCTTTTCAGCAACAGAATTTCAAGGCGCAGCTGGGCCTTTCAGCCATTGCATCGATTTTCAAATGCCACCCGCAGCATCCGAAGTGTGAAGAGCCCAGTGTGAAGCTCCTCAAAGACACTGCAGCAGTTGTCCACCAGCAGGCAGGACGTGTCTGTGCTGAGTCACCAGAAAAGCAAGCTAAGCCCGGAGCCATTATTGCACGGGCAAGCAGAGTTGGTTTCCAGAGGAGTTGCATGCACTCGTTTCCCTCTCCCACTCACTACTTTCTCTCCTCTTTCGAGCTGGCTCCTGGCTTTAACTGGAGCTTTTGACAGAGAAGGGAATGACTGCATCTCATTTTCCTTGGGATGTGGCTATCCAAATGTCTGCAAGGAATCTTACAGGGAGCATGGAGCCTGGGCAAACATCTGTGAGGCTGCAGCTTTTGACTGCTTGAAACGCGCCTTCTTTGGGCTCGGCACCTGCAGGCCACTGCAGAGCGGTAGCCGCAGGCTGCTGCCAGAGCTGCAACACAACAAAACTGTGGCAGCCCAAGAATCCGCGCGCAGCTCTTCTGCGTGTTGTCCGACGTTAAGGTGCCAAAGAAAGAGCAAGCAGGGAGAGAGGAGCTTTGTGTCAGGAGACAAGCCAACATCTCCCTGTCAGAAAGGGAGGTCAGGCTCCAAACTGAGTCAGAGCAAAGGTCAGCACGCACCTGCGTGCTCAAGAAGCAACTGCGCACTGCAATACTCCTGGAAACTGATTTCCTTGGCTTCTTTTGTCCCCTAAATGTCATCAAAGCGGTTAGGGCTTTCAGAAGCAACAAAGATGCCAGCAGGAACAAGCAGACTTGCTTTTAGTCAAAGCCTTGGGGAGGAAAAGTCACGTTTGCTTGGATTTCTTGGGGGCCTGCTGGATCGGTGCATTTTCGGAGTTACCCCGGGATGCCCTGAGCACGGGCTTATGGACGGTTAGGATTTTTTCTCCTGCTTTATGACTGAGGAGATCTTCCCAGGCTTTTCTTTTGCGTCAGCTGTACAGAAGATTTCGGTTGCTGGGCGTAACTACGCCAACAGAGCCAGAGCGGCTGCTATTGTGACGTCAAGGGAGCCGGGCCGCATCACAGTGCTGTCAGCGCAACGTTGTCCCGGTGCGCGCGAGGCCTCGTTGTCCAGAGCAGCTCTTTGGCTTGCTCGCTGCAGGAGGACCCTCGTGACTGAGGCGTTCTCAGCAGACGGCCTGCACCCCGAGAGGAGTCTTGGTTTTTCCCCCGGGTGGCATTCAGTGTGCAAACCCGCACAGCACTGCTAGAATGATCGGGCAAGTCTGTGCCGCGGTTTGCACGGTTTTTTCTGTGGCGTATTCCGGCTACTTCCTGACCCACCTGACTCGTAAGTAAAGGTTTATCCCGGGGGTAGCCATCACACGGCGTTTGCTTCACTTTGCTCTTTACGCTCGTTTGTAGTGATGAAGCTGATTTGGGAGCAAAAGTGCCATTGAGATGCCGCTCCTTTGGTAAAGCTCCTGCCAACAGCATCAGCTAAAAAGGGGGTGTCTGCACTGGCTGGCGGGTGGAGAGTATTTGCAACGTAACCTGCAGGGCTTGGGTTCCCTCCACGGGAGAGCGCGTGGCATTGGACACTGTCATTTCCTCAGCTTGCTGCTTCAGCCGAGACAACCTGCAAATTGCAGGCTGGCAGGGAGCCTCACAAGTACTTCTAAAACTTGCCCAGGAGTGAGGGAAAGCACTTTCTTGCTCCAAATCCTGCCATTAGAGGCCTTGGCTCTCTGCTGTGACCCTTTACGGTGCGCCAAGAGAGCGATTCCCTTGGCGATGAAGTGCAAGCTCCTAACCGGTTAGGCTTTGCTCCTGGACCCAGGAGCTGTTCCTGGGCTGCTTTAGAAGAGAACCGCCACAGCTATGGGGCCCTTTGTGGAAGCTTTCCCGGGGTATCATTTGCAGCAAATTGATGGGAATTAGTGCATGCAGTTTATTTTAAAAAAATAAAAAACAAATAAAACAACAGCAACAGCAACAGCAACAGCAACAGCAACAACAACAACAACAAAACGAAAAGAAAGGTTGCAGGAAAGAGAAGAGGAAAAAGCTGCTTGAGCTGTTGGGCAGAACAGCAGCTCTGACTTAAAGGACACTTGGCATTTCTGTGATCGTGTTTCTATCTCTTCAGTGACAAAAGTCGAGAGAGCCTAGTATCGTGTCCTTGTTGTTCTCTTGCTTGCTGTGGGAAAATCTTGTGTTGCTCCTGGAGGGATGCTGGGAAAGGAAAATGCTCTCTGTTGGGACTGACTTGTCCTGTGGGACTCCCCAGCACAGGCACTTTTCTAACGGCATCTGGTTCCTCTTCCCTTGCTCGCTGCAGGTCACCTCACACGCGGATGGAGACAAGCCCGTCCTTTGGTGAGTGGCAAAGGAAGCTCTGACCTTGCTGGCAGAGAATGTAAGAATTGTGCGGCAAGCTGCGAGCTTGGCCTGTTGCGGTAGAGTGTAGAGTGCCAGCCTGGGAGGCGGAAAGAAAGCCCAAGTCGGTGCTGGCATCAGCAGCAGCAAAGGGAGCACTGGCTCTTTCCTAATTTTCCATTGAAGAGCCTTTCAAGAGATGAAAGGCAAGTGTGGCAGGCCAAAGGTGTCTTGCTGATTCTAGCCAGGGTGGAAGATCAAATGCACAGCAAGACGGAGCACCACCTAATTTGCCCACCTTAAGAGGGTGAATTTCACGACTCAGAATCCCACTTGGATCAAAGTTTCTGATTTCCCCTTAGTCTGGGTGAAAAGAAACCAGCTTCCGGAGCTGACAAGAAAGCAGCTCCTGAAGGACTGGCTGCTCCCTGTCCCTCTCACTGCTGTCTGCCTGCAGGGCTCACCAGCAGGGTCAGCACCTCCTCTGGCTCCCTCTCTTGCTGAGGAAGAGGCTGAAGAGGAGCCAAATGACAAGAAGCCTCCAGCTGTTGTCCATCCACGGCCTGAACGTGCAGAGCCAGTAAGTGGCGCCTGTGGTTGGCACTGCCTTTGGCGCAGGGCCGAGCTTCAGGTTTCTGACGAGCCAGCCCTTGCCGCTCGTGCCTGAAGATGCTGGGGGCTGTGTGCCTGCCATGACGTAGTGCTGCTTCAGCCAGGCCAGGGAGCCCTGGCAAATGGCTTCTGAACTTTCACATTTGAGCGCCATTTTGCTGGGACGCTGAGAGGGCCTGAGAAAGTCTCTTGGGATCAGATGAGAGGCAGCATTGTGCCTTTAAATTGTTGCCAGCGTAGAAGTGACCCCCTTGGTGCACGGTGTCCGTGCAGGCTCCCCGTGGTCAGCGGCCAGAGACGGTCCAAAGACGCAGTTGACAGCCTTGCAGGATGCTTAGGAGACACTGGCCCCCGGGAGGGACCAATTAGCTCCAGGCACAACGTAGACCAGACTGGCCTTCTGGTCAGACACGACCATGCCCACTCGAGGGTGACTTCATTGGCCAGGGGAACACAGCAGGAGGAAAGCAACAAGGCTCTGGGGCCCTGCTCCCACCTCTTTCTGTATCTTTGCAACCTCGTCAATACCTTGTTGCAGTCGTCTTGCAGAAAATCGATAAAATGTAGCGTGAACCTGGCCATGTGCTGCTGTAGCACAGCAGCCTTTGGGGTTTGCCCGTTGCCTTTGAGAAGGGCACATGCAAAACCCCCCCCAGGCAAAGAGGCCTGGCGGTGGCTGACAGCCTTCCTTTTGCCGTGTGCTCTCCGGGGTATCTGTGCCAGCCACCTTTCTGACGGGCAATCCTTTCTTGTCCCAGCTCTCTCTTGACGCCCGCTCTGCCGTTCAACGTGCCGCTGCACCGGCGCGGTCCGCAGCAGCCAGCACTCCGCCACGTGGCAGCACTTCGTCCAGCAGCCCAGCCCAGCAGCTGGAGATGAGAGAGGAGCAGAGCCTGAGGAGACTGAGTACGTCTGGTGTATTTCTGGTCTGCCAGAGCGGCGTGTTTTCTGCGTGTCTCTGTATTGGCTGCGCCAGAAGTTCCTCCTCGCTTTAGTGCCACAGAGGCATTTAGGCCTCCCTCCAAGAACCGGTTGCTGTGCTTTGAGGCGGCAAGAGAGCGCTCGGCGCGTTCCCGCTGCCTCTGAGGGCAGCTGGCACTGGCTTGGCTTTGCCTGGGCTGCCCTCTGTGCCAAAGACAAAAGCAGAGGTTGTTTCTGTTGAGCAGAAGGCTGGCACCTAGCGGGTGACTGGGCCCCAGGGAGCTCTCGGGCCCCAGCTATTCTCCGGCTGCCCTTTTTACGACTGTTCTCACTCCTCCTCTCACTGGTGCACGTTGTTCTCCTAAGCGGCCCTGCCGGTGACGGCAGGTGCCACTGCAGAGGCTGCGGAGGCCCTTCCTTAGCTCTGGGGGCCCAGTTCCTAAAGGCCCATCATTCTGGGTTATCACATGAGCTGCTGTGCTTGAAAGCCATGAAGTGCTTCTTGGAAAGGCCAGCTGCTGAAAGGTGGAGAAGATCGCCCTCCCGCTCGCTGCTCTCAGCGGCTGGAAGCCAAGTGACTGCCCCCGACAGTGGGGCTGCATCTTGGATCGTCTGGGGAGCGGCATCTCCCTTTGAAAGCGAGCACCTTGCACTGCTTTTGTCTTTCAGGGAGCATTGTGAGTCTGGGCGAGCCGAGGAGGAAATACTCGGCATTTGAAGAACTCGGACGAGGGTAAGTCTGACGCCTGCTCCTTACGCAAAACCGTGGGCCCGGTCTTTGGCCGGTGCAGCGTCAAGCGTGGCATCAGGCAAGCTGCGAACACGGTCAGACTCTGGCTTTACCTTCCTGCCACCTCTCAGGACTGCTCAGTCAGAGCAGCCAGAAGGCACTGTCAAAGACAACCTGGTGCTGGCAAGGTCTGCCTTGCTTGCAGCAAGGAGCAGGGCCTGGAAGATGTCCCGCCCCTGCCGCATTATGCCGGCCTACCAGAGCACCTTGTCACCCGAGAGCTGGCAGATAACACTTCTCCAAGGCAGAGTTTTCCAAGTTCTTCTTCTCCAGTTTTTCCAAAGGGTCCCCCTTGGGCTGGGAAGGGAACCAATCGGGCATGTGCCTGGGAGATTTGTAGCAGCCCTTGGTGTTCACATTGGGCCTCCGTTTTCTCCTGGACAACCCTGCGTGGCAGAGGGCTGCTGGGCTGTTGTGCTATTGGCGGGGGAGGCGCTGCAGCCAGGCGTTTTCCAAATGCTCCAGGCAGCCTGGGGAGATCTCCTGCCTAGGCTGGCTTTCACCGCCAGGGACTAAAGGGCTTTTTCTGCTGCCGTTTTCTTTCTAGGGGTTTTGGAGCTGTTTATAAAGCCCTCGACGCCAGCACAGGGCAACAGGTAAAGTGTCAATGCCCCCAGCAGATTTTGCCGCTCTGGGGCGCTTTTGCCGCGGCTGCGAGCCTTGGCTGGAGCTTTGGGTGGCCGCTCCATCTCTGCGGCAGAGGCTGCTCCTCTGAAGCACAGACTAGGCTCAGCAGCCTGCAGACGGCATTTGGGACGGGCTTTGGTCCTTCTCCTAAGCTCTGCCCTCTGGCACAGCTGGGCTGCGTCGTTGCACGAGCACTCGCTGCGTGTTCCTGGGGACTTTGTGCGACGAGCGCCTTCTCAAGTCAACGGTCTCTCAATGTCCTTTTAGGTGGCCATCAAGAAAATGGCGCTTCAAGAGGAGATGTCCGAGGAGCTGGCTGTCAATGAAATCGTGGTCATGAGGGACAGTAGGAACCCCAATATTGTTACCTACTTAGACAGGTGGGGCTATTCTCATGTCAGTGTTCCTTTAGGATACTGCAAGCCCAAAGTGGCAAACCCCTTTGGTCGCGGGCCGAAAATGGAGCTGTTTAGGATTTCTCTCCTCCAGTGCGGGGGAGGAGGTTGCACTTGGTCTGCAATAATCTCTTCTGGCATATGCAGCTTGGAGAGCGCTTCCAAAAAGCTGGGTCAGCCCCTCGGGTGACTGGGCTGTGCCCAGGTCCTCTCTCTCCATGCCGGGCTTTTCTTCTTTCAGCTACCTGGTCGACGGGGAGCTCTGGCTGGCGATGGAGTTCATGGACGGCGGCACGTTGTATGATGTACTCGGGGCAGTGTACCTCGAGGAAGGACAGATAGGCGCTGTCTGTCGGGAGGTGAGGGATGCCGCTTGTGCTTCCCCTGGCCTGCACAGGATGGCCCTTGTCAACTGGTGGTTAAGAACAGCAGAGATTTCTTGCTCACGGCCTTGCTTTGCTGTTGCTGTCACGAATCGGAGAAGAAAGAGCATCTGAAGCCAACTGCCTGCCAGTGTCCCCGCACTTCCTAGGCTCTGTTCTCGCACTCTTACGTACTGCCGTTGTGCTCCGGCGCTCGCTGGCTCGCTGGCTCGCTGGCTGGCTCGCTCGCTGTGTTGCACTTGTTTCCTCTTGCCAGCTTTGCCTCTCAACGGTTGCCTGGAGCCTGTCTGTGTGTCCTGCATTCCTTGCCGCTCCAAGCCTGCACGCTGGTGGCAGAATTTCAAGCTAAGGGCAAAGGAGATGCCCTCAGCTTCAAAGGAGAGCATTGCAGCCCAGGTGGCGTTGGATTCTGGAACAGGTCTAACGTGCTGCTTCCTCCTCTGCTGCCACAAGGCTACCAAGAAAATCTTTGCCATGCCGCTCCCCAGCCAAAGGGCACGCGCTACGTACCGGAGGGAGGAGGGGCTTTTGGAAGCTCAGATGTGCTTTTGCTTGGAAAGATAGAACACTCGTAAGAGTGTTGAAGCAGCAAGCTCTTCCTCTTGACAGCACTAGGATGCCGCGCCCTGGCTCACAATTCCCTGAGAAAGCTGTCACTCTCGTCGAGCCCGTTCCTTTCTTGCGGGATGAAATCAGGTCCTGAACCTTCACCCTTCCCTTTCTCCTCTCTCTCTCAGTGCCTGCAAGGGCTGCATTTCCTTCATTCCCGCCGAGTCATCCACAGAGACGTCAAAAGCTGCAACATTCTTGTCAGCGTGGACGGATCTGTGAAATTGGGTGGGTATCCTTGGTGAGGCGCAGCGTTCCCGGGATGCGCTCTGGGGCTGCTCGGGGGTAACTGCCAGTTCCCCAGAAGCGCTGCTTGGCCAGCGCGCGAAACGTGAGGGCGTTTTTGAAGTGACCAATGCCTTATGTCCCTGGCTACAGCCCCGCGGAAGCAGAGCACTGCTGCTTTTCCAGCTCTAGATTCACCGTGGCCTTGTCAGGCTTTGAGCGGGCAATTCTTTGGCTGGGTTTGCCAGTCGTAAGCTGGCTTTGACAGGGTTTGTTTTTCTCCGCAGCTGACTTTGGCCTCTGTGCTCAGCTCACCCCTGAGCGCGACAAGTGCAGCTCCAGCGTCGGCACTCCCAGCTGGATGGCGCCGGAAGTCGTGAGAGGAGAAGCCTACGGCCCCAAAGTGGACATCTGGTCACTGGGGATCGTGGGGCTGGAAATGGTGGAAGGGGAAGCTCCTTACCAGAGGGAACCCCGTCTCAGGGTAAGGTGCAGCTTAGAAGTGCGTCTCGGTGCGGAGAGAGCTGTTGTGGCTAGGAAAGGAGCAGGTAGAGTGTCCTCTTCCCTTTTTTTGTAGGTTTTTGAACTGATAGAAAGGAACGGGGCCCCAAAACTGCAAAACCCCAGGCACCACTCGGCTCTCCTGCGCGACTTTCTCCGCTGCTGCCTGCAGACAGACGAGGACAGGCGCTGGTCTGCCCAGGAACTCCTGAAGGTAAGAAAAAGCAAAGCGGCAAAAAGCCCTGCGAGCTGTGGACGCCTGCATGAAGGGCCGAAGAGGACTGTGGGCCACGTGGGCCTGGGCGAGACAGGTCCGGGACCGGAAGGCGGAGGGGCAGGTGGTGCCCTCGGTCCTCTTTGTGCGTCTTCCTGGTAGCAGAGGAACCCTGCTTGAGCCTGTCGGACGTGATCTTGGGAAGTAATGGTTCCTTTTGCTTTTGTTTTTCCTTTGGGCAGCATCCGTTTGTGACCTCAGGCCATCCTGCCTCCAGCCTGGCTGCTCTGATCATCTCAGCCAAGCAAGTGCAGGAAGACTGGAGAGGAGACGCTTGCGCCTGAGGAGGCCTTGGTGCCCCGCCAGCTCAGAGGAGTGACGAGGGGACGTACCGTGTTTAGGAGAAGATTCGGCCATCCCCTGAGTTTTATAATGAGCTGTTCCGTAGTTAGGAAGTTTATGGGTTTGAGATTTTCTTAGCTTAGCTGGTTTTAGTTAGGACTCTAGACCCCAGAAAGCTTCATTAGTGGAGCATTGTTTAGCTAAGAGTAGAGTATTGCTGATGTAGGGAAGCTGAGAATTATCCTTGAGCCAGAAATGGACGAATCGTCATACTGATGATTAAGCTATGAAAGAAAAAGCTGGGACTCAGCAGAACTGGAGCAGGCATGAGCTGTCAGCCTGAACAGGTCGCCAGGAGGACAGAATGATGAAGATGAAGATGAAGATGAAGAAGTAGCCGGAAGAGCCTTGGTTTCAGCGCTTGGTTTCAGCAGGACTGGCAATAAAAAAACCGTAAAACCTCCAGAGCCCTGGAAGATTCCCTTCCTCGCCACGCTGTGCCTAAGCTGGACAGCGCCTTCGAAGCCGTGCGCTCTGGCCGGGCTGTCCCGTTGATGGCTTTGCGCTGCTTCCCAGGGGCCCAAGGCTCTCCCCATTCACAGAGGGGCCCTGCCCCGCCCCACGCGCCCCGTGGCGGCTGCCGCCCCGCCCGCCCTGCGGAGATGTTGCCCCCCCCACCCGCCCCCCGTGCCCTGGCGTCCCCCAGCGCCAGCCGCCCCTCACGGCGGGGCAGGAGGAGGGAGCAGGCCCCGCTTGTTCCCCTTTCCTGGCGCTCACGGGGCATCGAAGAGCCAAGGAGGGCTGAAACGGCACGTCCCCCAAACGCTTCCCTCTCTGGTCCTTTTGGGCCACTAACGCGCTCTGCTCAAGGGAGTCCGAGGGCCTACGCTCGGCTTTCCCTGCTAAGGTGTCGTTCTTCCTTCTGTAAGCTCCACAACTGGCTGGTTGATGTGAGCTGTCCAGGAGATGGGGAAAACGAGACGCTTTCAAACTGGGGGAATTATCCTGGTAAATTACTGCAGCTTTTCAGCAACAGAATTTCAAGGCGCAGCTGGGCCTTTCAGCCATTGCATCGATTTTCAAATGCCACCCGCAGCATCCGAAGTGTGAAGAGCCCAGTGTGAAGCTCCTCAAAGACACTGCAGCAGTTGTCCACCAGCAGGCAGGACGTGTCTGTGCTGAGTCACCAGAAAAGCAAGCTAAGCCCGGAGCCATTATTGCACGGGCAAGCAGAGTTGGTTTCCAGAGGAGTTGCATGCACTCGTTTCCCTCTCCCACTCACTACTTTCTCTCCTCTTTCGAGCTGGCTCCTGGCTTTAACTGGAGCTTTTGACAGAGAAGGGAATGACTGCATCTCATTTTCCTTGGGATGTGGCTATCCAAATGTCTGCAAGGAATCTTACAGGGAGCATGGAGCCTGGGCAAACATCTGTGAGGCTGCAGCTTTTGACTGCTTGAAACGCGCCTTCTTTGGGCTCGGCACCTGCAGGCCACTGCAGAGCGGTAGCCGCAGGCTGCTGCCAGAGCTGCAACACAACAAAACTGTGGCAGCCCAAGAATCCGCGCGCAGCTCTTCTGCGTGTTGTCCGACGTTAAGGTGCCAAAGAAAGAGCAAGCAGGGAGAGAGGAGCTTTGTGTCAGGAGACAAGCCAACATCTCCCTGTCAGAAAGGGAGGTCAGGCTCCAAACTGAGTCAGAGCAAAGGTCAGCACGCACCTGCGTGCTCAAGAAGCAACTGCGCACTGCAATACTCCTGGAAACTGATTTCCTTGGCTTCTTTTGTCCCCTAAATGTCATCAAAGCGGTTAGGGCTTTCAGAAGCAACAAAGATGCCAGCAGGAACAAGCAGACTTGCTTTTAGTCAAAGCCTTGGGGAGGAAAAGTCACGTTTGCTTGGATTTCTTGGGGGCCTGCTGGATCGGTGCATTTTCGGAGTTACCCCGGGATGCCCTGAGCACGGGCTTATGGACGGTTAGGATTTTTTCTCCTGCTTTATGACTGAGGAGATCTTCCCAGGCTTTTCTTTTGCGTCAGCTGTACAGAAGATTTCGGTTGCTGGGCGTAACTACGCCAACAGAGCCAGAGCGGCTGCTATTGTGACGTCAAGGGAGCCGGGCCGCATCACAGTGCTGTCAGCGCAACGTTGTCCCGGTGCGCGCGAGGCCTCGTTGTCCAGAGCAGCTCTTTGGCTTGCTCGCTGCAGGAGGACCCTCGTGACTGAGGCGTTCTCAGCAGACGGCCTGCACCCCGAGAGGAGTCTTGGTTTTTCCCCCGGGTGGCATTCAGTGTGCAAACCCGCACAGCACTGCTAGAATGATCGGGCAAGTCTGTGCCGCGGTTTGCACGGTTTTTTCTGTGGCGTATTCCGGCTACTTCCTGACCCACCTGACTCGTAAGTAAAGGTTTATCCCGGGGGTAGCCATCACACGGCGTTTGCTTCACTTTGCTCTTTACGCTCGTTTGTAGTGATGAAGCTGATTTGGGAGCAAAAGTGCCATTGAGATGCCGCTCCTTTGGTAAAGCTCCTGCCAACAGCATCAGCTAAAAAGGGGGTGTCTGCACTGGCTGGCGGGTGGAGAGTATTTGCAACGTAACCTGCAGGGCTTGCGTTCCCTCCACGGGAGAGCGCGTGGCATTGGACACTGTCATTTCCTCAGCTTGCTGCTTCAGCCGAGACAACCTGCAAATTGCAGGCTGGCAGGGAGCCTCACAAGTACTTCTAAAACTTGCCCAGGAGTGAGGGAAAGCACTTTCTTGCTCCAAATCCTGCCATTAGAGGCCTTGGCTCTCTGCTGTGACCCTTTACGGTGCGCCAAGAGAGCGATTCCCTTGGCGATGAAGTGCAAGCTCCTAACCGGTTAGGCTTTGCTCCTGGACCCAGGAGCTGTTCCTGGGCTGCTTTAGAAGAGAACCGCCACAGCTATGGGGCCCTTTGTGGAAGCTTTCCCGGGGTATCATTTGCAGCAAATTGATGGGAATTAGTGCATGCAGTTTATTTTAAAAAAATAAAAAACAAATAAAACAACAGCAACAGCAACAGCAACAACAACAACAACAACAAAACGAAAAGAAAGGTTGCAGGAAAGAGAAGAGGAAAAAGCTGCTTGAGCTGTTGGGCAGAACAGCAGCTCTGACTTAAAGGACACTTGGCATTTCTGTGATCGTGTTTCTATCTCTTCAGTGACAAAAGTCGAGAGAGCCTAGTATCGTGTCCTTGTTGTTCTCTTGCTTGCTGTGGGAAAATCTTGTGTTGCTCCTGGAGGGATGCTGGGAAAGGAAAATGCTCTCTGTTGGGACTGACTTGTCCTGTGGGACTCCCCAGCACAGGCACTTTTCTAACGGCATCTGGTTCCTCTTCCCTTGCTCGCTGCAGGTCACCTCACACGCGGATGGAGACAAGCCCGTCCTTTGGTGAGTGGCAAAGGAAGCTCTGACCTTGCTGGCAGAGAATGTAAGAATTGTGCGGCAAGCTGCGAGCTTGGCCTGTTGCGGTAGAGTGTAGAGTGCCAGCCTGGGAGGCGGAAAGAAAGCCCAAGTCGGTGCTGGCATCAGCAGCAGCAAAGGGAGCACTGGCTCTTTCCTAATTTTCCATTGAAGAGCCTTTCAAGAGATGAAAGGCAAGTGTGGCAGGCCAAAGGTGTCTTGCTGATTCTAGCCAGGGTGGAAGATCAAATGCACAGCAAGACGGAGCACCACCTAATTTGCCCACCTTAAGAGGGTGAATTTCACGACTCAGAATCCCACTTGGATCAAAGTTTCTGATTTCCCCTTAGTCTGGGTGAAAAGAAACCAGCTTCCGGAGCTGACAAGAAAGCAGCTCCTGAAGGACTGGCTGCTCCCTGTCCCTCTCACTGCTGTCTGCCTGCAGGGCTCACCAGCAGGGTCAGCACCTCCTCTGGCTCCCTCTCTTGCTGAGGAAGAGGCTGAAGAGGAGCCAAATGACAAGAAGCCTCCAGCTGTTGTCCATCCACGGCCTGAACGTGCAGAGCCAGTAAGTGGCGCCTGTGGTTGGCACTGCCTTTGGCGCAGGGCCGAGCTTCAGGTTTCTGACGAGCCAGCCCTTGCCGCTCGTGCCTGAAGATGCTGGGGGCTGTGTGCCTGCCATGACGTAGTGCTGCTTCAGCCAGGCCAGGGAGCCCTGGCAAATGGCTTCTGAACTTTCACATTTGAGCGCCATTTTGCTGGGACGCTGAGAGGGCCTGAGAAAGTCTCTTGGGATCAGATGAGAGGCAGCATTGTGCCTTTAAATTGTTGCCAGCGTAGAAGTGACCCCCTTGGTGCACGGTGTCCGTGCAGGCTCCCCGTGGTCAGCGGCCAGAGACGGTCCAAAGACGCAGTTGACAGCCTTGCAGGATGCTTAGGAGACACTGGCCCCCGGGAGGGACCAATTAGCTCCAGGCACAACGTAGACCAGACTGGCCTTCTGGTCAGACACGACCATGCCCACTCGAGGGTGACTTCATTGGCCAGGGGAACACAGCAGGAGGAAAGCAACAAGGCTCTGGGGCCCTGCTCCCACCTCTTTCTGTATCTTTGCAACCTCGTCAATACCTTGTTGCAGTCGTCTTGCAGAAAATCGATAAAATGTAGCGTGAACCTGGCCATGTGCTGCTGTAGCACAGCAGCCTTTGGGGTTTGCCCGTTGCCTTTGAGAAGGGCACATGCAAAACCCCCCCCAGGCAAAGAGGCCTGGCGGTGGCTGACAGCCTTCCTTTTGCCGTGTGCTCTCCGGGGTATCTGTGCCAGCCACCTTTCTGACGGGCAATCCTTTCTTGTCCCAGCTCTCTCTTGACGCCCGCTCTGCCGTTCAACGTGCCGCTGCACCGGCGCGGTCCGCAGCAGCCAGCACTCCGCCACGTGGCAGCACTTCGTCCAGCAGCCCAGCCCAGCAGCTGGAGATGAGAGAGGAGCAGAGCCTGAGGAGACTGAGTACGTCTGGTGTATTTCTGGTCTGCCAGAGCGGCGTGTTTTCTGCGTGTCTCTGTATTGGCTGCGCCAGAAGTTCCTCCTCGCTTTAGTGCCACAGAGGCATTTAGGCCTCCCTCCAAGAACCGGTTGCTGTGCTTTGAGGCGGCAAGAGAGCGCTCGGCGCGTTCCCGCTGCCTCTGAGGGCAGCTGGCACTGGCTTGGCTTTGCCTGGGCTGCCCTCTGTGCCAAAGACAAAAGCAGAGGTTGTTTCTGTTGAGCAGAAGGCTGGCACCTAGCGGGTGACTGGGCCCCAGGGAGCTCTCGGGCCCCAGCTATTCTCCGGCTGCCCTTTTTACGACTGTTCTCACTCCTCCTCTCACTGGTGCACGTTGTTCTCCTAAGCGGCCCTGCCGGTGACGGCAGGTGCCACTGCAGAGGCTGCGGAGGCCCTTCCTTAGCTCTGGGGGCCCAGTTCCTAAAGGCCCATCGTTCTGGGTTATCACATGAGCTGCTGTGCTTGAAAGCCATGAAGTGCTTCTTGGAAAGGCCAGCTGCTGAAAGGTGGAGAAGATCGCCCTCCCGCTCGCTGCTCTCAGCGGCTGGAAGCCAAGTGACTGCCCCCGACAGTGGGGCTGCATCTTGGATCGTCTGGGGAGCGGCATCTCCCTTTGAAAGCGAGCACCTTGCACTGCTTTTGTCTTTCAGGGAGCATTGTGAGTCTGGGCGAGCCGAGGAGGAAATACTCGGCATTTGAAGAACTCGGACGAGGGTAAGTCTGACGCCTGCTCCTTACGCAAAACCGTGGGCCCGGTCTTTGGCCGGTGCAGCGTCAAGCGTGGCATCAGGCAAGCTGCGAACACGGTCAGACTCTGGCTTTACCTTCCTGCCACCTCTCAGGACTGCTCAGTCAGAGCAGCCAGAAGGCACTGTCAAAGACAACCTGGTGCTGGCAAGGTCTGCCTTGCTTGCAGCAAGGAGCAGGGCCTGGAAGATGTCCCGCCCCTGCCGCATTATGCCGGCCTACCAGAGCACCTTGTCACCCGAGAGCTGGCAGATAACACTTCTCCAAGGCAGAGTTTTCCAAGTTCTTCTTCTCCAGTTTTTCCAAAGGGTCCCCCTTGGGCTGGGAAGGGAACCAATCGGGCATGTGCCTGGGAGATTTGTAGCAGCCCTTGGTGTTCACATTGGGCCTCCGTTTTCTCCTGGACAACCCTGCGTGGCAGAGGGCTGCTGGGCTGTTGTGCTATTGGCGGGGGAGGCGCTGCAGCCAGGCGTTTTCCAAATGCTCCAGGCAGCCTGGGGAGATCTCCTGCCTAGGCTGGCTTTCACCGCCAGGGACTAAAGGGCTTTTTCTGCTGCCGTTTTCTTTCTAGGGGTTTTGGAGCTGTTTATAAAGCCCTCGACGCCAGCACAGGGCAACAGGTAAAGTGTCAATGCCCCCAGCAGATTTTGCCGCTCTGGGGCGCTTTTGCCGCGGCTGCGAGCCTTGGCTGGAGCTTTGGGTGGCCGCTCCATCTCTGCGGCAGAGGCTGCTCCTCTGAAGCACAGACTAGGCTCAGCAGCCTGCAGACGGCATTTGGGACGGGCTTTGGTCCTTCTCCTAAGCTCTGCCCTCTGGCACAGCTGGGCTGCGTCGTTGCACGAGCACTCGCTGCGTGTTCCTGGGGACTTTGTGCGACGAGCGCCTTCTCAAGTCAACGGTCTCTCAATGTCCTTTTAGGTGGCCATCAAGAAAATGGCGCTTCAAGAGGAGATGTCCGAGGAGCTGGCTGTCAATGAAATCGTGGTCATGAGGGACAGTAGGAACCCCAATATTGTTACCTACTTAGACAGGTGGGGCTATTCTCATGTCAGTGTTCCTTTAGGATACTGCAAGCCCAAAGTGGCAAACCCCTTTGGTCGCGGGCCGAAAATGGAGCTGTTTAGGATTTCTCTCCTCCAGTGCGGGGGAGGAGGTTGCACTTGGTCTGCAATAATCTCTTCTGGCATATGCAGCTTGGAGAGCGCTTCCAAAAAGCTGGGTCAGCCCCTCGGGTGACTGGGCTGTGCCCAGGTCCTCTCTCTCCATGCCGGGCTTTTCTTCTTTCAGCTACCTGGTCGACGGGGAGCTCTGGCTGGCGATGGAGTTCATGGACGGCGGCACGTTGTATGATGTACTCGGGGCAGTGTACCTCGAGGAAGGACAGATAGGCGCTGTCTGTCGGGAGGTGAGGGATGCCGCTTGTGCTTCCCCTGGCCTGCACAGGATGGCCCTTGTCAACTGGTGGTTAAGAACAGCAGAGATTTCTTGCTCACGGCCTTGCTTTGCTGTTGCTGTCACGAATCGGAGAAGAAAGAGCATCTGAAGCCAACTGCCTGCCAGTGTCCCCGCACTTCCTAGGCTCTGTTCTCGCACTCTTACGTACTGCCGTTGTGCTCCGGCGCTCGCTGGCTCGCTGGCTCGCTGGCTGGCTCGCTCGCTGTGTTGCACTTGTTTCCTCTTGCCAGCTTTGCCTCTCAACGGTTGCCTGGAGCCTGTCTGTGTGTCCTGCATTCCTTGCCGCTCCAAGCCTGCACGCTGGTGGCAGAATTTCAAGCTAAGGGCAAAGGAGATGCCCTCAGCTTCAAAGGAGAGCATTGCAGCCCAGGTGGCGTTGGATTCTGGAACAGGTCTAACGTGCTGCTTCCTCCTCTGCTGCCACAAGGCTACCAAGAAAATCTTTGCCATGCCGCTCCCCAGCCAAAGGGCACGCGCTACGTACCGGAGGGAGGAGGGGCTTTTGGAAGCTCAGATGTGCTTTTGCTTGGAAAGATAGAACACTCGTAAGAGTGTTGAAGCAGCAAGCTCTTCCTCTTGACAGCACTAGGATGCCGCGCCCTGGCTCACAATTCCCTGAGAAAGCTGTCACTCTCGTCGAGCCCGTTCCTTTCTTGCGGGATGAAATCAGGTCCTGAACCTTCACCCTTCCCTTTCTCCTCTCTCTCTCAGTGCCTGCAAGGGCTGCATTTCCTTCATTCCCGCCGAGTCATCCACAGAGACGTCAAAAGCTGCAACATTCTTGTCAGCGTGGACGGATCTGTGAAATTGGGTGGGTATCCTTGGTGCGGCGCAGCGTTCCCGGGATGCGCTCTGGGGCTGCTCGGGGGTAACTGCCAGTTCCCCAGAAGCGCTGCTTGGCCAGCGCGCGAAACGTGAGGGCGTTTTTGAAGTGACCAATGCCTTATGTCCCTGGCTACAGCCCCGCGGAAGCAGAGCACTGCTGCTTTTCCAGCTCTAGATTCACCGTGGCCTTGTCAGGCTTTGAGCGGGCAATTCTTTGGCTGGGTTTGCCAGTCGTAAGCTGGCTTTGACAGGGTTTGTTTTTCTCCGCAGCTGACTTTGGCCTCTGTGCTCAGCTCACCCCTGAGCGCGACAAGTGCAGCTCCAGCGTCGGCACTCCCAGCTGGATGGCGCCGGAAGTCGTGAGAGGAGAAGCCTACGGCCCCAAAGTGGACATCTGGTCACTGGGGATCGTGGGGCTGGAAATGGTGGAAGGGGAAGCTCCTTACCAGAGGGAACCCCGTCTCAGGGTAAGGTGCAGCTTAGAAGTGCGTCTCGGTGCGGAGAGAGCTGTTGTGGCTAGGAAAGGAGCAGGTAGAGTGTCCTCTTCCCTTTTTTTGTAGGTTTTTGAACTGATAGAAAGGAACGGGGCCCCAAAACTGCAAAACCCCAGGCACCACTCGGCTCTCCTGCGCGACTTTCTCCGCTGCTGCCTGCAGACAGACGAGGACAGGCGCTGGTCTGCCCAGGAACTCCTGAAGGTAAGAAAAAGCAAAGCGGCAAAAAGCCCTGCGAGCTGTGGACGCCTGCATGAAGGGCCGAAGAGGACTGTGGGCCACGTGGGCCTGGGCGAGACAGGTCCGGGACCGGAAGGCGGAGGGGCAGGTGGTGCCCTCGGTCCTCTTTGTGCGTCTTCCTGGTAGCAGAGGAACCCTGCTTGAGCCTGTCGGACGTGATCTTGGGAAGTAATGGTTCCTTTTGCTTTTGTTTTTCCTTTGGGCAGCATCCGTTTGTGACCTCAGGCCATCCTGCCTCCAGCCTGGCTGCTCTGATCATCTCAGCCAAGCAAGTGCAGGAAGACTGGAGAGGAGACGCTTGCGCCTGAGGAGGCCTTGGTGCCCCGCCAGCTCAGAGGAGTGACGAGGGGACGTACCGTGTTTAGGAGAAGATTCGGCCATCCCCTGAGTTTTATAATGAGCTGTTCCGTAGTTAGGAAGTTTATGGGTTTGAGATTTTCTTAGCTTAGCTGGTTTTAGTTAGGACTCTAGACCCCAGAAAGCTTCATTAGTGGAGCATTGTTTAGCTAAGAGTAGAGTATTGCTGATGTAGGGAAGCTGAGAATTATCCTTGAGCCAGAAATGGACGAATCGTCATACTGATGATTAAGCTATGAAAGAAAAAGCTGGGACTCAGCAGAACTGGAGCAGGCATGAGCTGTCAGCCTGAACAGGTCGCCAGGAGGACAGAATGATGAAGATGAAGATGAAGATGAAGAAGTAGCCGGAAGAGCCTTGGTTTCAGCGCTTGGTTTCAGCAGGACTGGCAATAAAAAAACCGTAAAACCTCCAGAGCCCTGGAAGATTCCCTTCCTCGCCACGCTGTGCCTAAGCTGGACAGCGCCTTCGAAGCCGTGCGCTCTGGCCGGGCTGTCCCGTTGATGGCTTTGCGCTGCTTCCCAGGGGCCCAAGGCTCTCCCCATTCACAGAGGGGCCCTGCCCCGCCCCACGCGCCCCGTGGCGGCTGCCGCCCCGCCCGCCCTGCGGAGATGTTGCCCCCCCCACCCGCCCCCCGTGCCCTGGCGTCCCCCAGCGCCAGCCGCCCCTCACGGCGGGGCAGGAGGAGGGAGCAGGCCCCGCTTGTTCCCCTTTCCTGGCGCTCACGGGGCATCGAAGAGCCAAGGAGGGCTGAAACGGCACGTCCCCCAAACGCTTCCCTCTCTGGTCCTTTTGGGCCACTAACGCGCTCTGCTCAAGGGAGTCCGAGGGCCTACGCTCGGCTTTCCCTGCTAAGGTGTCGTTCTTCCTTCTGTAAGCTCCACAACTGGCTGGTTGATGTGAGCTGTCCAGGAGATGGGGAAAACGAGACACTTTCAAACTGGGGGAATTATCCTGGTAAATTACTGCAGCTTTTCAGCAACAGAATTTCAAGGCGCAGCTGGGCCTTTCAGCCATTGCATCGATTTTCAAATGCCACCCGCAGCATCCGAAGTGTGAAGAGCCCAGTGTGAAGCTCCTCAAAGACACTGCAGCAGTTGTCCACCAGCAGGCAGGACGTGTCTGTGCTGAGTCACCAGAAAAGCAAGCTAAGCCCGGAGCCATTATTGCACGGGCAAGCAGAGTTGGTTTCCAGAGGAGTTGCATGCACTCGTTTCCCTCTCCCACTCACTACTTTCTCTCCTCTTTCGAGCTGGCTCCTGGCTTTAACTGGAGCTTTTGACAGAGAAGGGAATGACTGCATCTCATTTTCCTTGGGATGTGGCTATCCAAATGTCTGCAAGGAATCTTACAGGGAGCATGGAGCCTGGGCAAACATCTGTGAGGCTGCAGCTTTTGACTGCTTGAAACGCGCCTTCTTTGGGCTCGGCACCTGCAGGCCACTGCAGAGCGGTAGCCGCAGGCTGCTGCCAGAGCTGCAACACAACAAAACTGTGGCAGCCCAAGAATCCGCGCGCAGCTCTTCTGCGTGTTGTCCGACGTTAAGGTGCCAAAGAAAGAGCAAGCAGGGAGAGAGGAGCTTTGTGTCAGGAGACAAGCCAACATCTCCCTGTCAGAAAGGGAGGTCAGGCTCCAAACTGAGTCAGAGCAAAGGTCAGCACGCACCTGCGTGCTCAAGAAGCAACTGCGCACTGCAATACTCCTGGAAACTGATTTCCTTGGCTTCTTTTGTCCCCTAAATGTCATCAAAGCGGTTAGGGCTTTCAGAAGCAACAAAGATGCCAGCAGGAACAAGCAGACTTGCTTTTAGTCAAAGCCTTGGGGAGGAAAAGTCACGTTTGCTTGGATTTCTTGGGGGCCTGCTGGATCGGTGCATTTTCGGAGTTACCCCGGGATGCCCTGAGCACGGGCTTATGGACGGTTAGGATTTTTTCTCCTGCTTTATGACTGAGGAGATCTTCCCAGGCTTTTCTTTTGCGTCAGCTGTACAGAAGATTTCGGTTGCTGGGCGTAACTACGCCAACAGAGCCAGAGCGGCTGCTATTGTGACGTCAAGGGAGCCGGGCCGCATCACAGTGCTGTCAGCGCAACGTTGTCCCGGTGCGCGCGAGGCCTCGTTGTCCAGAGCAGCTCTTTGGCTTGCTCGCTGCAGGAGGACCCTCGTGACTGAGGCGTTCTCAGCAGACGGCCTGCACCCCGAGAGGAGTCTTGGTTTTTCCCCCGGGTGGCATTCAGTGTGCAAACCCGCACAGCACTGCTAGAATGATCGGGCAAGTCTGTGCCGCGGTTTGCACGGTTTTTTCTGTGGCGTATTCCGGCTACTTCCTGACCCACCTGACTCGTAAGTAAAGGTTTATCCCGGGGGTAGCCATCACACGGCGTTTGCTTCACTTTGCTCTTTACGCTCGTTTGTAGTGATGAAGCTGATTTGGGAGCAAAAGTGCCATTGAGATGCCGCTCCTTTGGTAAAGCTCCTGCCAACAGCATCAGCTAAAAAGGGGGTGTCTGCACTGGCTGGCGGGTGGAGAGTATTTGCAACGTAACCTGCAGGGCTTGCGTTCCCTCCACGGGAGAGCGCGTGGCATTGGACACTGTCATTTCCTCAGCTTGCTGCTTCAGCCGAGACAACCTGCAAATTGCAGGCTGGCAGGGAGCCTCACAAGTACTTCTAAAACTTGCCCAGGAGTGAGGGAAAGCACTTTCTTGCTCCAAATCCTGCCATTAGAGGCCTTGGCTCTCTGCTGTGACCCTTTACGGTGCGCCAAGAGAGCGATTCCCTTGGCGATGAAGTGCAAGCTCCTAACCGGTTAGGCTTTGCTCCTGGACCCAGGAGCTGTTCCTGGGCTGCTTTAGAAGAGAACCGCCACAGCTATGGGGCCCTTTGTGGAAGCTTTCCCGGGGTATCATTTGCAGCAAATTGATGGGAATTAGTGCATGCAGTTTATTTTAAAAAAATAAAAAACAAATAAAACAACAGCAACAGCAACAGCAACAACAACAACAACAAAACGAAAAGAAAGGTTGCAGGAAAGAGAAGAGGAAAAAGCTGCTTGAGCTGTTGGGCAGAACAGCAGCTCTGACTTAAAGGACACTTGGCATTTCTGTGATCGTGTTTCTATCTCTTCAGTGACAAAAGTCGAGAGAGCCTAGTATCGTGTCCTTGTTGTTCTCTTGCTTGCTGTGGGAAAATCTTGTGTTGCTCCTGGAGGGATGCTGGGAAAGGAAAATGCTCTCTGTTGGGACTGACTTGTCCTGTGGGACTCCCCAGCACAGGCACTTTTCTAACGGCATCTGGTTCCTCTTCCCTTGCTCGCTGCAGGTCACCTCACACGCGGATGGAGACAAGCCCGTCCTTTGGTGAGTGGCAAAGGAAGCTCTGACCTTGCTGGCAGAGAATGTAAGAATTGTGCGGCAAGCTGCGAGCTTGGCCTGTTGCGGTAGAGTGTAGAGTGCCAGCCTGGGAGGCGGAAAGAAAGCCCAAGTCGGTGCTGGCATCAGCAGCAGCAAAGGGAGCACTGGCTCTTTCCTAATTTTCCATTGAAGAGCCTTTCAAGAGATGAAAGGCAAGTGTGGCAGGCCAAAGGTGTCTTGCTGATTCTAGCCAGGGTGGAAGATCAAATGCACAGCAAGACGGAGCACCACCTAATTTGCCCACCTTAAGAGGGTGAATTTCACGACTCAGAATCCCACTTGGATCAAAGTTTCTGATTTCCCCTTAGTCTGGGTGAAAAGAAACCAGCTTCCGGAGCTGACAAGAAAGCAGCTCCTGAAGGACTGGCTGCTCCCTGTCCCTCTCACTGCTGTCTGCCTGCAGGGCTCACCAGCAGGGTCAGCACCTCCTCTGGCTCCCTCTCTTGCTGAGGAAGAGGCTGAAGAGGAGCCAAATGACAAGAAGCCTCCAGCTGTTGTCCATCCACGGCCTGAACGTGCAGAGCCAGTAAGTGGCGCCTGTGGTTGGCACTGCCTTTGGCGCAGGGCCGAGCTTCAGGTTTCTGACGAGCCAGCCCTTGCCGCTCGTGCCTGAAGATGCTGGGGGCTGTGTGCCTGCCATGACGTAGTGCTGCTTCAGCCAGGCCAGGGAGCCCTGGCAAATGGCTTCTGAACTTTCACATTTGAGCGCCATTTTGCTGGGACGCTGAGAGGGCCTGAGAAAGTCTCTTGGGATCAGATGAGAGGCAGCATTGTGCCTTTAAATT
This sequence comes from Coloeus monedula, assembly GCF_965178545.1. Classification (NCBI taxonomy): domain Eukaryota; kingdom Metazoa; phylum Chordata; class Aves; order Passeriformes; family Corvidae; genus Coloeus; species Coloeus monedula. The sequence goes on along the minus strand of NC_138807.1, from coordinate 607,232 downwards.
GTTGCCAGCGTAGAAGTGACCCCCTTGGTGCACGGTGTCCGTGCAGGCTCCCCGTGGTCAGCGGCCAGAGACGGTCCAAAGACGCAGTTGACAGCCTTGCAGGATGCTTAGGAGACACTGGCCCCCGGGAGGGACCAATTAGCTCCAGGCACAACGTAGACCAGACTGGCTTTCTGGTCAGACACGACCATGCCCACTCGAGGGTGACTTCATTGGCCAGGGGAACACAGCAGGAGGAAAGCAACAAGGCTCTGGGGCCCTGCTCCCACCTCTTTCTGTATCTTTGCAACCTCGTCAATACCTTGTTGCAGTCGTCTTGCAGAAAATCGATAAAATGTAGCGTGAACCTGGCCATGTGCTGCTGTAGCACAGCAGCCTTTGGGGTTTGCCCGTTGCCTTTGAGAAGGGCACATGCAAAACCCCCCCCAGGCAAAGAGGCCTGGCGGTGGCTGACAGCCTTCCTTTTGCCGTGTGCTCTCCGGGGTATCTGTGCCAGCCACCTTTCTGACAGGCAATCCTTTCTTGTCCCAGCTCTCTCTTGACGCGCGCTCTGCCGTTCAACGTGCCGCTGCACCGGCGCGGTCCGCAGCAGCCAGCACTCCGCCACGTGGCAGCACTTCGTCCAGCAGCCCAGCCCAGCAGCTGGAGATGAGAGAGGAGCAGAGCCTGAGGAGACTGAGTACGTCTGGTGTATTTCTGGTCTGCCAGAGCGGCGTGTTTTCTGCGTGTCTCTGTATTGGCTGCGCCAGAAGTTCCTCCTCGCTTTAGTGCCACAGAGGCATTTAGGCCTCCCTCCAAGAACCGGTTGCTGTGCTTTGAGGCGGCAAGAGAGCGCTCGGCGCGTTCCCGCTGCCTCTGAGGGCAGCTGGCACTGGCTTGGCTTTGCCTGGGCTGCCCTCTGTGCCAAAGACAAAAGCAGAGGTTGTTTCTGTTGAGCAGAAGGCTGGCACCTAGCGGGTGACTGGGCCCCAGGGAGCTCTCGGGCCCCAGCTATTCTCCGGCTGCCCTTTTTACGACTGTTCTCACTCCTCCTCTCACTGGTGCACGTTGTTCTCCTAAGCGGCCCTGCCGGTGACGGCAGGTGCCACTGCAGAGGCTGCGGAGGCCCTTCCTTAGCTCTGGGGGCCCAGTTCCTAAAGGCCCATCGTTCTGGGTTATCACATGAGCTGCTGTGCTTGAAAGCCATGAAGTGCTTCTTGGAAAGGCCAGCTGCTGAAAGGTGGAGAAGATCGCCCTCCCGCTCGCTGCTCTCAGCGGCTGGAAGCCAAGTGACTGCCCCCGACAGTGGGGCTGCATCTTGGATCGTCTGGGGAGCGGCATCTCCCTTTGAAAGCGAGCACCTTGCACTGCTTTTGTCTTTCAGGGAGCATTGTGAGTCTGGGCGAGCCGAGGAGGAAATACTCGGCATTTGAAGAACTCGGACGAGGGTAAGTCTGACGCCTGCTCCTTACGCAAAACCGTGGGCCCGGTCTTTGGCCGGTGCAGCGTCAAGCGTGGCATCAGGCAAGCTGCGAACACGGTCAGACTCTGGCTTTACCTTCCTGCCACCTCTCAGGACTGCTCAGTCAGAGCAGCCAGAAGGCACTGTCAAAGACAACCTGGTGCTGGCAAGGTCTGCCTTGCTTGCAGCAAGGAGCAGGGCCTGGAAGATGTCCCGCCCCTGCCGCATTATGCCGGCCTACCAGAGCACCTTGTCACCCGAGAGCTGGCAGATAACACTTCTCCAAGGCAGAGTTTTCCAAGTTCTTCTTCTCCAGTTTTTCCAAAGGGTCCCCCTTGGGCTGGGAAGGGAACCAATCGGGCATGTGCCTGGGAGATTTGTAGCAGCCCTTGGTGTTCACATTGGGCCTCCGTTTTCTCCTGGACAACCCTGCGTGGCAGAGGGCTGCTGGGCTGTTGTGCTATTGGCGGGGGAGGCGCTGCAGCCAGGCGTTTTCCAAATGCTCCAGGCAGCCTGGGGAGATCTCCTGCCTAGGCTGGCTTTCACCGCCAGGGACTAAAGGGCTTTTTCTGCTGCCGTTTTCTTTCTAGGGGTTTTGGAGCTGTTTATAAAGCCCTCGACGCCAGCACAGGGCAACAGGTAAAGTGTCAATGCCCCCAGCAGATTTTGCCGCTCTGGGGCGCTTTTGCCGCGGCTGCGAGCCTTGGCTGGAGCTTTGGGTGGCCGCTCCATCTCTGCAGCAGAGGCTGCTCCTCTGAAGCACAGACTAGGCTCAGCAGCCTGCAGACGGCATTTGGGACGGGCTTTGGTCCTTCTCCTAAGCTCTGCCCTCTGGCACAGCTGGGCTGCGTCGTTGCACGAGCACTCGCTGCGTGTTCCTGGGGACTTTGTGCGACGAGCGCCTTCTCAAGTCAACGGTCTCTCAATGTCCTTTTAGGTGGCCATCAAGAAAATGGCGCTTCAAGAGGAGATGTCCGAGGAGCTGGCTGTCAATGAAATCGTGGTCATGAGGGACAGTAGGAACCCCAATATTGTTACCTACTTAGACAGGTGGGGCTATTCTCATGTCAGTGTTCCTTTAGGATACTGCAAGCCCAAAGTGGCAAACCCCTTTGGTCGCGGGCCGAAAATGGAGCTGTTTAGGATTTCTCTCCTCCAGTGCGGGGGAGGAGGTTGCACTTGGTCTGCAATAATCTCTTCTGGCATATGCAGCTTGGAGAGCGCTTCCAAAAAGCTGGGTCAGCCCCTCGGGTGACTGGGCTGTGCCCAGGTCCTCTCTCTCCATGCCGGGCTTTTCTTCTTTCAGCTACCTGGTCGACGGGGAGCTCTGGCTGGCGATGGAGTTCATGGACGGCGGCACGTTGTATGATGTACTCGGGGCAGTGTACCTCGAGGAAGGACAGATAGGCGCTGTCTGTCGGGAGGTGAGGGATGCCGCTTGTGCTTCCCCTGGCCTGCACAGGATGGCCCTTGTCAACTGGTGGTTAAGAACAGCAGAGATTTCTTGCTCACGGCCTTGCTTTGCTGTTGCTGTCACGAATCGGAGAAGAAAGAGCATCTGAAGCCAACTGCCTGCCAGTGTCCCCGCACTTCCTAGGCTCTGTTCTCGCACTCTTACGTACTGCCGTTGTGCTCCGGCGCTCGCTGGCTCGCTGGCTCGCTGGCTGGCTCGCTCGCTGTGTTGCACTTGTTTCCTCTTGCCAGCTTTGCCTCTCAACGGTTGCCTGGAGCCTGTCTGTGTGTCCTGCATTCCTTGCCGCTCCAAGCCTGCACGCTGGTGGCAGAATTTCAAGCTAAGGGCAAAGGAGATGCCCTCAGCTTCAAAGGAGAGCATTGCAGCCCAGATGGCGTTGGATTCTGGAACAGGTCTAACGTGCTGCTTCCTCCTCTGCTGCCACAAGGCTACCAAGAAAATCTTTGCCATGCCGCTCCCCAGCCAAAGGGCACGCGCTACGTACCGGAGGGAGGAGGGGCTTTTGGAAGCTCAGATGTGCTTTTGCTTGGAAAGATAGAACACTCGTAAGAGTGTTGAAGCAGCAAGCTCTTCCTCTTGACAGCACTAGGATGCCGCGCCCTGGCTCACAATTCCCTGAGAAAGCTGTCACTCTCGTCGAGCCCGTTCCTTTCTTGCGGGATGAAATCAGGTCCTGAACCTTCACCCTTCCCTTTCTCCTCTCTCTCTCAGTGCCTGCAAGGGCTGCATTTCCTTCATTCCCGCCGAGTCATCCACAGAGACGTCAAAAGCTGCAACATTCTTGTCAGCGTGGACGGATCTGTGAAATTGGGTGGGTATCCTTGGTGCGGCGCAGCGTTCCCGGGATGCGCTCTGGGGCTGCTCGGGGGTAACTGCCAGTTCCCCAGAAGCGCTGCTTGGCCAGCGCGCGAAACGTGAGGGCGTTTTTGAAGTGACCAATGCCTTATGTCCCTGGCTACAGCCCCGCGGAAGCAGAGCACTGCTGCTTTTCCAGCTCTAGATTCACCGTGGCCTTGTCAGGCTTTGAGCGGGCAATTCTTTGGCTGGGTTTGCCAGTCGTAAGCTGGCTTTGACAGGGTTTGTTTTTCTCCGCAGCTGACTTTGGCCTCTGTGCTCAGCTCACCCCTGAGCGCGACAAGTGCAGCTCCAGCGTCGGCACTCCCAGCTGGATGGCGCCGGAAGTCGTGAGAGGAGAAGCCTACGGCCCCAAAGTGGACATCTGGTCACTGGGGATCGTGGGGCTGGAAATGGTGGAAGGGGAAGCTCCTTACCAGAGGGAACCCCGTCTCAGGGTAAGGTGCAGCTTAGAAGTGCGTCTCGGTGCGGAGAGAGCTGTTGTGGCTAGGAAAGGAGCAGGTAGAGTGTCCTCTTCCCTTTTTTTGTAGGTTTTTGAACTGATAGAAAGGAACGGGGCCCCAAAACTGCAAAACCCCAGGCACCACTCGGCTCTCCTGCGCGACTTTCTCCGCTGCTGCCTGCAGACAGACGAGGACAGGCGCTGGTCTGCCCAGGAACTCCTGAAGGTAAGAAAAAGCAAAGCGGCAAAAAGCCCTGCGAGCTGTGGACGCCTGCATGAAGGGCCGAAGAGGACTGTGGGCCACGTGGGCCTGGGCGAGACAGGTCCGGGACCGGAAGGCGGAGGGGCAGGTGGTGCCCTCGGTCCTCTTTGTGCGTCTTCCTGGTAGCAGAGGAACCCTGCTTGAGCCTGTCGGACGTGATCTTGGGAAGTAATGGTTCCTTTTGCTTTTGTTTTTCCTTTGGGCAGCATCCGTTTGTGACCTCAGGCCATCCTGCCTCCAGCCTGGCTGCTCTGATCATCTCAGCCAAGCAAGTGCAGGAAGACTGGAGAGGAGACGCTTGCGCCTGAGGAGGCCTTGGTGCCCCGCCAGCTCAGAGGAGTGACGAGGGGACGTACCGTGTTTAGGAGAAGATTCGGCCATCCCCTGAGTTTTATAATGAGCTGTTCCGTAGTTAGGAAGTTTATGGGTTTGAGATTTTCTTAGCTTAGCTGGTTTTAGTTAGGACTCTAGACCCCAGAAAGCTTCATTAGTGGAGCATTGTTTAGCTAAGAGTAGAGTATTGCTGATGTAGGGAAGCTGAGAATTATCCTTGAGCCAGAAATGGACGAATCGTCATACTGATGATTAAGCTATGAAAGAAAAAGCTGGGACTCAGCAGAACTGGAGCAGGCATGAGCTGTCAGCCTGAACAGGTCGCCAGGAGGACAGAATGATGAAGATGAAGATGAAGATGAAGAAGTAGCCGGAAGAGCCTTGGTTTCAGCGCTTGGTTTCAGCAGGACTGGCAATAAAAAAACCGTAAAACCTCCAGAGCCCTGGAAGATTCCCTTCCTCGCCACGCTGTGCCTAAGCTGGACAGCGCCTTCGAAGCCGTGCGCTCTGGCCGGGCTGTCCCGTTGATGGCTTTGCGCTGCTTCCCAGGGGCCCAAGGCTCTCCCCCCTCACAGAGGGGCCCTGCCCCGCCCCACGCGCCCCGTGGCGGCTGCCGCCCCGCCCGCCCTGCGGAGATGTTGCCCCCCCCACCCGCCCCCCGTGCCCTGGCGTCCCCCAGCGCCAGCCGCCCCTCACGGCGGGGCAGGAGGAGGGAGCAGGCCCCGCTTGTTCCCCTTTCCTGGCGCTCACGGGGCATCGAAGAGCCAAGGAGGGCTGAAACGGCACGTCCCCCAAACGCTTCCCTCTCTGGTCCTTTTGGGCCACTAACGCGCTCTGCTCAAGGGAGTCCGAGGGCCTACGCTCGGCTTTCCCTGCTAAGGTGTCGTTCTTCCTTCTGTAAGCTCCACAACTGGCTGGTTGATGTGAGCTGTCCAGGAGATGGGGAAAACGAGACGCTTTCAAACTGGGGGAATTATCCTGGTAAATTACTGCAGCTTTTCAGCAACAGAATTTCAAGGCGCAGCTGGGCCTTTCAGCCATTGCATCGATTTTCAAATGCCACCCGCAGCATCCGAAGTGTGAAGAGCCCAGTGTGAAGCTCCTCAAAGACACTGCAGCAGTTGTCCACCAGCAGGCAGGACGTGTCTGTGCTGAGTCACCAGAAAAGCAAGCTAAGCCCGGAGCCATTATTGCACGGGCAAGCAGAGTTGGTTTCCAGAGGAGTTGCATGCACTCGTTTCCCTCTCCCACTCACTACTTTCTCTCCTCTTTCGAGCTGGCTCCTGGCTTTAACTGGAGCTTTTGACAGAGAAGGGAATGACTGCATCTCATTTTCCTTGGGATGTGGCTATCCAAATGTCTGCAAGGAATCTTACAGGGAGCATGGAGCCTGGGCAAACATCTGTGAGGCTGCAGCTTTTGACTGCTTGAAACGCGCCTTCTTTGGGCTCGGCACCTGCAGGCCACTGCAGAGCGGTAGCCGCAGGCTGCTGCCAGAGCTGCAACACAACAAAACTGTGGCAGCCCAAGAATCCGCGCGCAGCTCTTCTGCGTGTTGTCCGACGTTAAGGTGCCAAAGAAAGAGCAAGCAGGGAGAGAGGAGCTTTGTGTCAGGAGACAAGCCAACATCTCCCCGTCAGAAAGGGAGGTCAGGCTCCAAACTGAGTCAGAGCAAAGGTCAGCACGCACCTGCGTGCTCAAGAAGCAACTGCGCACTGCAATACTCCTGGAAACTGATTTCCTTGGCTTCTTTTGTCCCCTAAATGTCATCAAAGCGGTTAGGGCTTTCAGAAGCAACAAAGATGCCAGCAGGAACAAGCAGACTTGCTTTTAGTCAAAGCCTTGGGGAGGAAAAGTCACGTTTGCTTGGATTTCTTGGGGGCCTGCTGGATCGGTGCATTTTCGGAGTTACCCCGGGATGCCCTGAGCACGGGCTTATGGACGGTTAGGATTTTTTCTCCTGCTTTATGACTGAGGAGATCTTCCCAGGCTTTTCTTTTGCGTCAGCTGTACAGAAGATTTCGGTTGCTGGGCGTAACTACGCCAACAGAGCCAGAGCGGCTGCTATTGTGACGTCAAGGGAGCCGGGCCGCATCACAGTGCTGTCAGCGCAACGTTGTCCCGGTGCGCGCGAGGCCTCGTTGTCCAGAGCAGCTCTTTGGCTTGCTCGCTGCAGGAGGACCCTCGTGACTGAGGCGTTCTCAGCAGACGGCCTGCACCCCGAGAGGAGTCTTGGTTTTTCCCCCGGGTGGCATTCAGTGTGCAAACCCGCACAGCACTGCTAGAATGATCGGGCAAGTCTGTGCCGCGGTTTGCACGGTTTTTTCTGTGGCGTATTCCGGCTACTTCCTGACCCACCTGACTCGTAAGTAAAGGTTTATCCCGGGGGTAGCCATCACACGGCGTTTGCTTCACTTTGCTCTTT